>NC_044283.2:347991-969241 GCF_004027225.2 Strigops habroptila
TGTCCCTGTGTCCCCGTGTCCCCAGCCCATCACCCACCGTTGCTGTAGAGCAGCTGGAGCCGGTAGTGGATCCCGTTGTTGGTTTTCTCCCCGTTCTGCTCCTGGGGGGAGGATGGTTGGATGTAGGGGGGGACACACACATCATGGTCCCCTCCTGGTGCAGCCCTTCGGCAGCTCCAACCCAGGAGCCGCAGCAGCAGCTCATGTGTGCGATGAGCGCGGGTGAGGTCTCAGCCCGCGCCGGGAGCGGGGGGTGGCGGGGGGGGGGTGGGGGTGACCCCATCCGCAGCGGGGCGCGGGGCTCACCCGGTCCTTCTCCACGAAGTCGATGAAGGAGGTGCGCTCGATCTCCACGGGCTGCCCCTGCCGGTCGTACATGGCCAGCACGAAGTGGAAGAAGTTGGATTTCCGCAGGTTGGAGGGAGGCTGCTTCTCAAAGTGCGCTCGGGCCAGGCCCACCCCGCTGCGGAGGAGGGGGGGTGACATGGGGGGCCCCAGCACCCCCTCCATGGCACCCCCAGCACCCCTTCCCCGCCACCAGCCCATCGCCACGGGGTGGGCTCAATGGGAGCTCCTGACCCTGGGTCCTGTGGACCAGGACAAGGGGAGCACCCACACCCCCACCCTGCCCCATGGCCAGGACATGCCCGTGCCCAGCGCATCCCCTGCTCACAGGGGAAGCCAGCCGCGGTCCCTGGGGAGGGGACAGTCCCCAGTGCTGTCCCCCCCTGTCCCTAGTACCATCCCCTCCCGTCCCCAGTTCCATCCCTTCCTGTTCCTGGTGCTGTGCCCTCCTGCCCTCGGTGCCATTCCCTGCTGCCCCCGGTGCCATTCCCTCCTGCCCCCGATCCTGTCCTGGGCATAGGCAGAGCTGGGGCAGCTGATGCTGCTCAGGAGCTGCTGGGTGTCCCCCGGGGTGCTGCTGGTGCTGGTGGCGCGACCACCCCATTCTGACCCCCCCACACTCTGCTGGGGCCCCTCCACGTATACACACACATGTGTAGGTCTATGTGAGCACACGCAGGGCTGTGTACCCCGATGTCCCCACGTGTGGGGCCAGCAGCAAGCCCTGGGGTTGCCATCCCAAGCCCCCCAAACCCAAGCCCAGCCCCTGCTCCCACCCCATAGAGCCACCTCCGTGCTTGCCCAAGGGCCACCGGTGCCTGTCCTGCACGGACAGCAGGGTGAAGGGCAGCGCCCGCACAGGGGATGCTGGCGTCTGCATCCTCACCCCGGTCACCCCGTCCCCAGCCTGTCCCAGGCCGGTGTCCCGGTGGCACCGGAGCAGCCCCGGTGGGGAGATGGAGCCAAATGAACCCACAGGGGTGGAAAATCCCCCTTTTCCTGATGAAAACCACATCAGGAGAGGAGGCGGGGGGGGCGGGGGGGGGGGGCTTTGACTTCCCCCAAACAGACCTCGGGGGGTTTGAGCTGCTGGGGATGGTTCCCATGGGGACCCCCAGTGTGGGGCAGGACCCCTCAGCACCCCATATCCCACCCCTGGCCATGGAGGGATGTGACCATCACCTAAAGGGTGGCTCGGGAACGGACCCAGCTATGGGGGTCCTTTGCTCCAGCATGGCTGAGCCCCCCATATCGCTCCTCCCAGTGCAGCTCCCATGGCGCATCACTGGATACACAGGGACATGGGGACACAGGAACATGGGGACACAGGGACATGGGGACACAGGGACATGGGGACACCCCCATCCCACACAAACCACATCCACCAGCATCTCCCCCATAGAAGAGCAGAAAACGGGGTTCATCCCTGCTGCAGAGCCAGCATTGGGGTGGGGGGACGGACACGTCGGGCACCTCCACCTCTGTGATGATGCCCCTTGGGCTTCAGTTACCCCCCAGCACCACTGTGGGCCCCAACCAAGGCCAATGTGAAACTGGGACCCCTCGGGGGACACTTGTGTGTGATGAAGGAAAGAAGCTCATTAAACCCATCCCTGGGGAGCCAGAACATCCCCAATAACAAACATGGGACCAGACCCCATGGGTGTCCCTGGTCCCCTCCCAATGGGTCCAACCAGGGCTGACGGACCCTTTGGGGTCCGTCAGCCCTGGTTGGACCCATTGGGAGGGGACCCTCATACCATAGGGCTGCAAGGGATGGGGACCCCCATTCCCATTCCCATTCCCATTCCCATTCCCGTTCCCGTTCCCATCCCTGCTCCCTGCCGTGCTGCGGGGGGAGGCGATGGCTGATGGCAGCATCCCCGCTCCCGGTGCTCCGTGCTGAGCCCGTTGCCATTAATTATTAACAGCAATCAGAGCATTTCCCAGCACACGGCTCTGCCAGGAAAGCAGCAGCTTCCCTTGGCCAGGCCATCAGCCGCTGCACCCCCAAAACAAGGGGGGAAACCGGGACTCCCCCCATAGGGTCACCCCTCATGTGCACCAGGACACCCATCAGCCCATGGGTGCAGCTCTGGTGCTCATGGGACCCTATAGGAAAGGGGGTGTCTGTGGGTGATGCTGTTTGTAGGGTGATGGTTTGACCCCCCACACCCCGATGGGGGTGCAAGGGGGGTGCAGGTGAAGGGAGGCGGGGTCTGGAGGGGAAGAGCACCCCACATGCGTGTCTACATGCGTGTAACAGCTGGTACATGCGGCACACGCCAAGCTCATGGGTACCATGAGGGATGGGGGGGGACTGGGGGGCACCACAGGCTTGTGGGGACAGGGGGGCAGTGTGCACCATCCTCCCACACTGGGCATAGGGCACCACTGAGGTGGCTGCAGCGTCCCAGCCCTGTGTCCCCCCCTTGTCCCCCCCATTGCCGGTGCTGGGGGGCAGATTTCACCCCCTGTTCTCACACTTGGGGCATGGGGAAGTCTCTGGGGTTGTGGGACCCTCGGTCCAGCCGCTTGGGGGGGTCCAGGCTGGGATGTGGGTGTTCCCCCCCCCGGGGTTGATGCGGGGCTTGCTGCAGGTTTTAAACATCCCAGAGCTTTTGGGGGGGCCCCAGGGAGCCCCCAGGGCTTCAACCCCTCCTTAGGACCCCCTGAACCCCACACATGGGGTGGTGGGGACAGAGTGAGGTGTCGCCCTGCTGCACCCGGGGCCCCTTTGGGCACAGCATGGAGAGAAAACAGGGGGATGGGGTGCACAGAGCACCCCAAGGGGGCAGGGATGGGGTGCACAAACCCCTCACAGCTCCAGCAGCAGCTCCTGCCCCGCTGCCAGCACCCACTGGATCTCCCAGTACAGGACACCAGGCCCAGGGCGGCTTAAGATGCCCCAAGCACCCATGGGTGCTGATGTCTGCTGCGTAATCAGGGAATGCAGGGGCGGGGAGCACCCAGAGGCCCAGAGACCCCAGGGCGTGTGGGTGCCCCAAGCACCCCGTGGGGATGAGGCACCTGGGGTGTCCAAGGGGTCCAGGGCTCCCATCATTCCCGGCTGTCCACAGCACCCGGGATGCCTGCGGAGCCCATGGTACCCGGGATGCTTGTGGTACCCGGGATGCTCACAGTGCCCAGGATGCCTGCGGAGCCCGGGATGCACATGGTGCCCGGGATGCTGGCAGCACTTGGCATCCCTGCAGTGCTCGGGATGCCCATGGAGCCGGGGATGCTCCTGGTGACTGGGATGCCCGTGGAGCCCGGGATACCTGCAGTGCCCGGGATGCTCACAGAGCCAGAGACCAGCGCAGAACCCAGCATAACCCCAGCACCTGAGGTGCCCACTGCACCCGGAATGACCATGGAGCCTGGGATGCCCGTGGAGCTTGGGATGCCCGCAGCACCCAGTATGCCTGTGGAGTCCAGGATGCCTGCGGAGCCCAGCGTACCCGCAGCACCCAAGATGCCCACTGAATCTGGGATACCCACAGAGCTTGGAACGCCGGTGGCATCTGGGATGTCCACAGGGCTTGGGATGCCCACAGAGCCCAGGATGCCCACAGAGACGGAGACACCCACAGAGCCCAGCATAGCCCCAGCACCTGAGGTGCCCACTGCACCTGGGATGCCCACAGAGCCTGGGATGCCCATGGAGCCCAGGATGCCCTCAGTCCCAGGGATGCTCGCAGAGCCAGGGATGCTCGCAGAGCCCAGCGTACCCCCAGCACTCAAGATGCCCACTGCATGTGGGATGCCCGCAGAGCCCAGGCATGCCAGCAGAACCCGGGGTGCCTGCAGAACCCGGGGTGCCTGCGGAGCCCAGGATGCCCGTGGAGCCCAGGATGCTCGCAAAGCCTGGGATGCCTGCAGCGCCTGGGATGCTCTCAAAGCCCGGGATGCCCACTGCACCGGGATGCCCACTGCACCGGGATGCCCGCAGAGCCCGGGATGCCCACAGCCCCTGGGATGCCCGCAGTGGCTGGGATGCTCTCAAAGCCCGGGGTGCCCACTGCAGCGGGATGCCCGCAGAGCCCGGGGTGCCCGCGGAGCCGCTTACCTCTGTGCCGCCGTGCTGGCGTCCAGGATGCCGGTGCCCTGCAGCCAGCGGACCGAGGGCAGCCCGGCCGTGAGCGGCTCTTCCTTCATGGGCAGCCCCCCCCGGGGCAGAGCCTCCTGCACGGAGAACATGGCAGGGGCTCAGCGCCCGCCCCCCAACTTTCCTGCCCCGGGCCCGGGAGCGGAGCTCAGAGCCGGGCAGGTGCCGGGGGCCGCCGGGGAAGCGGCATCTGCGGCGGGGGGGGCCCGGCCGGGAGCGGGGGGGGCCGGGGCGGGCAGGCGGGAGGCGGAGGCAGGGCCGGAGAAGTTGGAGACGGAGGAAAGCAGCAGCCAAGTGCGGGGACCGGGAGGGGAAGGGGAGGGGGGCGGCGGGAGGGAGGGATGGGGAAGGCAGGGGAGGAGTGGAGGGAGGGATGGAGGAAGGCTTAGGGGAGCGGAGGGAGGGATGGAGGGAGGCTGCGAGGGCTGGAGGGAGGGATGGAGGGAGCAGAGGAGGAGTGGAAGGAGGGATAGAGGGAGGGATGGAGGGAGGTAGAGGAGGACTGGAGGGAGGGATGGAGGAAGGCTTAAAGGGCTGGAGGGAGGGATGGAGGGAGGCTGCGAGGGCTGGAGGGAGGGATGGAGGGAGCAGAGGAGGAGTGGAGGGAGGGATGGAGGGAGGCTCGGGGGAGCGGAGGGAGGGATGGAGCGGGGAGGAGGCCGTCGAGGCCCGCGGGCGGGGGCAGGCGCGGCCCGGGATGGGGCGGGAGCGGCTCGTTACCGGGCGGGCGGCGGCGGCGGCGGGCGCGGCGCGGGGCGGCGGCGGCGGCGGCAGCGGCAGCGGCAGCGGCAGCAGCAGCAGGAGGGGCCCGGGGGTGGCAGCGGCCCGGGGGCACCGGGGGGACCGGGGGGGCCGCCTCCCCGCCGCCGGCCCGAGCCCCGGCCCCGCCGCGCCGCCGCGGCCACCAGCACCATCAGCACCAGCACCCGCCGCCGCGGCCCCGCCGCCGCCGCCGCCGCCGCCGCCGCCGCCGCCGCCCCGCCGGCCCGGGCCATGCCGCCGCCGCCTCCCCGGGGAGGCAGGGCCGGAGCCGCCGGGGGAGGCGGGGGCCGCGGCCGGGCAGGCTGACATCATTCCGGGGAGGAGCGGTCGCTCCCCGCCCCGGCGGAGGGGCTCCGCGGCCAGCGCCGCGCCGGGCACCGGGCAGCCCCCGGGGGGAGCGGGGGGCGCTGCCGGGGGGGGCTGCGCTGCCTCCCCCCGGGACACCCCCGGATGCGACGGAGAGACCCCGAGGAGCCCCCGCTGCATCGGCCGGGGTGGCCCCTAAGTGACCCCACTGCATCCCCCGAGACACCATGAAGAGATCCCGGGGGTACCCCGGAGACACCCCGTTATGTTCCCCGGGGGTGCCCCAAAGTGACCCCACTGCATCCCCCGAGACAGCCCCGGGGTACCCCAAAGTGAAACCATTGCACCCCCTGAGACATCCCAGGGAGACCCCAGGGGTACCCCGGAAAAACCCCATTGCATCCCCTGAGACACCCCGGAGAGACCCCGAGGAGACCCCATTGCATCCCCCGGGGGTACCCCAAAATGGCACCATTGCATCCCCTGAGACACCCTGGAGAGACCCGGCCATAGCCCGGAGTGACCCATTGCACCCTCTGAGACAGCCCGAAGTGACCCCAGAGGTACCCCAAAGTGACCCCATTGCACCTGCTGAGACACCCCAGGGGGACCCCACTGCGTCCTCCGGGGGTACCCCAAAATGACCCCACTGCGTCCCCCAGGATGCTCCCGAGGGCTGCTGGGGTCGTATGGCTCCTGCGGAAACAAGGTATCTGCTCATCCCTGCTCCCATCCATCCCAGTGTCCATCCATCCATGCTCCCGTCCATCCTGGTGTCCATCCACCCATGCTCCCGTGCATCCCGGTGTCCATCCATCCATGCTCCCGTCCATCTTGGTGTCCATCCACCCATGCTCCCGTCCATCCTGGTGTCCATCCATCCATGCCCACATCCATCCATGCCCACATCCATCCCAACATCCATCCATGCACATCTACATCTATCCAGTGTCTATCCGTCCATGTCCCTGTCTGTCCCAGCATCCATCCATCCCTCCATCCCTCCATCCATCCCTCCATCCATCCATCCCTCCATCCATCCCTCCATCCATCCCTCCATCCATCCATCCCTCCATCCCTCCATCCATCCATCCCTCCATCCATCCATTCATCCAGGCCCCTGTTCATTCTGGTATCCATCTGTCCATGCCCCCATCCATCCCAGCATCCATCCATCTATGCCCTTGTCCACCCCAGTGTCTGCCCGTGCCCATCCATCCCAGCATGCACCCATGCTCCTGTCCGTCCTGGTGTCCATCCATCCATGTCCACATCCATCCCAGCATCCATCCATGCACATCTACATCTATCCAGTGTCTATCCATCCATGTCCCTGTCTGTCCCAGCATCCATCCATGCATCCATCCATGCATCCATCCCTCTGTCCACCCCAGTGTCTGCCCGTGCCCCCCCCCCCAGCACCCACCCATGCCTGCCTCTGTCCACCCCAGCACCCACCCACCCATCCGTGCCCGTCCATGCCGGTGTGCATCCGCCCATGCCCGCACCCTGCCCCGCTGCCCCGGGGGCCGGAGGGACCCCAGTTCCCCGCTCCCTGCCCCCCATCTCCGCCCTCCCGTTTCCAGGCAGGGCCGTGCGGAGCCTCCGCCGGGACCGGCCCCGCGGGGAGCCGCGTTCCCCGGCACGGCCCCGGTAATGGGCTCTAATGGAGGCAGCGAGAGCGCGGGGGGGCTGCGGCTGCCCCACAGCAAACCCCTGCGGGGCCAGCAATGGGGGGGGGAGCTGCTGCACCCACTGCTGGGGGCACCCGCAGGGAGCCCCCATCTGCATACTATGGGCAGAAGGGGCCTGGGGGCAATGGGGTGCTGGGGATGGGGGTCTGGGGGCAATGGGGCGGGCTGGAGATGGGGTTGGGGGTCTGAGAGTGATGGGAGGTGCTGGGGATGGGGGTCTGAGGGCGATGGGGGTGCTGGGGATGGGGTCTGAGGGCGATGGGGGGTGCTGGGGATGGAGCTGGGGCTCCCCCCCCTTCTCTCCATCAATCCCCGCTGGGATCCGTGGCAGCTCTTCCCTCGCTCCCACTAATGGGCTGCGGGACCCACGGGACCCGCTGCCGGCAGCCTGAGTGCAGCCGGGGGGGGGGGGGGAGCCCATTTACCAGCTCCCCAGGGGCCCCCCGCGCTGCAGCCGGCTCCGGGGGGGCCGGGGCCCCCCTCCTGTGGGGCAGGGCTGGGCCCGGCCCCGGCTCATCTGGGGTGGGGGAACCCCCGGCCCTGCCCCAGGGATGGACACGGGGATGGGACAGGGAAGGGGTCCCCAACCCCACTGGGAAAGGCAGCTCGCACCGAGCCCACAGCATCCCCTGCCAGACCCACACCATCCTGTGCCAGACCCACACCATCCTGTGCCAAACCCATGCCAAGCCCACTGCACCCCACGCCAGATCCACACCAAGCTCCTGCCAGCCCCATGCCATCCTGTGCCAGACCCACACCACCCCATGCCAGGCCCATGCCAAGCCCCTGCAGCCCCACACCAGCCCCACACCAAGCCCAGGCCACCCCCCAGACCCCCCCAAGCCCCTCACCACACACACCAAGCCCCCCGGCACCCAGCACACGCCACCCCTGCCATCTAGTGGGGTAAGCCCAGAAGGCAGCCGGGCACCCACGGGGCACCCCCGGGGCACCCACTCCCCACCACGCCGCAGCAGCGCCCTGCGCCCCCCGGGACACGCTGTCAGGCCCCATGGCGGGTGGCAGGAGCAGCCCCGGCCGTGGGGCGCAGCCGCGGCACCTCGGCTTTATTGCAAAAGAGTCCGTGTGGCCGCAGGGGGACCCCGGTGCCGGGGGGGGGGCCTGTCCCCCACGGGGGGACCCCGGCACTGCGGTGACAGCCTGCGGTGCTAGGAGGGGTGGTGGGCGCTGTGGGGGTCCCCGCTGCCCCCCACGGCAGTGAGCTCAGGGGGGTCCGGATGCTGCGTGTCCCCGCGGGGCTGTGGGGCGCAGGTGTCAGGGTGAGGAGGGCGATGGGGGCCGCGGTCCCCAGCCCCATGGTCCTGCGGCGCCGCGTTGGCTCCTGCATCCTGCGGTCCCTCATCCCCATCCCCTCCGTGGGGCTCCGGCCGAGCCCTCCCGCTGCCATCCTGCTGCTGCTGCTCGGTGCTGCGCGGCGCGAGCTGCTGGTGGCACATGGGGCACGTGTCCTGCACGTAGAGCCACCGGCGCAGGCAGGCGGCGTGGAAGAAGTGGCTGCAGGGGGTGACGACAGCCACGTGCATGTCCTGCGGGCACAGAGGGACCGTCACCCCCCGCACACACACACACAGCACCCAGTGGGTGCTGCAGCCATGCACACATCCTGCGGGCACAGAGGGACCGTAACCCCCTGCACGCACACACAGCACCCAGTGGGTGTCGCAGCGATGCGCACAGAGGGACCGTCACCCCCCGCACAAACACAGCACCCAGTGGGTGCTGCAGCCACGCGCATGTCCTGCAGGCACAGAGGGACCGTCACCCCCCCCAAACACACAGCACCCAGTGGGTGCTGCAGCCACGCACACAGAGGGACCATCACCCCCTGCACACACACAGCACCCAGTGGGTGCCGCGGCCACGCGCATGTCCTGCGGGCACAGAGGGACCGTCACCCCCCGCGCACACACAGCACCCAGTGGGTGCCGCGGCCACGCACACAGAGGGACCATCACCCCCCCCACACACACAGAGCACCCAGTGGGTGCTGCAGCCACGCGCATGTCCTGCGGGCACAGAGGGACTGTCACTCCCTGTACACACACACAGCACCCAGTGGGTGCTGCGGCCACGCACACATCCTGCGGGCACAGAGGGACCGTCACCCCCCGCACACACACACACAGCACCCAGTGGGCGCCGCGGCCGCGGGGCTCACCTGGAAGCAGATGGCGCAGACGTCGCCGTGCAGCCGCAGCTGCCCGCGGCTGGCCCTGCCCATGGAGCCGATCTTCCTGGCGGCGCCGCGGCGCAGGAGCAGGCTCCGCCAGCCCGAGCGGGCGCGCAGCCACACGTTCAGGTAGCAGTGGATGATGATGACGGAGGCGCCCATCCAGCTCCACTCGCCGAACAGCGACTCCCAGGCGCCGTAGCCCACCACGCTGACGGCCACCAGGAACTCCAGCACGCGGCTCACCGCCGTCACGCAGTAGATGATCTCGTCCATGCGCTCCAGCGGCGTGTCCTGCACCAGCTCCACCATGAACAGCGCGTAGATGAAGAGCGTGCCCATCACCTGCGGGGTCACCATGGGATGGGCTGAAGGGACCTTAAAGCTCCTCCGAATCCAACCCCTGCCCCGGGCAGGGACACCTTCCACTAGAGCAGGTTGCTCCAAGCCCCTGTGTCCAACCTGGCCTTGAACACTGCCAGGGATGGGGCAGCCACAGCTCCTTCAACCCATTCCCATGTCCCACCACCCCACTAGTGAAGAACTGCCCAAGCTCCAACCCAAACTCCCCGGTCTCAGTGTGAACCCGTCCCCCCCCGCCCCATCCCCGCAGCCCCCGATGGAGGTCCCGGCACCCGCTGGAGGTGGGACGGAGCCCTGCAGGCGGTGGCTGGGCGGGAGGTGGCTCCTCCGCACCGCGTGCCCCGGTGCCGGTGCCGGTGCCGGACCTGCAGCGAGGTGAGCATGCAGCTGGAGACCAGGATGAGCAGCCAGAAATCCAGCTGGAAGAAGTGGGCGATCTTGTAGGCCATGAAGCACGGGAACACCAGCAGGAAGAGGCACATGCTGACGCCGCGGAGGTGCTTCCAGGGGCTCCTGCGGGATGCACGGAGCTCAGCGGGGACGTGTCCGCCCCGCGCACAGCACCTCCAGGCACCGATCCAGCCCCGAACGCTGATCCCAGCCCGGTACCTGTTGCGGGAGGCTCCCAGCGCCAGCAGGATGGGGTCTGCGATCTCAATCATGGACTGCAGCGTGGAGGTGACCACGATGAAGAGGATGATGCTGAGCAGGAAGGTCCTCTGGAGGACCTGCAGGTCCAGCAGCCCCGTCTGCAGCGCCAGCAGCAGCAGCGTCACCCCCTCCGTCACCCCCCTGCCGGAGCGGGGCGTGAGGCAGCACAGGGACCTGCCCCGGGTCCCAAACCTGCCCCCCGGGGGTGTCCCCTCGTGTCCCCACCCCTTGGGGTGTCCCCTCCGTGTGCCCAACCCTGCCATGCCCTGCGGTGTCCCCTTGTGTCCCCAAGCCCTTGTGCTATCTCCACCATTCCCCCAACCTCTCCTTCCCCACGGGTGGCCCCACATTGTGTATCCCCAGATACACCCTGCGTGTCCCCAAATTCCTTGTGACACCCTCGTCCTCCCCACCCTGTGCTGGGCTCCTGCACGAAACATGGGGTGTAAGGAGGAACAACTGCCCATGTCCCCTGCCCATGTGTCCCCTGTCCCTGTCCCCGTCCCCAGCTCACCGGTGCATGCCGTTGCCGTCGTGGAAGGCGCTGAAGCCCAGCAGGTAGAACTTGCAGAGGCTGAGGACCCCCAGGGCCAGGTAGGACACGGTGAAGGTGAGGCCGAGCAGCGAGTAGGGCGTGCTGCAGCACTCGGCCGCGCTGCAAGAGAGCTGCTGTCACGGGCACGGCACAAGCACCCCAACCCACAGCCCTCCTCATCCTCATCCTCATCCCGGCTTCCCGCAGCACGGCCGGGTGCCCGCTCCCACCTGCTGAGCAGGAGGAAGAGGAAGCTCTGCGTGGTCAGGGGGGTGCTGCCCGAGGTGAGGAAGGACGAGAGCTGGAGGAAGAACAGCACCAGCCAGAAGACGAGGAAGAGGAGCGGGATGGCCAGCTGGCTCCATAGGGACACCCCCAGTGCCACCAGCCGGTACACCTCCAGCGCCTGCGGGGACAGGGCGCTCAGTGGGGACAGGGCGCTCAGTGGGGCCGCCCCACACGTGTGGGGCAGGGAGGGCACAGCGCAGCCCCACTCACCTCCATCACCTCCCTGCAGGCGGCGGCGGCCAGGCGGAAGGGGACGAGGACGTGGGAGCCCAGCACGTAGAGCACCACGGTGAGGGTGAGGAGGGTGGCGATGGCGTTGAGCAGCGGCAGCGAGCGCAGGGGCAGCCCGCAGAGCCGCGCCAGCACCGGCAGCACCGGCGCCACCAGGAGCCACGGCCGCCGGCACCGCAGCAGCAGCGAGCACAGGGCACACAGGCAGAGCTGGGCTGCGGGGACAGGGCACTGAGAGAGCCTCACCCTGCAGTGACACCCGCTGCGCCCTCAGAGGGGACACGCACAGCGCTGGAAGGGACCTTACAGCTCCTCCAGCCCCAGCCCCTGCCCCGGGCAGGGACACCTTCCACTAGAGCAGGTTGCTCCAAGCCCCTGTGTCCAACCTGGCCTTGAACACTGCCAGGGATGGGGCAGCCACAGCTTCTCTGGGCACCCTGTGCCAGCACCTCAGCACCCTCACAGGGGAGAGCTGCTGCCTCAGAGCTCATCTCAATCTCCCCTCTGGCAGGTTAAAGCCATTCCCCTTGGCCTGTCCCTCCATCCCTTGTCCAAAGCCCCTCTCCAGGTTTCCTGGAGCCCCTTTAGGCACTGGAGCTGCTCTAAGGTGTCCCCTTCAGGAGCCTTCTCTTCTCCAGGCTGCCCCAGCCCAGCTCTCTCAGCCTGGCTCCAGAGCAGAGCTGCTCCAGCCCTCGCAGCAGCTCCGGGGCCTCCTCTGGCCTCGCTCCAGCAGCTCCACGTCCCTCTGGTGCTGCTGCCCCAGAGCTGGATCAGGGCTGCAGGGGGGGGCTCCCCAGAGCGCAGCAGAGGGGCAGGATCCCCTCCCTGAGCTGCTGCTCACGCTCTGGGGGTGCAGCCCAGCACACGGGGGGGTTCTGGGCTCAAGCGCACACTGAAGCCGGGTCATGGGGAGCTTCTCCTCACCCAGCACCCCAAGTCCTGCTCCTCAGCCTCTCTCCATCCCCCCCAGCCCATGTCTGTGCTTCACCCCTGGCTCACCTGCGAGGGTGGTGATGCAGGACCTGAGCGCCACGGGGTCGCTGTACACAGGACCCTGGAAGCCGGACTCCAGCTCATGGTGCACATAGTCCCTGCAGGGAGAGAGGGTCAGCCCCGGTGTCCCCCGTCCCTGCTGTCCCCCCTGTCCCGGTGTCACCTGGCCAGCGCGTGGCCGGCGCTGAGCAGCAGCCCGGTGAGGAGGTGCAGGTAGAGCTTCACCAGCGAGCGCAGCGGCAGCAGCAGCAGCACCAGCGACACGACGTGGCCTGCGGGGAGGGGACAGGGTGGTGCTGAGCCCCCGCTGCTGACACGGTCACCGTGCACCAACGGGTGCCATTGGGGGGCATTGGCGGGGTGCAGGGACGCAGCGCTGGGGGCACGGGGTTGGCCCCAGCCCACAGTAAAAGGGTGACAGGGGCTGGTGCAGTGAGACCCCAAACATGGACAGCCCTTGGGGTGTCCCCTCAAGTCCCTGATGTGGCCATCCCTTAGGGTGTCTCCTCCATGTCCCCAGCTTTGCCAGGTTCTGGGGTGTCCCCTCATATCCCCAGCCTGCCCACCCCCTTGTGTCCCCAACTCACCCATCCCCTGGGATGCCCCCACTGTGTCTCCAGCCTGCCCATCCCTTGGGATGCACCCTTATGTCCCCAACATGATATGACACGTACCCTCATGTCCCCACCCCAACCATCCCTTCGGATGTACCCTCATGCCCACAGCCCAGCTGAGACATGAGGTGTCCCCCTGTGCCCCCAGCCTGGCCATCCCTTGGGGTGTCCCCTCCCTGGCCCCCCCATGCCCATCCCTCGGGATGCACCCTGGTGCACTCAACCTCTCTATTGGGATGTGCCCCCCGTGTCCCAGCCTGTCCGTGCCCTGGGGCGCCCCCCCGGGCCCCGCTCCCCCCTCACCCGCGCAGTGCGCGCCGCGGAGCGCGGGGGCGCGCAGGAGCGGGGGGTCCCCGCGGCGCGGCCGCAGCAGGTCCCCGAGCGCCGCCGCGTCCCAGCGGTACAGCAGGTCCAGCAGCGCCAGCCCCGGCACCCGCAGCGCCACGTTGGCCACGGCCTCCAGCCGCGACATGGCCCGGCCCGGGCGGGGGGGTCCCCGCGTCCCGCAACCCGCAACGGGGGGACCCCCCGGGGCTGCCCCCGCCGCTCCTCCGGGCCGGCAGGGGGCGCCCGCGCCGCGCCCGGCTGGGGGCCTGTCTGCCCTGCCGCCGCCCGCCGCGGCGGGCCCCGCTCGCTCTCCCTCTCTCGCTCCCTCTCCCGTTCCCTGTCCCGGTCCCGCCGCCGCCGTTCCGGTCCCACCGCCACTTTCGCTTTCTCCCGCCCCGCCCCTACGCCCAGCGCGTAACAGAGAGGCCTTGCGCCCAGGGAGCCGCGCTGACGCCGCGCCCGCCATCTTAGAAGAGGGCGCAGCCTCGTTCCTCCCCTGTGCCTGCCGCCATCTTGGGCAAGGGCAGCGGCCATCTTGCGGCGGGGGAGCACGGCCCGGTGCCGTGACGTCACGGCGAGGCCCCGCCCCGCCTCGCGTCAGCCATGTTGGGTGCGGGCGGGCGCTGGGGGCGGGCGGCGGCCGCCATTTTGAGAGGGGAATGGCGGGCGGGGGGGGGTTTGGATCCATTGGGATCGGGTGAGATCCCTCGGGACGAGGTGGGCTCCGCTGCGCTCACCTGGGGCGAGGGGCGCTGCTTGGGGTCCGCTGGGCTCAGGCGGGGTCCTCTGCATGGGGGGGCATCACCTGGGGGGGGTCTCTGTGCCCCATCCCTGCCCCATCCCTCAGGGGACTGGGGGTGTCGGTGCTGTGGGGACAAACCGGGGGTCCCGTGGCAGGTCCCAGCCCCACATGGGGGGTTGTGGGGCAGGGCGGGGGGGGGACCGACCCTCCTGCAGCGCTGGGGGGGCAGAACCGAGCCCCGCAGCCCCCTTCATCCTCAGTGTGCCCCGCGGGAGGCTGGTTCCCCCCCACCGCTCCGAGGGCACAGGCTGCTGGAGGGGGCCCTTGGGTGTCACCTCTCCCCGCTCCGTCCTGTGTTCCCTGCGGGAGGGATGTGGCTGGGACAGACCCTCCCGCTCCCGCCGGGATCCGCCCCAGCCCTGCCCCGTCGCTCCCGGACGCGCACGGGGTGTCCCGGGACCCACCGGGCTGCTCCGAGTTCGGGTAACGGAGCGCGGTGACAGCGCTGCTGCTGTGCCCTGCGGAGCCTGCTCCGCTCTGCTGGAATGCGGCGGGATGGGGCTCCCGCTGGAACGGGGCTGCCGGCACCCAGAAACGGGATGGGCTCCTCATCCCTATGGGAGAGAGCTGGGAATGGTCGGCACGGAGAGGGGAAGAGCCCCCAGAGCAGCTCCAGTGCCTGAAGGGGCTGCAGGAAACCTGGAGAGGAGCTTTGGACAAGGGCCTGTAGGGACAGGACAAGAGGAATGGCTTTAACCTGCCAGAGGGGAGACTGAGATGAGCTCTGAGGCAGAAGCTGTTCCCTGTGAGGGTGCTGAGGCGCTGGCACAGGGTGCCCAGAGAAGCTGTGGCTGCCCCATCCCTGGCAGTGTTCAAGGCCAGGTTGGACACAGGGGCTTGGAGCAACCTGCTCTAGTGGAAGGTGTCCCTGCCCGGGGCAGGGGTTGGAGCTGGAGGAGCTTTAAGGTCCCTTCACCCCAAACCCGGCTGGGACTGTGTGACGAGGGATGCGGATACGGAGCCAGACCCGCGCTCGGTGCTCCCAGGCAGGGACCTTCCCTCCCCTGCCCGCTCCTCACTGTTATCCTGCAGCAACAGGATACCGCGGTGGCACCATGACCACGTCTCCTGATGTCACTGCAGAGCATCTCTCCATCATTTTCCAGTGCTTTCGGGAGGCTGGAGACATCCTGCTCACCTGAACCTTAAAGCTCTTTTGCAACCTGGTGGATTCCATGAGTCTCTTTTCATAGAATCATAGAATAGAGTCATAGAATGCTTTGGGTTGGAAAGGACCTTCAGGTCATCCAGTTCCACCCCCCCTGCCATGGGCAGGGACACGTCACACTAAACCATGTGGCCCAAGGCTCTGTCCAACCTGGCCTTGAACACTGCCAGGGATGGAGCATCCACAGCCTCCCTGGGCAAACTTGCTGAGGGCGCACTCAATCCCACTGTCCATGTCACCGACAAAGATGCTGAACAGGACCGGTCCCAACACCGATCCCTGAGGGACACCACTCGTTACAGGTTTCCAACTGGACATCGAGCCATTTACCACAACTCTTTCTGTGTGGCCATCCAGCCAGTTCTTTATCCACTGAGTGGTCCATCTATCAAATTGATGTCTCTCCAATTTAGAGACAAGGATGTCGTGCGGGACGGTGTCGAACGCTTTGCACCAGTCCAGGGAGATGATGTCAACTGCTCTGCCCCATCCATCAGTTCCGTGGCTCCATCATAGAAGGCCACCAGACTGGTGAGGCAGGATTTCCCCTCGGTGAAGCTGTCACCAACCACCTCGGTGTTTTCCATGTGCGTCAGCACGCTCTCCAGGAGAACCTGCTCCAGGATCCTGCCAGGCACAGAGATGAGGCTGCCTGGTCTGTACTTCCCCGCATCACCCACCTCTCCCAGCATCCAAGAAGGATGAGCAGGAAGGTGCCTGGTGGAATGATGAAGGTTCTTCCAGGAGCGATTGCAACAAGGCGCAGGCTCACCAGGTCCCATTACCCACCTTGACTCCCTTTGGTGACGAAGTCACCACCGAGCTGAGGAAGGAAATCCCATAGATATGGTGTTTTGGGGGGATTTCGGCAAAGCTTTGGGTGCTGCCTGTGGCTGGAGTGTCCAGCCCGGAGCTGCTGGGTGAGCTGGGTGCCAGGGGCGCTGGTTGATGGGGTGACACCAGCCTGGTGCCCGTCACTGGCGGGTTCCGCAGGGCTCGGTCCGTGCTCCTGCGCTGGAGGCAGGACCTGGAGGTGTGCTGGGGCAGGTTGGTGACAAGGCGCAGCCGGGAGGACGTGCGGAGCCCTTGGGGGCTGTGGAGGCCTCGCACAGGTCGCGGTGCGCCAGGGGTCCGGGCACTCCCCAACCGTGCGGAGTTTAACATGGGAAGCGGCGGGATTGTCCGGCCGGGACGCGGCAATCCCGGCCCCGGGAACACCGGAGGAGCAGCGGTGGTGATTCAGCCCTGGTGCAACCCGCAGACGAGCCGCTTCCTTCCTCCTCCCGCTTGGGCCGGCTTCCTCCTGCTGCTGCTCCGGCAGCATCCAGGCCCTCGGTGACGGCTGTGGGGGAACGTCAGCCCTGAGTCACCCCTGTCGCAACCCCCAAACCCCGGCAGAGGGGCTGGGGCCGGGGCACGGGGAGCGGCTCTGACCTGCCCGAGGGGAGGCTGAGGTGAGCTCTGCGGCAGCAGCTCCAAAGAGGTGGCCACCGAAGCGCAGCCCCGCGGCGGGACACACCACAGGGCCAAACCAGCAGCCTCCTGCACACAGAAGTCCCTGGCACCAGCACTGATCCCACGGGAAGGGTCTTAAACAGGAATGAAATGCCCCCAGTTTGGTGCCGGCGCCAGCTCTGCGCCGGCTGCTGGCTCGGGGGGTGCTGGGGATGGGAACCCCCAGGGGCTGCCTCAAAGACGACGGTGGTTTGGGCTGAAATGGGGGAAAACCCCCAAATCCATAACTCCCAGAGCACCACATCCCGGTGTTGCCAGAGCAGGGCCTGGGGAGGAGCTGGGTGTCCCCACACAGCCCCGTGGCAGCAGGTATGGACCCCAATTTGGGGGTCACCGTGTTGGGGATCCCAGCACCAGGACGTGCCCGTTGCAGTGGCCTCCCAGTGCTGGATGGCAGCTCCCACTGCTGATCCCACATGGATCCTGCTGGGATAACGCCTGTCCTGGCCATCCATCATCCCACGGGCACTGCTGGTGCTCTTGGCCAGGGTGATGGTGATGATGGTGGTGGTGATGCTGAAGGCTGGTGCATCCCACCCTCCACCACCACCCACCGGAGCAGGACCCCGGATCCCTCCTGGGTTCCACCTGCATTTGGGATGCAGCCCCGGGCGGGAGCAGGGGCAGGGGTAGAGCACGGGCTGGCGGGTGGGCAGCTCCCGGGCCGTGTCCCGTGTCCCATGTCCCGCCCGGCGGTGTCCCCATGTGCGGCCGGGGCGGGGGGAGCCTGGTGACGCGCCGGCCGGTGGCAGGAACCGGCACCCACAGACCGCGCGGTGCCCGGCCCCGGGTTCCCTTTCCTGCTGCCCCGGGCTGCGGCAGGAGCCCGCTCCCGATGCCGGGCATGGCCGCGGCCGGGCCCGACCTGTACGAGCGGCTGCAGATCCAGTACCCGCCCAGCCCCGCTCGAGGTGAGCCCCGCCGTGCTGCCCGCGCCCCGCCGGTACCCGCTACCCGCTCAGAGCACCCCCGGTACCCGCTCGGGGCACCCTCGGTCCCGGCTCAGGGCACCCCCCGGCCTCTCTCCCGCAGGTCCCGGCTCCGCTCCGGCCGCGCCCCGCTGCGCGCTCAGCACCGCGCTGGCGGCGGGCACGGGCGCGGTGCTGGTGCTGGTGCTGGGGGCAGCGCTGGCCGCGGTCATCACCCTGCGTGAGTGCTGCTGGGCGGGCAGCGGGCGGCGGGCGGCGGGCAGGGGATGGCGGGGGACAGGAGCGGGCGGGGGACAGGGGCTGGCAGGAGCTGGCAGCAGGCAGGGGATGGCGGGGGCTGGCAGGAGGCAGGAGCAGGCAGGGGCTGGCAGCAGGCAGGGGCTGGCAGGGGCTGGCAGCAGGCAGGGGCTGGCAGGGGCCAGGAGCAGGCAGGGGCTGGCAGGGGCTGGCAGCAGGCAGGGGCTGGCAGGGGCTGGCAGCAGGCAGGGGCCAGGAGCAGGCAGGGGCTGGCAGGATCTGAGCCTGTGCCTTGTCCCTCGCAGACACGCAGGGCCAGGCAGAGCTGCGGGCAGCACGGGCAGAGCTCGCAGCACTCGGGACCCATCTACTGCCTGACCCCGATGGTGAGTGGGACCAGGGGGCTGCCCCGGTACCCCACACCCTGCCCGTACCCCCCATCACCCTGCCTGCACCCTGCCCGCACCCTGCCTGCACCGCTGCTCTCACCCTGCCCGCACCCTGCCCATCACCCTGCCCGCACCGCTGCTCTCACCCTGCCCATCACCCTGCCCGCACCGCTGCTCTCACCCTGCCCGCACCGCTGCTCTCACCCTGCCCATCACCCTGCCCGCACCGCTGCTCTCACCCTGCCCGCACCGCTGCTCTCGCCCTGCCCATCACCCTGCCCGCACCGCTGCTCTCACCCTGCCCGCACCCTGCCCGCACCCTGCCTGCACCCTGCCCGCACCGCTGCTCTCACCCTGCCCATCGCCCTGCCCGCACCCTGCCCGCACCGCTGCTCTCACCCTGCCCATCACCCTGCCCATCACCCTGCCCGCACCGCTGCTCTCACCCTGCCCATCACCCTGCCCATCACCCTGCCCATCACCCTGCCCGCACCGCTGCTCTCACCCTGCCCATCACCCTGCCCATCACCCTGCCCGCACTGCTGCTCTCACCCTGCCCGCACCCTGCCTGCACCCTGCCCGCACCGCTGCTCTCACCCTGCCCATCACCCTGCCCGCACCGCTGCTCTCACCCTGCCCATCACCCTGCCCGCACCCTGCCCATCTCCCTGACCCCCGCAGATACCCGGAGCTCCGGTGAGAGCCCGGCAGCGGCGCAGAAGCGGAAGGAGCAACTCGGTAACGACACTGGAGGGGTGTCCCGGGGGGGGTGTGTGCGCCGGAGGGGAGCCCCGGTATGCCGCGGGGTGGATGCCCCGTTGTGCCGCGGGGTGCCCCGTTGTGCCGTGGGGTGCCCCGGTGTGACCCGGTGTGCCCCGGTGTGACCCGTTGTGACCGGGGGTGCCGCGGTGTGCCGCGGGGTGACCCGCTGTGACCCGGTGTGCCCCGGTGTGACCCGTTGTGACCCGGTGTGCCCCGTTGTGCCGCGGGGTGCCCCGTTGTGCCCGGGGGTGCCGCGGGCTGCCCCGCTATGCCCCGCTGTGCCCGGGGGTGCCGCGGTGTGCCCCGCTGTGACCGGGGGTGCCGCGGTCCGCAGGCGGGTGGCTGCAGTCGCTGGCGCTGGGCTGGCGCCACCGCCGCGGGCACATCTACTTCTTCTCGGCGGACCGGAAGCCCTGGCGCGATGCCGAGGCCGCCTGCCGCGCCGTGCACGCGCACCTCGCCTCCGTCACCGGCCCCGAGGAGCAGGTGCGGGCCCGCGCCCCCCCCGGGCACCCCCATGCCCTGCCCGTGCCCTGCCCAGAGCCCATCCGTGCCACCTCCTGCCTATACCCACCGCCTGTGCCCTCTCCTGCCCATGTCCGCTGCCTGCGCCCCTGCCCATGATCCCAGTCTGTGCCCTCTCCTGCTCACACTCCGTGCCCACACCTTCTATCCATGCCTTCTCCTGACCATCACCCGCTGCCCATGTCCCTTGCCTGTGCCCCCTGCCTGTACCCCATCTGTGCCCTCTCCTGCCTGTACCCCCTACCCATGACCCCCATCTGTGCCCTCTCCTGCCCATACCCACTGCCCACATCCTCTCCTGCGTGTAAACCCTGCCCATGCTGGCTACCTGTGCACCATGCCCCCTATCTGTGCCCTCTCCTCCCTATACTCCTGCCCATACCCCTGCCCATGCCCTCTCCTGCCTGTACCCCCTGCCTGTACCCCCTGTCCCTGCCCTGTCCTGCCCACATTCCGTGCCTGCCCCACATCCCTCAGGACTACCTGGCGCGGGAGGCGAGGGGAGGATCCTACTGGATCGGGCTGACGGCCACGGGCCCGGGCAGCTCCTGGCACTGGGTGGACGGGACTGCCTACAGGCAGGAGCAGAGGTGAGCAGGGCTGGGGGGGCAGGGGGGGACCCGGCACCCCCCGGCCCCCCCCCCGGCCCCCCCCCGACCCCGCTGTGCCGCGGCAGCTTCTGGGCGCCGGGGCAGCCGGACAGCACCGACCACGGGCAGTGGGGCCGGGAGAGCTGCGCCCAGATCCACCACGTGGGCAACGGGCTCTGGAACGACCACAACTGCAACTTCACCTTCCCCTGGGTCTGCAAGCGGGACCTGAGCGCGCCCTGAGGCCAGGCGGCCAGCACCGCCCCCCCCGCGCCGGGCTGGTGTGCCCCATGGCACCCCCAGAGCCCCTGCGCCCCCCCCCAAAGCCAGGCAGCTCCCGCTGCTGCGCTCTGATTAAACTGCTCCCACTGCACCTCCCGCGGCTGCCTCTCACCTCCCCATGGAGGGGCGGGTTCCATCACCCCCCCCGATCCCAGGGGTGGGAGAGCTGGGGGTGTTCAGCCTGGAGAGAGCCCTGGGAGCAGCGCCGGTGCCTAAAGGGGCTCCAGGAAACCTGCAGAGGGGCTTCTGCAGGGATGGGGAGAGGAGTTTGGGCTTCAACTGGAGGAGGGGAGGGTTGGATGGGATGCGAGGAAGAAGTTCTTCACTCTGGGGGTGCTGGGACGTTGGAAGCTGCGGCTGCCCCATCCCTGGCAGTGTTCAAGGCCAGGTTGGACACAGGGGCTTGGAGCAACCTGCTCGAGTGGAAGGTGTCCCTGCCCGGGGCAGGGGTTGGGGCTGGAGGAGCTTTAAGGTGCCTTCACCCCAACCCATTCCATGACCCCACGGTTCTGTGCCCCCCCAGCCCCTCTGCCCACCCCTCCCATGCCCTTCGCTGGCACTGCCTGTGGTGCCGCATCTCGTGTGTGCTAGGGGTCCCGTGAGCACCGCGGGTGGGACGGATCCATCCCCTCACCCTGACGGGGCCGAGGGACCCCCCCGCACCCGCGGCTCCCACCCGCAGCTCCCGGCACATTCCCGGCGCTGGTGATGGTGGGAAAACCGGGCACGCTCCTGGCACCCACGTCCTGCCCCCACCCACCACGCATGGACACATCCTGCCCCGGTGCTGTTCACACCCCCCCAGTGCCCCCAGTGCACCAGGACCAGTTACACCCCCCCAGTGCCCCATTCCCGCCGGGATCCCTCTTATCCCGAGGTGCCAGACCCATCTCCAGCCACCCCATTGACAGCAGAGGGACCAGCACCACCTGCACCAGGGACCCCCATAGCACCCAATGGGGGGACCCCAACCCGGGGTCCCTCATGGAGGGGGTGGAGGTGACCAGCACCCATTGGGCTGGTGGTGAGAAGCTTCCAGAACCCCCTGTGGGGAAAACACCCCTTTTTTAGCACCCATTTACAGTGGATGATCCGGGAACCCCAGAGCATCCCAGTCTCAGAACCATGGATCAGTCTGGTCCAGGAACCAAGGAGCATCCTGGTCCAAGAACCAAGGAGCATCCTGGTCCGGGAACCATGGAGCAGCCTGTTGCAGGAACCCCAGAGCATCCCAGTCTCAGAACCAAGGAGCATCCTGGTCTAGAAACCATGGATCAGCCTGGTCTGGGAACCATGGAGCATCCTGGTCCAAGAACCGTGGAGCATCCTGGTACGGGAACCACAGAGCATCCTGTTCCAGGAACCCCAGAGCATCCTGGTCTAGGAACCACGGATCAGCCTGGTCCGGGAACCATGGAGCATCCTGGTCTGGGAACTGTGGAGCAGCCTGTTCCAGGAACCACAGAGCATCCCAGTCTCAGAACAATGGGGCATCCTGGTCCAAGATCCATGCAGCATCCTGGTCCAGGAACCATGGATCAACCTGATCCAGGATCCATGGTCCCGGATGGTCCAGGATGGACGCAGGAATGTGGGAATGGACATCAACACCCTCCAACCCTCCCCTGACAGCATCCAGAGGGATAAACGGATCAAACCCCGCTCTTGGGCTGCCTCGTCGCTCTTTATTCCCGAGCTATGGACGGTTCCCATCCATCCCATCGGGATGAGGACATCCACCTCAGCGGGCTCTTTTGATGCCCATCTCCTGATCCAGGGCTTGCCTGAAGCCTTCATTGAGGAACAGCATCTCCCCGTGGGGCAGGAGATGCTCGAGGAGCCCATGGGCTGTATCCGGCTGGAGCAGGACATCGGCTCCGGGCTCCAGGAGCCGGAGGGAGGAGAGGAAACGCGGCGCGAGGCGGCGCAGGGTGAGCTCAGCCAACGTGAGGTTCTCCTCGGGGTCACAAACCAAAGCTAAAGCCAAAGCTCCCACTTGGAGCCAAGGCACCAACACCCGCTCGGGAAAGGGGTCTCCGGGGGGCAGCTGGAAAACGCCGCAGGGAGCGTTCCGCAGGGATACGGGATCAGCAGGGACATGGGAAGAGGAGGAAGGAGCCAACGAGGACTGCAGGAGGTGGCATTGGGTGGTCACTTGTCTAGGAGAGAAAAGGGGGGGCCACGTGTTAAGAGCACCCCAATACGTGTAGGGATGGGGTCACCACATCTATTGGGGCCCCGGGGGTCCCGCCGAGCCCTGTCCCCCCAAAAGAGGGTCTGGGGTGGGTTTGGGGTCACACTGAGCCGGGCATCACCAGGAAAGGGGGTTCCATAGAGGATGTGGTCCCATAGAGCAGGGTCCCATTGGGGGGGGGGGTTAACTCTTAGGGGTCCCACTGAGCCCAGTGTCCCCCCAAAAGGGGACTATCATGGGTTTGGGGGTCTCACCAAGGCGAGAATGGGGGGTCCTATGGACAAGGGGTGCTCCATGGAGGGGGGGTCCCATAGAGGGGGGTCTCATTGGGGTGGGTTGTCACTGAGCCCAATGTCCCCCCAAAAGGGGTCTCGGATGGGTTTGGGGTCACACCGAGCCTGGCATCACCAGGAAGGGGGGGTCCCATAGATGGGGGGTCACTCTAAGCCCAGTGTCCCCCCAAAAGGGGTCTGTCATGGGTTTGGGGGTCCCACCACGCCTGGCATTCACAAGAGAGGTCCCATGCGTAGGGGATCCCATGGGTGGGAGAGTCCCATAAAGAGGGGGGTCCCATGTGTAGGGGATCCCATGGGTGGGGGTGTCCCACGGGTGGGGGTGTCCCATAAAAGGGGTGTCTCATGGGTGGGGGTGTCCCCCCCACGGTGATGGGGTGGGGAGCGATCCCATAGAGGGGGGGGTCTCCCATGGTGGGGATGTCCCACCGGTCCCGGGGGGGGTGTCCCATGGGGGGGGTGTCCCATAGAGGGGGGTGTCTGTCCCATTGGGGGTGTCCCATAGAGGGGGGGTCTGTCCCACCGGCCCGGGGGGGGGGTCCCATGGGGGGGGTGTCCCATAGAGGGGGGGTCTGTCCCACCGGCCCGGGGGGGGGGGGTCCGGCCCGTACCTGGCCACGGCCGCGATCTGCTCCCGGCGGCGGAGGCGCTCCCGGGCGGGGTCCGGGGGGGGGTCCCCGGGGAGGGGGTCCCCGAAAGAGCGCGCGCAGAGCACGCGGCAGGGGGCGTGGCCAGCGCCGCCCTTCCCGCCCCGCGCCACCAGCACGAGCGCCCTCACCATGGCAACGCGACCCCGGCCCGATTGGCTCCGGGGGGGGAGGGAGGGGGGATGCGGAAGGAGGGGGCGGCGGGCGATTGGTGGGAGACGGAGGAGGTTGGCGTCAACCCTCTGCACGTGACAGCGGCGGGTCGTGATTGGGCGAGGCGATGCGGGGCGGCGCGGTGATTGGCTGGTGAGGGGTTGGTGGGCGGGGCAAAAGGCGGAAGTACGGCATCACCCAGCCCCGCTCCATTCACCTCCCACGGGAGTCATTGATTGGGACCATTAATAATTAATAACATCAAACAATCAATGGGGGGGGGGGGGCACAACCCGGTGGCAGCAGCTCCTGCCCCCCCATGGTGCTTCACTTGCAAGTGCTCAGCCCAACATGGGGGGGGCAAAACCCCTCCTGCCCCCCCAATTAACCTCGGAGAACTAATTACTTTAAATAAGATGGGGGGGCCCAAAATCACCCCAAACGCACCACGAACCCCCCCACAGCCCCCCCAGTGCTGCTGCGGGGGGGGATCACAACAAGGGGCACCCCTCCCAGAGGTTTAAGTGCTTTTGTACCTATAAACCCCCATTGGGGGGTCCCAGGGCTCCTGGGGGGGGGTCCCCACCTTCTTTGGGGGGTCCTGCCCAGCTCCAGACCCCCCCCAAAGGGTGTGGGGGGTGATGTGGCTGTTGGGGGGCCTTTGGGTGCAAGGGGAAGGGGTTTGGGGGGGGGAACCCCCCAAAAGAAGCCTGAACATGGCAGTGAAGTGGGGCCTTGGTGAAGCCCCCCCCCCCCCCCAAACCCCCCTATTTAGGGCCAAACCTACCCCCATTTTAGGGTAAAATGAGGTAAAACCACAACTGTGCCCCCCCCACCATGTCCCACTGCAGAGGTGGGGGATGCGGATGGGGGGGGGGGCAGGTTTGGGGCTGGGAGCTGCTGCCCCACAGCAGCCCCATGGGGCTGGGGGGTGTCGAGGGGTCCCCCATGGGCTGGGGGGGGCGCTCAGCAGTCCTTGAGGCGGCTGTAGAGCTCCCTCTTGCTGCGCTCCCCGGCCCAGGTCCGGCTCTTGAGGCGGAAGCGCCGCAGGTCCTCCTTGAAGTCCTCGTGGTGCATGGGCCGGTAGTCCTGCGGCTCGCAGTGGCTCTGGGCACCCACAGGCAGGGGTCAGGACCCCCCCGGAACCCCCCCACCCCGCAGGCACCGTCCCCATGGAGGATGCTCAGAGCCACCCCAGGGCAGGGTTTGGGGGCACAGAAGGTGTTTCCCCCCCACCCCAAGTCCTTGCCCTTGTGCCGGGGACCCCCCCGGCACCCACAGAGTGGGGGCTCACCTGGTACTGGGGGAAGAACTCGCGGTACCCCCCCTTCAGGACGTAGAGCTCGGGGTAGTGCAGGTTGGGGTACTCGTTGCAGGCTCGGTCCTTCTCCCTCACGAACCGGCACCTGCGGAGATCCCCATCAGACAGTTCCCAGCAGCCGATTCCCGGCGGCCCCCCCGTAACGGAGCAATCGATGGGGCCCTTTCCCGGGTTTCTGGGTTTGTGGAAGGGGGAATGGAAGAATTCCCGCTCCTGGAGCAAACACATCCGTGAGGCAGCTCCAGGGGCAGGGAGCTTGCTGCGGGGTAAGGAGGGAGGAGCTGCTCCTAAGGAAGCTCAGCCCGGGTTTGATCCGGCCCTGAGCCCCCGGCCCCTTGCACAGGCTCAGCACCAGCCTGCAGGGCCCAAGCACCGCCCGGCCCCGAGCCTGGGCTCTGCTTCGGCGTCAGAGAATCAGCCACAGAGTCACGGAATCAAACATAGAATCGATCGAACGTGGAATCAATCAGAGAATCAGAATCATTCAGAGAATCAAAGAATCATTCATAACATCTTTCATAGAATCGATCAATCATTCATAGAATTACAGAATCAAAGAATCAGTCACAGAAGCATAGAATCAATCAAACATAGAATTACAGAATCAAAGAATCAGTCACAGAAGCATAGAATCAATCAAACATAGAATCAATCAAACATAGAATCAATCAAACATAGAATCAATCAAACATAGAATCAATCAAACATAGAATCAATCAAACATAGAATCAATCAAACATAGAATCAATCAAACATAGAATCAATCAAACATAGAATCAATCAAACATAGAATCAATCAAACATAGAATCAATCAAACATAGAATCAATCAAACATAGAATCAATCAAACATAGAATCAATCACAGATTCATGGAATCAGAGAATCAATCACAGAATCAATCACAGGATCGGAATCATTCATAGAATTGAAGAATCATTCATAAAATCATTGATAGAATTATAGAATCAAAGAATCAATCACAGAATCAATCACTGAATCACAGAATCAATCACAGAATCACTCATGGGTTCATAGATTCATAGAATCAACCACAGAGTCTTAGAATCAATCCCAGAATCGTAAAAATCAATCCTAGAATCAGAATCCATCATAGAATCATTCCTAGAATCCGTACTCGGCTCAATCCCAGGCTCAATCCCAGGCTCATGGAATCAATCACGGAACCAACCAGGTTGGGGAAGAGCCTTCAGCCCCCCCGGCCCATCCATTCCCCCTGCACTTCCCATCCCTCCCATCCTCCCGACACAACACTGAGCTCTGGGAAGCCCCCTCCCTGCCTCAGCACCAGATTTGGGCCCCGAGGTGAGCATTTCCCTCCCTAACACCCTAAACACACCATTCGGCTGCTCTCCCCATGGTCTGATCCGTTAAAACAGCCTCCTGGCACCGCGTGAGCCCTTTCGCACACCGGCACCGTCGGGCATTTATCGCTCCCCATCCGATGGAGCCCACAGACCGGCCCCGTTGCCCCTTCGGTAGCCTCGTAGCGTCCTCAGGAGAAGGTTAACCCCAAATAGCTCAAAGGCACTAAACCAGCGCCGGAGGGGCCCGGCAGGCACAGCGGGGTCGCTGTGATTTAACGGGATAACCGGGAGTCCGAAGGAATAACGGGAATGAGACGTTTCTCCTCTCTGTTTGCAATGGAAACGCTGAGGTTGAGTCACACCAAAACCTCGGCCCTTCCTGCCCCAAACAAGGTGCTGCAGCCCAGTTCCTAAACCTGCTGCTTCCTCCTTGCTCATGGTCAACCCCAGCCGTAAATAATAGGTATAGAGTGATAACATCGAATTCCAGCCTGTGGGAGAGGGCAAGGGGATGGGGATGCAAAGGGGATGCAAGGGGGATGCAAAGGGGATGCAAGGGGGGATGCAAGGGGGGATGCAAGGGGGGATGCAAGGGGGGATGCAAGGGGGATGCAAGGGGGGATGCAAGGGGGATGCAAAGGGGGATGCAAAGGGGGATGCAAGGGGGATGCAAGGGGGGATGCAAAGGGGGATGCAAAGGGGATGCAAAGGGGGATGCAAAGGGGATGCAAAGGGGGATGCAAGGGGGATGCAAGGGGGGATGCAAGGGGGGATGCAAGGGGGGATGCAAAGGGGATGCAAAGGGGGATGCAAAGGGGATGCAAAGGGGGATGCAAGGGGGGATGCAAAGGGGGATGCAAAGGGGGATGCAAAGGGGGATGCAAAGGGGGATGCAAGGGGGGTGGGATGGGGATGTGAAGGGGTTGTGGCTCCAGCCGTGCCCGGGGGGGTCCCGCAGCCCCGTTGTCCCCCCACTCACATCCTGGGCCCCCTCTCGGAGGAGAACTCGCAGTGGAAGATGACGATGACCCTCTTGGAGGCGTCGAAGGGCACGATGGGCTTCCTGAGCAGGAACTCCTCCGCATCCTGCTCCAGCGGCAGGTTAACGGCGCCCTGCGGGGGACAGGAGCCCCGTCACCCCCCACATCCCTGTTCATCCCGGGGGGGCAGTTTGCTCCCCCCAGCATCACCCATCCACTGCGGCACCATCAGCCTTCAGCCTTCCAGCTGGGCCTCAGCACCTCTGGGGTGCTCAGCACCACTGGGGGCTGCTGAACCTCTTCTGGGTGCTCAGCACCTTTGGCGCGGCTCAGCCCCGCTGAGGTTGGATGGGGGGGTCCCCAGTTTGCTTCCCCCAGCCCCCAGCATCACCCAGCTACTGGGGCACCATCAGCCCTTCTCCTTTCAACTGGAGCTCAGCACCTTTAGGGGGTGCTCAGCCCCTTGTGGGGTCTCAGCACCTCTGCGGGGGGGGCTCAGCATCTTTGGGGGGGGCTTATCCCCTCTGAGGTTCAATGGGGGGGTCCCCAGTTTGCTTCTCCCAGGCTCCAGCATCACCCCATCCACTGCGGCACCATCAGCCTTCAGCCTTCTGACTGGGGCTCTGCACCTTTGGGAGCTGCTCAACCTCTTGTGGGTGCTCAGCACCTTTGGGGGGGCTCAGCACCTGCGGGAGCTGCTCAGCCCCTCTAAGGTTCAATGGCTTTGTTTCCCTCAGTCTCCGGGATCATCCCATCTACTGGGGCACCATCAGCCTTCAGCCTTCCAGCTGGGGCTCAGCACCTTCAGGGGGTGCTCAGCACCTTTGGGGGGCTCAGCCGCCTCTGGTGCCCGCTGTGTTTGCCCCCCCCATGCCGTGCCCCCCTCACCTTGATGTGCCCGCCCTCGTACTCGTAGGGGTAGCGGCAATCCACGATCACGCAGCTCTCGATGAGGCCGCTGAACTGCCCCGTCAGCACCGCCACCATCTGCGTGTGGGGGGAGCCCGTCACGGGGGGGGGGGGCACGGGGGGGGGACCACCCCATGGGGGTGCAGGGGTCGGGGGGGGGGGGCTGCTGCTCACCCACCATGGCAGGAGAGATGTACTTCAGGTCCTGGTGCTTCCCCTCCACTGTCTGCAGGAGGTAAGCCTGGGGGAGAGATGGGCTGGGGTCCGTCATGGGGACACCCCCAGACCTGCACCCCCAGAGCTGCAGCACCCCCATGGCCCCGCAGCACCCCCATTACCCTGCAGCACCCCATGGCCCTGCAGCACCCCATGGCCCCGCAACACCCCCAGACCTGCAGCATCCCATGGCCACACAGCACCCCCAGACCTGCAGCACCCCATGGCCCTGCAGCACCCCATGGCCCTGCAGCACCCCCAGACCTGCAGCACTCCATGGCCCTGCAGCACCCCCATTACCCTGCAGCACCCCATGGCCCTGCAGCACCCCCAGACCTGCAGCACCCCATGGCCCTGCAGCACCCCATGGCCCTGCAGCACCCCATGGCCCCACCTTGGAGAAGTCCCCGATGAGCTCCCGGTGGTCGCTGCCCAGCAGGGCGCCGATGTCCTGGTGGCAGAGGGACCTGGAGCGCAGGAGCCGTGCTGCCTGTGGGGACACAACCGGAGCTCAGCGCAGGGGGGACCGGGACGGGATGGACCAGGCAGGACCCCGCTCCCGGCACCCACCGGCTCCACCACAGGCTCCTCGCCCGGGGTCCCGGCCACGCTGCGGCGGCGCTTGGTCCTGACCGGGCTGTCGCGGTCCCTGTCCCGGTCCCGGGGCCGGTCCATGCGCTTCAGGATGGGTCTGATGACGGTGCTGGGCAGCGAGGGCGAGCGGAAGAGCTGCCGACACTTGCTGCGCCGCGGGGGACACTGCGGGCAAGGCACGGAGCTCCGTGGGGCACCGGGCACAGCCCATGGGGCTCCGTGGGGCACCCCATGGAGCTGCCCTGGGGTCTGGCATCACCCCCCCAGCACCATGCGGGTGCAGGGACCAGGCTCCTGCTCCGGTCCCACCACATCGGAGGTGCTGCTCCCCCCCCCCCAGACCCCACCTTGGGGACCCCAGCGGGGTCCTCGGGGTGACACCGAGCCCCAGAGCTCCACGTACCGGCTCCGGCTCCTCGCTCCTCACCAGCGGCGCGGTCAGCAGCGTCTCCATCCCCTGCGGCACCGCGGCTCCGCTCTGCCCGCGGGAAGGGGGAGGATGGATGGGATGAACCCGGCTGCTTCCCCCCCCCCCCCCCGGCACCCCCCCATCCATCCCGCTTCCCAACCTTCATCTCCTCCTCATCCAGGATCTCCATGAAGCCGTCGTCGTCCTCCTCGGCCATGGAGCAGGTCAGGGAGCAGCGCCGCAGGACGATGGGGCTCTCCCCTTGGGGGACATTCTCCTTCTCGGGGGGGTCAAACTGGGGACGACACCACCAGGAGTGGGGGGGGCAGCCCCACACCAGCCCTGCTTGGAGATGGGGTGTCCCCATAACCCACCCCCCACCCCCCATCCAGGGGTCTCCAGGCACATTTGGAGCAGTGGATCCCAGCTCAGCATCCCCCCCATTCCCATTGCCCCCCCCCCCCGACCCCCCCATCCCTCTCACCAGCAGGTCGGGCGCGGAGCTGGGTCTCTGGGCGAAGGGGTCCCTGCCCATGGCCCCATCGCTGGTGGGCACCCGGCTGCGCCCCCCCGGCCTCTGCGGCTTCTTGAACACAAACCCCTCCTGCAATGCGGGGGGGGGGACACACGGTGTTAACACCCCCCGTGGCCCGGCCCCGGCCCCCCCCCTCCCGGCCCGTGCCGTGCCCCTCACCGTGGCCTCGGGCTCCCTCCTGCCCTGCTCGCTGCCCCTGCGGGCGCAATTCCCGTTGAATTCCCGGCAGTGGGAGATGTTCCTGAGGACCGGGCTGGCGCCCAGCAGCCGCGGCTGTGGGGTGGGAATTGGGGGGGTCAGGGGGGCTGCAGAGCCCCTGCTCCATCCCCATCCCCATCCCCATCCCAGCAGGATCCAGCTCAGCCCCGCACAGCCCCAGCACTCACCGGCAGCGAGTGGATCCTCCGGATGGGGAGCTTATTGCTGCAAGAGGCCGGGAAAAGAAGGGATTGAATGGGAGAAGATGCTCTGGATGGGTGGTGTCCGACCCCCCCAGGGGCTGGCAGGGCCCCCCCTTGACCCACAGTGGGGTGAGCCCCCCCCCCAGAGCTCCCCATAGAAGGTCCAAGGAACACGGCTGGAGCGTGATGCGGATGCTGGGAAGGGAATGGGGGCACAGCCTGGACCCGGGGGGGGGCCCAGCCCCATTCACTCACTCTTTGAGGACTCTCCCCGCCTCCAGCACCGCCTTCTCGAAGCTGTGGGGAGAGGGAAGCCGCGGTTGGGGGGGGGTGCACCCCATAACCGAGCAGCGCAGACCCCCGGGGGGGGGGGGAGGGAGGCAGCTCCAGCCCTCACCGTGCCCCCCCCCCGCGGTGGGGGGGGTTCAGCCCCACAAAGGGTTAAAGCCCCATCTGGCCCAGGCCGGGGGTCCCAGCCCCGCGCCGGGGTGGTCGCGGCCCCCCCGCTCCCCGCGCACACAAAGGGGCCCCGCTCTCCACCTGTATGTAAATGCTCCCGCACCCGCAGCAACGGGACATGGGCCGGGGGCCATATGGGACCCCCCCCCCGCCCCAGCTGCCCCCGCGTCACCATCTGCCCCCCCCCCCGCTCCCATTCACCGGCACATCTGCCGCGGTTGGACCCTGCCAACGGCAGCCGGGGGGGGGGGGGGCTGCAGAGCCCCGCACCCTGCGCAGCGCTGTGCCTCGGACCGGCACCGGGACCCCCCCATGGAACCCCCAGAGCTGGCCGGGGGGTGCTGGGAGCCAGGGGGGGCTCAGCACCCTCACAAGGCAGCCATCCCCCCATCCATAGATTCCCCCCAACCATATATATCTCCCCCCACCCATATAAATATATATCTCCCCATCTATATATATATCCCCCTCTCCATATATATATCCCCATCTATATATATATACACCCCCCCACCCATATATATATCCCCCATTCATACATATATCCCCCATCCATGTATATATATTTCTCTCTCCATCCATACATATATCCTCCCTACATATATATGTGTATATATACATATATACGTCTCCCCCCCATATATATATATTCCCCCCCACCCCCAATCCTATATTCCCCCCCCATCCATGCCGCCAACCCCGGAAGAGCACTTGGCCGAGCCATGGCAAGCAGCACCCATGGGCTTCCTGCCTGCACCCGCTGCCAGCCCCTGCCTGCGGTGGGTGCCCCCCAGCACACGGCGGTGTCTCACCCCCCATAGCAGATGTGGGGGGCACAGCGGGAGGCTCAGCCCCCCAGCGAGGGTGGGGAGGGCCGTGCTGCTGCGGGAGCATTGGGGTGGGGGTAAAAGTGGGGAGCCCCGGGGGGGGGACACGGGGTTGGGGCACTCACACGTCCTCCAGCACCGCAGGGTCCTGCTGCGGGGGGGAGTCCAGCCCCAGTCCTGCGGGAACAAGGGGCAGGGGAGCAGCGGGGGGGGGGGGTCAGACCCCATTGGGCAGCGGGGACCCCCCCTAGCACTCCCCGCCTCCCAGCACCCCCCAACAGAGGGGAACCCCCCCCCAGCACCCCCACTCACCCGCATCCGACGACTCGGAGGAAACGGAGTCCCGGGGGGGCTCCCCGCCCCGGTTTTGGGGGGTCACCCCCCCCACCCGCCGCTTCGGAGTGTCCCAATGGCTGCAGACAGGGAGGAAAGGGGGGGGGTGTCAGCCCGTGGGGACCCCCCGGTTCCCCCTTCTAAACTACTGAGGTTATGGGGGGGGTGTCTCCAAACCGAACCCCCCCATGGCACGGTCCGGACCCCCCCCCGGAGCCCCCCGGCACCCCCCGAGCCCCCTCACCTGCCCAGCCCCGCAAGGTTGTCCATGTCCAGCGCCAGCGTGGTGACCGGGGAGCTCACCGGCACCGGCACCGGCGCCGGGGCCGTGCCCCCCCGGGCCGGCAGCGCCCGCCCGCCCCGCTCCGCCATGCGGGACCGGCCCGAAACCAATGAATTAATCCTGCTCCAGAGGGAGATGTGGCTGTGTCCCGTCCCGGCGCGGGCCGCGCTCGGTGCCGGTTCCCGCGGATGGGGGGGGGGGGGGGCAGGATGCCGGTACCCGGGGATGGGGGCTCCGGGGGGGGGGGGCGGGACGCGGGCCCGGGCCGCGCGCGCCGCCGCCGCCCCTATTTATATTCGAAAAATAACAGGGGAGCGGCGGGGCGGGAGCCGAGGGGCGGCACCGGGACACGGGGCAGGGCCACGGAGCCGCGGGGGGGGCACGGGGGCATGGGGGGTGTGGCTGGGGGGGCATGGAGGGGGGCATGGTTTGGGGGTGCATGGTTTGGGGGGTGCATGGAGGGGGTATAGCAGGGGGGGGCATGTGAAAGGCTGCTTGGCTGGAAAGGACCGCGAGAGGTTTATAGCTGGGGGGGCACATGGAGGGAACATGCCGGGGGGGGACATGGACACATAGAGGGGGGCATGGCTGGAGGGGTGCGTGGTTTGAGGGGCACATGGAGGGGTATATGGCTTGGGGGGGTGTGAAGGGGTGCATGGCTGGGAGGGACATGGCTGGGGGGGTACATGGTGGGGGGGACATCACTGGAATGATGCGGCTGGGGGGGCATGGAGGGCTGCGTGGTTTGGGGGATGCATGGAGGGGGTCATGGCTGGGGGGTACATGGAGGCGTACATGGCTTGGGGGAACACGGGGGGGCATGGCCGGGGAGCACGGGGGGGCGCATGGCTTGGTGGGGTGCTGAGGAGTGCAGGGAGTGGGACATGGCTGTGGGGCTGTCCATGGCTGGGGGGCATGGAATGGTGCATGGACTGGGGGGACATGGCTGGGGGGCACATAGACGGGTCCACGGTTTGGGGGTGCGTGGGGGGGGGGCGCTCAGCTGGGGAGGGTGGGAGGACACAGACGGGTGCCCGTGCACAATGGTGTGACCCTGGGGGGTCCCAGTGTTCAGACACAGTCCCCCCCATCCCCATCCCCATCCCCAGCCATGTGCCAGCTCCTGGCCTGGAGCGGGGGGGGGTCCCGTAGAGCTGCCCCTCGCCCCGCTGCCCCCCCCCGTGCCAAAGCCACATGTCACCGTGTGCCCCATGTGCCACGGTGCTGCCGAGCCCCAAACGCTGACCCCGGCCTGGCCCCAGCGCTGCTCCGTCCCGGGGAGGGGGGTGTCTCCATCCCGGCGGGGGCTTCCCGGTGGGAAGGCGGCAGGAATGTGGCGCGGCCGCGGCCTGGGTGGCCGCCCCATGGCCGCCATCCATTGTCCCGGCCCCATTCCTGCCTTTCAGAGGGGAAAGAAAGGAGGAGGGAGGGGGGACGGGATGGAGACCCCCCCCCCAGCCAGGGCAGGGCAGGGACAGGCGGGGGGGGGTCAGCAGTACCACCTCCCCGACACCCCCATGAGCCTGTGCAAGGCAATGGGGGTCCCGTGGCCATGGGGGTGCCCCATGGATGGGGTCAGGCAGCCCTTGGGGGGGTACCCGGCCCCCCCCCCCCACTCCTGGGTGGCTGCAGGACGTGCTCCATGGCCACCAAGGGCTTTAATTGCTTCCAGCCACACACGGATGGGCCGGGGGGGCCCGAGCCCACCCCATGGGGGGATGTGGGATCAGGGGTGACCCCCAGAGCTCCCCCCTCATGCCCGGGGTGTGGGGCGCGCTGTGGGGGGGCCGCAAGGGGCTGGCTCACTTTAATGGCCACACAGCAGGAGCTGCCATGGGGATGGCTCTAATGGATGGGGATGGGGATGGGGATGGGGGGGGACTGTTTGCAGTGGAAGGGCTGGACTGGGGGGGCCCCACAGCATCACACCCCATTGGGGCCTCCCCGAGCCCCTCAGCCAGCCTGGGCTGCCCCAATGGGGGACAGACCCCCCTCAACAGGATGTAATCCCACAGCATCCCGCTTTCCCTCCGCTTTCCCTCCCAGCCTGGCTGCTCTGGGTGGGGATTTGCTCCAGAAATCCCCAAATCTTCCCTAACATCCTTCCCCTGACCATGGAAAACCCACTTTCTGCCCCAAAATCCTCTCATGGCAAATCCGTCCAGCTGCTTTTCCCAAGTTTTTATGGCTGTGGATGGGGGGGCTCAGTGCCGTGCGTGGGGGCACCGTGGAAGGACCCCGGTGCTCTCGGTGCTGGCACCGGGAATGGGATGATGCAGGGATGCAGGAAGCAGGAGATTTGTATCGGTGCTGGCTCCTTGGTGCTGTTCCCAAGGGATCTGTGGGGCAGGATTGTTGTCCCTGCCCATGGCAGGGGTTGGAACTGGATGACCTTAAGGTCCATGGTTCTATGACGGCAGGATCCGGATCCTTCCCTGCTGGTGCCCTGTGGATGAGGGATGGAGCATCCTGTGGTCCCCATGGTCCTGTGGGGCAGCCTGTGGCCAGCACACACCGAGGTGGCCGGTGTCACCCCCAGCATTGCCAAACCACCAGCTCCGGGGGTCACCCCCCCCCCAGCCCATGGGTGATGTGGAGCTTTGGGAGCCTTGGCACCAAAACTGACAGATTTGGGACACCTTTAAAGGCTCTAAAGTGGGTGAGATGGGGGAGCACAGGAGGAGGAGGAGGATGACGGTGTGGCTGCCCCATCCCTGGCAGTGTTCAAGGCCAGGTTGGACACAGGGGCTTGGAGCAACCTGCTCTAGTGGAAGGTGTCCCTGCCCGGGGCAGGGGCTGGAGCTGGGCGGGTTTAAGGTCCCTCCACCCCAGCCCTCCCCGGCTCGGTGGCGGTGGCAGAGCCGTGGCTGCGGGGAAGGCTCCGGGTGCGGCTCCTGCGCTGAGCCCTCCCCACCCCGGAGCATCCTGGCGGCGGGAGGAAGCGGCCCAGGGCGGCTCCGTCCCCCCCTTCCTGTTCTGCTGCTCTCGGTTCCGCTGCTGCGGCACCGGGGCTGCTGCCGGGCCCGGCCCCACCGCGGGCAGCGGGTTCCGGCTCCTCACACCCGGGTGGGTTCTGGTTTGGCCACAAATAACCCATTTCGGGCTGGTTTTATCTGCAGCGAGGAGCGAGCCGGGGCTGAGCCCCGGGGGCTGCCCCGACCCACCTCCCCGGGGATGGAGCCCGTGATGGGGCTTATCGGTGTCCCCAGCACCCACCCACCCCGGTATCGCTGCCCACAGTGCCCTAATCTGCCCGCTCCTGCCCGTGCGCCGGTGCTGGAGCAGCCCCATGGGTGCTGGTGCCGGGGGTACCGGGGTGCTGGTGTCCCGGGGGGTCCCCGCTGCCCACCCACAGCCGTGACTGGTTCTGCTGCAGCCCCGGGCTGGGAGAGGTGGCTCGGCTGATGGGGTGCTGAGCAAGGTCCGGCCTCCAGGATGAAGATCAGTTTGAGGTGCTGCCCTTGGCCATGGGCACCCCAAGCCTGCGCCCGGGGCCTGCCACCGCTGCTGGGATGGACATCTCGGTGGGGACCGGCATCTCAACCGGGATGGACCATTCCCGGGGCTGGATACCATGGCTGGGATGGGCCCCATGGCTGGGATGGGCCCCGTGGCTGGGATGGACCCTTCCCCTTTGGGGGGACACCTCTTTGGGATGGGCACCTCAGCTGGGGCAGACCCTTCCCCATGTCCCACCAGCTGATGGGACACACACACACACAGAGCCCGTCGCTCACTTGTGAAGCCCTTGTTCTAAGCCCCCCCTGTTGCTCAGAGACCCCGGTCCCCCATTGCTCAGAGACCCCGGTCCCCCATCGCTCAGGATCCCCCCCTGCTCGAAACCCTCAGTTCCCCATTGTTCAACCCCCCCTATTGCTCAGAGCCCCCTTCATTGCTCTGAACCCCCCAGTCAGGACCCCCAGGACCCCCCCATTGCTCTAAACCCCACAGACGCCCATTGCTCAGAGCGACCCCACTGCTCAGCCCGCCCATTGCTCAGCCCCCCCATTACTCAGTGCCACCCCAACGTTCAGACCCCCCCCATCACTCAGCCCCCCCCAATCGCTCAGAGCCCCCTCATTACTCAGTCCCCCCCCACTGCTCAGCCCCCCATCACTCAGCCCCCCACTTGCTCAGCGCCTCCTCCATCACTCAGCCCCCCCATCGCTCAGCCCCCCCATTGCTCAGCATCCCCCCATCGCTCAGCCCCCCCATTGCTCAGCCCCCCCATTACTCAGCATTCCCCCATTGCTCAGCCCCCCATCACTCAGCCTCCCCCATTTCTCAGCCTCCCATCACTCAGCCCCCCATCGCTCAGCCCCCCATTACTCAGCCCCCCCATTTCTCAGCCCCCCCATTGCTCAGCGCCCCCCATTGCTCAGCCCCTCATTGCTCAGCCCTCCCATTTCTCAGCCCCCCCCATTTCTCAGCTCCCCATCGCTCAGCCCCCCATTACTCAGCCCCCCCACTACTCAGCCCCCCCCATCGCTCAGGCCCCCTGTTCTCAGCCCCCCCATCGCCCCTCCATCACCCCCCCCCGAGGCCGCCCGTTGCCAGGCGACGCCCGTTGCTCCCGGCATGCCCCGCGCGGCTGTTGCCATGGCGGCGGGACGCGGCTCTGATGATGGCGGCGGGCGGCGGCGCGGGGCTGTGCGCGTGGCTGGACACGGTGCCGCTGTCCCGGCCCCGCAGGGACATCGCCCGCGACTTCAGCGACGGCGGTGCGGGACGGGGGGCACCGCGCACCGGGCACCGCGCACCGGGCACCGCGCACCGGGCGGGGGCAGGGCCCGCCGTGACCGCCGTCCCGCTGTCCCCCCAGTGCTGGCCGCGGAGGTGGTGAAGTTCTTCTTCCCCGCCATGGTGCAGCTGCACAGCTACGTGCCCGCCAGCTCCACCGCGCAGAAACTCGCCAACTGGGGCCACCTCAACAGGTACCGCGGCGGGCGGCGCCCCCCGGCCCCGCAGAGTGCCCCTGCCCCACAGCAACCACTGCCCCACAGCGCCCCCCCGGCCCCACAGCGCCCCCCCGTGCCCGCAGTGTCCCCCTGTGCCCCACAGCGCCCCCCGGCCCCGCAGCGCCCCCCGTGCCCCCAGTGTCCCCCTGTGCCCCACAGCGCTCCCCGGCCCCGCAGAGTGCCCCTGCCCCACAGCAACCACTGCCCCACAGCGCTCCCCGGTCCCGCAGCGCCCCCCGTGCCCGCAGTGTCCCCCTGTGCCCCACAGCGCCCCCCGGCCCCGCAGAGTGCCCCTGCTCCGCAGCACCCTCCTGCCTACAGCACCCCCCGGCCCCGCAGCACCTCCTGTGTCCCACAGCACCCCCGGTCCCACCGTGTCCCTGCATCACAGCACCCCGGCCCCATAGCACCCTCCTGCCCCACAGCACCCCGTGGCCCCGCAGTGTCCCTGCACCACAGTGTCCGTGCACCACAGCACCCCCCTGCCCCACAGCATGTCCCTGCCCCACAGCACCCCCTGTGCCCCACAGCATGTCCCTGCCCCACAGCACCCCCCTGCCTCACAGCACCCCTCCACCCCAGTGTCCCTGCCGCACAGCAGCCCCCGTGCCCCACAGCATGTCCCTGCCCCACAGCACCCCCGTGCCCCAGTGTCCCTGCCGCACAGCACCCCCCTGCTCCACAGAGTGTCCCTGCCCCAGCAGGGACTCGCTGAGGGCACTGTGGGGCAGGGGGTGCTGTGGGGCAGGGGATGCTGTGGGGCAGGGGCAGCAGCCTCCTCCCTGCACCCCCGGGTGCTCCTTCCCCCCCCGGCGCAGGAAGGTGCTGAGCAAGCTGAACTGCTGCCTGGCGCAGGATGTGATCCGGCAGGTGGTGCAGTGCCGGCCGGGCGCGGCCGAGCGGGTCCTGCTGCTGCTGCGGAGCAGGATCCAGGAGAAGCTCAGGCAGAAGAAGGTGCGGGCGGGCCCAGGCCGGGGCCGAGGGGCCGCGGGAAGGGGGCACCCAATGGGCTGGAAGGGACCGGAGCAGTGTCTGAAGGGGGCTACGGGGGTGCTGGAGTGGGACCTTCATCACCGGAGAGGGACTCAGGTTGACTGCACCGACCCCTCCGTGCGGTGGCTTCTTGCCCTCATCACTCTCCAGCCCATGGCACAGGGAGTCATGGAATGGTTTGGGGTGAAGGGACCTTAAAGCTCCTCCAGCTCCAACCCCTGCCCCGGGCAGGGACACCTTCCACTAGAGCAGGTTGCTCCAAGCCCCTGTGTCCAACCTGGCCTTGAACACTGCCAGGGATGGGGCAGCCACAGCTTCTCTGGGCACCCTGTGCCAGCGCCTCAGCACCCTCACAGGGAAGAGCTTCTGCCCCAGAGCTCATCTCAATCTCCCCTCTGGCAGGTTAAAGCCATTCCCCTTGGCCTGTCCCTACAGGCCCTTGTCCAAAGCCCCTCTCCAGGTTTCCTGGAGCCCCTTTAGGCACTGGAGCTGCTCTAAGCCCCTCCTCAGGGCAGTGAATGAGGCAGGAATCGAGGCAGGGGCATCCCAGCCCTGCCTTCGGGCTGTAACCCCCTGCTCTGCACCAGCCTCTCCTCCTCTGGGAGCGAACCCCTCATCCCAATGCTCCGGACACACTGGGGTGCCCTGTTCCCCCATTCCCTGCCATCAGCCCCCTTCCTGCTCTGTGTGGGGCCCCCATGGGGTGACCCCCTGCTCATGGCCAGGCCTGATGGGTGTTTTCCTGCCCTCTCCATGCAGGATCCCGGTGCCCGGGCGGCGCTGGGAGAGCTCAGCTACCTGGAGACAGGTACAGACAGTGTGGGAACGGGGAGGATGTCCCCATATCCCACCCCTGCACTGCGACATTCCTGATCCCTGGGGGGGGCACACACAGCCCTGCCTCATGCTGGGGCACCAATAGCGACCCTGGTCAGCCCTGAGGGGCAGGAGGTGCTGCCGCAATGGGGTGTCCCCATGGAGGGGGGGCAGATCCTGCTCTAACTCCTGTGTTATCCAGGGGACTCCAAGGCAGGAGGATGCACCCACGAGTCTCCCAAGGCTGCAGGGTAAGGGCAGGGGTGCTGCAGGGGTGCTGCAGGGGTGCTGCAGGGGTGCTGGGGGGCTGTGCAGGGATGGGGCTCTGGGGGATGTAAGGAGCAGCTGTGCCCGGTGCAGCCCCATGGGCTGTGAGTGATGCTGCAGGGGGGGTCAGTGGTTATCCCGGTGTTCCCATTCCCGATCCAGCGCGCAGAAGCCTCCCCCGGGGCACAGCACCGTGTGCCTGCAGCAGGCAGAGCGGGAGCAGGCCCTGCTCCTGGCACAAGAGACCATCCAGGTGAGCCCGTGGGATGGCACCGGGGCAGGGACAGGCTCCCTTTGCCTCCCCCCCATCCTGTGCCACCCTCCGGGGCTGCACCCGGCTCCGGTGGCACCTCTGGGTGCGGGACACATCAATCCATGATTCCCAAGGGATCCCAACCCTCATCCTCTCTGCTGGGTGATGAGGGCGATGCAGGGTGGGCACAGACCCTCTGCGCACTGAGGCCCTGCAGGGCTGTGGCTCTGTCTTGCCTAAAAATGATGGTTTCCTACCGGAAAACATCTCCTAAGATGTAAAATCCAGGTAAAATTCCAGGTCCTGGGAATCCTGGGCTGTGTTTTAGGGTATTAACAGAGTGTGGGTGGTGGGAACTGGAACAGGGACCCCAAACCTGGCGCTGGTCCTCGCCTGCCTCGGTTTCCCCCTGGAAGAGGTGGTGGGTGGCCCTGGGTGCCCCGAGCTCGCAGTTCCCCCTCCCGGAGCGGGGCTGGGGCGCACGGATGGACCTCCCCGCCCCAATCCCTGCGGGAATGTCGCTCAGATCCTGCAGCTGAAGGTGTGGAGGTTGGAGGAGCTGCTGCGCCTCAAGAACGTGCGCATCGACGACCTGAGCCGGCTGCTGCGGGAGGCCCAGCAGCGCTGAGCGCGGCGCTCCCGGTGTTCCCGGTGCTCCCGGTGTTCCCAGTGACACCAGTTCCCAGCAGCGACTCGCAGGCCAAGAGCCAGAGGTGGCATTTGCAGAAGTGGGAATGCGGTGCCCACCTCAGGGCACGGCTCTGCTTCATCCCATCCTTCCCGTGACAGGGATGTTGGGAATTAAATATCCATGTTGTTGTTTGGAGACAACCTGTGAGGCTGTGGGGGGGTCCTGGGGGGTTATTTCCCAATGGATCCGGTGTTGGAGTGGGATCAGCAGCGTGGGGATGCTGCTTGGCTGGAGGCCGGGATTTAATCCCGTTCCCAAAGCTGTTTGGTTCTGTAATCCCTGAGGAAATCCATGTCTTGGAAAGGGTCTGGGCAGGGCAGCCCGAGCCACGCTGGGGTGGGAATGTCGCCAGGGATGGGAATGTCACCATTCCTCCCTGGTGACATTCCATGTCACCTCCCCGGTGACACCCCACGACATTCCCTGCTGCACCCAGGGCACCTTCCCGGGTGAAACCCAGTTGGTTTTCCCCATTTTTCCCACATGAGGATGCGGCATGTCCCATCCCGGGCCGAGCCATGTGCAGTGTCACGTGTTGTCACGCGTTATCACGCGTTGTCCCGTGTTGGCTCCCACCACTTTAAGCGCTCTGGCAGCTGCCGGCTGCTCCCATTCCCGGCGGGCAGACGTGCGCTTCCGAAGGGAACGTTGTCCCAATGGGGCCGTGCTCCAGCGGCTTTTCCCACCCTCTATTCCCCCAGCAGCTCCCGCCATCCCTCGCGCTCCTCTCGGCACATGTGGCCCTTTCCCGTGCTCCGGTTCATGGGGACACGTGATGGGAGCTGCAGGAGATGGGATGGGATTGGGAGGGGGACGGGATGGGGTAGGTTTGAAGTGGATGGGATATTGGATGGAATGAACTGGGATGGGACAGGGGTGGGATGAGATGGGATGGGGATGGAATGAGATGGGATGCAACAGGATGGGATGGGGTGAGATATTGGGTGGGATGAAGTGAGATGGGGTGGGATGAAATGGGGTGGGATGGGACGAGATGGGATGGCAGATGGCGTGGGATGAAATGGGATGGGATGAAATCGGGTAGGATGGGGTGAGATGAGATGGGATGGGATGAGATGGGGTGGGATATGGGATGGGATGGGATGGGATGAGATGGGATGGGATGAGATGGGATGGGATATGGGATGGGATGAGATGGGATGGGATGAGATGGGATGGGATATGGGATGGGATGGCATGGGCTGAGCCCCAGCCCGGTTCCCAGCACCCTCCAGCCTCCCCCGTGGCCCCGGGATGTGCCGGGGGGGGACTGGGACAACAGGGGCACGGCTCCAGCTCCACGTCCACCTTCCGTTACCCAGCCAGGGCTTCGGCTCCAGCACTGGCGCCACCGGGGCTGCTCCCCGCGGCCCCCGACACCCGCGGAGAGGGGCCGGTGCTGCCTGCCCCCTGCAGTGCTGCCTTTTGCCTGTTTTCACTCGAATTAACCCCAAACCGGTGGGTTCATCCCGGGGGTCCCACTCGTTCCCCCCGTTTTTCCGGGCGCCGGTGGAAGCTCCTGCCTGTCGCGATATATCGTCTGGCCTGTCGCAACATGTCGTGGCGCTATCGCGATCTGGGCGCGGACGGTAACGATGATCACGTGTTGCTATGGCAACCGCATCACCCGGTAAAGGGGGTACCCCTTCCTCACCCCCCCCCCGCTCGCTGCCTATTGGCTGTCCCAGCACTTGGCCACGCCCCCTAACGACAGCCCCACCCCTCGGAGACTACCCGGTGGGCGTGGCTTGGTGGGCGTGACCGCCAGAGGGCTGGACCAATAGGAGAGCACGGAGGGTGTGTCGGGGCCAATGGGAGGCGAGGGGGCGTGTCCCGGTAGTGGGAAGCGGGGAGCCGGGAGCGCGGCGCGGCGGTGACCGGGACGCACCGGGCGGGGTGAGCCGTGGGGCGGGGGGGACCGGGCCCGGGGCAGCGGGACGGGAGGGACCCCCGGGGCTTCCCCTCCCCGGTGTCACCGCCCCGGGGGGGGGGTCCCCGTCCCCCGGTCCCGGCGGACGCTCGCCCGTGCCGGTCGTTAGCCCATGGCCGAGACGGGAGCACCGGAACCGGGGGCCCAGCCCCGCGTCCCCTCCCGCAGCACCGGGGCTGGGGGCGGGGAGGGGAGAGACACACACCCCGGGGCCGTGCGGGTGATGGCGGAGGCAGATTGGGGCCACCGGGCGGGGTGCGGGGGGTGTGTCTGCCGCTTGGGTACCGGGGGGGGCCCCGGGGTCACCGCGTACCCCGGGGTTGCGGCGTTGACCCCCTCAAGGGCACGGGGAGCCCGCGGGCCCCGCGTCCTGGGTGCGTTCGGGTGTTCCCGGTGAATCACGGGTGTTACCGGCCCGGGTTGGGGCTCCCGGGCGGGGCAGCGGGAGTTTGAGCCTCAGGTTTGGGGTACCGGGACCCGAAACCCTAGTTCGGGGGGGGGTGTGAGCCCCGGTGTCCCCCCAGTCTCGATGTACCCACCCGAGGGGTGCTGGTGGGGACCCCCCGTTATCCGGGGGGGGGGCACAGCCATCAGCAGGCCGGAGAGAGCAGCGATTCCCATGGGAAAGCCCAGGGAAAGGGATGTGGGGGCTCCACGCCGGGGTCTGCGCTGTTCCCGCTCAGCTCTGGGCTCATGTGGCAGCTCCTGGAGCCTCCATGTGGAGCGGGAATGGGGAAACTGAGGCACGGGGTGGTTTCGGGTGTGAATCCCCCTTTTCCAGGCAGGGACCCCAAGAGCTGATGGAGCAGGAGCCGGGCGCCGGCTCGGTCACACCTCGGGCTCCTGCTGCTGCCCGCACCCATCGGGGCTGCCCCAAACCCGGGCCCGAGGGCTCTGCCTGCTCCTGCCCATCCCTGCCCGTTCCCTCCCCAGCTCCCGAGCAGCGGCGATCCCAAAGGATGGCCTTTTCCTGCCCGTGCCTTTGAAGTTCGGCGCAAGGACGATCGCTGCGGGGACACATGGCCACGGCCAGCAAGGGTGAGTCCCGCACCCCCCTCCGGTCCCTTGTCCCCATGTCCCCCCCTTGCCCCGGCCCAGGTCTGATGCTCCTTCCCCATGGGATCCCTCTGCCTGCTCCGTGTCGGAGGTTAGCGATTCCCGAGGGGATGTTGTCACCCTTTCCCCACCACAAGCCATAAGCGAGCACCCCCCGAGGGGCTTGTGGCAGGGGGGATGTCTATTGGGGTGCCACCAGCACCCTTCAGCCATGGTGTCCCCTCCCCAGTGACCCAGCACAGCAGCGCTGTTGTGGGAGGCGATGGGTGCTGGGTGCTCCCGGTGTCTCCCAGCCCAAAAGGCTCTGGAAGCCCCGGCTCAGGGTGCTGGGTGCTGGGGGGGGACCCCAAAGTGCGTCTGGTGCGAGGTGCCCCCTGTGGCAGCGCCGAGACAAAGAGTGAAGAGGCTCTTTGTGCTGCTGCGGGGCGTGATTCCACCTCCTTTGTGTGCTCCAGCCTCCGTGGCTCCTTCCCTGCTGCTGCATCCCGCGGGATTCCCTCCTCCCGACCGGCTTGGAGCGGGATGAGGGGCTTCCCAGCAGGATGAGGGGCTTCCCAGCGGGATGAGGGGCTTCCCAGCAGGATGAGGGCCGGGTGAGCGGTCCATCGGTGGCGATGCCAGAGGCCAGCAGGTTGCCTTGCTCTGGGAATCTTGTTCCCAGTGGCATTGGGAAGAGGGGCTGGGGGTCCTTCGGGTGCTTCCCTGTTCCCAGTTCTGCCTCCTTCGGGTTGCTGGGGCCTGGGGAATCCTCATTCCATGGTGGGATCCGCTTCCAGTGTTTGTGATTCCTGTTGGCATGTGCGATACAGGCGCCCCCCCGCTATGGGTCAGACCCCCCAAACCCACCCCCGGTGTCCGGTGGGTCCCGGTGCCGCCCTGCCATGGCTGTGGTGACACCCAGGGTGACCCGCGGCAGCTCCAGGTGGTTTCCAGGCAATCCCTGTTGTCTCCTCGTGATCCGGGATGGGACACGGGGCCCCTCAAGGTCACCGGGATGCGGGCGGTGATCCGGTTCCCGGGACAGCTGCCGCGGCTCCCGGCTGCCACCTTCCCCTGCTCCCGCCCTGCGGAGGATCTCCAGGCCGGGTTCCCTCTGGATACCTCATCCCGGGCGCCCCCTCCAAGCACTGTGTGACAAAGCCACATAGTTGGGATTTTCCCTGCCCGTTTCCTGGCAGGAATCAGGGTTTGGCTGCTCCGAGCCTGGCGCTGCCGTTGGGATTCCCGATGGCAGCCACAGGCTGGGAGCTCGCCCATCGCTGCAGCTCCTGGTCTATGGGATCCGTGGACTCATCCTGCCCTATGGCACCGGGAGGGGCTCAGCTTGCCTGGGGGGTCCCCTCTTGTCTCCCTCCCCACCGCCGGTGTCCGTGTCTCCTGTTCTATCCCTGCGTGCAGGGAAGGGGTTGCTGCTCCCGGCTGGACAATGCTGGGTCATTAAATCCCGGCGATTCCCAGCACAAAGAGCCTGTTCTTTAGGGAGACGACAATCTGCTCCCGGCTGCTGCCAGATGGATGCGAGCGGCGGCCGGGCGGGGGGGTCTGGGGCTGTGCTGAGGAGCAGGAGGACGGAGAGGCTGGATTTTCCCTTGGAAGCTCACAGATCCCGTTGCAGAGGAGTTTGTGGGGACATCGGTGTCCCCAGGCTGGTGCCTGGCCTCGCAGGGATGGTGCAGATTTGGGTTTTCCCATGGGATTTGCTTCCCTGGAGAGCCCCGAGACGTGCAGGATCCCTTCCGTGGGGATGTTGCCCTCGTCCCATCCATGTCCCCTTCCTGTGTATCCACTCATCCTGCTCCTCTCTGCTGAGGAAGTCATGGGAATGAGCAAATGGTGCTGAGCCCTAGGGGTGTATGGACCACAAAGCCTCTGGACATCACTGGTGGCAGATCCATGAGCTCCCTGTGGATGTGGGGATGGGGGGATGGAGCTGGGGATGTGGGGCTGTGTATGGAGCTGTGTATGGAGCTGGGGGTGGAGCTGAGGATGGAGTTTTGGATGTGGGGCTGGGGATGGAGCTGAGGATATGGAGCTGGGGATGGAGCTGAGGATGTGGAGCTGGAGATGATGTTGCGGATGGAGCTGTGGATGTGGAGCTGAGGATGATGATGGGGATATGGGGCTGGGGATGGAGCTGAGGATATGGAGCTGGAGATGATGTTGGGGATGGAGCTGTGGATGAGGAGCTGAGGATGATGCTGGGGATATGGAGCTGGGGATGGAGCTGAGGATGATGCTGGGGATGTGGAGCTGGGGATGGAGCTGAGGATGATGCTGGGGATGTGGAGCTGGGGATGGAGCTGAGGATGGAGCTGTGGATGATGCTGGGGGCCCCATGCGCTCAGGGGTGACCCCGGGCTCTCCTCTCCCCGCGCAGGCAGCAAGGCGAAGGGGGGGTCTGTGCGCTTCGCCCCGGCGCAGCCCCCCGAGGGCACCCACGGCCACGTCCACTTCGAGGAGAAGCTCCACGATTCAGCGGTGATGGTGACGCAGGAGAAGGACGGCAGCTTCCTGGTCAAGGTGGGAGCCGGGCGGGGGGGGTCCCAGCGTCACCCGGGGTGTCCCAGTGGGGCTGGGGCCGTCCCGTGGGGCTGTTGCAGCCCCCTGAGCAATGGGGCTCCTGCCCCGCTCCAGGGGGGTTCCCACCGGTGCCCATCTGAACATCGCTCCATCTCCATTAGTTTTCCAATTTGGGAATGTTCCTGGCCCCATTATCCCCCTGGTTTGTCCCGGGGGGCACCCCAGTAACCCAGGTCCTTCCCTGCAGGCGGCTGTTTGCTCCCAACGCTCCAGATTCACTCATTGAACACCCAATTCCCGCCTCTGCCAGTGATGGGGCAGGTTTGGAGGGTCCCCGTTCCTGATGGGACAAACTGGGGGACCCGCTGCTCCTGCTGCACCCAGGGGGAACGTGGCACCATCTCCTGTGCCCTGTTTGGGAGGACGGGGCTGAGCCGGTGCTGTGGGTGCTCATCGCTCCCGTTGCCACGTGCCGGTGAGCGTGGGCTGAGGTTTGATGGTGGCTCCTAAACCCGGTGCTGACAACGGGGACGATCAAGTCATCATCTAATGACACCGAGGGATTCATCCTGTCGCGTGGCAGGTTTGCAGCCACGAGCACGAGCTGCCAGCCCCATCCCATAGCGCCTCATCCCCCAGCTCCTCGCCCGCTGCGTGCTGATCCACCGCGGGCTTTGGTGGCAATGGGTGCGATGGGCACCTTGGTGGCGCCTGGAGCTGCTTTGCCATGGCTGGATCCAGCCCTGGCAGCGCTCGAAGGCAGCTTGGAACAACCTGGTCCAGTGGAAGGTGTCCCTGCGTGTGCCAAGGGCTTGGGACTGGATCTAAGCTCCGTTCCAACCCAAACCATTCCATGACTCCTTGGCTCCATCCAGCCCTTCCTTTGGCCCCCCCGTCCCACCGTGCAGCGCCCGGTGCGCCCCGTGCTGCCGCGCTGGGTGTGAAGCTCCCCCAGCTCTGAGTCAGTGCTTTGTCTCGGGTGGGTGATGGGATTTCTCCCTCAATCCGGCACGGAATCGCTTAGCAATCGCTGGGCTGTGGGTGGGATGTTGTTGTTTTCCCCCTGTGCCGTGCACGGGCACCCGGCACCGCACGTGCCGCACCGGGAATGTGGGGGCTGCAGCTCTTCCCTATGGTTTGGGATGCACCTGCAGCACTGCCTGTACACCCGCTTTGCATCCCCCATCCTGCTCCCTATGGAGGATTTGGGAGCTCTGGAGGGTTTGGTGCAGTGGGTGCCCCATGGATCCGGGATGGGATCACCCTCATCCCGGCTCTGCCACAGGGAGGGTTTGCAGGTGCATCCGGAGCGCTGCAGCACATTGGGAGCCTGATCCCTTCTTCCCCAAATAGCTTCGTATGGAGATGGACCCTGTGACCGCCTCGGAGGGCTCTGGTTTGCATCACAGCAGTGCAGAAATGACATTTCCAGGCGTGCTCTTGGGAGCATCTTGGCTTTGAGAGCCCAGGAGCAGCGGCTGAGCTCATGGATAATGTGTTCTCTTGTTATCCCAGTCAGTCAGGGAACAGCCCCCCCTTCCCATGGCTGCAGGATGGGTCCCAGGGGCGGGATGTGGAAGGGGATGGGGTGAGACAGGACCGTGGCAGCGTGGGACCCCTTCCCGTGTCAAACCATGGTGTGATCCCACCGTGTGCCCCCATTCCAGGTGGGATTCCTGAAGATCCTGCACAAGTACGAGATCACGTTCCTGCTGCCGCCGCTGCGGAGCCTGGGCAGGGACGTGTGTGCTGTTCCCCTGCCCAACCTCAACCTCCGCGTCACCGGCATCACCCCCCTGCCTGAAGGTAAAGTGTCCCCCCGTGTCCTCCTCCTGCCTTGGGGGAAACCTGGAGAGGGGCTTTGGACAAGGGATGGAGGGACAGGCCAAGGGGAATGGCTTTAACCTGCCAGAGGGGAGACTGAGATGAGCTCTGAGGCAGAAGCTCTTCCCTGTGAGGGTGCTGAGGCGCTGGCACAGACTTTTCCCAGAGAAGCTGTGGCTGCCCCATCCCTGGCAGTGTTCAAGGCCAGGTTGGACACAGGGGCTTGGAGCAACCTGCTCTAGTGGAAGGTGTCCCTGGCCGGGGCAGGGGTTGGAGCTGGAGGAGCTTTAAGGTCCCTTCACCCCAAACCAGGCTGGGGTTCCATGGTTCTAACTCCATGGGTGAGTGTCCCCCAAAGCACTTCCCAAACCTCATCCTTCTCTGAGCACCTCTGCCGGTGCCCAGCCCTGCAGCTTTACCCCGTGGAAGAGAAATCCACGTTGTTTCCATTGTGCATCCCAGGAGACTCCCAGCGCCACCCCACGTGCTTAAAGAGCAGCTTTTGTGGCATTTGGGCGCAGGAACCTGCTGAACAGAGCCCAGACTCGGTGGTATTTTTAGCACTTGCTCTGTCTGCTCTTTGCCTGCGCCAAGGGGCTGCTGCAGAAGCCGGGGCTCGCCTCTGGAATCATGGAATGGTTTGGGTTGGAAAGGACCTTAAAGCTCCTCCAGCTCCAACCCCTGCCCCGGGCAGGGACACCTTCCACTAGAGCAGGTTGCTCCAAGCCCCGTCCAACTTGTCCCTCTGCTTCCTCCTTCCTCATTCCCTTCCTGGCTCCCTCGGTCCTGCTCAGTCCATCCCATCCCCGCAGCTCTTGCTCCATCCCCTGCAGCCCCACGTCTCACCATTACTCATCACCTGCAACTGGGAGGTTGAAAGCTCTTTTATCCCAGATATGCATCAATCACCTGCGGATTGTTGTGGGTTTGGATCCGTGTGGGATGTGGGAGGTGAGGAGTGGATGTGGGTTGGTAGAGCAGAGCCCACGGGCTGGTGGGGATGGGGACAAGGACAGGGTTTGCTCCAGGAGGCACCAGGCTCATGCACCAGCCCAGCTCCAGTTTGGGGTCCCCTTGTCACCAGCACACCCACAGGATGGGGCACCCAAGTGTCACCCTGGGCTCGGTGGCAGCCGTGCTGGGGACATGGATCCGCTCCTGGAACACCTCAGCTGGTCCCGTGCCAGCGGCTCCTGTTGACACATGTCCCGTGGGTGCTGTTTCCCGCATCCCTGTCCCCGTGGGGCTGCGTCTCACCTCCCGGTCTGGATCCGCGGCTCTTCCCGCGCTCCCACTGGCTCCAGCCCAGCAAAGCACTTACAGCTCCCTTTGTTTGGAGCTTCCCACCTCGGCCGGGCTTGGAGCCAGGGAAGCTGCGGGGAAAGGAGCCCTTTGGGAGCCACGAGCAGCTCCAATGGGATCTGGTGCCTCGTGGTGTCTGTCCTTAGGGTCCTTATGGGGACAAGCGGGTCTTGGAGGTGGGATGCTCAGTGGTACCCTCAGCCTGGCACAGGGAAGAGCAGCATTCCCAACACCTCATCTGCATCTCTGTGGTGCTTCACCACATCTCGGCATCCTTGTCCCTGCCTCGTGGGTGGGGAAACTGAGGCACAGGGATGGGAATAGAGCCTGGCAGGGAAGGGACAGGCAGCTCTCTCAGCCCCTTGTCTGTGCCCCAGGTTACAGTGTGAAGTGCGAGTACACGGCGCACAAGGAGGGGGTGCTGAAGGAGGAGATGGTCCTGGCCAGCGAGGCCGGCGAAGGAGCCACCATCAGGGTCGTGGTCCAAGCCCGTGTCATGGGTAAGGGGGTGCTGGGGCCGGCTCTGGAGCGGCAATTCCTCCCTGGAACAGCTGGTGACAGGGGTTGCTCATGGGCTTGGCTGGGGACCCGCTGCCCTCTGCTGTGCTGGGGAGCCAGGGATGCTCCCTGCGTCCCATGAGCCTGCTCCATGCTCCCTCCTTCCCAACCCAGCTCCCTCCAGTTCCCCCAGTTCACCCCCACAGCCGTTTCCCACCTGAGAAACTGCCTAAACTGCATGGTTTCACCCCAAAAATCCCCATCCCAAGGGTTGAGGATGTGGATCTCCCCAGTGAAGGGACGCATGGAACGGGGCTGCAGTGGGTGGGTTGGGGACACCCCCTGTCCCCCCCATCCTCACCCCAACCCCGCTGGGGTCCCCCCTCTCCATCCACAGCTGCTCATTAGGCAGCAGAGTCATTAATGATTATTCTTTCCCCCCCCTTTGCTGCCTGATGGTTGGTTGATCAGAGCCATGTTTCACAGCTCTGCTCCCCCTGCTTCGTGTGGCACAGCGGCTGCTTCCACCAGCATCTTCCATGGGGCTGGTTTTGGGGTCCCCATGCTGGGTAGGGCTGGGGGTCACTCCCTGTGGCCCCAGCACCGTGGCACACCAGCGTTGAGCACCATCCCCCTGCAGCCACGGTGTGCAGCATCCCTGCATCTCCCATCCCCTTGGGTACCAGCATCCCTTGTTTGGTGATGGCGGGAGGGGGGGGGCAAGCGCTTGTGGGCCTCAGAACACCCCCAAAAGGTGAAGCACACCCCATAGGCCGGCATGGGGGTGCTGTGGCTGTGCCCCAGCTGTGTCCCTGTCCCCACTGTCCCCTCCCTCCTGCAGACCGGCACCACGGCACCCCGATGCTGCTGGATGGGGTGCGCTGCATCGGCGCCGAGCTGGAGTACGACTCGGAGCAGAGCGACTGGCACGGCTTCGACTAGACCCCCCCGCCCCCCCGTGAGGATGGAGCCCACATGGAAACAGGGACAAATCCCACCCCAACCCCCCCCCATGTCAATGGGGTCACCATGAGCGGGGGGTCCCCCAGTGCCGGAGCCTCGGGGAAGGGACCCACTCGCTGCCTCCGGCTCTCTTGCTGATTTCCCCCCCGCTTTCCTCCTCAGAGCACCCCAGGAAAGGGATGTTTGGGGGTGTCGGAGCCCCTCAGGGGAAGGTTTTGCCTCTTGGGGTGCGGAGCTGAGCTGGACCAGGGCAGGATCCGGCAGTGGAGGGGGCCAGGTCCCCAGGGCTGCCCCTGGGACAGAGCCCGTCCGTGTCCTCGTGTTGCAGCCATCGCCTTGGTCTTGGTCCAGTTTGCCCTTTCCCCCTCCAGTTTTCCCTTTTCCCCCCCTAGTTTGCCCTTTCCCCCCCCAGTTTGCCCTTTTCCCCCCTCTTTCCTTGGTTTTCCACCCAGGAAGCCCCATGGTACACGGACCAGGAGCAGTGGCTCAGTTCTGACAGCAACAGGAGGCTTCATGTGCCTATATATATAGATATAAATATATAGATATATATATACATGTATGTGTGGGGGTTAAGTACAAACCTATAGAGGTAAAGAATAAATTGCAGCTGGGGGGGGCTGGAGCCCCGTTCACCCCCATTGAACCCCCAAAGGAGCGCTGGGGCTGGTGCTGCAACCCCATTAAACCCCGTGGAGGACACTGAGGGGACAAGGGACACCCCGAGGTCCCCCCCAAGGGTACGAGGGGCTGCATGAGCCTGTCCCTGTGTGGGGATGGGGATGATTCCAAGTGGTGCTGGATGGGGTGAGGGGCTTCGTGCTGCAAAGTCCAGTTCAAAGGGGGTGTGGGCCCCTCCTTGTGGCATTGTCCCCCTTGTCCTGTGTCCCTGTCCTTGTCCTCACCGGGCTGCCCTCAGGGGATGGCAGAATAGATCTATGTAAGATAGAGATGGGTACAGAACGTGGTGCTGGGGTCTCAGGGGTGCTTTGGTGGCCACAACTCACACTTGGGGGGCAATCTGAGCCCTCAGCCCCTTTCCTGTCAGGCAGACCCCCAACCCATTCCTATGGGAGGAGCATCTTTGGGGTGTCCCATGAGTAGAGGATCTACAAGAGGGGTCCATGGCCGCTCAGTGTCTACCTGGTTCCTTGCACCAATGGGTGGCCCAAAGGACCCAATGGGTGTCCCAGAGCACTAATGGGGTGGCCCAAAGTACCCATGGGGGTCCAAAACACAAATGGGTGTCTCAAAGCACCTGTGGGGTTCCCGAAGCATAAATGGGTGTCTCAAAGCACTAATGAACATCCCAAAGCACCCATAGGATCCCAAAACACCAATGGGTGTCCCAAAGCACCTGTAGGTGTCCCAAAGAACTAATGAGTGTCCCAAAACAGCAGTGGGTGTCCCAAAGAACTAATGGGTGTCCCAAAGCATCCGTGGGTGTCCCAGAATACGAATGGGTGTCCCAGAGCACTAATGGGTGTCCCAGAGCACTAACGGGGTGTCTCAAAGCACCAATGGGGTGTCCCAGAGCACCCATGTGTGTCCCAGAGCACCCATAAGTGTCCCAGCGCGGGTCGCGCTGGGGCTCCGTCGCAGCGGGGCTCAGTTGGAGAGGAAGTCGATGGTGGCTCGCACCGTTTTGGAGGTGCTGATGTCCATGGCGGTCACCTTGATCTCGGTGTCCCCGAACTGCATGCTGGCGCGGATCTCCCTGCGCGCGCCCGCGGGCCCCCCCAGCTCGTCCAGCTCCAGGCTGACGGTGCCGCACTTGCGGACGCCGGGGTCGGTGATGTAGAGCACGTCGTCGGTGGCGCTGCAGTAGATGTTGATGATGGTCCTGCGCTGGCCCGGCCGCGCCGGGCAGTAGCTGCGCTGAACCACCTCCCCCAGCGCCACCGACTGGTCCACGGCCACGAAGCGCTCGAAGACGTCGGTGCACCAGGCCCGGCCGCCCTTCACCAGCAGCTTCTCCCGCGGGTGCTTCCCCTCCACGAACTTGTTGAGCACCCCGACGCCGTAGGAGAGGGGCGAGCGGCGCACGCGCACGATGGTGGGGTCGAGGCCGAAGAGCACGGCGCCCTTGAGGATGGTCAGCCCCACGTCCTGCGGCACCAGCACGCGGCACGCGGCGCCGAAGGCCGCCTGCACCGCGCGCTGCAGCATGGGCGACTCCGCGAAGCCCCCCACCAGGAACAGGAACTTGATGCCTTGGACCTCCGGCTTCTTGAGGAGCTCGTCTGGGGAGGGAAGGGGACAGTGGGGAGGAGATGGGGGTTGTGGGGGGTGCTTTGGAGTCGTGGAGTCAAAATGGGTTGGGAAAGACCTTGAAGGTCATTGAGTCCAAACATTAAGATCATCGAGTCCAACCATTAAGATCAAGTCCAACCATAAAGATCAAGCCCAGCTTTTGAGACCATCAAGTCCAATCATAAAGATCAAGTCCAACCATTAAGATCATCGAGTCCAACCATTAAGATCAAGTCCAACCATAAAGATCAAGCCCAGCTTTTGAGACCATCAAGTCCAATCATAAAGATCAAGTCCAACCATTAAGATCATCGAGTCCAACCATTAAGATCAAGTCCAACCATAAAGATCAAGCCCAGCTTTTGAGACCATCAAGTCCAATCATAAAGATCAAGTCCAACCATTAAGATCATCAAGTCCAACCGTTAAGATCAAGTCCAACCATAAAGATCAAGTCCAGCTTTTGAGATCATCAAGTCCAATTATAAAGATCAAGTCCAACCATTAAGATCATCAAGTCCAACCATTAAGATCATCAAGTCCAACCATTGAGATCAAACCCAACCATTGAGATCAAGTCCAACCATTGAGATCAAACCCAACCATTGAGATCAAGTCCAACCATTAAGATCAAACCCAACCATTAAGATCAAGTCTAATCATTAAGATCAAGTCCAATCACTGAGATCAAGTCCAACCATTGAGATCATCAAATCCAACCATTAAGATCAAGGCCAACCCGTTACACCAAGTCCAACTTTTGCCTCTACCCCAGTGATGGTGGGAGGTTACCCAGGTCCCAGGGGCACCCCCTTTGCAATGCCTGCTCCCACCCCTCAACACACCCAGTGTGAGGTGGCCCTGCCCATGGCTACTGATCAGTAGCAGGTACAAGAAGAAGATGCTCAGCAGGAAGATGCCCCATCCCTGGCAGTGCTCAAGGCCAGGTTGGACACAGGGGCTTGGAGCAACCTGCTCTAGTGGAAGGTGTCCCTGCCCGGGGCAGGGGTTGGAGCTGGAGGAGCTTTAAGCTCCCTTCAACCCAAACCATTCCATGATTCTATGAGTCTTTCTTTCCAACCCAAACCATCCCAGGATTCCATGAAGACTTACCGATGTGTTTGATGATCTGGCTGATGGTGGGCTGGAAGAGCTCACTCATGGCCTCCGGGGACATCCGCAGCATCCCTTGGGATGACCACTTCACAAAGTTGACACTGGTGAAAGAGACATGACCCAGGGTTGCCCCTCACCGAAGGCTCCAGGTCCCAGAAACCGAGCACCCCAGTTTAGAGCACCCCAAGCCCCGTCCCCCCATCCAGGGCCTCACTTGCTCCTCTTGAGCGCCGTCTCCACGTTCTGGCCGCGGTGCTTGCGGTAGAAGTCGATGAAGGAGAAGGGCAGGGAGATGTTGAGGGCGCTGGCGCGGGACGGGGCGGCCGCTCGCTTCCGCGCCTCGAAGGCGATGGTCAGGTCCACCCATGCGGCGGGACGCTTGGCCTTGAACGTGGAGATGAAATCCGCCCCGAAGATGTGGCACAGCAGCTGCTCGAAGGCCAGGTCCACCCCCACGGCCCCATAGGGACCCCCTGGGCAGCCAGAGGGGCGGATCAGGCAGTGTCCCCACGGCAAACGCATCCCCATGTTCCCTGTATCCATGTCCTCACACCCCCATTGGTATCGCATCAAAGCCCGTGTTTGGGGTGCACAACCGCAGTCCTCAGCCCCACTGGGGCTCCTCTGCAGGGTCAGGGTGGGGGGACATGGGAGAGGCTCCATCCCACTGCCCAGTGTCACCCGGTGCTGTCCTGGGTGGCACAGGGAGCCGCGGCACATGGGGACACCCGTGGGTTCATGTCCTCAGGTGGGGTGTGCTGGGCCTCAGCTTCTGACGCTGTCCCACCCTGCAGCACCCCTGTCCCACCAGCACCCATGTCCCATCTTGTCCCCCTCCTACCCCTGCCAGCCCCATCCCAGCACCCCTGTCCCACCTGACCCCCCCCAGCCTAGTGCCCTTGTCCCTCTGGTCCCCTTAACCCAGCACCCCTGTCCCTCTGTCACCCCAGAGTGCTGCATCCCTGTCCCACCTGAATCCCTGTCCCATCTGACCCCCAAGCTCAGCACCCCTGTCCCAGCTTGTTCCCCCCAACCCAGCACCCCTGTTTCTCTGTCATCCCCTAACCCAGCACCCCTGTCCCACTGTGTCCCCCCCAACCCAGCACTCCTGTCCCTCTGTCACCCCACAGCCCAGCATCCCTGTCCCACTTATACTCCTGTCTCACCTGAACCCCCCAGCTCAGCACCCCTGTCCCATCTGAATAGCCCCAGCCCAGCACCCCTGTACCACCTTGTTCCCTCCAACCCAGTCCCTCTGTCACCCCACAACCCAGCACCCCTGTTCCACCATCACCCATGTCCCACCTTATCCCACTCCAACCCAGCACCCCCGTCCCACCATTACCCCACAACCCAGCACCCCTGTCCCACTGTCACCTCCCAAGACCAGCACCCCTGTCCCACATGAGCCCCCCCAGCTGACCACCCATGTCCCACCTTGTCCCCCCCAAACCCAGCACCCCCAGACCACCTAAACCCATCCCACCTTGTCACCCCCAGTACAGGACCCCTGTCCCGCCTTGTCCCAGCCCAACCCAGCATCCCTGTCTCCCTATCACCCCAAAATGCAGCATCCACCAGCCCAACAGCCATGTCCCACGGTCACCCCCATCCCAGCATCCCTATCCCACCTTGCCCCCCCATCCAGCATCCCTATCCCACCTTGCCCCCCATCCAGCATCCCTGTCCCCACATCCCTGCCCTTCTCCCCGCTGCCACCAGGTGGCGCCACCACCCCAGCCACGACCCTACTGGTGCCAGCGAGGGGACCCCAGCCCCTTATGATGGGGGGTCCCTTTGGGGTGTCCCCCTTACCTGATGCTTTGTACAGCTCCTTCAGTGTCCCTTGTGGCTTCTCGATCTGGTGCACGGTGAGGTCCACGGTGCCACCGCCGCAGTCAGCCACGATGTACCTGTCACCTATGGGCAGTGACAGTGGCTGAGTGGGGGTCCTGGGTGCCCCCCAGCCCCATAGATCATCACTCTGCATCAGGCTTGATCCCTTGGGACACCCACCCCATGGGCTTGGAGCAACCAAGCCCATGGGGTGGGTGTCCCAACGGATATGTCCCGTTGCTCCAAGCACATGGAATGGGTGTCCCAGTGGACCCAATGTGGATTTGGGGGGGTTTGGGAAGGGGGAATAGGGATGCTTCATCTTTGCTTGGCATCAACCAGATGGTGACATGGTGACAACAGACCCCAATAGCATCACCCCCATGCAGGACCCTTCTCTTGGGGTCCCTTGGTGGGACATCCCACCCCTATTCCCATCCCAGGATGATCCCAATTGTCCCCCTCTCTAGATCCATCCCCTCTCCTACCTGCCTGCATTTCCGACCAGAGCTCCCCCATTCCCGATTCCACCAGGAACGTGCGGCTGTGGCGGGATCTCCGGAGCTGCTCCCGGGCTGTGGGATACAGTGGAAGGGACAGCATCAGGGTTGGGGGTCAGGAGCATCCCTGGGATCCCCCCATGCACACTGGGAATGATGCAGTGGGATGCACTGGGAACACTGGTTGCCCAATCCCCCCAACCCAATGTAGAGCAGCCATCCTGCTGCTCTTCCCATTATCCCACAGGATCCTATGGGATCCCACCTCACCGCATCCAGCCTGCAGTGCCCTTCCCTCTTCCCGGGTGGGGTTTCCTGTGCTCCCGCCATCACCAAAGCAGCCCGGAAGGGCAGGAACTCTTTGGGAAGGTGGCGTTATCCCGGCCTGGTTTTGGCATGCTGGGATGCACATGGAGCACCGATTCCATCATCCTCAGCCCTGGGATGCAGCTCAAACCCCTCCGTCAATCTGGATGCGACCCCAGCCAAGACAAGGGCTGGAGCCACCGGCTGATCCCAGCACCAGACCACACATGGGGGGAGCATTCCCGGAGGTGGCTCCATGGAGGGATCCTCTCCCTATCCCAATGTTACAGCATCGACCAGGGAGGTCAGTGTGGGATCGGGAAGCCCGAGGGCTCGGCCGCTATGGAGGCGCCGGGGTGGCCAGGGCCAAGAGGAGCTGCTGGGAGGAATCCAGAGTAATTCCAGCTGAGGCAGCAGAACCGGGAATGCCGGGAAAGGGAAGGGGAGAGGCGGCCTGAGGAGCTGGGGTTGGGGTCAGGGGCAGGTTGGGCTGATGACAGGGGCTGAGACCATGGCGGATGCACGGCTCAGATGGGCTTGGGAGGGAGGAATGGGGGGAAAAGTGGGAAGCAGAGTCCATGGGCCCCCATTTGCACCCTTGGCACAATGCCCCACTCGTCCCTGCCTCAGTTTCCCCACCACTAGGAGATGCTGCCGGTCCCTGTGGTGGCGGCTCCAGCTCTTCCCTGTCCTTCCACTGAGGCTTTTGCCCGGATCAGTCTCGTTTGCTGGAATATCCGGGGAAGGAAAATCATAGGGAAGGGGATGGGAGAGTGGAAAAGGGCCTGGAGCAGAGGAGACAGGACGGAGCCATCGCTCCTTCCCCAGCTGCGGTTCTGCTCCATCCCAGCGCCAAGCGAGAGGCACTCGCTGGGTCCCTAATTCAAACCAGATCCCTGCCCTGGGAGCTCACCAGGATGCTCATCCCTGTGGGAATGGCCCCCCTGGAAGGGCAGGACCTGGACCTTGGGCAGTGGGACCACCCGGATAGATGCATTCCCAGTGTGGAATGCAGCACCCCGCTCCGGGGTTATCCATGGTGCTCATATAGGGACCCTGGTGTCCTCAACCCCCTTCCCACCGTGGCTGCTGCTGGACCTCGGGATGTGATATGGGGCCGGATCCCTTCTCCCGCTCCCTCTCCCGCTATCCCAGCTCCCGGGGCCGCTCACCCTGCCGGAAGCTGGAGTCGATGGGCTGCTCCGGCGCCACCCCGTTGGCCGCGGGTTTGCAGCTCAGGTCGATCAGCTGATGGAGCCGGAGCTTCCTGCAGTAGATGGAGGCAGCCTCGGGCTCCAGCGCGATAAGGAGCTGCTCCGGGCTCTCTGGGGACACCAGCCCGGCCTGGTGGGATAATGGGACATCGGGATGGAGGCGGGCACATCCCACCCCTACTCATCCCATCCCTGCTCATCCCATCCCTGCTCATCCCACCCCTGCTCATCCCATCCCACCACCCACCCCAACACCTTCCCGTCCCAGCACACCGCAGCCCGGCCCTCACCCTGTAGGCAGCCTCCCGCATGAACTGCTTGGCCGGCTGCTTCCAGATGGCCGGCACGGTGATGACCCAGCGGATGGCATCTCGCTCCGGCAGCGACGGGCACTGGTCCTTCAGCTCCTGGTGGGCAAGAAGCAATTGGGATGGAGCATCATGGATGGAAGGTGGAGAAGCAATGCCCTGTGTGAGTGGTGCTGCGTGTGGGGAGGCAGAGGAGGGCTGTGGTGGTGATGGCTGAGCCAGCCCGGTGCCGGTGCCCTACCTGCACAGCGTGCTGCTTGAAGAAGCGGAGCGCATGGGCAAACACCTCCAGCGCCTGCATCTTCTTCCCATTGACGGCTTCCAGCTCCGTTTTCATGGTGAGGTCCTGCAGGAAGAGCAATAACAGAAAATTGGTTGTCCAAGGTGCCCAGAGAAGCTGTGGCTGCCCCATCCCTGGCAGTGTTCAAGGCCAGGTTGGACACAGGGGCTTGGAGCAACCTGCTCTAGTGGAAGGTGTCCCTGCCCGTGGCAGGGGGTTGGAGCTGGATGAGGGGTTGATCCCTTCCAACCCAACCATTCCATGATTCCCTGAGCCATGACTTACACTGGTGCTGTGAATCTTCATCTTGAACTTCTCAAAGTAGAGCCAGTCGCGGGCCTCCTCGGGGTCCAGGTCATGGTAATAGTCCCTGGCCGTGTAGCCGAAGCTATGGAAGACGCCCTCCGGTGTCAGCAGGAGGCTGGTCGGGGTCTTCTGGTTGGCCACCCCCGGGTCCCCTCCTTCCCATTTCCTGCAAACAGGAGCCTGTGAAGCTCAAGGCCAGAGAACGGGTCCTGCCCCGTTGTGTTTATTCAATGGGCACCACCTCAAGGGACAAAGAATGGACCAAGGTCCCTGGCAAGGCCGTGCATGGAGGTTGGGTTACTCCCTGTGCAACCCAACGGGGCTCCTCTGCACCCACACAGCTCGTTAGAACAGAGCCCTAATGAGGAGGTCCTCATGGATGAAGCGGAGACCCATCTCATGGGCTCCTTCCACCCCACCATGGTGCTGTGGGGTCCCGCTGCCCAGCCCGGCTCCATCCCTGCCTCCCAGCAAGGTGACCTCCAGCCACACTGGGCAGAACGGGCTCTGGATGCTCCTCACCTCATCATGTGGATGGCCTCGGGGTCGCTGGAGAAGCTGAAGGCATATCCGCTGGATGTGGTCCCAAAGTCAATGGCCACCACCACGGCGAAGGAGGCGGTTTGCTGGGAGCGAGCCTCGCTCCTCTGGAACATGAGGAAAGCCGTTAGGGATGGGATCTATCCTGAGGGCGAGCGCCCAAAGAGGGCTGGGTGCTGCCCAAGAAACATGGGAAGGGGTTAATTGTCCCTGGACCAGGGCAAGGGATGGGGCGATGCTGCGGTTTGCTTTGATGCCAACAACATGGGGCAAATCCTCCTCTTGCACAGCTCCAGATCATGGAGCAAAGGCTCTGCTGGTGCCGGGCTCCATGGGGATGCTACAGCGGTTCCCAAAGCTCCGTGAGACAGGGGATTTGGGCAGCACCAGAGAGGGACGGGTGCTGCCAGCCCCTGCACATGGTCCTGGTCCCTGTTTCTCCCCAGGTTGGGGTGATGCTGAGCCCCCATTTGAAGCCAGCAAATGCCCCATTCCCGGGCAGTGTTCAAGGCCAGGTTGGACACAGGGGCTTGGAGCAACCTGCTCTAGTGGAAGGCGTCCCTGCCCGGGGCAGGGGTTGGAGCTGGAGGAGCTTTAAGTTCCCTTCAACACAAACCATTCCAGGATTCCATGACTGCGATTTCAGCTGAGGTTCCCCAAAACCTTCCCTGCTCCTGATCTCCATCCAAGGAACCTCATCCCAAGTGTCCCCATACAAAACCCTTCCTGACCCAAATGCCTCGGGGGGAATCTGCTGCTGCTTCCTACATTTGATGCTTTCCTGGCCCCACTGTGCTGTCCCCATCCCTTGTCTCCCGGCTGGCGATGGCAGATGGAGGTGCCAAAGGGACCGTGAAGACACGGTGATCCCTGTATCCATGCCGGAGCCTCCCAAGCGTGTGGGACAGACACGGGAAGCTAAAAGCCCTCATTAACTTTTAACACATCCCGCTTTGCTGAATGCAGGCATCAGCCAGGCGTGCAGAGAGCCGGGAGGAACACGGGTGAGGTGCTTGTCTCTGACATGTCCATGTTCAGGAGCTGCAAGGACAGGAGCAGGCTCCGGCACGTTCCCTGCCTCCATCCTTCCACTGGGATGTCCATAGGAGCAAGCTGAGGCCGGAGCTTTGCAAGGAGTTGAACTTAAACTTCTGCTGGTGTTCCTCCAGCTCCTCTCCTGCCACCCCCATCCCGTCAATCCCATGGCTAAAGGATGGGATTTGGGCCCTGGGGTCAGACTGACCCATCCTTGGGCTGCTGTTGGGGATGGAAACTGGGACGGGAGGTTGTGGGGGGTGATCCTTGACCATGGAAGGACCAAGGGGGAGCATTGCCATAGGGACAGACCAGGGACCCCCCTTTCCTTACCGGTGACTGGGAGGGCGTCAATGGGGCGATGCTGCAGCTATCGCGGGGTGTCCCCGGGGAGCCGGGGGGGGACGGTGTGGGGCAGCGCTCACCATTGGCACCTGCGGACACAGAGGGACAGGGATGGTGATGGAGCAGGACCTGGATCCTCCTCAAAACCCTTCCCTGAGGGGATGGCAGCACACAGCATCCCCATGGAGACATCCCAATGGGTCACAGCCTTTGGCCCCAGTGGGATTCACACAGGGCAGCTCCGGGCATGGTGGGGGCTTCCCTCACTTGTTTCAAGCATGTGTAAGGAAGGAGTTAATCAGCACTGGTTAAATAGCAAATGAGGAACCCCTTGGAAGTGTTATAAGGAGGTGCAGGAACCAGTTACACTTGGTGGTAGCACTGGTGAGCTCATGAGCATTCTTCTCTCTGGGTATGGGGGGGATAGGGGCTAGAGAAGGGCTCTAGGAATGAGGGATCTTCTCCTCTGGGGTTTGGGGACATCAGCTTTTGTTCATCAAGAGGATGTCTGCCCCATCCCTGGCAGTGTTCAAGGCCAGGTTGGACACAGGGGCTTGGAGCAACCTGCTCTAGTGGAAGGTTGGAGGAGCTGGAGCTGGAGGAGCTTTAAGGTCCCTTCAACCCAAACCAGGCTGGGGTTCTATGGGTCAGGGTGAGCTGGTTGTGGTTTCAGGGATGGGTTCCGTGGTATGGGCAGGATTTGGTAATGGGACACTCAATGTCTCCTCCATCACCAGAGAGCAAAAGGCACATGGAGGAAGAGTCATCCTGAAGCTGGTGTCTAAAGCAAGTCAAGGACCTGCAAGCCCAGTGTGTGCCCATTGCCTCTGGAGACTCCCTGGGGTGGCTGTGGATGGAGACACTTCCCCTGCAGAAGAGCCAGCCGAGGTGGGATGGATCCTGCCCTGCGCCTCCGAATGGGACCAGGGAAGGGTCTTTGACCAGCAATGGAGCAGCCGGGTCTGATTCCTTGGAGCTGGCAATGGAAGTGAGGCCTGGAAGCCCGTGATGTGCCTGCAGTGGTGAGGGACGTGGTGGCTCTCCAGAGCTGCCTGTTTTGAACCAAGGCAGCCTCATCCCATCAGTAAGGGGCAAATTCAGCTTGTCAAGAGCTGTCGGGGGTGGCTGCAAGGGATGCCGGTGGCAAACAGCTTACATCCAGTGGGAATGGGGGGAAAACTTGGGACAAGAGGTGCTGGTGGGGCTCTGAGGCAGAGCAAGTGTCTGTCTCCTCCTCCTCTTCCTCCTCCTGTGCCACCAGCAGCTCTGTGCCTCCTCAGTGACCCCTCCAGCTTCAGGATCTTGTCCTGGGATCCCGGCTATTCCTGGTGTGCTGGCCCCATGGAGCCGCCTCAGCTCCTCTTGCCACATGGTTCCAGTTAGCAGAGGGGGATTAATCACCATGGACGGGCTCCAGCTGCTGATGGAGCAGGGCTGCCTTTCCCAGAGGTTATGGACACATTGGGAATGGGATGTGGGGTCCAGGCAGTGACATGAGACCATCCAACCACGCCATGGCTATGATGGGACCCGCATTTTGGGTCTGTGTCCCAGCCAGGCTGCTCCATGCTGGGATCTGGATGATAGGAGCAGGGATCAGCAGGACCCAGCTGGGCTCCGGAGAGGTTTGGGGCTGGAGGAGGCTCCTCCACCTTTCCTCATGGAAGCATAAGGTTCCAGCTCTGCTTTGCCAGTGGGTGCCTGTGTCCAGGCAAGTCCACCCCAGCTCCCAGTGCAGCCAGTTTGCACCAGGATGCCAGGGGGAGCATCCTGGCGCATCCCTATTTAGCTCCCTAAATCCCTCTGGCAGCTCGGGAGCCCCATAGCCTGCACTGGGGATGCTCCAGGGCCCCCCAACAGCAGCAGCCATGGGGCTGGGGCTGGATTCGGCCCCCCGCTGGTGCTGGGGGTCCCAGCTCACCCCAGTGCTTCATCTCCTTGTCCAGCCAGAGCTGCATCACTTGGCACATCCCGGATCCTGCTTTGCCCCGTGCCCCCCCCCCGGCTGCACCCCGCCATCATGCGTCTCCGGTCCCTTCATGCTCCATAAGTGCCTTTCCCTGTATCCGTGTCTGTGCCATGAATATTTGATCCCTGACAAACAGGAATGTCCCTCGGGGTGTCTCTATGTGCCAGCAGCGGGGGGAGGCCGGTGCCCCCCGTTGTGGGGGGAAAGCATCGCCCAGGTTAGGCAGGGAGATGAGCCAGGCTTGGAGCGTGGGGCTCCGGAGACCCATCCGGAATGGAGCATCATTCCCATGGGTCCGGAGCCAGCACCAGAGCGTGGGTTCTGGACTCCCAGTGATTTGAGGGACCCTGCATGGAGCTTGTTCTTGCCACCAGCTCCGTGCTCAGGCTGGTGCTGGAAGGGTCAGGTTTGCTTTGTGCAGATTGTTCTGGTTACCCAGTGCAGGAGCAGCTTTGGGGGCTCCCCATGGGAGAGTGGCTGCGGTGGGGAGTGGGGAGGAGAAGGGAGAGGGCCCTGGGGTGTCACACTGACAATGGGGGGTGATGGGGACAGGGACCCCCCCCCTCTCCCTGGGACCAGCCTTACCCAGGCGCAGGCTCTGCATCCCGGGCTCCAGGAGCATTGCCATGGTGGGATCGTCTTCCCGGCTGCTGCAAGAGAAGGGGAGGGATGGTGGGATGAGCGACTCCATCAGGGACTGGGGACAGGACAAGGGGAATGGCTTTAAGCTGCCAGAGGGGAGATTGAGACGCTCAGAGGGGTAAGGAGACTCCATGGACACCTCAGCCCATGGACCCTGCACCCCTGGGCACACTCATAGAGTGGTTTGTGTTGAAGGGAGCTTAAAGCTCCTCCAGCCCCAACCCCCTGCCCCGGGCAGGGACACCTTCCACTAGAGCAGGTTGCTCCAAGCCCCTGTGTCCAACCTGGCCTTGAACACTGCCAGGGATGGGGCAGCCACAGCTTCTCTGGGAAAAGTCTGTGCCAGCGCCTCAGCACCCTCACAGGGAAGAGCTTCTGCCTCAGAGCTCAGCTCAATCTCCCCTCGGGCAGGTTAAAGCCATTCCCCTTGGCCTGTCCCTCCATCCCTTGTCCAAAGCCCCTCTCCAGGTTTCCTGGAGCCCCTTTAGGCACTGGAGCTGCTCTAAGGGCTCCCCTTCAGGAGCCTTCTCTTCTCCAGCTGAACACCCCCAGCTCTCAGCCTGGCTCCATAGGCTTGACCAGGGCCACAAACCAAGTGCAGACGATGCTTTACAGTTCTGCTCTCAATGGAAGGGGTCACTGCCTGGCTCCGGCTGCTCCCATCCTGCGGAGCCGCGGGCTCAGGACCAGGCTGAGCTCATCGGGAGCGGCCTCGGTCCCGGCCAAACCAAACCCACCACATGCTGCTCCCAGCACCTCCCCAGGAGAAAGCCCTGTGCTACGGATGGGCTTTTCCATCCTAAATGATCCTGTGATTCTATGGTGCAAACTGGGCTTCTCAAGTGGCTGTGAGAGTGTCCTGCAAGAGGTTCTCCCCTCCAACGCTGGGAATTTGGGTCTCCTCCAGCAGGAACCTTGCCCAGTGCTTAGCTTGCATTTCTGGTGTCTGTTTGTCCTGCACACCCCTTGTGCTGCTCCAGGGTTAGGTGGGGGATAACTGCAGGTCTGCCACCCCAGCCCGATGTGGCTGTGCAGAGATCCTTTATATCCGCTTCCCCGGGGTCTGAGCTCCCAGGGGAGGCTTCCTGCATCCCACTGATGCACAGAGCTGGCAGGGAGTTGAGGGAGAAGCAAGACTTTGGGCTGTGGCGACCCAATGGTTTCCTTCCTGCCCCTCCATGGCCATGGGGTGGTCCAGGCAGTCATTCTGGAGCCCGTGCAGACCCTCAGGATCTGGGTCTCACTGGGGGACTGGCTGTTGGCCACCTCCATCCCCGACCTGCCCAGCCCCTGCCTTGGGTCCCATGAGGAAGATGAGTGGCCTCAGCCCACCCTGGCAGTGGTGGCAGTGGAATAAGGGACCGAGGTGTCCTCCAGTCCCCCAAAGGGCTTTCATCCTCCCCTCTGGAGAGACAGCCCCTGCACCCGATGCCCAGGCACTGCTGAGGCTTTGGGGCACCCCATGAGCCCAACATCCCACAGTCCCGGCTGGAGGATGCAAGTGGATCCCCCAGTTCCCATTGCCTACATCGATGGAGCTCTGGTGTCCTCCAGCTCCATCCAGGCGGTGACCACGCTGCCTGCACATGAAGCTGCTTGTGCATGGAGCTGCCTTCACATGGAGCTGCCTGACCCACAGCCCCCGGCTCTGGGGATGGATCCCGGTGGATCCTGGTTCTTGCTCCAGCAGCGTTTTTGAGGACTTTCCACCATTTCTTCCTCGGCAGGGGCTCGCGGAAACAGGGAAAGGAAACAAGTCTGGGATGGACTCAGGGCAGCCGAGCCAGGCGGGGGACAGGCACCGGGGGCTCGCTGTTGGTGTCGAGCATGGGCTCATTTGTGGGATTCATCCATTCCCGCTGCCATCGCTCGGCTCCAGCTGGGATGTGGGAGCTGGTGGGATGTCCCTGGTGTGTCTTGCCCTGCCACGGGCTGCTGCCGTGCTTGCATGGTGCTGGCACTGTCCGTGTGGCTTGTTGTGGTATCCCTGACGGGACCCCAGGATGGGGACATGGGGCCCACCAGAGCTCGGAGGGGGTCTCAACACATCAACCCCCCCCTCCCACCAGCGCCCGTGTCCCACTGGGGACCACCCCCTGGCACCCTCCCGGTGTCCCCAGTGCGCTCACCACACCGGGGGGTGCCAGGGGACGAGCCGGTCCCCACTGTTCCCACACGTCGGGGGCTGCCTCTGCTGGTCCCCCGCTCCCACCCGCCGCTTACCTCTGTGCGGGACAGGTCGGGGCCCCTCCGCGCTCCGGCGGTGCCCGCGGGTGCCGGCGGTGCCGAGCGGCTCCGCTCCCGCTCCGCTGCCGCTGCCGCTGCCGCCCGCAGCGCTGCGCCCCCGCTCCCGCCTCCCTCCGCTTCCCCCGCGCCTTCCTCCCGCGCCCGGCCCGGCCCGGCCCAGCCTCAGATTGCAATTCCAGCTGCTGCAGATGTGGGAGCGGGAGGAGCGATGAAACCCGAACTCCGCTCCGCGCTGCCTCCGGGACCCCGAGGGGGGAAAGGATCCCAGAGCATCCCGGCTGGGACGGGGGGGAGCACCGGCACCCCCCACGGCCGCGGTGCTCCCACCCCATTCCCTTGTGTTTGTGTCCCCACGCACGTTTCTCTCCCAGTTTTGGCCACTCTCCATCCTGGATGACTCCCCACATATCACCCCCAGGGCTGCCGTGCCCCTTTACCTCCCCTGGCTCTGTCTGTCTGTCTGTCCAGGCACCCGGCCACCTCCTGGCCTCACAGCTCCATTTCTCCCAGTGCTCCTCTCCCGGCTCTGGATGTGCCCGGGAAGCAGTGCTGGGGTGTCCCAGGAGCAGGAGGCAGGCGAGGGCTCATCCTGCGGCTTCCAAAGGGCCCCAGGCCAAGAAGAAACCATCCAGGGAGGGCTCAAAAGCATGGACAGATCAATGACATCATTGGGATTGTTGAGGTTATTGGGATCATTAGGGTCATTGAGATAATTTGGATCTTGGAATCATCAAGATCCTTTGTATCTTGAGATCATTTGGATCACTGAAATCATTGGGATCATTGAAGTCATTGTGATGATTATTGAGATCATTGGGATCATTGAGATTATTGGGATCATTTGGATCATTGAGACTATTGGGATCATTGAAATCACTGGGCTCATTTTGGATCATTGGGATCATTGCAGTCACTGGGCAGGCAGGCCAGGCAGGAGCTGGGCAAAGGACAGGGTTGGGGCTGATCACTGTGGGCACAGCAGGCTGTGTGTGCGCATACATACATAAACATGCATGGCCATGTCATGGGTGTGCACACACATGTATGTGCATGTAGCGTGTTGCACTCTGCACTGGCTGCACACAACAAGCTGCTTTCCAGGACAGGCAGAGCAGCAGGTGCCCAGTTGTACTGGGGCTTTACTGGGACTGTACTGGAGCTGTACCAGAGCTGAACTGGGGCTTTACTGCGGCTGTACTGGGGCAGTACAGGGGTTGAACTGGGGTTATACTAGGGCTTTCCTGAGGCTGTACTGGATCTGTACTGGGGCTGTACTGAATCTGTACTGGGGTTGTATTGGGGCTGAAATGGGCCAGTACTGGGACAGGACTGGAGCTGTACCAAGGTCCATACTGGAGCTTTACCAGGGTCTGTGCTGGGGTAGTACCGGCTCTGTACCGGTGCTGGTGGGGTCGAGGTGTGGGGCAGGCGCTGGGAGGTCTCAGCCCCGGAGCCAGGGAAGCTTCTGGAGGGAGAGCAGGAGCAGGAGCAGGAGGAGGAGGAGGAGGGGAGGGCGGGGGGGCTCCGCCTGTGTTTGCTTCCCTGGCTCCCGGACAAGGGATGAGGTAGCGCTTTCCGGGAATTGAGGCAAGGCCCATGGAAATGCCTCCGTGCGACAGGAAGCGCGGGAGCGGAGCCGGGAACCGGAGCCTGTGCCCTGCCCGGCGGGCAAAACCGACCCGCGGCTGGTGTGTGCCCAACGGGGCTGGCAGCAGTGTTCCCATCGCCGGGAATGGGGCAGCCATGGGGCGGGCAGAGCAATCCCTCCTGCCCAGTTCACCCAGTTTGCCCCTCCAAAGGCAGCATCCCCTGGGGCGAGCAGGGAGCTGGTCCTTCCTGTGCCAGGACCTGCAGCACGGGCAGACTTCATCACCATCATCACCATCACCTCCCATCGCCAGGCATTCCAATGTAGGGATGAAAAGCGGGATGAGACCAGTGCAAACGGGGATGAAGGAAGGTGCCGCAACTAAACCAAGATCTTTGTGACCTTGCTGCCAATGGCTCCCATGGGAAAGGGGTGCTGGCACCCGCGGCCCCTCCTCTTCCCGCGCCGGCGCACCGGGAGCAGGAGGGAGCACACCCAGGCTGGGAAGGGCCGGTCGCTTCCTCCTCACAGCACAGCCCGTGCTGCGGCCGGCGGGGACGGCTCCGGCCAAATTCCCAGTTTCCCATCCATTGTTGGCCATCCCGCCCATCCCCGCTGTTCCCAGCGGAGCTGCAGCTCCCTTGGGATGCTTTGGGTCCCCCTGTGGTCCTGCCCCCATCTCACTGAGCTCTTGTCCCCTACTGTGGGGGGGTTTGATTTGGTGGCTCCTGCTCCAGCTTCCCATGGAAACCACAGGGAGATGGGAAGAACCGAAGCTCAGAGGGCACCTGTTATCGTTTTGGACATGGTTTGGGACAGGCTGTCAGCAAACTGCAGCCCGTGCCTCGGTTTCCCCATAGATATCCTGCTGGAGCTGTTGCGGAGGGCTGTGCTGGGCAGGGAGGTGCAGAGACCCGGCTCTCATCGGCTGAACCCCACTAAGCTGCCTGTGGCTCCCCTAAACACCCCATCCTGCCCTCCATGGCTCGGGGTACTGGTGGGGATGAGCTGCTGAAGCTCCGGCATCTCCCTGGGTGATGCCAGCTAATGTGCCATCACCATGGGGCTGATCCCAGAGGGGGAACATCCCATCCACTCTCCCTATGGACACCAGGACCCCCCAGACCCTGGGTGTTTGGTCTTCAGGACATGATATGGAGCTGTGACCCCCCAAACATGATCCACATCGTGGAGCCATGCCCACCCCCAGCCATCATGCCCATGGCAGGGGTTGGAACTGAATGAGCTTTAAGGCCCCTTCCCACCCAAACCATTCCATGCTTCCAAGATCCACTCATCCCCCCTGCATGGCTGATGTGTGCAGCCCCACAGGCGCTTTAAACACACACACCCGCTCTTGCACACACATACACACACATGTGCTGTCGCACACACACATACACACGCGTGTGCTGTTGCACACACACACAGAGTGAACCACAGCCATGTACAGCCCCATACAACCACCACCCTTTCCTGCCAAACACGCCCTGCACACGCATGCGTACACGCACACGTATGTGCACACGTGCCCTGACTTCCCCTGCCGTGCTCACCAGAGCTTTCCTCTCCCAAGGCCGGTGCTGCCCCTGGCCTGTGCCCGTGCCAGCTTCCTTCCCGGCCTCTCCCTTCCCCTGCCCGCACAGCAGAGGACAAACACCCCACGGGATCCTGCCAGCCTGAACGGACACTCAGGTCCTCATCCCTGCCCTGGGGTCAGAGAAACATGGGTTGGGAGGGACCTTAAAGCTCCCCCAGCTCCAACCCCTGCCCCGGGCAGGGACACCTTCCACTAGAGCAGGTTGCCCCAAGCCCCTGTGTCCAACCTGGCCTTGAACACTGCCAGGGATGGGGCAGCCACAGCTTCTCTGGGAAAAGTCTGTGCCAGCGCCTCAGCACCCTCACAGGGAAGAGCTTCTGCCTCAGAGCTCATCTCAATCTCCCCTCTGGCAGGTTCAAGCCATTCCCCTTGGCCTGTCCCTGCATCCCTTGTCCAAAGCCCCTCTCCAGGTTTCCTGGAGCCCCTTTAGGCACTGGAGCTGCTCTAAGCTCCCCCTTGTCCCTTCCCTGCAGGCGGGAGGAGGGGGGCGCAGGGGCCGCGGACGCGCTGGCAGCGCGATGCTCTGTCCCGGCCCCGCTCCGCCGCCCGGGCGTCTGGAACGCATTATCCAGGCGGGATAGCGCCTGAGAGGGGAGCTCTGAGCGCGGCTCCCCCCTCCCCGCTCCCCCGCTCCCGCCGCCACTCAGCGAATGTTTCCTGAGCTGGGTCAGCGGGAGTTCTCCGGGAAAGGAAAATAAACCTGGAGAGAGGGCCCGGAGCGGGGGCACCGGGACGGGGCGGCCCCCGCCGCTGCTCTGCGCTGGGACCGTCCCCTCCTCGTGCCCAGCTGTGCCCAGCTGCGCCCTTGTGCCCTCCTCCATCCCTCTTCAGTGACAGTCCCCACCTAGGTGGCCCTAAATCACTGCTCAGCCCAGCGCTGGCCTTTCCCCAGAGCACCCATGGGTGCTGCTGAGGCTGCAGCGGGTGGGCTCCTGCATCTCCCACCCTCTGCCTGGGGCAGGGCACATCTGGGGGAACCAAGGGCACCCCACACTCCTGGATCCGTTTAAGCAGCGCTATTGGGTGAGGCCAGAGGGATTTGGGGTGCTTGGAATTCCTTCAGGATCCCACACCCAGCTCCCGGCTGGCTGCTGGGATGGGGGATACATCCACAGCCATTGAAGCATCGCCATCAGGGGTCCTCCAAAGAGAAAAGGAGGATTTGAGATGAAAATGGATCTTTCCACCCTCCCATGTCCTGGCCCCCCTCCAGCCTTGTCCTGCTCGCACAGATCCATCAGTGCAGTGGGAATGGGGGGGCTCCGGTGGGCCTCCCGCTCCGCTCCCGAGGTGGATGTGTCAGGTCCTGGTAACCATGAGCAGGGAAAAAGGGATGAGCCAAATTGCAAAGCGCTGTAGCAGCGTGTCTGCAGGCGGCAACAAGGAGTGAGCGGCGCTGGGGGGATCCGCACCCGCTCCCGGCACCCGGGGGAGCTGTTAGGAACGCGATGCAGGCGAGAGCCGTGTCGAGGACATCGGCTTGACAGTGGCCTCAGCGCCGGGCTCTGTGTGCTGCTCCGTGTGTGGTGCGAGGGGTGGTGGGAGCAGGGAGGGGGAGTCTGTACCCCCACAGCAGCCAAGCGTGGCTCTGCTGGTTCAGCTTCCAGCACTGAGGATGGAGGGGGTGCTGGGGGGGGAAAGGTGCCTGATGGGGGTCCCCATTCCCCAGGTGGTGACAGCCCTGGGGGGGGTCATAGAATCATGGAATCCCATAGTAGTTTGTGTTGGAAGGGACCTTAAAACTCATCCAGCCCCAACCCCTGCCCCGGGCAGGGACACCTTCCACTAGAGCAGGTTGCTCCAAGCCCCTGTGTCCAACCTGGCCTTGAACACTGCCAGGGATGGGGCAGCCACAGCTGCTCTGGACACCCTGTGCCAGCGCCTCAGCACCCTTGCTGATAGTGAGTGTTGCATGGGCAGAGCTGTCCCATAGCTAACTGGGCTGCTCTGGGGGCATCCTGGCCCAGGCGTGTTCCCAAGGACACGCTGGGTCCCTGCTCCTGGGGACACGCTGGGCCCCATCAGCCCCAGGCATTCAAGGAGCTTCTAAATACCCCGCAGGGTCCGATGCTGTCCATGGCAGGGGGTTGGAACTGGATGAGCTTTAAGATCCCTTCAACCCAAACCATTCTGTGATTCTATGGAGCATCACCTTGGGTCAGGACTTGGGGCTGCCTCAGCTTCAGCTCTGGGGTCTTTGGTCCCAGGGAGAAGGGAGCATGTCAGTGCTTCAGGAAAGGCAAACCCTTGGGTTTAGGCTGAGCTGGGCTTAATGTCCAGCTCAGGTCTTGCCAGGACCCACTCGGTTGTGCTGCTGCAGCAGCGGTTGGAGTGGGAGCGATGCTGCAGGTCCCCAGCGTGCCCCTCACCAGCCCTCGGGGCTGCAGCAGCTCCCGTCCCACCTCACCAGCTCCGTGAGTGCTGCCGTGTCATATCCCATTCCATTGGACATTATTGCTCATGGTGTCACAGGAAGAATTTAAGGCCTTTTCCCAGCGGAACCCCCCGTCTCGCTCCGGAGCTAATGAAGCGTCTGGGATCAGTGACTCGAAACATTCCAACATCCCATTCCTGCATCGCCTCCATTTAAGAGTCAGATTCGTGCAGCTGAGAGTGGTTTTGCGCTCAAACGCTCCCTGTGCTCCTACACGTGTGTGTTAAAGTGTCCTGGAGACAGGAATCTGACCCAAAACCTTCCCTTCCAGTGAAGCCACAGCTTGGCCTGAAGCTTTGCTCTCAGAGTGCAGGAACCAGCAGCAGATGCCGGGGCTGATCCAAGCCAGGGCGCTGGGTTTCACCTGGGTGCTCCTATCCCATCCCATCCCATCCCATCCCACCCTATCCTATTCCATATCCCATCCCATCCCACCCTATCCTATTCCATATCCCATCCCCTCCCAAGGGCCCTCAAACCACTCCCCACATGAGGGCTCATCCTGCCCCTCTCTTCCCACAGTTGAGGTGAACAAAAGCCACCCCAGATATGGGGGGACCACCATGAGGACCCCCTTTACTGTCTCCCCGCCCCACTGCATCCCCTCTGACCCCCCCAGCTCTGCAGAACCCAGCGCTGGGGGGGGGGACCCTGTGGGGGGGGGAGCAGGGGGAGGCCCCCTCCTGGTCTCAGCGGGGGCCTCGCACCGGCCCCGCTGCCAAAGCAAATATTGACCCAGCACCAAAACAGCCGGTTCCCAGGGCTGGGGCACCCCCAGTGTCCCACCAGTGATGGGGACTGGGGTGGGGGGGACATGGTGTGAACCAGCTTTCACCCCACAACTGCCCCGGCTCCATGGGGCACATTCTGGATGGAGGGATCCATATGTGCATCCTCTTGGATGCCTTTGGAGGGGTCTGTGCTGGGAGCAATGGGGGTCTGCCACCTCCATCCAGCTCCAAGCAGAGGGAATGGGATTTGGGAGCTTCCCCATGGAGCAGCTCCTCTCCCTCCAGCCCCCAGGACCCCCATGTCTGAGATGCTGCTTCCCAGTTTCCCCCCCCAGAGCGAACGAGCGTGTGTTGACTCAGGTGCCAGCGCTGAGCACAGGCTTGGCCCTGCTTTTCCAGCCTATATCCCAATGGAGCAGTTCTTTATTTATCCTTCCAGCCTCTCACCACTGAGAGCTGAGGAGAGGCTTGGGGGGGCGGGATACAGGGAGATTGACCCCCTTTCCTCCAGCTTCCAGAAACATCCATCCCGGGAGACGAAACCCACAGGCAGGTTTTGCAGGGGGGGAGCAGGGATTCGCCCCCATTCCCACTGTGGAGCTGGATCTGGAGCACGGGGGTGGCCCCTGGCACATCCCTGCAGCAGGAGCCTCCCAGCTGGTTTATGGCCCCTCTCCCCAGGGATGTTTTCCTCTCCCTCCCACAGCCCACACCTCACATTCCTGGGATGCCCCAGGGCAGCCCCTTATCACTGTGGTATGTGGCCGGCCCACATTCCTCCCGGCTGGGAGCTGCCTCCCACATCTGCCCTTGGGATGTGGCTCCACCAGCACTGGGGAGCACACATGGACACCAGCCGCACCGGCACACACCAGCAGACATCACGGGAACCCCATGGAGCAAGGCTGGGAGAGCTCTGCCCCTGCGAGGGTGCTCATCCCCAGGACTATATTTGTCCCCAGGAGGATGCAGGTCCCCAGGAGGATGCTGGTCCCCAGGCCGATGTTCATCCCCAAGCTGATGCTTGTCCTCAGGCTGATTCTCATCTTCAGGAGGATGCTCATCCCCAGGAGGATGCTCATACCCAGGCTGATGCTTGTCCCCAGGAGGATGCTTGTCCCCCATGAGGATGCTTATCTCCAGGAGGATCATAGAATCATAGAATGGTTTGGGTTGGAAAGGACCTTAAGATCACCTAGTTCCAACCCCCCTGTCATGTGCCGGCACACCTCACACTAAACCATGTCACCCAAGGCTCTGTCCAACCTGGCCTTGAACACCGCCAGGGATGGAGCATTCACAACTTCCTTGGGCAACCCATTCCAGTGCTTCACCACCCTCACTGTAAAGAACTTCTTCCTTACATCTAATCTAAACTTCCCCTGTTTCAGTTTGTACCCATCACCCCTTGTCCTACCACTACAGTCCCTAAGGAAGAGTCCCTCCCCAGCATCCTTGTAGACCCCCTTCAGATACTGGAAGCTGCTCTGAGGTCTCCACGCAGCTTCTTTTCTCCAGGCTGAACAGCCCCAATGTTCTCAGCCTGTCTCCATACAGGAGGTGCTCCAGCCCCTGATCATCCTGGATGCTGGTCCCCAGGAGGATGCTGGTTCCCAGGAGGATGCTCATCCCCAGGAGGATGCTCATCCCCACCCTGCAGCCTGGCCACCCCTCCCTCCCCGGGCCCAGGCCATGGGGCTCTGTTGCCACACTGCACTTTCACTGATTTCCTGATTTCCTTCTCTTGTTTTGGCTTCCTCATCAGGTTCCCCTTTGCAGATGGGCACTGCCCCGGGGAGCATGTCTCGGGACGGGGAAGAGGAACCGGATGGGCTCTGCCCACATGAAGCCGAGGGCAGAGGGATGGGCATCAGGCAGCCCCTGCGTGCCCAGCACCCTGCGAGTGGCTGATCCAGCGCAGCAGCGAGCCCTGCCCTGCCCATGTCAGCAATGTGGGGAAGCTGGTGGGTCCCTGAGGCTTGGCTGGTCCCATGAGGGGGATGTGGGGATGCTGAGCAGGCACGGGAGCTCCTGAAGAACCTCGCTTTGTGGAGTCATGGAATGGTTTGAGTTGAAGGGACACCTTCCACCAGAGCAGGTTGCTCCAAGCCTCGTCCAACCTGTCTTGTTGTACCTGCTGGTAGTCACCTTGGATGTGGAATTGTGGAGAACAATCACAGTTTGACAGATCTCACTAGGTTTGCTCAGTGCATTACCAGGGATGCTTCATGAAATGCATAAACATTATGTTGAGAGATGATATTTAGCTTAAATAAGTATGTTTTAAATAGAATGAGCCACTTAGAGCTACAGTGTTGTGTGGTTTCATAGGCTCTTGGTGTAGCTTTACTTGCTTCGCATGAGTAGGTGACTTGCTGAGTGCTGCGGATGGAGTTGTCCTTCAGGAATTTCCTACCAGCTGCTCAGTGTGCTGTCTCAGTGGGAGGAATGCTGACAACATGCTCATGTTCTGCTTGTTGCTCCGTGTTTGTCCAAGATCCTGGTGTTTTTAGTGTCCCACAGTCTGCTGATGATCAGGAGCACCAGAAGCAGAAAGCAGGCGATAAGGAGGCTACAACCACCAGCAGAAGCTGTGACTCGATGGGATAAGAACAGTTCATGTATGGAGGTGGAGAAGGAACTCGATGAGGTGGAAAAGGAACTCAATGAGGAACCCTAGACCAAAAATCACCCTTGGACTAACAGGCACATAAGGGGTGGGTACATAAATGATAACGATATAATTTCCCATGGATATATCTGTTGGGTTCCTCTCTGGAGTCACCCAGAGCTGCCCCTATTGCTGCACCCCCCAGTTATTTCATTGTTTTACCCTATTTTTCCTTTACTTTAGATCCAGGTACCTGCCCCAGAGCCTGGATCCACATCCTGCCCCAAACCAGCCGCAGATCAGCCAAGCTGATGGGGTGATGTGCTCCTGGTGTTCCACATCCAGGTTCCCCATCACCTCTCTGGAGCCTCCTCCCAGGAACCGGGGCGGATGGTGCCCGTGTCTCGGTGTGCCAAGCTGGGAACCCCCTCCGGGAGGGCTGGTTTGGGAGTGCTGTGATGGAAACCCACAAATACCCATGAAAACCCATCAATAGGGGAGATTGAGATGAGCTCTGAGGCAGAAGCTCTTCCCTGTGAGGGTGCTGAGGCGCTGGCACAGGGTGCCCGGAGAAGCTGTGGCTGCCCCATCCCTGGCAGTGTTCAAGGCCAGGTTGGACACAGGGGCTTGGAGCAACCTGCTCTAGTGGAAGGTGTCCCTGCCCGGGGCAGGGGGTTGGAGCTGGAGGAGCTTTAAGGTCCCTTCACCCCAAACCCGTCTGGGATTCTGAGATTCTGGGATTCCGTGAATTAACACCAAGGATGAAGTCTCTGGGGGATGGGTTGCCCCAGCGGGGACTTGGGCTGCAGCAGCATCACCATCCCCACAGGCACCTGCACTGTGGGATCAGCGGGGTCCCAGCAGACCCCGAGACCCTCTTGGGGTGCTGTGTGGGTGCCCCTGGGCTGGGTATCACCCTGCTCTGGTTCAGGGTCTAGGGTGCGCTGCCAAGTCACCACTAACCCACGTCAAAGGATGCTGCAAACCCCTCTGTGGGTCTCCAAAACAGCCCGAATCAGCACAAGGCAAGAACCAGCTCATGGCTGCAGCCACTTCCCAAAAGCAGCGGCAGGGACAAAGCCCTGAACAGGGAAGTGATGTGGGTTTGGGCTCCTCACCCCCCCCACCACATAAACAGTCCCGGGGTGGTGAAGGACAGTCACCATTCCCAATGCCACAGCTTGGGAGCCCGCACCACCGGAGCCACCGGCACTGCCAGGTAATGTCACTGCCGCCCGGGATGGGGACACTCGGGCAGAGACTGGCTATGGGGTCCATGCTGTGGGGCCGGGATGGGGTATGAGGGTGGCACTGGTTTCTCATGGGGTGGATGATGGCAGAGGTGATGCAGTGGTGGTGAGAGCACCTTCATGGGGTTGAGCCTCATCTATTGTCTGCTGGGGATGGGGAAGTCACCCAGAGACCTCCAGGTTTGGGTCCAGGATTGGGGATGGCTTTGGAGTGTGGGATGCAGCCAACTGCACCCCTTAGAGCATGTCCCTGTGTGAAAGAGATTGGTAAAGCCATGATGACAGCAGGGAGAAGGTGGTGGGGGACTGGGACACTTCCGTGCCATGTGGAGGATGCAGTGACGGCCTTTGGAACCTGACAGGATCAGTGCCAGGGCAGTGGTGGAGCAGGGCTGGGGTGCATCTTTACACTGAGAGAAGGTGGAGGCTGGAGGGACTGACACAAGAAGTTTCCCCTCTTTGTGCTCAGCCCCACTTTGGCCACATTCCTATGCCAGTAGGTGACTTTTTACTAAAGCTTGAAGTGGTGACCTGCTCTAAGGAGGCCAGAGGAGGCCCCGGAGCTGCTGCGAGGGCTGGAGCAGCTCTGCTCTGGAGCCAGGCTGAGAGAGCTGGGCTGGGGCAGCCTGGAGAAGAGAAGGCTCCTGAAGGGGAGACCTTAGAGCAGCTCCAGTGCCTAAAGGGGCTCCAGGAAACCTGGAGAGGGGCTTTGGACAAGGGCCTGTAGGGAGAGGCCAAGGGGAATGGCTTTAACCTGCCAGAGGGGAGATTGAGATGAGCTCTGAGGCAGAAGCTCTTCCCTGTGAGGGTGCTGAGGCGCTGGCACAGACTTTTCCCAGAGAAGCTGTGGCTGCCCCATCCCTGGCAGTGTTCAAGGCCAGGTTGGACACAGGGGCTTGGAGCAACCTGCTCTAGTGGAAGGTGTCCCTGCCCGGGGCAGGGGTTGGAGCTGGAGGAGCTTTAAGGTGCCTTCAACACAAACCAGGCTGGGATTCTACATTAGAGTCTCCTTTGCTGTCACGCACAGGACCCTTGTGGGGACTTCCTTGGTTGGTGGCAACTCAGGCTAAGCATGAATGTGATGCAGAGGAGACCCTCACAGGGTCCTCTTGTTTCCTCTTTCCCCTGTTACCCAGTGCATGACATCTTGCCTGGTCGATATTAGGTGACAGTGCTCAGCACGTCCTGCTCTGCGTGTTCAATGCCTGTCCCAGGCCACCGCTGCCCTGAGCACGTGTCCACCACCCATCCCCATTGCAAAAGGGTTTGTTGAGAAATCCCAGCGAATGCCTTAACGTTGTTGATCAACCAGCAACAGAGCCCCAGCCACAGCCTCTGCTCTGGGGGCCGGGTCCCATCCTGCACCAAAGGTCCCCTCGAGGCCAGAAACCGAAACCGGGAGGAACGGGGCAGAAACGAAACCTGGTGCCGGCATGAGCAGGACCTGGTGCTGAGCCAGCATTTCCTTCCTCCCGCACCCGAGCCCACGGCTATTTCTGGCCTTCCACCCCCCCGTCCCCCCATGGTCACCCAGGGGCCATTTCGTGTGCTCTTAGTGCTTCAGTTTGGCTCTCACAGTGCTCGGGAGTCGGGGAGAGCTCCTCAAACCAAATGAGCAGCACAAACACAAAGCAGATGTCGGGAATAAAAGCTGTTGGCACGTCCCTGAAGGAGGAAGAGGTTGGCTCGGGGAGTAAAGAGCCGCCTGGTGCAGCAGGGGCAGGTTGCCAAGATCTAAGTTGAAATCGATCAATTGGCTGCCCCATCCCTGGCAGTGTTCAAGGCCAGGTTGGACACAGGGGCTTGGAGCAACCTGCTCTAGTGGAAGGTGTCCCTGCCCGTGGCAGGGGTTGGAACTGGAGGAGCTTTAAGGTGCCTTCAACACAAGCCATTCCATGATTCCACGATGTATCAATGACATATTGACATTCCCAAGGCCTTTGGCCACCTCTTCTTGTTGGCAGGGTCCTCTCTGCCCAACGCTGACCTCAGAGACCGGCACCTCGCTCCCGCCATCGCCACGTGCTCCTGCCCTGCCTCTGCCCCCCAGGATCCCCACCAGTGCCCGGGGTGCTGCCATGCTCCTGTGCCCGTGGCTCATCCTCCTGGCCAGCTTCATCCCACCAGGTACAGTGCTGGTGCCACCAAGAGACCCTTTGCCTCCTGCCCCACTACCGTCCAGTGCCCTGCAGTGGCCCATTGCCTTGGATTGCACCAGGGATGGGGTGGGCATCATGGGGACACTCAGGGCATGAGAGAAAGGACAAGGACATAGAGAGGAGGGTAAGGAAATGAGCTTTTGAAGAGCCAGGATGGCAAATTTACCCTTTTTGCTGGTTATTTAGGCCTTTGCTTTTCCAATCCACCGGTGCCTTGTGCTGCCCCAAAGCACGACCCACAGATCCACCTTTTCCCCATCATCTCCCCCTCAGATTTCCTCCTGGAAGGGTTTTATCTCTCCTCCCATTCTCCTCTCCCACCTCTCCCCACCCCAAGCCCTTCCTTGCCCATTCAAGCAGCTCAGGAGGTCAATGTGGCCCTGGAATGTCCCAGGAGAGCAGCAGGGTGCTATGGACCACACGGCACAACCAGCACCCTGACCCTTCCGTCCTTCTGCCCCTTTCCCACACAGCCCTCGGCTCGTGGGGTGTTACCTACCCCAAATCCCTGCGGGGCATCAGCGGCTCCTGCGTGGTGATTCCCTGCTCCCTGAGCTTCCCGGACAAGGTGGTGGCTGATGATGGCGTGGTGGCCATTTGGTACAAGGACTACAACGACCAGAAGACACTCGTGTTCCACTCGGCAGCCCAGGAGGTGGATGCTCTCTTTAGGGGCCGTGCCCAGCTCCTGGGGGACCCGTCAGCTCGGAACTGCACCCTGCAGCTGCAGAGGGTGACGGTGGGGGACAGCGGGCCCTATAGGTTCCGCTTTGAGATCGTCAATGGAGACCGGTGGTCGGCGGCGCAGGATGTGGTGCTGAGAGTGTCGGGTGGGTAGAACAGCAAACCCCATCTTCCCCCATCTCCCTTCCTGCCCACCCCATGGGGACACCCCCCTGTGCTCTCCATCCCCAGATGACCTTGAGATCCCCAGCATTGCCACCAGCGAGGAGCAAACCGAGGGGCAAACGTCCACCTTGGAGTGCTCCACACCCTACGTGTGCCCACCGGGGGACATCACCCTGAGCTGGCAGGGCCACGACCCACAGGTCTCGGTGGTGTCCGGCCGGGTGCAGATGGACACAAGTGGGGTCGGGCACTACCTGACCCTCACCACATCCTTCTCCTGGAGGGACCACTCCAAAAAGCTGCTCTGTGAACTCTCCTATGGCTCCAGGAAGGCGACCAGGGAGGTTGTCCTGCGGGTGAGACGTACGTGGGGATGCTGAGCAGGGCGGTGGGATGGGGACAGCTCTGCCATGGCCACAGCACCCTGGTCCCCCTACTGCCACCCATTGTGCCTCTTCATCCCTTTCCTCATTCACGGGGCTCCTTCAAAGAGCCAGAGCAGAGCTTCGTCTGGCTTCTCCCATTCCCCCACAGCTCTCCATGCCCAGACCAGTGTCCGTAGAATCCCAGACTGGTTTGGGTTGGAAAAGACCTTAAGATCATCCAGTTCCAACCCCCTGCTGCTGTCCCAGCTCTGCGGCAGCACATCCTCTCTGTGGCCAGTGTGGCAGCTTTGTCCCCCATCCCAGCTCCCCTTTCCCAGCCCCTCGCATCCAGACAGCAGGAGGGGCCATGGCAGCATCCCATAGTGCATCCCACGGAGCCCACTGTGTCTGTCTGTCCTCCTGCAGATGCCCCTAAGGACACCCAAGTGTCAGTGAACCCCTCGGGACAGAACATCCGTGTTGGTGACACCGTGTCCTTCACCTGCGAGGTGAGCAGCAGCCACCCCCCGGTCTCGGTGTATCGCTGGTACAAGGACGGGGTGGCCATGGGCACCGAGCAGATCCTGACCCTCCGGGACATCCGCCGTGAGGACTATGGGCAGTACCACTGCGAGGCTGAGAACGCCCTCGGGGCTGGTGTGGCGCCTGCTGTGATGCTCTATGTCTTCTGTAAGTGCCAAAGAGCTTGTCCAAGGATGGAGCGTTGATGGAGCAGGGACATGGGAGGGAGTTTGTCCTGGCAGGGGCTGGCAGCGAGGTGGCTGGTAGTGGCTGGTGGTCCAGGAGCTGAGGAGTCCATGGTGAAGGACTGCAGTGACTCCATCACACCACATCGTTCATGGTGCAGAGCTGTGGTGATCCCCAAAGACAGGGAGGTGACAGATCTCCAACTGCTGAGAGGGGAATGGGGTTCTCAGAGCTCATGGGGGGTTCATAGCCAGGGTCTTCCACCAGTAGAGACCAGCCCCAGACTACTGCATTGCCCAGGAGCATGCCTGTGTCAGGGTCCCATAGGGAGCATCTCTGTCAGTCTGGAGATGGTGGGGCCAGTCTGCTCCCCACAGAGACCCCTGGGCAGACTGGGAGAGGCAAAGGACACTGCCATGAGCTTTGTCCCTGCGGCAAACTGGCTTTAACCTGCCCGAGGGGAGATTGAGATGAGCTCTGAGGCAGAAGCTCTTCCCTGTGAGGGTGCTGAGGCGCTGGCACAGGGTGCCCAGAGAAGCTGTGGCTGCCCCATCCCTGGCAGTGTTCAAGGCCAGGTTGGACACAGGGGCTTGGAGCAACCTGCTCTAGTGGAAGGTGCCCCTTTAACCCAAACCAGGCTGGGATTGTGTGATAAAGCCAGAACTCAAACCCCAGCTGCAAGGTGCTGGTGGTGGCAGGGAACAAACTGGGGGTCAGAGGAGCTCCTGTCTGTCCCCAGACTCTGTCCCATGCCTCAGGGGTGGTGAGAGCTGCTCTCCTGTGCCTGAGACCATCCTGACCATGCTCCCCCCTCCATCAGCTGCAGCCATCTCAGTGAGCCCCGCGGCCGAGGTGCAGGAGGGGACGGCCACCACCCTGTCCTGCGATGTGCCTGGCCGGGAGGGCCAGGACCTCAACTACACGTGGTACAAGAACGGCGCCTGGCTCAAGGAGGGCTCCGCTCACACCCTGCTCTTCCACCACGTCACCGCCAGCGACACCGGCTACTACTCCTGCAAGGTGACCAACGACCGGGGCAGCGACACGTCCCCGGCCACCAGCTTGAGCGTGACGTGTGAGTACCCACAGTCCCTCAATGAGGGTCTCTTTGTGCCATGGGCTGTGCAAGAAGTCAAACCCAAACCTCTTCCCAAACACCTTGTGTCCAGTTGGAAGAGGATTTTAAGCCCTCCTGGGTGGAAGTTGCTGTAAGGGCAACAATTTCTGGTCATAAGCTGTGTTTGAAGGTACCATTAAGTGGTATTTGCTGAATCATGGACCTGTCTGCTCATCGCAGCATCTCCTGCTCCTCCATACACATCATAAGCTGCAGGGATGTCACTAAGTGAGAACCAGCTATGATAATAACAGCTCAGGAGCTCCTGCAAGTCAGGGGGGAAATCAAACAGTGCTGGGTTTAGCTTTGACATTTCAGTGAGTAAATACAACCACTTTACATAAGGGAGAAAGCAGCTTGGAAGAGAAGCCAGGGGTAGATGTCACCTAAAGGGACCTTGTGTCTTGGAACTGGATGAGCTTTAATGTCCCTTCCAACCTAAACCCCTCTGTGACTGTGTTCCCTCCTCTCCCCTTGCAGACCCCCCCCGGGCCCCCACCATCACGTTCTTCCAGGAGGCCCATGGAGGCCGGTTGGCCATCATCCGCTGCGCCGTGGACAGCCACCCTCCGGCCGCCATGGCCATGTACCGCGATGGCACCTTGGTGGCAGCCAGTGGGTCACAAGCAGCCCCACAGCAGCAGTTCGGTGTCACCAGCTCCCGCAACACCCTGAGGCTGGAGATCCGTGGAGCAGGGCCCCGGGATAGCGGGGAATACCGCTGCACCACCAGCAATGGCCATGGCAATGCCAGTGCCACCAAGGTCTTCATCGCCCATGGTGAGTTCCATTGCTCCTGGTGCGAGGAGACCTCCAAGCTCCTGGCCATGGGTCTTGGGTGCTGATGATCTGGGGCTGTTGGGGCTGTTTCTGCAGCCCTGAGAGCTGGAGGGACCCCTGTGGCACAGGGACATCAGTGTCTTGGGGACCATACGGTGGGAGTGCCCTCCCTGCTGCCCTTCCCCACCTTGGGGTGTCGAAGCTGTTTGCAGAGCTAGAGGTGCTCCTGGGCTCTGTATTTCAGCATCTATAGTGAGGTTTGTCCAAGCTGTGTCTTCCCTGCTCCCACAAGCACATCTGGGCTCCTCCTGCTTCATCCCTCAATCCGCTGCACCCTGGGGCTCCCCCAGCATTGGTGGTTTGGGGTGAGATAAATAGCAGCCATGGAAAATGAGGAGAGAACAGCCCCCCAGAACCATGCTCAAGAGGAACATCCCTCAGGATGCCAGAAGAAACCAAAACAGACCTCAGGGTCCAATTCCAGAGAGTTTGGGTGCTGCAGTGGTTGTTTGGGTCCATATTGGGCAGAAGGGACCGAGCGTGTCCTGGGAGCAGCTCACTTGGCCAAACAGGGGTGAAGGCTCAGGAAAGGCTGGTGGCAGAGAGCTGGGGTGAACAGCTCCAGTGGAGACATCCCAGATGATGTCCAGCATCCCCAGGGAACATCACCCACCAAAGATGCAGCCACTGACACCATCTGCTCCTGCAAGGGATGGGTCTGCTCAGATCCTGCTTTAGAGGGAAGCTGAGCATGAGGCTTTCACTGGATGGAGCCAGGGGAAGGGTGGAGGATGCAGCAGAGGATTCTCTTCCATCCAGGAAGGGAATCCATCCCAGGAAAGTGTTGGAATTCCCAGGAAAGTGGTGGAATCACCATCCCTGGAAGTGTTCACACACCGTGTAGATGAGGCCTTCAGTGACATGGGTTAGTGGTGGCCTTGGCAGTTCTGGGGAATGGTTGGACCTGATCTTAAAGGTCTTTTCCAACCTGGTTGATTCTGATTCTCTGATCCCTGACATCCCTCTCCCATCCCTCCCTCAGCCACAGAGGTCCTGATCCAGCCCTCAGCGGAGGTGCGGGAAGGGGCAGCGGTCACCCTGACGTGTGTGGGGCCGTGGGGTGCAGCAGAGGACACGCTCTACGCCTGGTTCCGGAACGGCAAACGGCTGCGGGAGAGCTCAGCCCCGGCGCTGCGGTTCCGCTCCGTCCGCGCCGAGGACGCCGGCGCCTTCCAGTGCAGGCTCCGGAGCCGCAACGGCAGCGACACGTCCGCGGCCGCCCCGCTCCGTGTGCTCTGTGCGTGCTGCTGAGTGCTGCGGCGGGTCCTGGGGTGCTGCTGCGGGTCCTGGGGTGCTGCGGCGGGTCCTCGGGCGCTGCTGTGGGTCCCGGGGCTCTGCTGCAGGTTCTGAGGCGCTGCTGTAGGTCCCGGGGCGCTGCTGCGGGTCCCAGAGCGCTGCTGCCGGTCCTGGGGGCTCTGCTGTGAGCAACAGGGGTGCTGGGGCTGGGCTGGGGAGTTCTGGAGCTGGGCTGCTCTGCTGCTCCCACCAAGCTCAGCCAAGGAGCTCTTGGGCAGAAAGTGTGGAGAATTCCCCCTTGCAGCTAAATCTGTGGATTTCAGGGAGGAGAAATTTGGAGAATCCCCAAATTCCCAAGAACCAGAGTTTTTAAATGTCCTGTGGAGTTAAATTCAATTTGTCAGAATAATAAATGAGCACAGAATCCCAGACTGGTTTGGGTTGAAGGGACCTTAAAGCTCCTCCAGTTCCAGCCCCCTGCCCCGGGCAGGGACACCTTCCACTAGAGCAGGTTGCTCCAAGCCCCTGTGTCCAACCTGGCCTTGAACATTGCCAGGGATGGGGAATGGGTTGGAGCAGGATGAGCTTTAAGGTCATTCCAACCCAAACCATGCTGTGATTCTGTGATTCTATGAAGTGTGGATCAGAGCTGGTCCCCACATACCCAGAACACTGGGGGCTCTGATCTGCCCCAGGGTTTGGGGTAGGGCTGAACACCAACAGCAGACCCTGAGCTCAAGGCAGGGGATGAGAGAGGTGCCATCAGAGGTGCCTGGGGCATGTGGGTCCCTTGTAAAGAGCCTGCAGATGTGGGACCCTGGTGCCTGGCAGCTGCAGGGTCATGGGATGCCCAAGAGCTGCTTGGAGAGCAGCAATCCCTTGGGATCTTGGGGTTCTCTGAACCTCAGGGATCCATCCTGTCCTCACCAGAGATGTTTTAACCCTGCAGTCCCACCAAGGCAACCAGTAATGAGCTCCTTGCTGGAGACCCAGGGCGGGCGCATGGGCATCATCCAGTGCACCACTGAGAGTGACCCGGAGGCCAACCTGACCCTATGGAGAGGAGAAGAAGTGATAGCCTGCACAGGGGGCTGCCCTGTAGCCCCCAGCCCCAGGGTCCACACCACCTCGTCCTACAACAGCCTGAAGGTGGAGATCCAGGATGTGGTGCTGGAGGACGAGGGGACCTACATGTGCTGGGCTGGGAACACGGAGGGCAACACCACTGCGACCATGGACTTCAGAGCTGAGAGTGAGTGTGGTGCAGGGGCAGGATGGATCCAGGTTCCACGTGCAGTGTCTTGGAAAACTCTGGGAGAGAGGAGAGCGGGAAGGGAATGCTGGGGAAGGAGACAAGCTCATGGTGATGGTGGCAGAAGGACAGATGGAGCAGAAATGGGGACATGCCTATGAAAACCAGGCATCAAAAAGCATCTGTCCCAAAGAGCTGCCGTGCACAAGTCATGGTGGGAGGGTAGAACAGGGTTAAAGGGAGACTGCTAGAAGATTCCAGCCCCTCCAGCTTCTCCTGGTGGGATTGGATGTCTCCCCCATGGCCATAGTGAGGGTTACAGCTCCTGGTGGGAATTCCCTGCTCTCCTCTCTGATGTAGGGTGCTGAGAGGAGTTCCCACCCTGTGCTGCTGAGGTCTGAGTGGCTGGTACCTCACCACCACCAGCTCAGAGCTGTCCCTGCCATGGCATTACAGCATTAAGGATCCACTTGGCATCCCCTGGAGCAGCCACAGAGTCACTTTGGTGGGTGAACAGCCTCGGGAGGGGTTAGTCACCCTAATACTGCCCCCATGCCCTGCCCACAGCTGCCAGCATCGTGGTGGCTCCATCCACATCCGTGCTGGAGGGCGACACTGCCAACCTGACGTGCCAGCTCAGCAGCAGCTCCACGGCTCTGCCCACCTTCAGCTGGTACCACAACAGGCAGCAGCTCACCGAGGCCTCAGCTTCATCCCTGGTGCTGCAGCATGTGGCCAGCGAGGATGCGGGACTCTACCATTGCACAGCCACCACCAACAGCAGCAGCCGCAGCTCCCCCGCCGTGACCCTGGAGGTGCTGTGTATGTACAGGGTTATTATATTGGATCTGTAGTTTGTGTCATCATGGGGTCATGGAATGGTTTGGGTTGGAAGGACCTTAAGGTTCCTCCAGTCCCAACCCCTGCCCCGGGCAGGGACACCTTCCACTAGAGCAGGTTGCTCCAAGCCCCTGTGTCCAACCTGGCCTTGAACACTGCCAGGGATGGGGCAGCCACAGCTTCTCTGGGCACCCTGTGCCAGCGCCTCAGCACCCTCACCCATTATGGTGTCTCTTCTTCCTCCTCTGCCTTTTCCTTTTCCTTTTCCTTTTCCTTTTCCTTTTCCTTTTCCTTTTCCTTTTCCTTTTCCTTTTCCTTTTCCTTTTCCTTTTCCTTTTCCTTTTCCTTTTCCTTTTCCTTTTCCTTTTCCTTTTCCTTTTCCTTTTCCTTTTCCTTTTCCTTTTCCTTTTCCCTTTCTTTTCCTTTCCCTTTCCCTTTTTCTTCCCCTTTCCCTTTCCCTTTCCCTTTCCCTTTCCTTTTCCCTTTCCCTTTCCCTTTCCCTTTCTCCTTCTTTTTCCCCTTTCCCTTTCCCTTCCCTCTTCCCTTCCCTTTCCCTTTCCCTTTCCCTCTCCCTCTCCCTTTCCCTTTCCCTTTCCCTTTCCCTTTCCCTTTCCCTTTCCCTTTTCCTTTCCCTTTCCTCTTTCCCCTTCCCCATCCCCTTCCCTTCAGAACGCGATGCACCCTTCCCCTCTCACCCCGGGACGCGCGGGGCAGCCGCTGCTCTGCAGTACCCGCACACCGGGCAGCAGCTCCCGCTCAGCACCACCTCTCCCGGCACAGACCCGCCGCGGGCCCTGCTCCTGACGGCGTTCGTGGAGGCGCAGCGCGGCCGCGTGGCCGTGTTCCGGTGCTCGGTGCGGAGCAGCCCCGCGGCCCGGCTGGCGCTGCACCGCGGCGGGGCCCTGCTGGCCTCCAGCGACGGCGGGAGCACCCCCCGGCTCCGCGTCTCGGCCGCCCCCAACGCGCTGGAGGTGGAGATGCGGGAGGTGACGGCGGCGGACGAGGGCAGCTACCGCTGCACCGCCACCAACGCGCACGGCACCGCGGAGCAGCACCTCTACCTCCGTGTGCAGGGTGAGTGCCCTGCTCTGGAGCGAGCGCGGCATCGCGGCTGGGGGTGGCCGGGGGGGGCTGGCAGGGATATGACCTTTTCCATGTGGTCCCTGCTGCTGTTGGATGGCTGGGATGGGTGCACGCTCCGGTGCTGTCCCATGAGGTCCCTTCAAGCTGGGACTCCATGGTTCTAGGATTCTATGACCTAGGTTTAAGAAAAGGCTCTGTTCCCTGTCTTCATTAGCTCATCCAGCCAAACTCCATTACTTGTGGTGCCCAGGGATGGGGCTGAGGTGTTTTGGTGACCAGTACAGGGATGAGTTGGCACCTCGGGAGCATCAGCCAGAGCCTGGGTGGGATCTAGGAGCGATGGGTGGGAGCACAGACACCAACTTCCATGTGGACACCTCCATGGATCATCTGTTCTGACCTTTCAAAGCAAAGCACGACCTAGACTAGATGTCCCAGCACCCTGTCCAAAGGTAGATAGACATCTTAAACAGAGAACTTCTTATACAGGGCCAGGCCTAGGGCTGCCCATGCTTCCCTGGCCAGAAGAAGAAGAGGAAAACTGTGTAGATGAGGCCTTTTGTGACATGGTTCAGTGGTGGCCTTGGCAGTGCTGGGGTGATGGTTGGACTTGATGATCTGAAAGCTCTTTTCCAACCTGGTTGATTCTATGATTCTAAAAGCACCAGAACATGCTGTGCTATGATGATGCACATCATGGAAGCGGCATCTCTCCATGCTCCAGCTGCCCAAGTCCTCATGTCACCATCCACGGATGTGCTGGAAGGAGATGACGTCTCCCTGACGTGTCAGATGGCCGCAGAGCTGCAGGGTGACACTGTCTACTCCTGGTACAAGAACAGCGAGTGGCTCCAGGAGACCCCTGACAATGTCCTCACACTGCCCCATGTCACCAGCGCTGCTGCTGGCTCCTACCACTGCCGAGCCCGCAGCCCCACGGGGACAAGCGTGTCCCCGGCCATTGCCCTGCACGTGTCCTGTGAGTGCGGCCTCCTGGGGTTGAGATGTGGGAGCAGGGTGCTGGGGTGGGACCAGGTGGGATGGGACAGAGCAGAATGGGGTGGGATGTGATGGGGTGGGATGGTGCTGTGGTGGGATGATGCCAGGGACAGGATGGGACAGGTGGGATGGTGCTGGGGATGTGATGGGACTGGGTGGGACGTGGTGGGATGGGATGGGTGGGGTGGTGCTAAGAAAAGGATGGAATGAGGATGAGATGGTGCTAGAGATGGGATGGGACAGGGTGGGATGGGATGGGGTGGGATGGTGGTGGGGATGGGATGGTGTTGGAGAAGGAATGGTTCCTATTCTCTAAGTGGGGGATGCTTTACCCTCTGTGTAACACCCCTGCAGATCCCCCACGGGTGCCAGTGCTGACGCTGCTCCTGGAGCTCCCCGCGGCACAGCGGGCAGTGCTGCAGTGCTCGGTGGTCAGCAACCCGCGGGCAGAGCTGGCTCTCTTCAAGGACCAGGCGCTGGTGGCCTCCACAGCGCTGCCCCAGCCCAGCGCCCGGCCACGGCTCAGCGTCACCTCGGCCTTCAACATGCTGCGGGTCAGCATCCGCCCAGTGCTGCTGGAGGACGAGGGGCAGTATGTGTGCTCTGCTAGCAATGCCTATGGCAATGCCAGTGCCGCAGCCAACCTCACCGCAGGCAGTGAGTGCTGGGGTGGCACCGAGGGGGATGGAGATCTGGGAGCAGTGGGGGAGAGATGGGTGCAGGGGGTTGTGGTGAAGGGGGGAAGGCAAAGCACTGCTGGAGGATGCTCATGGGGGAAGGAGGGTGCTGTGGTTTAGACCCAGTAGGTAACTCAGTACCAGGCAAAGAGAAGCTGGAACAGAAATGCACAGAAATGAAGAGGAAGTGGAGGGAGATGTGTGTTTATGGGGATGGGGGGCTATGGCTATGCCAGAGCTGCATGTATCCCTCCATATATAGTGAAGGAGCTGCATCTCTGCTCAGAGGTGATGCAAAGGGCTGGCTTTGCCATACAATCGTAGTATCGTGGATCATCTAGTTCCATGGGCAGGGACACCTTCCACTAGTGCAGGTTGCTCCAAGCCCCTGTGTCCAACCTGGCCTAGAACACTGCCAGGGATGGGGCAGCCACAGCTTCTCTGGGCACCCTGTGCCAGTGCCTCAGCGCCCTCAAGGTATCCATCCATGATTTCGTCCTGGCTGTGATCACACAACCAGCATCACCACAGGCAGGGGGCTAACAGGGAGGGGGTTGCAGCATCTTCATCACTTTTTGTCTGGAATGATGGGAAAAGCCCCAAGCAAAGCCTTGCACAGGACCAGCTCTCCCACCGAGCAGCCCACTGTCCTCCATCACTTCCATCCCACCCCAAGCATCACCTCCTTCCACTCTGAATGCAGCCACCAGGGTCTGGATCTCCCCATCTCCGGATGTCCGGGAAGGCGAAGCTGTCAACCTGAACTGTGTGGTGGGGAGCGGTGGTGTGGATGTGCTGAGCTATAGCTGGTACAAGAACAAGGTCTGGGTCAGCAGCGGCTCGTCCCCGGTTCTCTCCTTCCCCAATGTCACTGTCACCGATACTGCCTCGTACCACTGCAGCGTGAGGACCCCGGCACGGACCAGCAGCTCTGCACCCACCACCCTCAACGTCCTCTGTGAGTCCCCAGGGGGCTTCATGCCATGGAGGGGGGTGCCCAGAGCCCACCCAGGGCAGGGAGAACCCTTGGGGTGTCCATGGGCTGGTCCTCTTGGCTGGGAACCCTCCTGGGACATGGTGCGGAGGGGTGGGAGGTAGCAAGGCTTGGCTTAGCTGTGTTAGACCCCTGGTAAGCAGACCTGGCCACACAGCTCCACAGCACAGAATCGTGGAATGATGGAATCATGGAAGGGTTAGAAGGGAGCTTAAAGCTCATCCGGTTCCATTTTTCTGCCTAAGGTCTAAGGTTTTGAGTGTCAGGTTCGCTAGGGGACTGCGGATGCTGCGTTGCAGGCAGTGGAGCATCTCACAGCATCTGGGGATGCTCTAACTCACTGAGATGCTGCTTTTCCTACAGCTCCTCCTCTTTCCTTCCTGCAGACCCCCCCCGGAACCTGCAGATGAAGGCCTTTGTGGAGAGCAATGAGGGGACAGCAGTCATCCTCCTCTGCACCGTGGAGAGCAACCCCCTGTCTGAGATCACCCTGCTCAAGGAGGGGCTGGTGGTGGCCTCCAGCCCTGCCACTGGGGGTGACCTGCCCTGGCAGAGCAGCAGCGTCTCCCCCTCTCCCAACACACTGAGGCTGGAGCTCCAGGAAGCATCCGAGGAGGATGAGGGCGAGTACGAGTGTCGGGCACACAGCCCCCTTGGCAGCATCCATGGGTCCCTGCCCCTCCGTGTGCAGGGTGAGTCCAGCTTCACTGCGGGGAGTGAGGGGGGACAAGGGCTGGGGACCCCTGAGTGGTCATTGTGGGCATGGCCCAAACAAGAGGGTGTTATGAACGCTGGGAGGGTATGGTCCAAATGAGTGGGGTGTTGTGGGATTTGGGGGCTGTGGCCCAATTAAGAGGGTTGGTGTGGGCGTCAAGGAATATAGACCAAGTAAGGGGGTGATGTGGGCATCAAAGGGTATGGCCCAAGTAAGGGGGTGGTGTGGGCATCAAAGGGTATGGCCCAAATAAGGGGGTGGTGTGGGCAGCAAGGGGTATGGAGCAAATAAGTGGGTTCATGTGGGCATCAAGGGATATAGCCCAAATAAGCATTGCCGTTGGGTAAGCAGAGCATCCAGGGGGTCAGGACGATGCGGGGCTGGTGGAAAGACAGGGAGATGCTGCTGCCCGTGGAGTGGGCACCCACCTTGTTCTCGCACTCCGGTGAATGGTGGATGGTGGCTTTGGAGCCGGGCAAGCCGAGGAGGGCAGGGGGTTGGAACTGGGTGAGCTCTGAGCTCCCTTCAACCCAACCCATTCCATGAGCCCATGATTCCTCCTCCGCAGCCACCAGGGTGCTGATACATCCCTCGGCCGAGGTGCTGGAGGGGACGGACGTGACTCTGACCTGCCGGGACGCGGGTGCTGGCCCGGGGACCGTGTACTCGTGGTACAAGGACGGTCGGTGGGTGCCGGGGGGCCCCGGTGCGCGGCTCCCGCTGCCAGCTGCCCGCCGCTCGGATGCGGGCGCCTACGGCTGCGAGGCGGGGACGGGGCTGCGGGGCCGCAGGGCCCCCCCCGCCGCCCTCAGGGTGCTCTGTGAGTGAGGGGGTTCAGGGGGGGACACTGGGGATGTCGCTGTCGAGGAGCACCGATTGGGAGCATGGTCTATGTCGCCACCTGGTGACATCTCGCGATAGGGGTGTAGATGGAGACACCGGACCCTGGCACTAGGGAGGGTTCCCTCGGTGCTCCCGGGCATCACATCCCCTCCGTGTCCTCCCCATTTCATCCAGCAGCAAACTCGGCCCCCCCCGAACCTCGTTTGTCATTTGGGGAGGGGGGAAACACTGTCCTTGTCATTGTAGATGCCCCGCAAGAGCCGTCCTTCATCTCCTTGGTGGACCCCCGGGGGGGGGCAGCACACCGTCCTGCTCTGCACTGTCGACAGCGTCCCCCCCTCCGACATCACACTGCACCATGGTGATGGCTACGCACCCCTGGCCTCCACAAGGGGCCCATCTGACCCCCGTGTCACTGTCCAGGCGACCCCCAACTCCCTGCGGGTGGGGATGGGGGCGCTGGAGCCGGGGGATGAGGGGGTCTACGTCTGCTCAGCCAACAACAGCTTCGGCACCGCATCCTCGACCCTGCGCCTTGATGTGGCAGGTAAGGGTGGTCCTGAGACCCAGATTGGGGTCCCAGTGGGGTGTCCCATGGGTGGCATCTCTTTGGGATGATGCTGTCTCCAAGCCCTGGGCACTGTCCCTCCTCTTCCTCAGGGGTCAGGGTCACTGTTGAGCCCTCTCCAGAAGTGCCCGAAGGCTCCACCGCCACCATGACCTGCTCGGCCACCCCCTGGGTGGGGGAAGACGCCAACTACACGTGGTACAGGAACAACCGGTGGCTGCTGGAGGGACCGTCCAGCTCCCTCGTCCTCCCCCATGTCACCAGCGCCGACACCGGCTCCTACTGCTGCCGGGCGAGCGGGACACGGGGCAGCATCACCTCGGCCCTGCTCAGCCTCAGTGTTCTCTGTGAGTGTCCCCCGGCCCCATGGGGTGCTGAGCCCTGACATACTGGGTACATCCAGCTCAGCATCACTGGGGTCCTGTCTGCACTAGAACCCTATAGAACCCTGGAATGGTTTGGGTCGGAAGGGACCAGTTCCAACCCCCTGCCATGGGCAGGGACACCTTCCACTAGAGCAGGTTGCTCCAAGCCCCTGTGTCCAACCTGGCCTTGAACACTGCCAGGGATGGGGCAGCCACAGCTTCTCTGGGCACCCTGTGCTGTGTCTCACCATCTCTCCCCTTCTGGTGTCTCTTCTTCCCCCCCTCCCTGCCCTGCTCCTCTCCCTTTGGAGCTGGGGAAGAGGATGTTGGGGTTTCATCTACTGTTGGCTGCAGATAACCCTCAAAAGTCAGATTTCGAGACAAGGTGCTCTGATCTAGGGGGGAATCTCCAGCTGGAATGGGAAAGAAGGGCTGGAGAGGGTGTGAATCCTCAGCCTGGATGAGCTGGAGTTGACCCAGACTGGAGGAGGGATGCATTAAGCATCCGGACCAGCACTGGGGGTCACTTCCAGCCGAATCTCCCCTCGCAGACCCGCCCCGGGACGTCTCCATCAGCACGTTGCTGGAGAACCGCCGCGGGCGGGTGGGCATGGTGCAGTGCACGGCCGAGAGCCACCCGCCTGCCACCCTGGCGCTGTACCGCGGGGGGCGGCTCCTGGCCTCCAGCGGGGCCGCGGCCACCGCGCCGGGGCTCCGGGCCCTCCCCTCGCACAACGCCCTCCGCCTGCAGCTCAGCGATGTGGGGCTGGAGGCATCGGGGGAGTACGTCTGTGTGGCCACCAATGCCCTGGGCAATGCCACGGCCACAGCACACTTCGATGTGCACAGTGAGTGGGACCCCCGGGGGGCTGTGAGTGGGGATGGGACCCTCAGGGTGCTCTGCTATGGGGCTGCGACCCCCGGCGTGCTGTGAGTGGGGATGGGACCCCCGGGGTGATATGAGTGGGGATGGGACCCCCGGAGTGCTGTGAGTGGGGATGGGACCCCCGGGGTGATATGAGTGGGGATGGGACCCCCGGGGTGATATGAGTGGGGATGGGACCCTCAGGGTGCTCTGCTATGGGGATGGGACCCCGGGTGCTGTGAGTGGGGATGGGACCCTCAGGGTGCTGTGCAGGAGGATGGGACCCTCGATGTGCTGTGAGTTGGGATGGGACCCCCGGGGTGCTTTTCTGTGTGGGCTCCGTAGGGAATTGTACCTGGAATAATCCTATTGGAGCAATGGAGGTGATGGGCAGAAGCAGAAGTGGGTTGAATCAGCCACGAGTTTTTAGGTGGAAGGGAAAACAGGGAAGGTTTTCCTGCAGGAATTGGGTATTTCCTTTCAAGGAGCTTTTCTTCTGAAGCAGCCCCAGTCGGGAGGACGCTGAAAGGGCTAAAAAAAGGCAGGAAATGGGATGGAATGATGCAGGAGGACCAAAAATAAGCAAAGAGGCATTGGCTTGGGTTCCACAGGCAGAAAACATGGTGCTGGTGCTTGGTGGGGTGCTGGGTGCTGGGTGGCTCCCCCCACCCTGGCAGAGGGACATGGGCAGAGGGAAGCAGGAGCAGTGAGTGTCCCATGAGGTCCCTATGGGGTCCCAGCGTGATGCTGTGACGCCCTCCCCATAGTGTGTCCTTGACCCACCAACTGGCTGTCCCCAGCCCTGGGGACCTGGCATTGGTGCTGAGGGGTGTCCGGCTGCAACATCCACCCTCCATGGTCCCCTCCACCCCTCTTTGGGCACCCCAAACCCTTGGGGGGGTCCCACAGACACTGACCCCACACACTGTGGCTGCAGCCATGGGGGGAAAGGACCATGGGGAGGCCACCCCCGACCCCCGAGGTGGCAGCCCCATAGCGGGGTGGCTCTGCCCTGTCTCCTCTCTGCCCGCAGCTCTCACCTACCTCCTGGCCTTCACTGTCCTCTCTGGGCTGCTCCTGGCTCTGATCTGTGTGGCTGCCCTGGCTCTTCTGGCTGTGAAGATGGGGCCCAGGTAATGTCCCTGCATGGGTTTGGATGGGTGGGATGGGATGAGGTGGGATGGGGTGGGACGTGGGACAGGGACCCTGGGCTGAGCCAGCCCATGGGGACAAGCAGTGGTGGAATGTTCCATTCCTCCCTTCCAGGATAAGGAAGTTCTGTGGCTGGTCCGGTGCTGAGGACACCTTCGAGCTGAGGAGCCAACAGGATCAGAGGCAGGTTAGGGACCTGCTCTGAGGACACCCAACCCTGAGCACCCACAGGGTGTCCATGGGGACATGTCCATGGAGCCAGGGAAAGGGCAGGAGGAGCAGAACCCCATAAGGACCAGGGTTATCCCTTACAACTCCTCCCAGAGCTGCTTCACAGCACACAGGGGCGCTGATCCTTCTGGGGATGCTCCTCGGGCTCCACCATGGGCAGAGTTTTCCCAACCCATCCCAAATCTTTCCCAGGTGGATGGAGCTTCATAAACCGGTGGCTCTTTAGCCCAGGAGCAAGTGTAGCCGCTGGTGCTGGAAATAACCCAACCCCATCTCCATCCCCTCTCCCCTCACCCCGACCCCTCATCCCTCTGCCATGGACGTTGTTCTCACACCAGGCACAGGTCGTGCTGTGATGGCTCCGAGCCGCTCTCCAGCAGCAGGAACCCAGGGAAAAGTAACCTCCCAGTGGTGGTTCAAGCCTGGGGGATCCTCTCCATCCCCAGCACCCTCCTGTGCCCTGCCCAGAGCCACCACCCCGGGGTGCTGCTGCCCCCATGTGATATTCCTTTGTCTGGAAATAAAACCCGGAGCAAAGCTCAGCCAGAGTGTGTTGGGATGAGATGGGAAGGGGGTTATTGTGCTGCATTGGGAAGGGTGGAGAGCCCGGAAGAACCGGGAACCGCAGCACCGGTTCACTCCTGTGCTGGTGTGTGATCCCTTCCCCTCCGTGTTGTCCCCCAGAGCTGGCCTGTGGCCACTGTGGAGCAAGGGTCTGGGCATAGGACATCGGGGACATGATGGCTTTAAGCTCTGGAGCCAGGCTGAGAGAGCTGGGCTGGGGCAGCCTGGAGAAGAGAAGGCTCCTTAGAGCAGCCTTAGAGCAGCTCCAGTGCCTAAAGGGGCTCCAGGAAACCTGGAGAGGGGCTTTAGCCAAGGGCCTGTAGGGACAGGCCAAGGGGAATGGCTTTAACCTGCCAGAGGGGAGATTGAGATGAGCTCTGAGGCAGAAGCTCTTCCCTGTGAGGGTGCTGAGGCGCTGGCACAGGGTGCCCAGAGAAGCTGTGGCTGCCCCATCCCTGGCAGTGTTCAAGGCCAGGTTGGACACAGGGGCTTGGAGCAACCTGCTCTAGTGGAAGGTGTCCCTGCCCGGGGCAGGGGATTGTATCTGGATGAGCTTTAAGCTCCCTTCCAATACAAACCATTACATGATTCCATGATTCATTCTACGCTCTGAGACAGCCCATGGTCACAGCACCCCGTTTTCCTGGTGAGCCCGTTGTCCCCAAGCCAAACGTGACCCCTCGGTGCCCAGGGGGAGGCAGAGGATGCGGAGCAGCCCTGTCCTGTCAGCTGGGGCTGGGTCTTTGCACCCCACCACGGACAGCGGCTGCCGTATCCCCTCTGGTCCCGCCGCCGTTAGATGTCACTCTGCGGCCACCTCCGCACCGGACCAGGGCTCCGCAACCAGCCGGTGTTCGGAGCACGGAGCTGGAGCTTCCCGGGCACGGCGGGGGCTGGGGGGGGGGGACACCGCGCTCACGTAGGTGCTTAATCCCCCCTTATCCGCTTGTTCTCCTGTGCTGGAGCATCGCGCTGCTGCTCCCAGCACCCACTCAGGCTGGTGATGGGACTGGGGGTGATGCCACAGCCCTGGCCAAATCCCCACATCCAGGCAGCCAAAACCCCTCCAGAGCCATTGAAGTGATGAGGGGCAATGCCAGCAGTGGGGAGCAGAACTGATGCAGGGGGTCTGTGGGACTGGTGCTGACTGAGGTCTCCATCCTGACGCTGGGCGACTGGGGATGTGATGGGTGACCAGGGATGTGGTGGGTGACCGGGCACGCAATGTGTGACCAGGTGCCCTGGCTCCGGAGCAGCCGTTTGGAAGCATTTGGCACAAGCTTTCCAAAAGAAGTGATTCCTGCCAGCAGGTATCTGCAGGTGTGGAACACCAGTTCCCATCAGCCAGGGGCTCCTGCAGCACTGGGAGATGGAGACACCAGTTTGGAGAGGGGGGTTAGACGCATAGAGTGACCCCTGAGTGCATTCCCCTGAGCACCCTGCAAGGGTCTGTGCTCTGTCTTTGGGATGGGGTAGGATGGAATGGCACAGGTGGGACGGGATAGGATGAAGGGGATAGGGTGGGATGGATGGGACCGGATGGGGTGGGATGGATGGGACAGGATGGGATGGGGTGGGATGGGATGGATGGGATGGAGTGGGATGGGAGCAGCACTGAGCTCATGGGTGACAGCAGGGTGGCAGCAGGCATCCCCCTCCCCATCCCATCACAGTATCCGCTGCCTCACTTGGGAGCATCTGGCAGCAGCGAGGTTAAACCAAACAGAGGAGTTCATGGAGTTGGGCTGACCCGGGCAGGTCCCTCCCTCCGGCTGGAAATCACCTTTCCAAGGTCCCTCCATGGCACAGCCTCATCTCACCCACCTCCTCCTCCTCCTCCTCCGAGACCCTGGCCTTGGCAAAGGGTCCCCATGTGCATCGATTCCCTCCCTCCCGCATCCCCTCAGCCCGGAGCTGATGGATTCCTGCCTGACCCCCCCATGGTGGCCGGGCTGCTCCAGCTGGTGCCTCCTCTCTCTGTGCTGGCGGGGACAGGGCAGATGTTGGCAGCTGGAGCGCACACGTCGGGCCCCGTGAGCTGCTGCTGGCTGTCTGTGACAGATGCTGGATCTTCCCAGCAGCGCAACTGGTGCAGACTGGGGCTGCGGCAGAGAGAGGGTGAGGAGAAGGTTCCACTGGTTACAGGACCTGCATCCGACCTGGAGCGAGGGCAGCACAGGCTGTGGGCAGGATGGGGCAGAGCAGGAACACTGAGGAGAGCTGAGGGATTGCTCTGGTCATGCAAAGAAGCTACACAAGAGGGACATGGAGCTGCTGGAGCGAGTCCAGAGGAGGCCCCGGAGCTGCTGCGAGGGCTGGAGCAGCTCTGCTCTGGAGCCAGGCTGAGAGAGCTGGGCTGGGGCAGCCTGGAGAAGAGAAGGCTCCTGAAGGGGACACCTTAGAGCAGCTCCAGTGCCTAAAGGGGCTCCAGGAAACCTGGAGAGGGGCTTTGGACAAGGGATGGAGGGACAGCACAAGGGGAATGGCTTTAACCTGCCAGAGGGGAGATTGAGATGAGCTCTGAGGCAGAAGCTCTTCCCTGTGAGGGTGCTGAGGCGCTGGCACAGGGTGCTCAGAGAAGCTGTGGCTGCTCCATCCCTGGCAGTGTTCAAGGCCAGGTTGGACACAGGGGCTTGGAGCAACCTGCTCTAGCGGAAGGTGTCCCTGTCCGGGGCAGGGCTTGGGGCTGGAGGAGCTTTAAGGTCCCTTCACCACAAACCAGTCTGTGATCCTTTGAAACCACCTCTCTGACCCACACGGATGCTGTTGGAGATGTGGGGAGCAGCAGCGGTGGGGCCTGGGACAGGACCAGGATACACACACGCCTTAATCCAGCCCCACGGCTGCAGGAACGCTGCAGCAGCGATTACCTCTGGGCCCTCTGAGCTCCGTCTCCTCCCTTCTGGAGCCACACACATTAGGCCAAATCCTCCCGTCACATGGTTTTAAAGGCAGAGGAAGGGAATAAGGGCAGGTCAGAAGGTGAACTGGAGGCCAGGGCTTTGCCACGGGGCAGGAGGAACGTTCAGGAGCGCACTGGGCATTTCCCCTTGGATCAATCAGAGTGTGCTTTGCTTTGCTGTACAGTAATCCCGGGAATGGCAGGATCACACCAGGGCGGGCTCAGGGCAGGGCTGTCACAACAACGATGCTGATTCCTCCTGGCGATGGTTGTTGCTGCTCTGGAGGCTCAGAGGTCAGGAGATGTGCTCGGGGTGAGCCATGGTGTGATGTCCCTGTGCAGATGTGGCCATCACCACTGCATAGGCCTCAGCGATGTGATGGGATCAGCTCTGAACGCCAGCTTGGCGCTGTGGGATGAGGGGTGCTGGCAGGGTGGGAGATGTGGGGCAGCACCGTGTCCTTGTGCTTCCCAGGAATTGCCCCTAATCCCAAACTGCTGCCAGCCAAACACCCCATTCCAAGCAGGCATTGTCCCCAGCCCACCCCGGGTGTCCCCAACCAGGGTCACCCCCCTCCATCCCACCACTGGGGCTTCCTGGAAGTTCAGTGCCCTCTGTACTGCCTCCTAAATCCATCCCTCTTCTTCCTCACCACCATCATCAATGCAGGCTTGTGGCACAAAGGCTTGGTGGCTGTGGTGGGACATCCCAACCTGAACCTCCTCTTTGGGCTTGAGACAGCAGTGATGGACACAGGCAGGGTGGCCGGACAGACCCCCCCATCCTTGTCCCCACTGCCCCTCTGCAGCCCCCTTAACCCACACCAACCCCCCCTGTGCTGTGGAAGCCAGGAGGAAGGGCTGGTCTCTGCCCTCCCATGGCCATGAGGGTCCTGCCAAGCCCCCCAGGAATGGGGATCTAGGGGTGTCTGCCCCATGAAGGCTGCTGGAGCATCCGCAGCCCCATTGCAGAGCCCCAGCTCTGCCTATGGACCATCAGAACCCCCCTGCAGAGGTTTATTGGGGTTCTTTGGGGCCCCCCTTGTCTACTGGGAGCATCAGCTCAACCAGGGCCACCACAGGAGGCCCCCCCTCATGCAGGAGGTGTGACAAGGCCCCAGGTGATGTTAATTTGCTGCTCATTAACTGGAATTGCCTGTGTGAGAAGTGATGGGTGCCCAGGGCATGAAATGGGGTTGGGAGCCTATTCCACACCCTGGGAAGCAGTTGGATGGGGGGGCACAATGGGGGGGACCTGCTCACCATCGTCCTCCTCCCTGTCTTCCCTGTTGGATGCCATCTCAGTGCCCGCTGGCTCATCCCAGCTTGTGGCTCTGCATCCCTCAGTGCTCTGGATGCTTCCAGTGAAGATGCTGGTTTGGGGACACGCGTGTGCCTCCAGCCTTGGCTGTGGGATGGCACCAGCCGTGCCAGTGTTCCCAATAGCGAAATCAAGAGGGGCTCCGGCTGCGTCAATCCCCCCCCGGGTCCCGTGCACCCCTCAGAGGGTAAACTGAGGCACTGATAAACCGGTGTGGTGGAGCTGGGGCTGCTGGGGGATGCCCCCGTCCTCCAGACCATGGTCCGGAGTCCACCTTATGCTGTGGGGTCTTGAGGACGGTGGGGACCTGGAGGGGGGGGATATGTGTGACATTACCCGGGAGCCGGGATAGCAGAGGGTGGTGGGATGGGGGATCCCAGAAACCGGGGTGCTGGAGGACGGAATCCCGGGAGCGGGGTCCGAGGGGTGCGGAGGGATGTGGGGGCTCCGGCCCCGCCGCTCCCCGCATTGGGATGGCCCCGCAGCAGGCAACTCGTTTGGGGTGTGGATCCCCGAGGGCAGAGGAAGGGCCGGGGGGGATAGACGGAGACCGCCGGTACCGTCGGGTTCATCCGGTGCCGGGGTGTCTGGGCAGCCGTGCCGGGGATGCTGTGGTACCGGCCCGCCCAGATTTCGTTTGATTTCCTTTGATTTCGTTCGATATCTTTCGATCCTAGCGGGGCCGGGCCGGCGGCAGCGCACCCACGGGCGGGGGGAGTACGGTGGGGCGTGCGGGGGGCCGCAGCCCCGGGGGGGTGTCCCCAACTTGGAGTGTCCCCAACCCGCCCGCTCCCGGGGACACCCGGGGCTCTGGGCTTCGCTAACGAAATCAGCGCTACCAAAGCCGGGACGGGGGGGACACGACGGGGTGGGCACCCCCGGGAGGGCTCGGGACGAACGTGTGCCGCCGGGACTCCCCAGCATCGGTGGGGACCCCGGTACAGCCGCCGAGGCTGTACTGCACGGTACGGCCGCCCGCCTGTCCTGCACGGGTCCACCGCCGGTGTGTCTGTACACAACCATGGGTGTCCGTGCACCGTTATGGTGTGTCCATGCACACTCACTGGTGTCCGTGCACTATTATGGGGTGTCTATACACACTCACTTGTGTCCGTGCACCGTTATGGTGTGTCCATGCGCACTCACTGGTGTCCGTGCACTATTACGGGGTGCCCATGCACCGTTATGGTGTGCCCGTGCACACTCACCCATGTCCGTGCACCGTTATGGTGTGTCCGTGCACGGCTGTATCGGGGAACAGGACACGCTGCGGGTGCAGCTCCTCTGGGTGCTTTAAAACGATCAATCAATTAATTAATCAATCAATTAATCAATCAAACAAACAAAAAGCCCCCCCAAACAACCACCTCACGGGAAGGGGGCGGTGCGCGGTCACACGGTGCTCACACGCGGCTGCCCCGTGTTCGTGTGTCCGAGCACATCTACACTGTGTCCGTGCACACTTACATAGGGGCCGTCCACACTTACGCTGTCTGTGCACACTTACACTGTCCGTGCACACTTACACTGTGTCCGTGGACGTTTGCTCCGCGTCCACGCACCTTTTTCCCGTATCCCTGCACAATCCTCCCGTGTCTTCACACGGTTCCCCGTGTCCATGAACAGCCCCGCCGTGTCCCTGCACGGTCCCCCCGTGTTTTCACACGGTTCCCCGTGCCCGTTCCGTTTTCCCCGTGTCCTTACACAGTCCCCCAGTGCCCCTGCACACATCCCGTACCCGTTCCATCTTGTCCCTCATGTCTCTTCACAGCCCTCCGCACCCACTCCCCCGTGCCCGTTCCCATTCCCCCGTGCCCTTTCCCACTCCCCCGTGTCCGTTCACAACCCCCGTACCCGTTCCCCCGTGCCCGTTCCCGTTCCCCCGTGCCCGTTCCCACCCACCGTGCCCGTGCCCATCCCAGTTCCCCAGTACCCGTTCCCATTCCCCCGTGTTCATGCACAACCCTCGTTCCCGTTCCCCCGCGTCCGTTCACACCCCCCGTGACCGTGACCGTCCCCGTCCCGGTTCCCCTGTCCCCGTTCCCGTTTCCCCCCGGTCCCCGCGGCCGCCCCGGGCAGTTAGCGCTCCGCTGCCCTGACCGGGCCCAGGCCTTGCTACCGCAGCATTGGGGACCTTCAACATTACCGGGGATTCTCGGTAGCACCGGGGACCCGCGTCAACACCGGGGAACCTCGGTAGCAACGGGGACCGCCGGGCTGGGCCCGGGTTCTTCGCGGTGAGGATGAGGAGGATCCCTCCGTGTTTGGCGGCGGGAGAAGCCCCTGCTCCTCTCCCGGTAAACGTTTCCATCCCCATCGCCCGGGCCCGGGGCCCGCAGGCCGCCGGTGTGGGCCCTGGGCCCGGGGAAACGCGGCCGCGCTGAGCCGAGCTGAGCCCCGCAGAGCAGAGCCGAGCAGAGCTGAGCCGCACCGGGCCGAGCTGAGCCGTACCGGGCCGGCCCTCCGTTACCTTCTGTTCCGGCGAGCCGGGGGTGCCGGGCCCGGGAGCTCCGCGGCCCTTCGCCAGGGCGTAAAACGGGAAAATGAGGGAATATCGGGATTTTCGTTTTCATCCCTTCACCGCCTCGGAGCGGGGGGAGTCGGCAGCTGCGGGTGTCGGTGTCCGGAGGCGGCGACGGGCTGGAACCGGGGCTTGAACCGGGGCTGCTCCATCCGGGATGGGCTTCCCGGGCTCGGTCCTGCTCCGTACGGCCGGGAGGGAGAGAGAAAATAGGAGCAATAACGATAATAATGGTGACAACGATAATGATAACAATAATAATAATGATGATAACAATAATAATAATGATGATAATATTAGTAAAGAAGAAGGAAAGGGAAGAGAAGGATAGGAAGAAGAAGAAAAGGAAGACGAAGAAGAAAAAAAGAAGAAGGATGATACTAATCGCGCAAAACCAAGATCATCAACACTAATACTGATAGGAGACAGAGGAGCAGTATAATTTGTAGTTATTATTATTAATAATGATTACCACCGCAGGATTTAAGATGCCGTATTTCCCTTCCGCTGCCCTCCCGAGATCTCAGACCCACGCAGAACAAATCGCTTCCCCTTACCATTAACCCTCATCACGGGACAACCGGGCTGGGGCGGCGGGGCCGGTGCCCGGGCTCTGCGGAGGGAGGAGATTTCGTTACGAGGTGGCTGCCCCCCGGTTCCCCACTGGAAACCGGCCCGGAGCAGTCCTCACGCGTTAAAGCGGTGCCCGGGGTCTGCGGGGGGACCTTGGGAATGTGAGTGCTGTGGGTGGCGGTGGCTGATCCCGGTTTTCGTTAGGAATCGTTTGCCCAAAGTCCCAGGAACCACACTCGGGAGAGGAGCCCGGGCCTGGCCGCAGCTCAGGGAGCGGGGAACCGCGAGCGGGGAACCGGGAGCGGGGAACCGGGAACCGGGAGCGGGGAACCGGGAACCGGGAGCAGGGAACCGGGAGCAGGGAACCGGTTGTCGCCGCCAGCCCCTACCCCGAACCGGCGGCTCCATCCCGCTCGCCCTCGGCCCTTCCTCCAGCCCTCCCCTGCTCTGCCTTTTCTGCTTGTTTTATTTTCCTTTCCTCCTCTTTTATCTCATTCCCCACCTTCACTTGCTTTTATCCCCTTTATTCCTCCTCCTTATTTTCTCTTTTTTCCCTTTATTTTCTTTCACCTTGTATTTCCCTTTCCCCTTTTATTTTTTCCCTTTTGTTTTCCCTTTTCCCCGTTTAATTTTCCTTTTTCCCCTTTTATTTCCTTCCACCTTCCCTTTTATTTTCCTTTCTCCCTTTTATTTCATCCCCCCTTTCTTTTATCTCTTCTTCCCTCTATTTTTACCCTCTCCACGCTGTGCCCGTTATTCCAGGACGGGCACAGGCCGCCGCAGACACGGACACTCGGGCCGACCCTGGCCCAAGGGCAGATTTGGAAGCCTTGAACCCTCCGACGCTGCCCGAAGCCCAACCCGGGCTCCGCCGGGCTCTTCCCCGGTGGAACCGACCCAGCCCGAGCCCTCTCCGGTATCCGGCCCCGGTATCGGGGTCTGTTGGACCCCCATGCGCTGGGGAATGAGCTCTGGGGGTGCTGCAGCTGCATCAACAGCCAATTGATTGATTTTAATCCACCGTCAATCACAACCATTTCCATTTGAGGGGGTCGGGGTGAGGCCAAGAGGGGTCCCCCCACCCGCCGCCGGGCTGAGGCATCGCCGCCGCATTTCCGCCGTTTTCCCCGTTGGAAACGGGGACCCCCGGCCTGGGACGGTGCCCGGGGGCGCGTCCATTCCAGGTGGGCACGGGGAGCGGCTCACTCTGCTCCCGGTCCCGGAGGCGGCCTGAGGGGGTTGCTGCTACCGGGAGCGGCCATGTCGGAGCAAGGGGATTTCGGGGCTTCCCCCCTGCCCGATCCCGGGTAACTCCGGTGGCAACGGGGACCCTCGGCCTACCGGGCTGCGGGGGGACACCGCGGGAAGGGGGACCGGAGGCCCCCCAGCATCCCGAGGGGCGCGGGTGGTGGGAACAGAGCCGGGACCCGGTTATCTCTTTATTCGTTTCCACCGCGGCTGAAACTTCTGGTGCTCCCCGCGGTGAAACCCCGACAAGTGGGTACCCCCTGTCCCGGGGCCGCCGAGGGGCTCTTTGTTTACCAATCGGTGCCAGGGACGGGGAGCGCAGGAAATTGCGCCTGTGAGGGCTGTTAATTTAAAGTCGCGCCTCGGCTGCCCCCGAACCGCTCCCGCCGCGCCGGGGGCTCGGCCGCCCGCTCCCGGGGCCGGGGATGCGCAGCGGTGCGCGGGGAGCGGGGGGAAAGGGCCGGCAGAATAAGGACCCGTCGCTTCTCCGGTCCCACCCCGGCCGCTTCCTCCGCAGCTCCCTCCTCCCCCTAAAATACCCCCCCCTTCGCTTCTCCCCACCTCCCGGTATTGGTTTCCCCGCACACGAATCCCAGCGCAGCGCGGCGAGACTGGGCACAGGCGGCTTCTCTCCACCGGCACCGGCACCGGCGCCCCATGGAAGGGCAGCGGCGGCGACCGGAGGGCCTGAAGTTCGCCCGGAGCGAGGTGAGGCGAGAGGCGGAGCTGGGGACGGGGGTTTCGGGGGGGGGGCTTCAGCCGGTTGTCAAAGTTTTAAACTCTTTTTTACCCCCTTCGCCCCCTCTCGGGACGCCCCGACGGGTCCCGGGACCCCCCCGCCTTCGTGGTGGAGCGGGGAAGGGGGGTGCGCTTTAAGTGCCAGCCCCCCCGAGTGGGAGAGAGCCTGTTCCGCCGCCGAGAGGCGGGAGGGCGACGGCCCCGGGGGTCTCCAGCTATGGGGGTGAGCCCCGGGAGGGGGGGCCGGGAGGGGCGGGGAGGGGAAGGGGTCTGGGGGGGGCTCCCCTCCCCGCCCCCCCGCCCAGCCTCGCCTCCTCTCTCCCTTTCCCTCTGTCTCCTTCTCTCCCTCCCGATGTTCGATCCCGCCGCGGCACCCGCAGGGATGAGCGATGGAGGGGCCGAGCCCGGCGGGAGCCCCGTCCTACGGGCCGAGCCCTCCGCTACCGGGCGGTCCCGGGAGAAGGCACGGACCCGGGCGGAGCTGGAGAACGCCCTGCGCAGCGGCGGCGGCGGCGGCTTCAAGGACATCCCAGGAACGTCGTCGGTCAGCCCCGGTTCCTCCAAGGAGTGCGCTCCGGACAGCGAGAGCCCGGCGGGAACCGGCGAGGCGGATTACTGCCGCCGCATCCTGGTGCGAGGTACGGGCAGCGGCCCCGGGCCCCGCTTCCCACACCGGGGCACTCCCCTCCTGCGCTCCCCGCCGCCTCCCGCGTCCCCGCTTCCCGCCGTGGCTGATAGCGAGATGGGGAACCCCCCAGCCTCCATCCCCAGCCCCGCTTCCAGCCCATCCCCTGCCGCTCCCGGGCGCTGGCCGGCTCCGAGCCCCGGCCTCCCGGCCCCGCCGCCACCGCGGCTTCCCCCGGCTCCGCTCCGTGCGGCGGGCCCGGTCCGCAGCCCGCTCCGCCGTGCGGCTCCGGGACCGAGCGCGGGCCGGGGCATGGGGCCGGGGACAGCCGGGGGGATGCGCGAGCAGCGGGAAAGGGGTGCGAGCGCTAGGCTCCGCTTTTAAACCGTTGTCGCAGGAGAAAAGCGTCATGGAGCGGCGGCGAGTGAGGGGTTATATATATATATATTTATGTTATTTTTTCCTCTTTATAATACCACTTGCTCGCCCTGGGCTGGGGGACCCAACGGGCCCGGTACTCCGGGACCCGGGGCCGGTGCATCCCGCTCTCGACCACCCTCCAGCGGCCCGGGGCTCGCCGGGCTTGTGGTGACCCCCCGAAGTTGGGGGTCCGCGGCGGGTGCCGAGAGCTGCCCGCTTCGGGGCTCCGGGGCTGCAGCGCGGCTCCGTCCCGGCGATGCTCGGTGGCCCGTTCCCCCCCCGGTGTCGTCGTTTCCCCGCCGGGGCCCGGAGAAGCTCCGAGGCCGCTCGGTGAGCAGCGCCGAGGCCGCCCGGCCTTTGCCCCGGCACCAAGCCCTGCGCTCGGGCAGGGACTGGAGCCGCGGCCCCGGCTCGGCCGTGTCCGTTCTCCGCGCCCGGGGCCGGCGGGGCCTGAGCCGGGTCCGTTCTCGGCCTGGCACGGCTCGACTCGGGCATTCCGGCTTTGCAAACAGCACCGCCGCTCACCGAAGCCTCTCTCCCGGCTGTCGCGATAGGCTCCTGTCTCCGACAGAGCGGTTGTTGCAGCCCAAGCCTTCCCCGGGCACCTCGGCGGGGGTGCGGGCGGCTATGGGGAGCGCACCCCGGGGTGTGCCGGGATGTCCCCAGGGTATCCCCGGGGTCCCGGTGGTAGCCGGGGCCCAGCCGGTTGCCGCATCCCCGCCGGGGTCAGGCCGGGGTCAGGCCTCTCCTCCGCCAGCCCCTTCCCCACCGGGGCCGCCCCGACGGGCCCGGCCCGGGGGGTCCCTCCCGGTGCCCGGAGCAGGGTCCTCGCATCTCCCGGCCCCGGGGACCGGCTGCTCTCACCATCTTACTGCAGCCGCCACGGCGCGGACAAAATGGTGGCGGGCAAGAAACGCCGCCACGGAACGGGGACGGGGCCGGGAGCGAGCGGGGGGACGCGGCGGGGACACCCGGTCTGGGGGGGACAGGGACAGACGGGGCCCGCGGGGTCCCGCTCCCGGGAACGGGTCGGTGCCGGGCACAGGCTGGTGTCGGAATGCGCCTCCAGGTTGATTTTCTGCAGGGTGGTTTTATTATTATTATTATTTATTTTTTATACATATATATATAATATAATACCTATATTATATATAACATGTTTCCCGAGCCGGGTCTGATCCGGGGGCATCTCCCTCCCGCTCCGGCCCATCCCCGGTGCTCGCCCGCCATGGCTTTGGTGGGTACCGGGGCTCCCGGAGCATCCTCCGCCTTCGACAGGCTCCTATTGAAGGAAGCGGCGGGGTCCTTCATGCGCTGGGATCACCGAGGGTGTCCCCGGAGCTCCCCCAAGCTCGGTACGGGGCTGTACCGGGGATCGGCCGTGCGGGACGGAGCCTCCAGCCTCCGCCATGGGGCGGCCATGGCGGCCCGGCCATCCCCGTCTCGTCGAGGCGGCAGGGCCGCTGGACGCGGGTACGGCCGGCGGGTACGGGCCGGCACCGGCTCGGTGTTTAACGGGGTGTTAATGGGGCTTGGACTGGCCGAAGGAGCCGCTCGGGTCCTGTTGCAGCCCCACGGAGGCTGGAAAAGGGAGTTCAGATCCCGGGGTGTCCCGCCACCACCTCCTGGGGTTGTTCCTGCGCTCAGCCTTAGGGACCCCGCTGCTTTCTGGGGTGCTGGGGGGTACTGTGCTCCCCTCCCCGCTGTTCCTGGGGAATGGGAGCACCTGCATGTGCCTGACTCTGCTGCATGTGTTGATGTGCAGGATGAGTCCCTCTGGGCCTGCTGCAGTGCGGGCTCTGAAATCACTGCTCCCCTGCCCTGGAGGGGGCTGTACCCCAAAACTCACCTCTGCCTGTCCTGCCTTGTGTTCAGCTGCTGTGGCAGAGGAGAGATGGATCCCTGTGGCACCAGATCTCTTTTGGGGTGTCATTCCCAAACCTTGTCCTGAATGTGCTGCCAACGGGTGCAGCCTGATCCCCAAGAGCCAAATGTGTCCCCAAGGCCCCACCAGGCTGCTGGAAACCCCTGGGTGGGTGTTGTGGGTCTGGGATCCAGTGGGATCCCAGATGGGGGAAGGCTCTCAAGATGGGGTGCCTCAAGGAGGGTGGTGGTGTGGCCTTGCTGGCATGAGGGGATGGCTCCGAGCCCCCCAAATCCACATGGATGGGCAGCAGGGAAGGTCTATGGTGTGCAATAGGGCTGCAGTGAGTGGCTGCAGTGAGGGTTTTGCCTCTCCCATGCCAGGCTGGCACCACAGGCTGTGTCCCATCCCATCCCTTCCCCTCCCTTCCCCTCCCTCTGAGCTGTGTCCAGCTGCTGGGAAGGGTGGAAATAACAATAAATAATACCCATAATAATGCCTACATCATGGAGGGGCCGAATCCTGCAGCTGCAGTTGCAGCGGGAGCGCCTCCATCAGCCCTGGCTGCTGCTGTGCTGGGGACCGCAGTATGGGCATGGATGTGGTCCAGGCATCGTCTCTGTGAGAGCTCTTCCCTTAGCAAAATGGTTCCCTGATCCCACCAGGGATCTCCCAACCGGAGATACCTCCAACGCACCGACAAACCCTTTCCTTTCCAACAGCCCCATGTTCACCTGTGGGGCTTGGGGGTGTGGAATGGAGCCCGCGAGTACCATTATGTAGGCTGGGAACTGGCTTTGGGATTGGGGTCCTTCTCCCATGTCTGTGCTTGCTCCCTGCTCCCACTGTCCCTGCACCATCCCCACCATCCCCACACCATCCCCACCATCCCCACACCAGCTCCGTCACCCTTCCCGGGCTGCTCCTCACTATTCTCCTCCTTCCTGCCACAGCAATTCCATAATCCTTTCATGCCTGAGTCAGCTGGAAGGAGAGAAAGCAACTTACCTCCATCCAGGGCTGCTGGGGAGCTCGGGTTCCTCTGGGATGGGAAGCCGGCAGCTCTGGAAGCAAGGCCTGGAGCCCACGGTGGCTTCTGTGGCTGGAAAGCCACTGGGGAGAAATGGGGAGCTCTGCAGCTTCCCGAATCCAGGCTCTGCTCCAGCACTGGAGTTGCTTAAGGAAAGCTGGCACAAGGGATGAGGAAAATGAGGGGTTTGGGGGCTGGTTGGAACCCAGTGGGCAATTCCCAAGCCTCATTTTAATCCCTGGTGCCAGATCCCAGCTCATCTGGACACATCCCCACCCGTGGAGCTGGGACAGTCTTCCTGGCACCTCATGATTCCAGGGATTTTCCTGGGAGTGCTTTGTCAGGAGCTCCTTTGGAAGGGCTGTGAGCAGCATCCCATGGTGTGGGCTGATGTGGGAGCTAAACCCTCCGGTGTCTGTGTCCCCACATTGAGCCAGGGGCTGCTCTTGAAGGAAGTATCCCTTTAGTGGGAATGATTCTGGAAAGAAGGGAATGGTGATTGAGAACTTTTTTCCCAGTATTCCCAATAAGGGCAGAAATACAAATTAGAATAGATTTTTAATTAAAATAAAGCTTTCATTTGAACTGTTCCTTGGTACAAACCCTTTTTCTTCAGTTTCTGGCTCTCAGGAATGGTTATCCCTGTGATTAAACACTCTCCCTAAAAACCTTTTTGGTTTCTATTTAGCTCCTTAAGACACCCAAATTCCATCTTTTTACCCTTCCCTGGAGATTTATAAATATGAGGCATTTAGGGCCGGAAGAATCCTGAATTGTGGAATGTCAGCTCTTTTAGCTCTGGTTTTAGGGATTTTCAGAGTCGCTCTTGCAGCGAGCCCAGCACCAGCTTTAATTCAGCTTTTACCCTCCCAATAAACACCATTTTGGACCATTTTCCCAGTCCCTTTCCTCCCCATCCTGGCGGTTTTTCTCGCAGGAGATGTTTTCCTGACCCTTTTCCCCACTTCCCTCACAGATGCCAAAGGAACGATCCGGGAGATCGTGCTTCCCAAGGGCCTGGACCTGGACCGGCCCAAGCGGACACGAACATCCTTCACTGCGGAGCAGCTCTACCGCCTGGAGCTGGAATTCCAGCGCTGCCAGTACGTGGTGGGCCGGGAGCGCACGGAGCTGGCGCGGCAGCTCAACCTCTCCGAGACCCAGGTAAGGGCCGTGGTGGGACCAGCCCCATGGGCTCCACGTGTGATGGTCACCAGCGTGGTGAGGGGAGACAGGGGCAGCGAATGGGGCTGGGGTGGGTTGAACATCCCACATCCATGAGGATGGATGGGGCTCAGTGCTTGTCGGGATGGGGGAATGCTTCGGAGCATGTCCGGTGGGAAGCGTGTGTGGTGCTACGTGGTTCTCCATCCACCCCTTTCTCTTGAGCTGGAGTTTAGGGTTTTGGGTGGCTCTTGGGGCAGCCCTGAGTGGGGTCTGCAGGTACCCTGCACAGCTTCCCAATGGGAAATATCCCCTGGCTCCACGGGGAGCCTTCAGCAGGCTTGCAGGAGCACCCTGAGCACCCACAGCACAGGGTGGGTGAGTGGGGTTGGATGTGGGATGGGTGCTGTCAGGATCGGGTGTTTGGCTGCGTATGAGCTGGATGGATCCCACCCGGATCCTGCATCCCCGTCTCTCCCCATCCCTGTGGCTTTGGTCTCCCACTCCCAGATGGATGATACCTCCATGGGAATGCTGTGGGGACTATCCCTGTGGACCCATAGCTTGCATGGGCACCTCTTCTCCATCCTGACATTCCCGACTCTGCGGGGAGGGATTTTCCTGGTTCTGTTCGAGGGATGTTTGGCCAATATGGAGGGATCCCAGCGTGGGAGAGGTTGGGATGTTGATGTCTGTAATAGAGACTGCAGTGCATAACAACTGGGAATGATGGAATAATCCAGTCAGCCCAGTCTGCCCCTCCTCTGGCCACTGAGTTGCCTTTGGAGACAGCTACATGGATCCATGGATTCAGATAGGAAATCAATCCAATTTTCCCAGACCTTCCCTGGCTCCAGCCTCCCGCGTGTGCCAAGGGGCTGGTTTTGGGAAGCTCCTGTTGCTCTGTGGTGCTTTGACACTCTCCATGCATGGTCCTGCAATGGGGAGCATGGAACAGAATTCCTCTGGGATCTTTTGGTGGCAGAACGGGTGTTTTGTGTTTTTTGGTCAGGAGCAGGTTTTATTTGGTAGGAGAGGTGTGAGGAGGTGCTGGGATAAGGAATAAAGCACACCAGTGAGCTGGGGGGGTCCCTCTTCCCAGTGTCCCAGCCAAAGCCCTGGTCCCATTGTCACCTCCATGGAGCCGGAATGGCCACATTAATCCCTCTCCATAGGGACTAACATCCACTTATTTCCTGCTTGCTCGCTGCCTTCAGCACCCAGTGAGCAAATTCACACCCATGGACCACGTCTGTCTCCTCTTCCCTCCTCCTTCAGCATCCTCTGTTTTCCCATCTCTCTCCTTCATCTCTGTCTTACTTAATTCCTTTCCTGCTTTTCACAGCTTTTCCTTCCCTGCAGCAAACTCCCAGCTGTCCTATCCTGGATCCCTGTTGCATCCCAACCACCACCATGCCTGGGGACAGTTTCCTGCTCTCATTAGTGGGTACAGGTCCGCTTGGACCATGGTTTCAAGCTCTTTGCACACTCAGGCATCACCTCCCAGCCTGGTCCTTCACCATCCATGGCTAAGGGGGTTCCTTGGTCATTGCTGAGTGACCGCAGGGCTTTACAAGACCTGGCACTGAGCGGTTCCAATGCCATGGTCCAATGTGGATGTGGCCTGGAGATGGGATAGTCACCATCAGCCACTCCTGTCCCACCAGGTTCCTCCTTGTCCACCAGCTCAGACAGCGACAACCCCAACACTTTCAACTATTTTGAGTGCTTTTGGGGGTTTTCCTCCCAGTGTTACCCAGGAGCAGCTCCCAGGACATATGGGATAGCTGCTCCATCTCAAGTTTTGGTGGATTCCCAACGAGCACCATCATGGCCCTTTCCTGGTTAACATTTGCCTTGTGGTCATGGTTAGGGTGGTGGGATGGATCCTTCCTATCCCCTCACTGCGTTCTATCATGGTTTCCAGATTAGGAACCTTCCCCCTGTCAGCTCCTCCCGACTTTGCTCTTTGTTGGGACCCCTGGATAAAGTGGGAACCTGCCACATCCCACCATGGATGGAGAGCAAAGTGGAGCACAAAGGGGCTGCTAAAGAGGGCTTTTGGTGCCTGTGAATGTTCAGGGGAGGGAGGATGATTCATCTTCACTCTGCGAGAAGAGAGTGGTGCAAAGAGTGTGATGAGAATAGGAACAGACACGACGGTATCACTGCTGGAGAGCTGCAGCCGAGCATCCCCATGAATGGGTCCTCTGACCAGGAAACCCCACCAGAGCAAAACCCACCTAAAGAGCCTCTTTGAGCCTCTTGTTTTACTTTCCTGGCATCACATCCTGCTTCCTGGCAGACCTGGAGGCAGGAGGCTATTGCCTGATGTGTTAACACAGAGACACAGGATGGGGTTTGGTACATGAGATACAGGACACAGGGATGCAGGACATGAGATTCAGGGACACAGGACATGGGAGTCAGGGACAAGGGGGAGTTCTGGAGTCCCCCATGCTCAGGTGAGGGTGAGGAGGGTGTTACCACCAGCCCCAGCTCTCTCCAGCTCTGGGAATTAACCTCCTCCCTCCAAGGATCCCCATACCTGTTCTGCATCACTAGAAGCTGCTCAGGATCCAAACCCATTAATCCATGGATGTGATTAGTGGTAAATGAATTGAATTAGCCTGTGGAATGTACCTTCATTAACTTGCCAAGAGGTGGCCTGGAGATACATCCTGGATGAGCCCTTGAGGGGCTGCCCAAGCCCATCCCAGCACAACCCATCCATAATCCCGTGCTCCCAGCATTGAGCTTTCTCCAGGCAATGCATCCCAATAGGGGTGAAGTTCCCCTTCTCAGTGCCATGGAACATGGGAGGCAGAGAGGAGCTGGAGGCAGAAGGACCATGGAGGGAAGATAATTCCCCCAATCCCCCAGCAGGACGGGAGGCGGGATGGGCTGGAGGAGGGGATTTGCTCTCTGGGGCAGGAGTTCAATGCCAGGCTCAGGGTCAAGTGACCTTGTGTCTGTGCCAGCTCTTCGTGCCCTCGTTCCAGCGAGGACAGAGAGGTGACACGTCAAACAAGGGCTCCTTTGGAGGTCTGGGCACCCAGGAGGTTGGTTGCACCCAGCTCTGAGCCTTGTCCCTCTGCTGAGAGGTGGTTCACCCCTTCACAACGGCAGGAGCTTTGGGGACAGGGGTGTCTTGGGCCAAGGAGGCCATGTCCAGGAGCGCTGCTGCCAGCTCTTGGATCCATGCACCTCCTGCAAGATACCGGCGAGTGTTGGGGCTCCTGTGCAGCATCTGAAGACCCTTTGTAGAGGGATGGTGGGGTACGGAGTGGAGAGAGATCTGAGCATCCTGCTTCTTTGTAAGAGCAAGAGCAAAGCAAGAGCTTTCATGTAAGAGCAAGTAGGGCCAGGACCAGGGGAATGACTTTAACCTGCCAGAGGGGAGATTGAGATGAGCTCTGAGGCAGAAGCTCTTCCCTGTGAGGGTGCTGAGGAGCTGGCACAGGGTGCCCAGAGAAGCTGTGGCTGCCCCATCCCTGGCAGTGTTCAAGGCCAGGTTGGACACAGGGGCTTGGAGCAACCTGCTCTAGTGGAAGGTGTCCCTGCCCGGGGCAGGGGTTGGAGCTGGAGGAGCTTTAAGGTCCCTTCCAACATAACCCACTCCATGAGTCCATGATTCTTGCTTGCATGGCTGCTGGAAAGCCCATGAGACCCCCATGTATCTCCTGGTGTTCCCCTCACTGTGATGGGCTCTATCACAGCAGGTCTGACAGACCTTCCTAGGCACAAACATTTGGGCCACCCTTGGCAGAGGCTCCTACAGCTCCGTCACTGCTGGTGTCCCATAGCCCTGAGCATCCTGTGCTCACAGCATGGAGCCTGCAGGCCTGTGATCCCCCAAAGCACATGTGAGGAAGCAGCTGAGGCAGAGGAGGGGTGGGAAGCTCTATTTATAGCCCAGCAATTAAGATGATGCCTTTAAAGATTAATCACACCTTGAGTTGCTAACAGCCACCAGTCCTGCAGCAGGAGAATGGTGCAGTGGTGGTTGTGCCAACCCAGGTTGTCCTCTCGTGGGGACAGCAGCAGGAAAGCTGTGGTCTGGAGGAGGTGAGAGTCACCAAGAGCCTGGTGATGGGAGCTGTGGGTTGGGGCTTCTCCAAGGCACAAGAGACAGGCAGGACCGTAATGCTGCTCTGCTTGCTGAAAGCAGTGCACTCATCCTTGGAGCCTGCAGTCCTCAAGGAAAGCTGAATTCCCAAAGTTTTGTTGGAAATTCCTTTTCTAGACCATGCAGAAAATGTGGGTGTCCTACACAAGTGTGTTCTTTTCTGAGGATTCCATCCCTCCATCCCTTCATCTCTCTATCTCTCCATCCCTCTCTCTCTCCATCCCTCCATCCTTTCATCCCTCCATCCCTTCATTCCTCCACCCAACCTTCCATCCATCCTGGAACTGGATGAGCTTTAAGGTCCTTTTCAATCCAAACCAGTCGGTGATTCTATGAACATTTCAGTTCCAGATGTTGCAGAGGGACTGGGTTTTCCCAGAGCCATTCCAAGGCTTTCTCAGTGTACTCCATGTGGATAGAATTTAAGAGCAATTCTTTCCTAAAAATGACAGTTTGATGGGAATTGGGTTTGGTGACAGTTCTTCAATGCTGGGGCAGGAACCCCAAACCCGATGCTCCAGGTTCCCACCCTCTAGCTGGGTGCTGGCCATTGGAAGGGATGGCCAGTGCTGGGTGCTGTCCCCATCCATCCCAGGAAGCACTTCCTGGGATTGGGGAGAAATCACCCATCAGACTTTGGTGGTGCTTCTGGGGAGGCCAGAGCTGCCTCTACCACATTCCGTGTGTTGGAGGATGATCCCCTGGGAACACCTCGCTCTGGGGCCACCAGGCTGGATGGTGGAGGACACCTCACCCCCAGCAGTCCATCCTTGTCTCTCCCTGCTTCTTCCTCTCATTTCCATCTGCAAAGAGCACCCGGGAGGTTCTCCTGCTGTGGAATAAATATCCTGAAATCCAGAGCAAAAGCAAGCCGAGGGCGTGATTCTGGCTGGAATTTGGGATCAAGAGGCTGCTCTGGGTTTGGGCTACCGGTGGGTTGGGGTCAGTTCCCACCTCAGGCATCCCCAGCACACAGGCTGGAGCTTGGTATGGCTGGAAGCAGAGCCCCAGATGTGTTTGTTCTGGGATATGGCAGAGGGTTTGGGGTGTGCTGTGCAGATAGGGTGGCCCCTGGTGCTGTTGGGGTGCAGAGGAGCTGGAGGAGATGCTGAGGGATGGTTCCATCCCTGTTTCTGCTGTGTTGGGAAGAGGCAGACGTGTCCTGCAGTGTTATGAAACCTCTGTCTGAGGCAGCTTTGGGCAGCGAGCCGATGGCTTATGCAACGCTCGGGCCTGAGCCCTTGCGAGCCCATGGCACCACTCGGGATGGAGGGATGAGGAGGAGGAAGAAGGGTGTCCGGGGTGCCGTGGGGAGACGTTGGTGCATCAGCTTGGTCCCACCTTCCCCCGTGCCGCGGCGGGCATCAGCTGATGGCGGCGGGAGCTAATCCCGGTGAGGAAAATGGCCTCGGCCGGCGGATGGGAATAGTCCCGGATGGACGGCGTTCCAGCGTGGGACGCGTGACGTGATGGCGCCGGGGTCAGCGCCGGGGCAGGGCTGCCAAAGAGTAAACACCATGGAAAAGCCATAACATATTCCCTAATGCTTCCCGCGTGGGTGCTGGGATCCAGGATGGTGCTTATGGGTGTCCCAAGGGAGGATGAGGACCATCCCACGCCGTTTGGTGTTGGCGTCGGAATCTGTGATGATGCTCACGGATGTCCCGGGTTGGATGAGGACCATCCCACGCCATTTGGCTGCTGAGCACCGGGATGCTGAGCGGTTCTGGGGGGTGCTGGTGTGAGCAGGGTTTAATGAGCTGGCGTGACCAGGGTGGGCAGGGATAGGGGTTTTGGCTTCCCGCTGGCAAACTGTGATCCCTCAGGAGCGATACCCCACTGCTGCTCAACCACAAACTGGTAAAAAGCATCCGTTTGGTGCCAGATAAAATGTAATCTGAAGAGAAGGGAGGGTGATGGGTGATGCACCTTTCCATCCCTGGAGAATACAGGGAGCTCAGCCTGCTGGTGTGGGGTCTCCTTTGGGATTAGCTGCTTGGAAATAACTTGTTTTGTGGCTCAGGGGTGTTAGATGGAGGGCAGGGATAGAGGCAGCATCCCGGCACCGGAGATGGGACTGGAGGGGTCGGGCCTCAGGAGCTCCCCGGGTTGGTTCCAGGCTCCTCCTGGTGCTCGGTGCCGGCGCCCCGCTCTCAGCACACCCAGCGCCGCGCCGTGCCGGCGCTCCCGCTGTGCCATGGCTGCGAGCCACCGGCTCCGTGCCGGGCGCCGGGATCCCGCTGCCCGGGTTCATTCCCTTCCCGGCGCCGTGCCAGGATCCGTGGGGAGACGTGACCCCGCGCAGATGCTCCGCGGTGGGGGGGTCTGTGCGCACGTGTGGGTGCTCCGTGCACGCGTGTGGATGGCTCCATGTGTGTGCACAGCGTGCGGCGGTTGTGATGCGGGAAACGGCTCAGCCCGCCGGTGCAGGATGGTGCTGAGGGCCCCAGCGGAGCGGAGGGGGGGGTTGCTGTCCATGTGTCCGTCCCGCTGCCTCGCAAGCCCATACGGACACACGCTGCCTCTGCCGAGCGCCCCGAGAAGCTCAGATGCTCGGTGAGATTTCCAGTCGCATTCTCTTCCCGGGCGGCATTCCTGCCTTCCTCCCCCCGCGCCGGGCAGCGATGGGTGAGGCCGGGCAGCAGCGAGGAGCGTCCCGAGGGCTCCCGGAGCAGCTCCTGAGGGTGGATCCTTCCTGCAGGGAGAGCCCCGGAGGGTGGCGGGTGCTGAGAGGAGGTCACTGGACCCCCGGCAGCTCGGTCAGGACATAGCAGGGACTCTGTGTGTGTGTGTGTGCATTTAAAATACAATCAACTATAGAAAATAACGTTGAAAACCAAGAATAGAAGTTAAAATAAAATCAAAAGAATAGAGTAAAACAGGATAGAAAAGAAAATAGAGTTAAACCCAGAACTAAACAGAATAGAAAGAAGGAATAAATAGAATAGAATGAATAGAATGGAAGGAATAAAATAGGATGAATAGAATAGATAAACAGAATAGAAAGAAGGAATAAATAGAATAGAATGAATAGAATGGAAGGAATAAAATAGGATGAATAGAATAGAAAAACAGAATAGAGGGAAAGGAAAAGGAAAGGAAAGGAAAGAGAAGGGAAAAGGAAAGGGAAGAGAAAGAAAGGGAAGGAAAGAGAAGAGAAAGAAAGGAGAATAAAATAAAATTAATAAAGTAATAGATACAATAAAATAATAAATACAATAAAGTACAATAAAATAGAGTAAATAAAATGCCCCCTCGCCCCCCGCCCCGGGTCAGACAGAGGGGATGCTGCAGCAGCACAGCCGTGGGATGCAGGATCTCTGCCCCGGCTCTCCCAGGGCTCTTCCCACTCCCAGGCACGTGTTTTCCGAGCGGCCGGTGGCCCTGGGGACACTCTGGCTGCGGGAGGAGCTGTTGGGAGCACAGGGAATTGCTGCGCTGCTTTCCCGGTGGCCATCGGTGTGTCCCGTTGCCCCTCTCCTTGCTCAGCGCTGGGGCAGCGCCGGCTTTGGGGCTGTGCTTGGGGGAGCAGGGTGGGAACAGGCCTGGGGGAGCTTTGGGGGGAAGAAGGGAAGATATCAGCATTTATATAATGATATATACATACTATATATGTATCATATATATATGTTCAAGCTTTAAGTCCCTACTCCAGAGCTGTGGCACCAGGCTGAGACCAGCTCCACTGGGACCCTCCTCCTGGCAGCTTCGGGATGTGTTTGTTGTGATTTCTCTTTCCCTTGCTCCCTGTCGATGGGAATGTGATGAGAGGCACGTAGCAAAGGACGAACTTCCAGCCACAGGTCCTGGAGGGGCTGAGCCCTCTCCTGTGCTGCTGGTGACAGCAGGACTCACGAGGAGGTGAGAAGGTGATGGGGTGGGAAGGTCCGTGGTGCTGCGGGTGAAACCAGTTGGGTTTCACACTACACATGAGGAAACATCTCCTGAGAGGAGCAAGCAGCAGGTTCCAAGCTTCCAAATGGCTTTTCCACCCACTATGCAGCTGAGGCATCATGCTCATGGTCGTTGCTGGATGGACACAACGTCCGGCCTCTCCACCAGCAAGGAAATCATTGGCCTTGCACCAAGCAATAGGTATCTTCAGCTTTGGATGTGGTGAAAAGAGCAGCTGGAAACACAATCTTGTATGTGGGACGTGCAGCTATGGTGGGTCAGGGAGATGTTGAGTTCTGGTGATGATGATGATGAGTCCTGGTGATGATGATGATGAGTCCTGAAGGTTTTGGGTGACTCTGCTGGTTTGGGACAGACCTGTTATTGCGCTGGGGTTATCTCCTTCCTGTTCTGCTGGTATTGCAGGTCATGTTCTGTAGCACCTACAGGTCCTAAGGAAGGTGGGGATCCACCATAGAATCATCATGGAATCCCAGACTGGTTTGAGTTGGAAGGGACCTAAAAGCTCCTCCAGCCCCAGCCCCTGCCCCAGGCAGGGACACCTTCCACTAGAGCAGGTTGCTCCAAGCCCCTGTGTCCAACCTGGCCTTGAACACTGCCAGGGATGGGGCAGCCACAGCTTCTGTGGGCACCCTGTGCCAGCGCCTCAGCACCCTCACAGGGAAGAGCTTCTGCCTCAGAGCTCATCTCAATCTCCCCTCTGGCAGGTTAAAGCCATTCCCCTGGTCCTGTCCCTACTTGCTCTTATAAAAAGTCAGGAGTCACCCATGCTCAACACTCAGCATGAAGTGAAGCAGAAGCATTGCTGTCCCTAAGCAGCACATTCCCCTGCAGGTTAGGTGGAAAAGACGGATGAGCATCCAGTTTGCTTGGTGCCGGAGGTGGGAACTCCACACCCATGTCCCAGCTGGATGCTTTTAGACCTTGTCTTGTGCCTATGACATAGAATCATAGAATCATGGAATGGTTTGGGTTGGAAAGGACCTTAAGATCACCTAGTTCAAACCCCCTGCTATGAGCAGGGACACCTCGCACTAGACTTGTACCTGTAATGTGCTGCCTCTGCCCACCCTGACGAGGAGTCCCCTGCTCTTGCCAGTCTCCTCTCCTGCTGCAGAGACCAAAGCAGGATTTCCAGATCCAGAAATAGGAGGGGTTTCATCCTGAGATCCCTCCAACCGCTCGCTCACCTCATGGAAAGGGTGACACTAGATGTAGTCACAGTAATGGATCAGACACCCAGTGCCAGGACTCCTTCTCCACACGCTCCTGCAGCCTTATCAACCTGCAGCTCATGCTTATCCTCATACCTTCAGCATCAGGCTGCTTCTTGCGTGCTGCGTCTCCTGGGGCTGTCACAGTCATCTCCTCTATCCGCTTACCTCCTGTCCTCTGAGAGCTCCTTCCTTGCTGGTGAACGCATGACCTCCCATGTCCTGCTCGTCCAGATGCATCCAGATGCTTCTTGTTGTCTCTTTGTCTGCATCCAGCCCTGACCTGATGGGTCTGACATATGTGGCCCAGGACCCACAGCCCCACACCAGGGACTTACAGCCGTCAGGAGCTTTGGGCTCTTCTTGGGACTCCTCTGGAGCAGCAGGAGGCTTCTCTCCCTGAGTGATCCATCTGGGAGTTGTCCCCACTTTCTCTATTCCCAGGGAAAGGGTGTCCTTGTTCCCACTTTCTCCTTCATCCCCCATTGTGGAGGGAGAGCTGGAGGTGGCTGGTTTCATCCCACAGCCCTTCAGTTATCAACCAGATGGTAACTGAGGAACAAAGCATTGCACATAGGGCTACGTTATCTCCTCCATAGATGCTGAGATGTGGTACCCACCAGCGTGGTCCTTCGTGCCCTTCCTCCGGGCAGCGCTGGGGAGGGTGTTACTGCACATCCCAGTTCACCCAGTGACTTGGATGAGGAGGAGAGGAAGGACATGAAGCCAGTGTCATCAAAGCAGACTTTGGCAAAGCTCTCGCTATGGATGAGTTTCATCACTTGAGCAGAAAGTGAGCAGAGAACTTGTGGTGTGAAGGAGAAACTGACCGAGGGGAGACGTGGAGGGTGTTGCTGGAAGAAGGATCAGGGCTGGGGGGGAATTACTCATGGATTTGTCAAGGGCTGCATCTGGCTGAGCCTATTTCCATCTCCACTGAGAGGAACTCGGGGCTTGATCGTAATGGGGGATGAAAAGGACATGGACCTACTAATTAATGACAAGCTGAGTATGAACTTCAGCCATGAAGGCAGCTGTGACCCTGCTCGTCTGATGTGGCACCACAAAGCTCACGTCAGTCTATGAGGCATGAGGAAACCTTATTTAGAGCAGCACGTTCACACTGGGTCATGGTGTCCAGGGGTGATGGGTGCAGAGGGGAAGCACAGGGGTGAGATGAGGATGGGAGAACCTCCTGTGGGACGATCAGGAGGAACCCAATGGGTCCTCATCCCCTATGGGCTGTATTGACACCCTGCCCTTGTTGGCAGGGGGCTGGAACTGGATGAGCTTTGAGGTCCCTTCCAACCCAAACCACTCTGTGATTCCATGATTCTATGTCCTGTGGCCTCCTCCTGTGTTAGAAGCTCTGATTCAGAGCACTTTGCAATGCAGGGGCTGTCAGTGCCTCAGTTTCCCTTCACACTGAAACATGGTTTAGTGACAGACTCAGTGTTAAGTTCATGGTTGGACTCAATGATCTTAAAGGTCTTTTTCCAAGCTAAATGCTTCTGGAGATCCCTGAGCAGCCTCGGTGGGCCCCTGAGACCCATCAGCATCTCAGAGTATCTGGGGGGATGCACTCAGACACCGGGGCAGTGGGAGGAATGCTGGTGGTGGGTTCCCAGCGCTGGAGCTGGGCTGAAGGAAGCAGGGTTGGGTTGGGTGTGTGGCCACCAGGCTCTGGAGCACCTTGATTTGGGGCTCAGGATGGAAATGATCCTCATCCAAAAGGATGGGCTCCAACACATCCCTCAATATCCATCCTCAGCAAGGTGAGGCTGGGACTGGGAAACACTGGGAGATGCTGAGCTTGCTCTGTGGGTCCTGGTGTTGGCTATGGGAAGGGCGGTGCTGGTGCCATCTCCGCTGTGCACAGCATGGGGCAGCTCCTGGGCACTTCATGCCCATCCTCAAGGACATAATGGTGCTGGAAGGGGGTTTTTGAGCCTTGCTCTTCCAGAGCTGGGGGATGCTCTGGGTGGAGGGTGCTGGGGCTGTGCCTTACTGTACAGACCAGTGTACACCAGATCCTCATGGAGATGACACAGGGCTGTGGGGCTGTGTGAGTCCTGTGCTTTTGGGGCCCTGAAGTGCCTGGAATTCCACAGCTCTCGGAGGTCCCCACCAGAAACCTGCTAATTCTGTATTGGGTCTCCATGGCTGGGGACATGGGAATGTCCTCGGGAGCTTCCACACGGGACTCTGTGGATAAGGGGGGGGTAGGACATGGGCTGGCAGTGACCGTAGTCCCAGTAGGTTTTGGTTCAGCCTCATGATCCTGGTGTCTCCCCATCCCCGGAAGCACCTTCTGCTGCTCCTCCTGGAGCATCCCCATCCTCCTTTGGCTTCCCCCAGACTCTTGTATCCCTGGCAAGGGGCCGGGGGCCTGCGATCTCTCCATGCTCCATTAGCTCTGTACAGTGGGTCTATTGTGCTGGGGATGCACAAGCGCTGTGTCACCGGTGACTGTCCTGCCCCAGGGAGTTCCCGATGGATGAGCTCCCCCCGAGGGCAGAGGGGACCAAGCCTGTGCCATGTGCTGGGGTTACTCTGGGGGTGTCCCAACAGTGTCCGACTCATCCCCACACGTGCCACCACCTCTCACCATCCGCCACGCTCTAACCCAAGTGTCTTCCCATCCGTCTCCTTCCCTCACCTCCATCTCCGTCCGTCTCTGGTCCTTCACGCCTCTCTCTGTCTGTCTCTGCCTCTCCTACCCCTCTGCTCTGCCAGGGAGGGACAGAAGCGGGGGGCAGCCACAGGGGGATGGGAGCCACGGGCTGGGGACCAGGTCCACGTCCCATCTGTGTGGGTCAGGGGGGTCCCATGGGCTCCTTACTGTGGCCAGAGGCAGGTTGGGGATGTCCCCAGCTGGGTTGGGGCACAGAAGAGGGTCTGTGCCCTCCATACGGCCACCAGAAGCCACCCTGTCCCCTAATATGTTCCCCGGGACCCTCTGCCCCGTGTCTTGGCCCAGCGAGGGAAGGGTTTGCAGATGGGGGCACAGATTTGGGTTCGATGGTCACCACAGCAGAGAATCCAGCACGTCCCATAGCTCAGCATCCCTGGAAGAGCCGGCACAGGGCAGCGCCTCAGCCCCGGGCTCCTGCCTCAGGGTTCCTACCCTGGGGTCCCATCCCTGGGCTCCTACCCCCAGGGTCCCATCTCCAGGTCCCCATCCCCATGGTCCCCATCCCTGGGCTCCCATCCCCAGGCTCCTGTCCCTGGGCTCCCATTTGAATTTGCCCTTTCCCTGGAAGCAGCAGCATTCCCTGTGGTGGGGTTGGATCTCGCTGGGGTGTTTGTTTTAACACGTCTCTCTCTCCTATCTCTCACTCTCTCCCGGTTCTCGCCTCTCTCCCGGCCCCCCCGCGCTCTCTTTCCGTCCGTGCCTCTCTGTGTCCCCCCCTTCCCAATCCCTCCCATCCCCGTCCCCCCCATCCGCAGGTGAAGGTCTGGTTCCAGAACCGCCGCACGAAGCAGAAGAAGGACCAGAGCCGGGACTCAGAGAAACGCTCCGCCACCACCTCCGAGTCCTTCGCTACCTGCAACATCCTGCGGCTGCTGGAGCAGGGCCGGCTCCTGCCCGTCCCGGCCCCCCCCAGCCTCCTCTCTCCCACCTCCCATCCCATCGCCAGTCCTACGGGCAACGGATCCGGCCTGGCCACGCCGGGAACCACGTCCCCGGGGCTCAGCGGCGGGAGCAGCCCCCCCGCACCGGGAGCCTTCAGCCTGCAGGTCCCGTCTCTCGCCTCCTCCTCCTCCTCGTCCTCCTCGCCCAGGCTGCCGGGCTCCGCGCTGTGCTTCGGGGCGCCGCTCCTGGGCAGCCTCCACGACCTCCCTGGCGCTTATGGACTGGGCACTTCTGCGTTCGAGCCTTACACGCGCCTGGAAAGGAAAGACAATTCCATACCCAGCAAGAAGCCGAGCCCTTAAACCGAAACGAGTGTCAAAAAGGCTCCCCCCAAACCCACCAACCCCCGCCTCCATGCACCCCACATCCCGCACCGGGGGTGGTTTGGCAAATAGGATGTGGAAAACCATTGATCACCCGTCCGGGTGTGCGTGCGAGTGTGCACACATGTGTAAGTGTGCATACACGTATGTAAGTGTGTACACATGTATGTAAGTGTGCACATGTGTGTGTGAGTGTGCACGCCCCATCCACACCGATACAGCCGTGGAGGACACCCTGAAGCTCCTCGCCCCAGTGCTGATGCTGGACCTGGTCGGGGGGGTCCTGTGTGTCCCGTGTCACCGGTGCTGCCCCATCCCGCATCTCTCGTCCTGATGGATCTGCCAGGGCCACATCATCCCCTCTGCAGGTATCACCCATTCGGGGTCTGGAAAATGATGCTGTGGTCTGTGCTGTGTGGGCTGGGAGAGGAGCAGCTCCGGGGGGACATTCGGGGGCTGTTGGAGCCCCCGTGGTCTTTTGGTGCCTCTTACAGATGGGACCCCTGAGCCCTGGTCCCTCTGGGCTGCCAGTCGGTGTTGGGGTCACTGCTGAAGCCCCGGGGAGCAAGGGGGCACCCCAAAAGTGCTGGGCTCTGTCCCTGCCTGGCCACGGTGTCCTTGGGCCTCGGTTTCCCCACCTGCAAAGGGCTTTGTGCTATGGATGAGCTTGTCTTGGAGCATCCCAGTCCCCCTGCACTGTTCCCATGGGATGCTCATCCTCTGAGGGGAGATGGGAGGCTCAGGGGGAACTGATGGTGCTGGTGATGTCTCAGTGACCACCCTGGCTCATGAGACAGCCCCAGGCTTGTCCTGAGCTAAACCACCGTCTAGATCCTCTTTTGGTGCTGTCCCAGTGTGGCAAAGCCCCCGGGATGCTGAGGAGCCCCTGACCCAAGGATACCCCACCAAGGGGGATATGGATGTATGGACAGTTGTGACACTGGATCTGCCCCTCTGGGTCGGGCCAGGGGGGCTCTTTGTCATCAGTGGGTACCCAAAGCCCCCATAGCCCCATCCTGGGGTGCTGGGTGCTCAGCACTGTCACTGCAGTGAGCCCCATCCTGAGCACAACCCCCTCCCATTCCTCCCATCACCAAGCAGGGCCCTGGGGCACCCTCAGCTGCTCTTCCCACCTCAGCACCCAGATCCCAGAGGGTGAGGACGACTTCCCACGGGGCAGGATTTGGCCTCGGGTGTGTGGTGCTGGGGCTGCTCTCAGGCTTGGGGATGTGGGAAGAGGTGTGAGCTCCATAGGGTTGATGGTGGGCTTGGAGCTGTGATAGCTTCGCCTTGGCTGGGTACCCTTTGGTGGCACCACCCTGGCTGGATGCTCTGTGGTGGCATCACCTTTCGGGATGCTCCATGGCACAGCCCTGGGGTGACACTGCTGTAACAGGAGCTGGGTGATGCCCCAAGACCTGTCCCATCACTCAGGACCTGCCATGGGACTCATCCCCCCAAACCCCAACCCAAGGGGCTCCTGCATCCCCCCGCTGCGGTTTGATGTCTAATAACCACAATCACCATGGACTGACCCCCAGCCTGGCCTGAGGGGTGCAGCCCCCCTGCCCTGTCCCAATGGGGGGGGACACATCTCGCGTGTGCCCCGGATTGTGAAGGGAGATATTTAAAATAAAGGATTTTATGGAAAGTTTCGGATGAGTTTGGTTCCTCCTTGAACTCCTTTGTGTTCCCATGGGCTTGTGTCATTCCCCTTTCCCGGGATGTGGGATTTGCTCCTCCTGGGATGCTCAAACCCCGAATTCCCAATGGCATATTTAGCTAAGGGTTGGGATTTTGGCAGGACAAGAACCTTCCCCCTTCCCTCATCACTTCGTTCATGTTTATATCACTGTTCTTCATCCCTCCCTGCTCTGCAGATGTGGTATTTAAAGGCATCGAACTGAGGTGGGGGAATCCTGCCCACCCCACACACCCCCCCAGGACTCCCTTTGCTTTGCTTTTCCTTATTTTCCCCCTTGGAGCTGCTGAATTTCCCAGCTTATCCCCAGTTCCTCCCATCCTGGCCTCAATGAGAGCAAATGGTCTGGTTTGATGGAGAAGTGACCCCTTTGCCTTCATGGATGAAGGAGGTTTGGGGGCATCTCCAAAGGCAGATCCAGTTTTATTGTTGAAGGAGCCCCCAAAACCCGGGAATTTTGGGGTGTTCCGGTGTGTTTTCCCAGCTCGGAGCATCCTCATGGATCTCCTGCATCCTCCTCCTGCTGCTCAGCACCCAAAGGAAAAGATGGGAAGCGAGGCCATGGGCTGCCCTGCAGTGAACGGCAAGTTCTTTCCATGGATTTAAGCCCAAACGCTGCTTTCCCAAAGACCCCAAATCTGATCCAAAGCTGCTGCTGCTCCCAGGTTTCCTCTCCCAAAGCCAAGAAGCCCAGTGAAGCTGTCCCAGGGGATTTGAAGGGCTCCATGGGGATGCTGACTCTGCTCCACCGCAACAGCTCCTCCTGACTGGTACAACTGGGGGGAAAAGGGGAAAATAAAGGGAAAAAAGAAGTTATGGATGTAAGACTTTAAGGAAGAAAGTGGTTTCTTATGGGTTTAGTGGTTAATAAAAGTCATGTCCTGGCTCCTGCTTCCTCCTTCTCCTCCATCAGTTTTGCTCTATGGCTCTCCCAGTGGTAGAGACCTTTAGCATTTGGAAGCCCCCCCGCTGTTCCCTGCTCCCCCTCATCCCGGAGCATTGGTGACCCCTCCGAGGATGCACACTTGGGGATACCCCCCCGGCCCATCTCCCTGTCCCCAGCTGCCCCATGAACAGGTCCCATCACCCATCACTCCAACACAAGCCCCTCCACAGACACTCACAGCCTGTGGGGGGTTTAGGGGTGCAGACCCCTCACCCCCACCTGCACCCCAGCTCTGCCCCCAGCTACACCCATCCCTGCCCCTAATGCGGCCCCAAAGTCTGTCTTTGCCCCAATCCTGTCCCCAAACCTGCCCCAGGCTTGTCCTCACCCCAATCCCATCTACTCCTACCCCCATCTGTATCCTGATCCTTGTCTCCATCCCCATCCCTATCCCCATCCCTGTCCCTATCCCTATCCCCATTCCCATCCCCATCCCCATCTCCATTCATCTGTATCCCCATCCTTGACCTCAACCCCAGTCCTACCCTCATCCCCATCCCTATTCCCATCTGCATCCCCATCCCTATTCCCATCCTCTTCCCCATCCCCATTCCCATTCTCATCCCCATCCTCGTCTGTATCCCCGTACCTGTCCCCAGCCTCATCTCTATCCCTACCCCTATTCCTATCCCCATCCCTACATCTACCCCTACACCTACCCCTATCTGTATCCCTATACCTATCCCTATCCCTATGCATCTCCCTACCCCTATGCATATGCCTATCCCCATCCCTTAACCCTACCCCAGACCTTATCCCACCCCATCCCTATCCCTATCCCCACACCTATCCCTTCCCCAATTCCTATCCCTGCCCCAGTCTCTTATCCCGTATCCATATGCCTACCCCCACACCATCCCTACCCCAGTTCCTACCCCTATCCCTGCTCCTATCGCCACCCTCCCACCACCTTCACCCTCCCGCCCCGCCGCCCGCTGTGGGGCTGAGCCGCTCCGGCCGCTCCCTCCCGCTGTTTACAGCCAACACGGGGCTGGTGCCGCGGGCGGGGCGGCCCTGACGGGCCGGGACCGGCTGCGCCCGGGGCGGGGGGTACAAATCCCGGAGCGCTGCCGGCACCGGGACCAGCACCGGGACCGGGACCGCGACCATGGCCACGGCCACCACCCGAGCGCCGGTGCCCGCCGTGCCCGCGGGCCGCGAGCACGCTCTGGCCGTCACCCGCGACTACAGCCGCAGCCCCCGGCTCAGTGAGTGCACCCCGAGCTGGGGGTCCGCATGGGTGCGCCGGGCGGGTGGGCTCCGGGCCCTGGGGACCCCCATTTGTCAATGGGGGGGAGGCTTGGAGGGTACACAGGGGGGTGACAGGGACTGTTGTGGGGCTGTCACCCCCCTTGGGGCTGGGGAAGGTGGGGAAGGTGTCATAGCCCCCCCAAGGGCTGTGGGTGCATTGGGCTGCGGCTTCTGGGTGGTATGGGTGCCCCTTGGGGTGATAGAGCTGGTACTAACCCCCGTGGCATGGGATGACACACACCACCCACCCTTGTTGGTGCTCCGGGGCTCCACCACCCCAGTGAGGATCTTGACACGGTGCTGGTGGTCCCATGGGTCCTGCCGGGGTGTGGCTGGGGTCTGTCCTGGGGGTCACCATCTATGTGGACAGCTGGGGGACCCCCCGTGTGCTGCTTCCAGTGGGGATGTGGGACACCGTGGGGACCCGTTTATGGAATGTGGCATTACCGTGACCTCCCTGAGTCCGTACCCCCAGGACCATGTGCTGTGCGGGTCTCCGGTGCAGCACCCATGGGTGCTGCAGCTCCGTCCATCCCGAAGCCCCCCCGGCACCCCGTCCACAGGCTCGGAGCCACCAAGGACTTTCACTGTGACCTTCCTTGTTCGCTGTCCCCTCCCTTGCCATGAACCGGCGCCGCCCGGAGCTCAGCCGGCTCTGCCCGGCTCCCGCCGTGTCTGCCGGCAGCAGGGAGTCACCCATGGGTGACTTCTCCCCCTGGCACCGGGTGCACCTATGGGACACGGTTCGCTGGGCTGAGAGCAGTTGCCCCTTTAAGCATCCTCTGGACCCTCTTGGCCCGAGCCAGGAGGAGACAGGACCAGGACCAGGGGCTGGGTCCCAGCAGCGCCCATGGGTGGTGGTGGGTAATAGCAGCTCCTGAGGGGTCCCTCTGGGTGGATGGCAACCTGAGGTCCCCATATGGCTCCTGACAATGGGACCTCCAGTGTGAGGGGCCAGTGTGGGCTCCCGGCAGTGTGGGCTCCCAGCACAGGGTCCCAGCCTGGCACTGGGCACGGCAGCAGCCATCAGATCCCCACTACAGCCCAGCGCCCGGATGCATGGGCAGCAGGGGTGAGCAGGGCAGCAGGGCAGGCAGGGCAAGGAGCAGGCAGGAGCAGGCAGAGGCAGGAGCAGGAGCAGGAGCAGGAGCAGGCAGAGCTCTCCCAAGAGGCAGGACAGGATCAGCAGCCGCTTCCCAGCGGATCCATTAGCACAGCGAGTGGAAGAATCACTTCCCACCTCCTGGCCTCTGGCTTGGCTCATCTTTACAGAAAACAGCCCAACGAGCAATGCCGCCGCCTGCACGGGGGCTCAGGGCTGCCTGCACATGGGGTGCCCCACGGCCTGCCCCACAGCGTGCTTTAAACTCAGTAAGCACAGCCTGGGAGTGACTCAAGGGCTGGGGGGCAAAGGGAGAGAGGAAGGGAGGGAGGGATGGATGCATGGATGGATGGATGGATGGGTGGGATTATCCCTGGGCAATGGTGGAATCACCGTCCCTGGAAGTGTGACGTGTAGACGAGGCCCTCAGTGCCGTGGGTTAGTGGTGGCCTTGGCAGTGCTGGGAACAGTTGGACCTGATGATCTGGAAGCTCTTTTCCACCCTGGTTGATTCTGTAATTCTGTGATTCTATGGATGGATGGATGGATGAGTGGATGGAGCAGGACGTCATGGGCAGCAGCCCAGTGACACACTGGCTGTGCCGTGCAATTACAGCCTGATAAGGGCAGTTTGGTGGGACACTTCTTGGCTTCTCTCTTGCCATGTGCCAACCAGCCCTGTTATCCATGATGCTCATCTCCTACCAAGCACTAGGTCCAGGCATGGTGCTGGCCCCAGGCCAGGGATGGTGCCTCTGGGAGCTGTGGCTGCTGGGTTTGGGATGTGACATTGCCCAGTGGGGACACGGGAAGCAGGAGAGGAGGAACCAGGGAGATCCCCAAGCCCTGGATACCCTGACATGTCCCTCCTTGGGGCTGTGCTGGGCAGAGGCTGGGTGCTGAGCTCATGCGGCTGTACCAGGTTTTGACCTCAGCCCAGGTCCCCCCAGCCTTCATGCAGGAGCCATGGGGCACTTGGCGGGGAGTGGCTTGTGGGGCTCAGGGAGGCTGCTGGTGATGGAGAGTGGGATGCTGGTGATGGAGAGTGGGATGCTGGTGATGGAGATGGGGGTTGCTGGTGATGGAAATGTGGGCTTGCTGCTCCCATGGCCCTTTTCCCACCTCACCAGCTTAGCCAGCACTTCACCCCATCCCCAGTGCTGCCGCTGCCGCATCCCAGCACTGCCGATCATGGATAACCTGGAGAAGGGGCCAGGGTCTCTGTGCCCTCCAGACCACTGGGGAGCAGAGCTGGGCTGATGTCCTTGCCATGACTAGAGGAGATGGTGGCTGCTGTGGGTTCGTGGGGCTGGTGGTGGGGCTGGTGTGTTCCCGGGGGCTGCAGTCATTGCATGCCCTCATCCCACTGCTGGCCAAGCCCAGCCAGGCTGGTTGTTCCCATGACCCCAAGTTGTGCATCCTCCCATCCCCATGGCACCATCCCCACCATCCCCCATGGCATGAATCCCTTGCCCCACAACATGCTGCACTCCCCAGCCCCACATCTCCCCTCTCCATCACTTCTCCATCACTTTCCTCCTGGGCCCATCTCCTTCCCTTAACCCATCTGGTGCCTCCATCACCCGTCAACATCCCGGCTCGTTCCTTCCCCCACCAGCCCTGTTTTGTCTGTGGCCCATAGACCAGCGCCAGCCCCACAAATGATGTGTTTTGGGGCTCTTTCTTCCTCGCGTTGGCTCGTTGGCTTCACGCTTGGCTGCTCCTGCCTTTCTTTGCCTCCCCTCCCATGACGTGCAGGTGTGTATGGGAACCCTCGGCGGCCGGGCCCTAATTAGTGGCATAGAGTGTGACCCCCCGCCGGGCTTTTCACCGGCTCTGCCGCGCTGGGGCAGCCGGTGGGTTTGACAGCGCGGCACAAAGTGACCCGCGGCACAATGGGCAGGTTGGGGAGGGGGAGGACGGTCACTTAGGGACTGTCGGAAAAATCCCAGGACAGCCCCGGGGCTGCCGCGCTCAATGGCTGCGGCAGGATGAGGCCAGCCGGCTCTTGGATGCGTCCCGGTGGATGGGGCACTGCCACGGTGCTGGGATGGGAAGGGTTGAGGGTTGGAGCTCAAAGGGGTTGAAGTCATTGGGTGGCACCTCAAGCACCCGCCTGGCACAGGAGTGTGGTTATAAACTTGGCATCAATGAGGTGAAGTGGTGAGCAGCATCCAAGGAGGATGCAGGATGCACCCAGCCTGATCCAAAGCATCCCATGGCCACTCTGCCCCATGGGGCAGTGCGGTGGGACCCCTGCTCTATGCAGGTCTCTGAGGGACACCAGAGACCCATCCTCGTGCCCCAGGGTGGCTCTGGACCTGCTGAGACATCTCCTCATCCCTGTCCTTGCTCTGGACTACTGGATTTTGGGATTTGGGAGGTATTTATCAGTCCCATTTCTTATCTTTGCTGCAGCTGGGTGCCCCTTTTGCCCACCCCATGGGCTTCAGTTCATGTGGGGCTGATGGTGGGAGAGGGGTTGGAGGCTTTGGTGGTTATATGCAGCCTGCTGGTCTGTAGTTTCGGATAGGGGGATGTAATTTGGGATAGGGGTCTGTAACTGGGAATAGGAGTCTGTGACTCCGGATAGGGGTCTGTAATTCAAGGTGGGGGTCTGTAGTTTGGGATATGGGTCTGTAATTCAGGATAGGGGTCTGAAATTGGGGGTAGGAGCTGTGCAAAGCCCCTTGGTTGGTGGATAGGGATGAGCATCCCTCCCTGCACACCCGATCCTAGAGGCCAAGGTGACCATCACTGTGCAGGTGACAGCAGCAGTTTGCAGGACAAATTCATCCCAAACCATCCTCAATCCCTTCCGTGGAGGGGGCGACTCCCTCGGGAGCTTCTCACCAGGCTTGGAGCAGGAGGAGGATGGAGCCGGGGTCCCGTCCATCCCCTCCCTGCGGCAAACGGGGCTCCGGGAGCCCCCGGGAGCGGGTCGGGAGCGCCGGGAGCACTTTGGAGCAGAGCCCTAAGGCGTGTGGCGCGGTGACGGCCGCCGGCACTGACTGGGAGCAATTAGTGGCGGGTGTAGCTGGGTCGGGTCCCCTTTGTCACCGGGGCCGCGGCGGCGGTTACCAGTGCGTGAGTGTCAGCGCTAACGGAGATTGCATGTGACAGGAGCTGTGAAGTTGGGGCTGGGGGTGTGGAAAGGCCACGTTGAAAGACTTCTTCTTTGCTCTCCCCCCTGCATCCCGCTTTTCCCCCCGCTCTATCCCCGCTCCCGGCCGTGCCCCCCGCCATGACCGGCCACCGCAGCCCACCCACCCCGATGCTACATCCCCCCCCCCGGGCATCACAGCTCAGCGGCTTCATTAGCGGAATTAGCGCTTTCCGGTGGCAGGGGTCCCCTCCCCTCCTCAGCCCTCCTCCTCCTCCTCCTCTTCCTTCTCCTTCTTCCCTCCTCCTCCTCTTCTTTCTCCTCCTCTTTTTTCTCCTCCTCCTCGGTCCCCCCAACCTTGAACCTCTCTGGTGGGCTATTGCTTGGTCTCACTGTTGTGATCTCCTTCTCTATCAGGATAGAACCCATTTCACTGCAGACACGGGCATGGGTGAGGGGGTTGAAGCCATGAGCATGGTGGCTCTGGCACTGGCACAAGCACTGGTCTTGCCTGGCTCCCCCTCCCCTCCCCCATCCCTCTTCCTCCTCCTTCTTCTCCTCCTCTTTCTCTTCTTCTTCTTCCCCTTCCTCATCCTCCTTGGTCTCTCCCCAACCCTGAAGTTCTTTGGTGGGCTGTCACTTGGTCTTACTGTTGTGATCTCCTTCTCTATCGTGATAGAACCCTTTCCACCACAGAGATGAGGGAGTTGGAACCATGAAACTGGCCATAGAACCAGTACCTGGAGCTGGTGCTGGCACCGGCCTTGCCTGGCTCCACCACCCATACATGGAGGGATAGATGGATAGGAGGGAAGGATGGAAGGATAGATTAATTGGATGGATGGACGGATGGATGGATGGATGAATGGATGGATGGATGGATGGATGGGAGGGAGAGAAGAGGGAGGGAGGGAGGGAGGGAAGGGGTGGATGGATGGGCAGAGACCTTGGCCGATGATCCAGTGCCACAGCCATATGGCACCAAGCAGTGCTGCCAGAGGGTCCGATGCCCTCAGTGGGATGGGACAGCCCGGTGCAGTGTAAGTGAAGCCAGGAAGATCCCGAGGGATCTGGCAGCCATCAGGGCTGGGCTGGAGACCACCGTGCTTGGGAGAGAGTGGGACAATCCCCATGGCCATAGGACAATATCCCATGTGGGTGGCTCCCCGAGAGCTGGAGCTCAGAGGGGACGTGGGGAGAGAAGAAAAGAGCCCAACAAAACCCTGTTTGTGAAGGAGCTGGAGGGGAAATGAAAGGAAAACGGTCATTTTGGGAATAAAGGAGACAAAAGGCGGGAGGTTGGCGGCAGAGAGACAGCTCCTGGTGTGGCAGCTCCAGGCTGCTGAATGGTGACCAGCAGGAACTGGGAGGAACTGGGTACCAGAGAGAAGGCTAATTAGCCGATTAGCTTGAGAAATGGGACTATGTGAACCTCATGAGGTGCATCAAGGCCAAGGGCAAGGTCCTGCCCCTGGCTGGGGGCAATCCCCAGCACAAACACGGGCTGGGGGAGACCGGATGGAGCAGCCCTGGAGCTCTGATGCAGAAGTTCTTCCCTGTGAGGGTGCTGAGGCGCTGGCACAGGGTGCCCAGAGAAGCTGTGGCTGCCCCATCCCTGGCAGTGTTCAAGGCCAGGTTGGACACAGGGGCTTGGAGCAACCTGCTCTAGTGGAAGGTGTCCCTGCCCGGGGCAGGGGTTGGAGCTGGAGGAGCTTTAAGCTCCCTTCCAACCCAAACCAGGCTGGGATTCTATGGTAGCAGCAGTGGGTGGTGCTGGGGATCCTGCCCCAGCACCCAACAATTGGGGGTGGCGATGGTGCGAGCACCCCTCACCCTGGGGGCTTACTATGTGTCCTTCCCCCCCAGCCTACCAGACTGTCTGTGGTGTCAACGGGCCCTTGGTGGTGCTGGACAACGTGAAGGTAGGACCCGTCTGCTGGAGGGTGACGAGGGGACCCCTCGATGGTGTCACTGTGGGATGCATGGGGACCATCGTGATGCCCTGGTCCCGGCTGGCAGCGTGTCCCCTGTCCCCGGGGCTGTCCCCTCCTCTTGGGTTCTCTCATCCAGCTCTGAGCTCCCTCCCATGGACGCGCAGCAGCAGAGCACATGTGTCAGCTTGAACACTCATGTGGCTGTGCAAGTGTGTGTGCCCAGGCATGGGGACACATGTGCAAGCGTGTGTGCCCAGGCATGGGGACACATGTGAGCGTACAGGTGGCTGTGTGTGTGCCATACCTGGGCACCCCGCGCTGGCCCCGTGTCCCTCAGCACCCAGGAACCTGCTGTCCGCTGTCCCCTGTGCCCATGAGCAAGCTCCAGCACTTGTCCCTTGGCCCCTGTGCCACTGTCCAAGCTCTGGCTTCTGTCCCTTGTGCCCCTATCCAAGCTCCAGCTCCTGCCCCTGCCTGGGCTTCAGCCCCTGCCCCTTGTCCCCTGTGCCCCTATCCAAGCTCCAGCCCCGTTCCCTGTCCCCTATGCTCCTATCCAAGCTTCAACTTCTGTCCCTTTTCCCCCTGCCCAAGCTCTGGCTCCTGTCCCGTGTCCCCTGTGCCTCTATCCAAGCTCCAACCCCTGTCCCTTTTCCACTGTCCCTCTGCCCCACCAGTGACCCTGGTCTGAGCACCACCACACAAACCCCATCCCATCCCATGCCCCCAGCACCGGGTGTCACCTCGGTGTCACCCGCCTGTCCCTGCTCGCAGAGCAGGGCTGGGCTCACTTGGGTGGGTCTGGGCACCCGGCATGTGGCCAGCGGGACCCTCGAGGGGCTTTGTTGCCCGGGGGCTGTTTCCAAGGCCCCTTTCAGGCCGAGCTGGCAGGATGGAAATGAAGCAGCTCCATGAAAGAGCCGGGCCCTGGCGGAGGTTTCCTTCCCTCCACTGTCCTTTATGGAAAGGTCTTTAGAGAGGAATTAAAGTCCAAAGTTCACAGTGCCGGCGCCAGCTCTGGAGGCTGGGGGCGAGGAAGAGGAGGTGGAGATGGAATACGGCACAGGGCTGGGCTCACGGAGCGCTGCCACCAGAGCCAAGGGGCTGCAGAGAAGTCCCCTCCATCCACCCCGGGGGTCCCGGCTGGGTTGGGGACCAGGGGGTCACTCAATGTCCTTGGTCCCCCATGGGTGCTGGATCCCCTCTGGCCGATGGTGGTGACAGTGTGATGGGTCTGTCTGATTCGGGGCGGGGAGAGGGGTTGAACTTGTGAGTGGTCAGGTCCTGGGTGGGCCTGAGTGCACCCCTGGGGCCAGGGGAGCACCCACAGTAACGGGGAAACTGAGGCACGGAGCACTATAGGGATGCGGCAGGAGCATCCTCCCTGCGCTGCCTCCTCCTGGGTGGGCAGGGGCTGCAAGGGGTGGTCTGGGGGGAGAGGGGAGAAGGAGAGGACCCCCCCACCCATCTCACCCTGTCCCTGTCCCTCCAGTTTGCCCAGTATGCTGAGATCGTGAACTTCATGCTGCCCAATGGCACCCACCGCAGCGGGCAGGTCCTGGAGGTGATGGGCTCCAAAGCCATCGTCCAGGTGAGTTTAGGGTGATGGGAGGGTGATGGGACAGGGGACGAGGTGGGACGGGAACTAGGTGGGATGGGGAGGAGGTGGGATGGGAACACAGGGCGCTGCATGCCCTGGGGCTCTGTCCTGGGGCTCTGTCCCCCTCCAGCGGTGGCTGCTGCTGCTGGCAGGACCCTTGTCCCAGCAATTCCAGGTTGTGTCCTGGGACAGGCAGTGTGATTCCTGGCTGGTCCATGGCCCCTCGGGAGCTGTGCCGGGGTTGGTGATGTGGCACCGGTGCGGATGGAGCTGTTGCCTGCTCCGAGCGGGAGCATCTGGGTACCAAATCAAAATGACATCAGCACAGCACCAGCAGGATGCAGGGAACAGATGTGGGCATGACCCTGTGCTGGTCCCCATCCTGCTGTCCCCATCCTGCTGCCGCCCACCCAGCACCCAAGCTGCACACCCAGGTCCCCCCCAGTGTCCCCAACGGGAAGAGCCTATCCAGGTGGTGCTGCGACCTCCTTAGGACCCCCAATCCCTCCTTAGGAACCTCCTGAGGCTGCCTCCTGCTCCATCCCAGCAGGATAACTTCAGCCCCACCAGCCATCCCACGCCCAGCCCTCTATGGGACCAGGACCAGGGTGGGCAGCATGTTCCTGGGGTACCCCCAAACTGGGGCAGCTCTGCAGCAGGGTTTCACTGGGAGCACTGGGGCTGGTTTGGGGCTGTCGTGCTCCATTATCCAGGAGCATGGACAGGACCATTATCCAGGCAGGAAAGGTCCATTATCCAGGAGCATGGAGAGGACCATTATCCAGGTCCCCTCCTGCCTGGGTGTCCCCTCATCAGCCACCCACGGAGGTGGCTGCATGGCCAACGTGGTCAGTGAGCACCAAACCTCGCTCCCCTAATGCCACTTGGACCTCTGCAGCGCCCTTTTAATCCTATTAGGGAATCAGCCTCGGGAGGGGAAAAATAGGGATAAAAAGCATAAAAACAGGAAAAAAATGCATAAAAAGGGGGAAAAAAGGTGCTTTTTGCAGCAGCAGCTTCCTCGGAGGGTGACCTGCAGGTACCTGCACCCACCTCGGTGCTGCGCCCATCACCTGCCCTCATGCCTCCAACATTCCGGGGATGCTCCCGGCATTCCCAAGCTGCCCTTTATCCCTGGAGCAGCACAGCTCTAATTAAAGCAGCGATCTGGAGGTTAATTCATATAAATGGTGTCAAATATTATACGGCTCAAACCACTCTGGTTTAATGCACCAGACCCGAGGCCTTCGGGCTCGATGCGTTAACAGAGGGTGGTCCCTCCCTCCCCTGCTCCCCCCTTGGAGTTGGAGCCCCTCAGAAGGGGGTTTTCTTAACCCCAGGGGCTCCCCTCTCTTTTCTCACCTCTTCCCGATGGGGTTTTGGGTGAGCGGATCCCATCCCGATAGATGGAGCCCCCCCCATTCCCGGCGCTCTAATCCCCTCTAATTGCCACCCGCCGGGCTCCTGCCCTCGGGGTCTCTGCAGGTGTTTGAGGGAACATCTGGAATCGATGCCAAGAAAACCTCCTGTGAGTTCACCGGGGACATCCTGCGGACCCCGGTGTCCGAGGACATGCTGGGTGAGCCTGAGGGGTGCTGAGCCCCTGCACAGCACGGTGCAGGGGGTGGGGGGGTTGTCCCCCAGGCACAGCCATATGGGGGGGACATAACACAGGTAGTTTGGAGGGGCTGAGCACATCCCTGGGGATGCTCTTCAGTCCCATCCAGTGAGTGAGATGGATGGAGGGTCACATCCAACGTGGTGAGATGGTGATAGTCACCCTCATACAGGGTGGAAACATCCCCCTGGGTGCTCTATGCCCAGTTATCCCAGGAGGAAAGGCTTGGGCTGGACTGGGAGAAGGTTTTTGGATGAGGACAGGAGAACTTCAGCCCATGGTTGTGCCATTAACACCTTCGTTACCTTAACCTTAGGAGGCCCAGCATCTTGGGGGGGCTTAGAGCAGCTTCCAGGGGCTACAAGAAACCTGGAGAGGGGCTTTGGGCAAGAGCCTGTAGGGACAGGCCAAGGGGAATGACTTTAACTTGCCAGAGGGGAGACTGAGATGAGCTCTGAGGCAGAAGCTCTTCCCTGTGAGGGTGCTGAGGCGCTGGCACAGGGTGCCAAGAGAAGCTGTGGCTGCCCCATCCCTGGCAGTGTTCAAGGCCAGGTTGGACACAGGGGCTTGGAGCAACCTGCTCTAGTGGAAGGTGTCCCTGCCCGTGGCAGGGGGTTGGGGCTGGATGAGCTTTAAGGTCCCCCCCAACCATTCCATGATGTTATGACCTTCCCCATTGCTATTGAGCCCTAAGATGTGGCCAAGTGTGAGCACCCAAAGGGCACCATCTCCCTTGTCGCCATGGGGACCCCCACCCGGGCAGAACCGGGTGCTGGAGCCCCCCAGCACCCCCCTGGCGTCTATTCAAGCTCCACCCCAGGCCCTTGCCCCCCCCCCCAGCCCCATCAGGGGCCGCATCAGCCGCGGAGCAGCCCCGGGGCTCGCAGGGGTCGCTGCGGTTCCCGGCGCAGGGACCCGGCTGACACTCGGCATCGCTCCATGAGCGTCTCCTGCCATCTCCTTCCCCCCGCGCCGGCAGCGGGGGGGCGGGCAGGGCCCTGCTGCAAAGGGCAGCGCAAAGGGCAGCCTGTCTGCGGGCGGTGATGCCCAGACAGGTCCCGGCTCCCCGGCACCACGAACCCCCCCGCTCCTTTCCCAAGCAGATCCCTCCATATCCCCGTGCAGGCTCCGCCTGTGAGTACCCAGGATGGGATGGGAGCCATCCCGATCCTCCCTGCCCCATATCAAAGGGGGGTCCCCGTCTTCCTCCCCCTACACGAGGTTGGGGTCCCCCAGAGCTTTGCCTCTTCGTGCCGGTGAGCACCAGCGTTACTGACCTTTCATGCTCCGTGCTCCAGCCCTGCATCAGCCTGATCTGCTCTGACAAGGGCGATGGCTCCTGCTCCGCTGGGGACCAGAAGAAGGTCCCATGGGGCAGCGGGTGGGATGCTGCGGGATGCGGCATGATCAGCATTGATCCCGCGGCTCTGAGCTGGTCGATGAGGCTGAGCAGGAATAGTGATGCAGAAGCTCTCTGGGAGCCCCTTAGCCCCCCCTTGGTGCTGGTTTTGGGGGGGCCTTGGTGTCACCTCACATGCACAGGAGCTGAGGAACCCAAGGGGAGGGGATGGAGGGTGGTTTGGAGAGGTCTTTGGGGACAGGAGCTGAGGAACCCAAGGGGAAGGAGATGGAGGGTGGCTTGGGGACATCTCTGGGGACCTGGCCTCATATGCTGGCATCATCCTGCCCCAGGGTCTGTGGTGTCACCCGTGGGAGCAGGATGGGAACCCCACATCCATGGGGCAGCAGGGTCCTCCTGGGGACCAGCAGCTCTCTCCTTGCAGGTCGGGTCTTCAATGGCTCTGCCAAACCCATCGACAGTGGTCCCCCAGTGATGGCTGAGGACTTCCTGGACATCAATGGTGATGGCTCTGGGTGCTGTGGGAGGGAAGCCAGCTCCATGGGGAGGTCCATCCCTCCCCATTGGGGTGCTGTGGGTGCAGGTGCCTCATTTCCCTGTGCTGCTCCAGGCCAGCCCATCAACCCCCATGGACGCATCTACCCCGAGGAGATGATCCAGACGGGGATCTCACCCATAGATGTGATGAACAGCATCGCCCGTGGCCAGAAGATCCCCATCTTCTCTGCTGCTGGTCTCCCCCACAACGAGGTGGGTCCTCATGGGGTGCTCAGCCCCCACTGCACCCCAGTGGTGGGCAGAAGAGGAAGATGAGGATAGAAGAGGAAGCATTTGGGAGGGTTGGAGACTCTTCTGCATCTCTCCTTCTCCCCTTGCCATGCTCTGGCTCCATGCTCAGCTCTGCTCACCATGATGGGCCAGACCCACACTTTGGGGTGTCTGTTGTGATCCCCCATCCATGCAGGGTGATGGGTTGGTGCATCGCTACCCCGTGCCTCAGTTTCCCCATCACCGCAAGCAGTAAAGCAAAGCCCATCGTGGGCTGTTCCCTTCTCTGCTGGTCCCTTCCATCTCCATCCCCTGCCCCTCATGGGGCCGGATCCTGGTCCCGGGGGGTGCTGTGACCCCTCTGAGGGGTCCATGTGCTGTCCCATCCCCTGCAGATCGCGGCGCAGATCTGCCGCCAGGCCGGGCTGGTCAAGAAGTCCAAGGATGTGATGGATTACCACGAGGACAACTTCGCCATCGTCTTCGCTGCCATGGGGGTGAGTTGGGGCAGGACAGCCCAGCCTGGGGCCCTCAGTGCACACACAGGACCTGTCGGCAGCCTTGCTGCCACCTCCCCGCACCGCTGCATCCCTGCCTGCCTCAGTTTCCCCATGCGTGGAGCCACCCCGCTCCTGTTGACCACTTGTCCTCTGCTGGGGCAGGTGAACATGGAGACAGCTCGCTTCTTCAAGTCAGACTTCGAGGAGAACGGCTCCATGGACAACGTGTGTCTGTTCCTCAACCTGGCCAATGACCCCACGTGAGTCAAACCCATGGCTCTGGCACATGGTCCTTCCTCTTTCCTCCTTCTTCCTTCCTCCTTCTTCCTTCCTCCTCATCCTCCTCATCACCATCGTCCTTTTCCTTCTCACTGAAGGATCCCATTGGCCTGTTGGCAGTGAAAAGGCAGGGAACCTGTCACCAAACCCCACAGCTTGTGGGTCCCCATCACATCCTGCAGCACTGGGAACCCTGGGTGGGCCATCGCCCAGTCCCACCTCAGGGACCCCAGGAGGTGCCCATGGGTGCCCGGTCACCCCGGCCCGCTGCAGGGGGGCTCAGGAAGGGGAGTTGGGGTCTGAGGGTGCCCACCCTGTCCCCTGGCAGGATCGAGCGGATCATCACCCCCCGCCTGGCCCTCACCACCGCCGAGTTCCTGGCCTACCAGTGCGAGAAGCACGTGCTGGTGATCCTGACGGACATGAGCTCCTATGCCGAGGCACTGCGGGAGGTCAGTGCCTGTCCCTGGGATCCATCCGAGTCCTCCCTGTGTGGCTGGGGGTGAGAAATGCCCTGTTGGGGTGCCTGGGGTCCCCAGGGTACTTGGTGTGCTCAGGGTGCTGGGGGTGCTTGGGGTGCCCGGAATACTTGGGGCATTTGGGATGCTTGGAGTACTTAGGGTTCCCAGGGTACTTGGGGTGCTCAGGGTGCTGTAAGCACCTGGGATACTTGGGGTGCTTGGAGTACCCAGGACCCATGGGTTTCCCAGGGTACTTGGGGAGCTTGAAATACCTGGAGTGACCAGGGTGCTGTGGGTGCTTCGGGTGCCCAGGATACTTGGGGCACTTGGGATGCCTGGGGTGCTTGGGGTACTTGGGGTGCTCAGGGTGCCTGCAGTGCTTTGGGGTTGCCAGAGCAGTTGGGGTGCTTGGGATGCCCAGGTTGCCTGGGGTACCTGGGGTATGCCCAGAATAACTAGATGAGCTTTAAGGTCCCTTCCAACCCAAACCATGCTGTGGTTCTATGAACACTTGGGGCACATGAGATGTTTGGGTGTCCAGGGTGCTGGGCGCACTTGGGGTGCCCAGGATACTTGGAGTACTTGGGGTGCTCAGGGTGCTTGGGATGCTTAGGGTACTAGGGATACCTGGGGTGCTTGGGATGTTCAGGGTGCCCATGGCACTGGGGGTAATTGGGGTGCTCAGGGTTCTTGGGGTGTCCAGGATGCTGGGGGTGTTCAGGGTACCAAGAATACTTGGGATGCTCGGGATGCCCAGGATACCTGGTGCACTTGGGGTGCCCATGGTGCTGCGGGTGCTCAGGGTACCAAGGACACTCGGGGTGCTGGGGAGGTGCTTTGGGGTGCTCCCCCCCTCCCCAGCCCTCATTCCAGCCCCATCCGCAGGTATCGGCCGCCCGGGAGGAGGTTCCGGGCCGCCGCGGCTTCCCCGGTTACATGTACACGGACCTGGCCACCATCTACGAGCGAGCCGGGCGCGTGGAGGGCAGGAGCGGCTCCATCACCCAGATCCCCATCCTCACCATGCCCAACGACGGTCAGCGGCGCCCGGGGCGGGCTTTGGGGGATCCGGAGTGATCCATTGGGATAGCGAAGCTCACTGGGATGCTTTAGGGTTGTTTCCCCCCCCAAGTCATCCCTCTGGTCCCCAGCTGGAGCAGAGCGCTGCGTTTCAGCCAAAGGATGTGATGGAGTGACTCATATTTGGAGGGTATGGGGGTGCAGACATTGGTTTGGGGGTGCCAAGCCTAAACCAAGCAGTTCTCAGCCCAGTGATGGGGGAACTGGCTCTTGCTCACAACCTCAGGCCAATGCCCCTTCCCCATGGCCATGCTGCTCTGGTGACCCCCCAGCATGGGGCATGGCCATGTCCCATGCCTGGCCATGCAGCCAGACCCGCTTTTGGGGCTCACCCCTCCCTGCCTTCCCCCAGACATCACCCACCCCATCCCCGACCTGACGGGCTTCATCACCGAGGGGCAGATCTACGTGGACCGGCAGCTCCACAACAGGCAGGTTCGTTCCCGAGCCCATTCCCGGCTCATGTGGGGCTGGGAATCACCTGAGAGCACCAGGATGGGGGTGCTGAGGGCATTGGGAGCCCAAAGCGGGGCAGTGGTGCCCGTGCCTGCATGGGGGCACAGAAGAATGTGTTGGGGTCCCTCTCACCCTGCAGATCTACCCCCCCATCAACGTGCTGCCCTCCCTGTCTCGTCTGATGAAGTCGGCCATCGGGGAGGGAATGACCAGGAAGGACCATGGGGATGTCTCCAACCAGCTGGTAAGGGATGGGCAGGAAGGGGATGAACAACCTCCTGCTGCTTGGGCTGAGATCTTGGTGCTCTTGGTCATGGTGGGTTCAAGCACTTGCTTTTGGCACCTCTTTGGCTTGAAGGAGAGCTCTGAGGGGGAGATTGAGGGTCCAGCTCTGGGGCAACAGCACAGGAGGGACGTGGAGCTGCTGGAGCGAGGCCAGAGGAGGCCCCGGAGCTGCTGCGAGGGCTGGAGCAGCTCTGCTCTGGAGCCAGGCTGAGAGAGCTGGGCTGGGGCAGCCTGGAGAAGAGAAGGCTCCTGAAGGGGAGACCTTAGAGCAGCTCCAGTGCCTAAAGGGGCTCCAGGAAACCTGGAGAGGGGCTTTGGACAAGGGATGGAGGGATGGGATGAGGAATTTGGGCTTCCAACTGGAAGAGGGAAGAGTTGGATGAGATACAAGGAAGAAATTCTTCTCTATGAGGGTGTTGGGACACTGGAAGGGGTTGAATGGAGAAGCTGTGGCTGCCCCATCCCTGGCAGTGTTCAAGGCCAGGTTGGACACAGGGGCTTGGAGCAACCTGCTCTAGTGGAAGGTGTCCCTGCCCGGGGCAGGGGTTGGGACTGGATGAGCTTTAAGGTCCCTTCCAACACAAACCCTTCCATGCTCCCCACCCTGCTGCACTGGTGGGTCTCATAAGGGTCCATCTGTCCTGACACCCATCTGTCTGTCCCGCAGTACGCCTGCTACGCCATCGGGAAGGACGTGCAGGCGATGAAGGCGGTGGTGGGGGAAGAAGCGCTCTCTGCCGATGACCTGCTCTACCTGGAGTTCCTGCAGAAGTTCGAGAAGCAGTTCATCAGCCAGGGTGAGGCGCAGGGACCCCAGAACCAGACCCATAGCGAGCTTCAGGACCGGATGGGGACCCCCAGCATCTCTCCATCTCCTTTGCCTCCTTCTCCTCCCAGGTCCCTACGAGAACCGGAGCATCTTCGAGTCCCTGGACATCGGGTGGCAGCTCCTGCGCATCTTCCCCAAGCAGCTGCTGAAGCGCATCCCCGAGAGCATCCTGGCTGAGTACTACCCACGGGAGACCAAAGCACCAGGGCAGGACCCAGCCACCACATCCCTGTGACCCCCCCAGCCCTGGGGAGCAGCATCATGTACCCCAAAACCCATATAGACCAGCCAAAGTTCCCTTCAGTGGGGCTGGCTGGGGTTAGATACCAGGAGAGTGCAGGGGGCTGAGCATCCTTGGCACCAGCATCCAAAAGAGGTGAGAAACCTCTTCTCTTGCCTAATAAAACGAGTGTGGTCACCAAACCCCCTCTGTGTTCTTTATGCTTTCTGCTGGGCTTGGTTCCTCCCCACCCCCGGTTATAGACTCACAGACCGGTTTGGGTTGAAGGGACCTTAAAGCTCCTCCAGCTCCAACCCCTGCCCCGGGCAGGGACACCTTCCACTAGAGCAGGTTGCTCCAAGCCCCTGTGTCCAACCTGGCCTTGAACACTGCCAGGGATGGGGCAGCCACAGCTTCTCTGGGCACCCTGTGCCAGCGCCTCAGCACCCTCACAGGGAACAGCTTCTGCCTCAGAGCTCATCTCAATCTCCCCTCTGGCAGGTTAAAGCCATTCCCCTTGGCCTGTCCCTCCATCCCTTGTCCAAAGCCCCTCTCCAGGTTTCCTGGAGCCCCTTTAGGCACTGGAGCTGCTCTAAGGGCTCCCCAGAGCGCAGCAGAGGGGCAGGATCCCCTCCCTGACCTGCTGCTCACACTCTGGGGTTGCAGCCCAGCACATAGGGGGGGGTTCTGGTCCATTCCCATCCGCCTGCCTGCACCCTTTACCCATCCCATGAGGCTGCCTGTGCAGAGGGGCAGGACCCTGCCCAAGCTCCCATCACCACTGACATCTCCTCAGCACTTGTTACTTGGTGATGACCAGGGTGGGTGTTTGCTGCTGAGGTTCATGCAGAAGCACCCTCAGCACCTTCATGGCTCAAAGCAACTCGTAGGTGGGGCAGAAGGAGTTTCAGTTCCCCCTGAGCCCTGGCTTGTGGCTGGGGCAGGACCAGCTCCGCCTGGAGCTGGGTGCTCAGCCCCCATCATCACTGGTGACGTTGGGGGTTTCACTTCCTTGCAGCAGGCTCCAGCTGGGCTCAGGGTGCTGGGTCCCACCAGCCCCACACCATGGCCTGGGCTGAAGAAGGCACAGGGCAGCTCACAGGTAAGGTCCTTTCCCTGCGCCGAACGATGCGATGGGCTCACACATGGACGGGTATCCCATGGTGGGGTGGCTCTGGCTGTCCCCTGCGACCATCACCATGGCCTCTGGGTGCTGTGGGCTCATAGATGGTTCTTAAGGGGTGAAACCAGCCCTGAACTGGGCTTGGAGAGGGGATTTCCTCTGCTCAGCTCCATTGCGAAGGGGTGAAGGGTTGTATTTAGATGGACAGGCAGCTCCCAGGCGTGATGTGCTTCTGTCTCTGTCCGTCCATCCCTCCATCCATCCCTCTATCCCTCCATCCATCCATCCCTCCCTCCCTCTGCTGCTCAGGGCTGCGGGAGGTTCCCATCCCAGCTCCTTTTTAGGGTCTTTGCTGGTGTTTTCATGCTTAAACATCTACATCTCGCAAGAGCTGAGGCCGCGGGGAGCAGCCTTTGCACATCCCAAGCCCCACACTTGGCACAGGGGTCCTGGTGAGGGGTCCCAGTGCCCGGTGTGTCCCATGGGGACCCCCAGCCCATGCTGGCAGTGTGAGGTCCCCACACCAGTGGCTGGATTACAAACGGGGGGGGTGGATTTAGATTCCAGAGGGAATTCCCCACCAGATTCAGGCTGTTTTGGGAAGGGTCTGTGGCAGGGGCTGGATTCCTGCCCCAGCAAGGGAGACCCCAGAGCCCCTGGGGACAAGGGACCCCCATCCAGCATCCCAACAGAGCACCCCAGTCCCCATCACTGGGGACCACCAGCCCCCCCAGTGATGGTCCCATAGGGATGTGCTCCTCCTCCCTGTGCCCTCAGTGGGGTCTCACCCCCCAAACCCATTCACCCCAGTGCCACGGGGCTGGTTTGATGGGGGGAAGCTCAGTGGTGCTGGGGACTGTCCAGCCCCAAGCGTCACCCCAGTGTCCCCCCACCAGCCGAGCCCATCAAGGCATCCCTCTGTGGTGGCACCTCTTGTGCTCATCGGCAGCAGGATGCTCCGGGATGGCTTTTCCCAGCATCTCCCCAGGAATTTGGCAGCAGAGGCGTCACCAGCCCATGGTGCAGGGAGGGTCAGGGGGGCTCAGCCCCTCTCCTTGCAGAGCAGCATGATGAGAGCAAAGGGTTGAGACACCTCCTGGGTTTCCACCTACGCTGGGGACCTTCCAATGTGCTTCTGGTTCCTCTGCAGCCATCCTGGAGGCGGAGAGCAGCGAGGAGGAGGAGGAGGAGGATGAAGCAGCCGTGGTGCAGGTATCACCCACAGGCTCATGTTCTGGTTTATCCCCTCCTGCCCTGGGGTGGTGCAGGGCTGGTCCAGCCGCGGCTCTGGGCCTGGCGCTGGTGCCATCACCCAGTGTCATGGGCACATCGTCACCCACAGCATCCGGGGGGCTCAGGGCTCGATGAGACCCGGGAGTGCTGAGCCATTGGAATGCTGTGCTGATGGAATGCCAATGCAACGCAATGTTGTGCCAATGCAATGCCAACTCAATGCCATGCCAATGGAATGCCATGCTAATGGAATATCAATGCAATGCCATGCCAATGCAATGCCAATGCAATGCCAATGCAATGCCATGCCAACACAGTGCTGTGCCAAAGCAATTCCATGCCAATGCAATGCCAGGCCAATGGAATGCCATGCCAACGGAATACTGTGCCAATGGAATGCCAAATCAATGCTGTGCCAGTGCAATGCCAGTGCAATGCTGTGCCAACACAGGGCTATGGCAATGTAGTGCCAGCCCAAAGCAATCCCATGCCAATGGAATGCCATTCCAAACCAATGCCATGCCAATGCAATGCCATGCCAAGGCAATGCCAATGCCATGCTGTGTCAATGCAATGCTATCCCTGCACAATCCCATCCCAAGCCAATGCAATCCCAATGGAATACTAGAGGCATGTTTCTCCTGCAGCATCCCGCCCATGCCCAGGAGGCGGGTGAAGCCAAGGAGCGCCTGGCCGAGCTGGAGCAAGGTGAGCCCCATCCCACCAGAGCCACATCCTGGCTCGGTCCTGTGCCTCGGGGTGACCTCAGCCCTCATTGGAGCTGGTGCTGACGGAGCCAGTGGGAGTTCAAGTGGGAAAACCCCTGTTGCGGCACTGAGCTGGTCCCTGCATCCATCCTGCACCTCTGCAGCATCCCAGGCGCTGCTGGCCGAGCTCTCGGCGCTGGAGACCGAGTTTGAGATCGAGAGGACGTGCCGGGAGCGAGCCGAAGCCTACGCAGCACAGGTAGGGGTGGGCACTGTGACCCCGCTGCTGTCACCCCACAGCACCCCAGTGCCCACAGCCCCTGTGGGTGCGAGGCTGCTGGTGCATCCCCAGCGCACCCAGTGCAGTGGGTGCAGCAGGAACATCAACACAGTGTCAATGTATTGATGCTGCGAGGGCTGGAGCAGCTCTGCTCTGGAGCCAGGCTGAGAGAGCTGGGCTGGGGCAGCCTGGAGAAGAGAAGGCTCCTGAAGGGGAGACCTTAGAGCAGCTCCAGTGCCTAAAGGGGCTCCAGGAAACCTGGAGAGGGGCTTTGGACAAGGGATGTAGGGACAGGCCAAGGGGAATGGCTTTAACCTGCCAGAGGGGAGATTGAGATGAGCTCTGAGGCAGAAGCTCTTCCCTGGGAGGGTGCTGAGGCGCTGGCACAGACTTTTCCCAGAGAAGCTGTGGCTGCCCCATCCCTGGCAGTGTTCAAGGCCAGGTTGGACACAGGGGCTTGGAGCAACCTGCTCTAGTGGAAGGTGTCCCTGCCCGTGGCAGGGGTTGGGGCTGGAGGAGCTTTAAGGTCCCTTCCAACACAAACCATTCCATGATCCCACCTCAGGTGAAGCAGGAGAACAAGCAGCTGAAGAGGCTCAGCCTGGCCCCAACAGCCCCCCAAGCTCGGCTCGAGGAGGTGCCCCCAGAGGAGGACCCTGACCCTGCCCAGTGCTATGGGCAGCAGCTTGAGGGTGAGCCAAGGGGATCCCATCCCATCCCCATCTCTTCCTCATCCCCTTCCCATCCCCACCCCCATCCCATCCTATCCCATTCCCATCCCATCCCATCCCCAACCCCATCGCCGTCCCATCCCATCCCCATCAGAAGCAGCAAAGCACCAGCCCGGCGTTCCCTAAGCCTGGCTCAGCCTGGCCCTGAGGTTTAGGATGTTCCTGGTCCTTGTTCCGGATAATCAGGAGAAAGTGAATCTAAAGCCTAAGGGAAAAGCTGAACTGAAAGTGCTGCTGCTCCACTTCCCCCTTTCCCATCCTGGTTTCCCATCCTGTTTCCCACTTCTGGCTGTGTTTGTATGTCAGTGCCTGGGAGATGCACCCTCAGGGACACCCCTCTCCAGCCAAACCCTCCCTGTGGGGATGATCCAACGTCTTTGCCCATGGGTTGACCCTTTGGAGGATGCTCAGGGCAGCTTTGGGCAGGGAGAAGGGTGCTGAGCACGGCCCATGTGTCCTGGGGATGCTCTTCCACCCCATTGCCATGTGTGTGTCCCTCTGTGTCACCTCCCAGAACCAGCTTCCAGCAGGATGGGGGCGAGATGGGGAGGTCCCTGTGGCATCCCAGTCCCAGGAATGGGCTCTGGTGGGTCCCTGCTCCCCATTCCCACCCCTCATTCCCTGCTTTGCTCCCAGACCTGCAGAAGAAGATCTCCTGGCTGCTGGAGCAGCGGAAGGACCTCACCATCCAGGTCCAGGAGCTGCAGAAGCAGAACCAGGACCTGCAGGACCAGGTACCTCCTGGGACCCCCAATGGGACCTCCCAGCCCCTTCCCCTCCTTCCTCACCTCCTGCTCGTCCCTGTCGCTCCTTGCTGAGCTCAGGACAGGGGGTTTGGGTATGAAACCCCAATTTGGACCCACCACCATCTCCCTGATGTCCTGGGGGGTGCTGGTGTGGTGGGACCCCCCGGATGAACCCGGATCTCGTCCTGCTGCAGCTGGAGCTGGGGCAGGAGGAGCAGCAGCGCCTGCGGGCTGCCCTGGCCACTAGCCAGCGGGCACTGAGGTCCTTCAAGAGAGGTGAGATGGGTGCTGGGGCCCCATGGCCGTGTCCCCTCCCGCTGGCAGCTCCCAGTGCCGCCCAGTCCGGTGAACTGGTGATGGCAATGGATGGCGCAGCGCCGGGACATGGGTGTCCCCATGCATGGAGGTGGCGGTGCTGAGGTCCCTGGGGTGCCATGGACCCCTCTGAGACCTCGCTGTCCCCGCAGTGTCCCACATCATCACCCAGGATTACTGCGAGGCGATGCAGCAGCTCGAGCTGGAGCAGGACCTGCGCCTGCACGCGGAAGCCTTCGCCCATGAGGTGCAGGCAGGGCCTGGGACACCCTGGCCATGGGTGCTGGGGGGGAAAAGGCACCCATAGGAGTGGGAAACCAAGGGGTTGATGCTGCCGGTGTCCTTCAGCGGTAGATGGAGATGGGATATTGGGAAGCTCTTCCCTGTGAGGGTGCTGAGGCGCTGGCACAGGGTGCCCAGAGAAGCTGTGGCTGCCCCATCCCTGGCAGTGTTCAAGGCCAGGTTGGACACAGGGGCTTGGAGCAACCTGCTCTAGTGGAAGGTGTCCCTGCCCGTGGCAGGGGCTGGGGCTGGAGGAGCTTTAAGGTCTTTTCCAACACAAACCAGTCTGGGGTTCTATGATGGAGACACCCCAACACTCAGCCCACTGCTGGCTCAGCACCAAGGGGATGGGGATGCTCCTGGGCACCCATCATCATTCCCTGGGGTGATATTATGAGGGTTTCACTCCCAGCCTCCAGGTAAAGGGCAGCAAAGCCCGTTTCCCCCTGGGAAAGGGCGCTTCTCCTGCTGTGGACTCCCTGACCCCATTGTCCCCACGGCAGATGCTGGTGCAGAAGAAGGAGGCGAGCAGGCAGAGCACCATCCTGCTGCAGGGCGCGGGGCCCAGCGCCCAGCTGCTGGCGGCGCTGCAGGACGTGGCGCGCCTCACGCGGGCACTGGAGGAGGCCAAGCAGGAGCAGCACCAGCGGGTCAGGGCCGTCCCCAAGGGGTGACAGGGGGTGACACAGGGGGTGACACAGGGGGTGACATAAGGATGGGTCATGGCACCACTTTGGTGCTGGTGGAAGGTTCCTCTGGATGCGGGAACTGGATGTGACCGGGATCAGACCCCCCCCATTATGCCCATCCCATGCTGGTGCCCAACACGGAGAGGTTCTTCCAGACCCCCCCAACACCTCCTCAATGCCCATCCAGTGCTGGGTGCCAAACCTGCATGGAGAGGTTGTTCTTCCAGACCCTCCATCACCTTCTCCATGCCCATCCCACATGGATGTCCAACCTAAAGAGGCTCTTCCAGACCCCCCATCACCCTCTCCATGCCCATCCCATGCTGGGTGCCCAAACGGGTTGCTCCTCCATGGGTTTCCACTAGCACTTTTAGGTCCCATGGCTGGGCTACCACACAATGGGAGCCCCCACTCTGGGTTAGCACCCACCAAGCTGCCATCACCCAGCCAAGAACTGTCCTCACTGCACCTTGAAGCTCCTTGCAAGAGGCCAATGTGGGTTGTGGAGCACCCACGTCCCTGGCAGGGACAGCACCGTGGTCCCCAGCCCCAGGACCCCTCCAGCGCCCCCATTCCCGCAGGTGCAAGAGCTGGAGGAGCAGCTGGGGAAGCGCCCAGAGCCAGAGGAGCTGGATGAGGCCCGGGCAGCTCTGGCTGTGGCTGAGGAGGAGAAGCTGCGGCTGAGGACGCGGCTGCAGGAGGCTGAGCAGCGCCTGCGGGAGCTGCAGGAGGAAGGTGGGTGCAGCAGGAGCCCCAGGGGTGCCCATAGGGATGCCCATAGGGATGCCCATAGGGATACCCATAGGGCTGCTCATGAGGATGCCCACATGGATACCCATAGGGATGTCCATAGGGATGCCCATAGGGATGTCCATAGGGATGCCCAAGGGATGCCCATAGGAGTGCTCATGAGGATGCCCACAGAGATGTCCATAGGGATGTCCATAGGGATGCTAAAGGGGATGCTCAAGGGGATGCTCAAGGGGATGCCAATAGGGGTGCTCATGAGGATGCCCACAGAGATGTCCATAGGGATGTCCATAGGGATGCTCAAGGGGATGCCCAAGGGGATGCCCATAGGGGTGCTCATGAGGGTGCCCATAGGGATGTCCATAGGGATGTCCATGGGGATGTCCATAGGGATGCCCGTAGGGATGCTCATAGGGGTGCCCATAGGGATGTCCATAGGGATGCCTGTAGGGATGCTCATAGGGGTGCCCATAGGGATGTTCATAGGGATGTCCATAGGGATGCCCATAGGGATGCCCAAGGGATGCCCATAGGGTTGCCCATAGGGATGCCCATAGGGATGGGCTCAGGCTCCGAGGGGCAGCAGCCCTCAGTTCACCCCATTGCAGTGGGGCTGCTGCAGGAGAAGCTGGCGCAGGACCCACCGCTGCAGAGCCGGCCCCCCGAGGTGGCTGCGCCCCCCCCACCACCACCGCTGCCACCACCCGCACCCGCGGTGCCCGTGGAGTAAGTGTCACAGATGGACACCCCCATGGGTACCATAGCAGATAAGTGGGGCTGGGGGCAAACCTTCACCCCCCCAATGTTGGGGGCTGTCCCCAAGCCATCCCCAGGCACCGACCCCATGGGGCATGGGTGGGGGGTCACTGGGCATCGTGTCTGGTGTTGTGGGGTCCCCGGTGCAGCTCGGATGGGCTCTCACCTCCCCTCTCCCTTCCAGCCCGCTCTTGGCCATCAGGCAGAGGAAGGGACTGGTGAACCGGCAGTGCTGTAAGTACCCCCCCATGGCACCCCATTGCACCCCTGGGGGGTCCTGGTGACGTTGGGAGGGTCCTGGTGACATTGAGAGGGTCCTGGTGCCATTGGGGGGTCCTGGTGCCATTGCTGGTCTTGATGTCATTGGGAGGGTCTTGGTGCCATTTGGGGTTCCTGGTTCCATTGAGGGGTCCTGGTGCCATTGAGGGGTCCTGGTGCTATTGAAGGGACACCCTTTGAGCTCCCCAGTCCCCAAAGGCCACAGCATCCCTGGTCCTGCCCAGCGTGTGATGGTCCCAGCACAGGTTGGGGATGAGCAGGGTGGTACCAGCCCTGGGTCATGGCTGGGTTTGGCACCAAGGGATGGACCATGGGAATGGGGACACCGCAGGGAGGTGGCATCTCCTGACCGCCCCAGCAGGGACTGAACCCTGCAATGAGTGTGTGGGGTCTCAGTGTGGTGCTCCCTGCCCAGGCAAGCCAGAAGCTGAGGATGCCAAAGCTCGAGCCGTGCAGGAGATGATGGAGCGGATAAAGAACGGGGTGGTCCTGAGGCCCACGAAGGAGCGGGACCCCCTGGGACAGGTAAGGAGGGACCATGGGATCCCCATCCCATGGAATGATGCTCTGAGGGGGGACCCCAGGTCTTGGGATGGGTTTGGGGAGCACCAGCAGCCCCATGGTGGGCAGGATGAGGCCACATCCCCTCCTGCAGGGTGCATCGGTGGCGGGCAGCAAGCGGAGGAGCGCGGCGCTGGAGCTGCAGAGCATCCTGGTGAGCAGCCCCATCCCTGTCCCCAGCTCCATCCCCTGTCCCTTGTCATCCCTGCGGTCCCAGCGCCTGGATGCTGCCCCTCAGCACCTCTGCTGCGCACCATGGTCCCCAGGGTGCCATGCGGAGGGCGAGCAGGAGGGCTGGAGCGCGGCAGAGCAGCCTCAAGGGCAGGGACAGGCAGCTCGAGGCCATCCTGCAGCGCCGGCGCCGTGCGCTGGATGTGGCCCCGCAGGAGCACAGCGATGATGAGGCCGCGGAAGGGCCGGACCCTGGTACGGAGAAGGGCTTGGAAGGGGGGATAACGGGGCTGGATGAGCCCTCTGTGGAGGGAGAACATCCCAAGGGATTGGGAGGAGTCTCTGGGATCAGCGCTGTGAGGGTGCTGGGACGTTGGAATGGGTTGAATGGAGAAGCTGTGGCTGCCCCATCCCTGGCAGTGTTCAAGGCCAGGTTGGACACAGGGGCTTGGAGCAACCTGCTCTAGTGGAAGGTGTTCCTGCCCGGGGCAGGGGCTGGAGGAGCTTTAAGGTCCCTTCACCCCAACCCATTCCCTGGTTCCATGGCTGGTGCAGAGGTGACACCATGTGTCCCCTCGCTGTCCCACCACCCCCGCCGATGCTCTGCGGTCCCTCCTGGTGCCAAGCGCTGGGTCCCCATCGGCTCTCCCTTCGCTCTCACCCACCTCTCCCCATCTCTCCGCAGGGGACGAGGACCTCGATGCGGCTCCATCCGGGTGCTCCCCACCAGGGAGCAGGGACAAGGTCCCCTTCAGAGCCCGGGTGGCCAGTGGCCTCCCCAGGACCCGGCCACTCGCCCGCCCCACCGGGGGCAGATGGGAGCTGGGGTAGGGGAGATGCCATCACCCTGCCTGGAGCCATGGCTGGGTCAGGAGATGGGTGGGAAGGTGATGGGTGGGAAGGTGATGGGTAAGGAGGTGATGGGCGAGGAGGCGATGGGCTTAAATTAAAGTGAGGTGACACCAGGTCCCACATGTGTGTGCTGAGGGAGACGGGGATGGAGCTGCTCCAAATGGATCATGGCACAAGACCCTATGGGACCGGAGCAGGGCACCCCACATTTGCCACCCCAGGGTGCCTGGTGGCTGTTGTGTCCCCATTTGCAGTCTCAAAGGTCCACATTTAAGGAGGTAAATGGCACCCACACCCCAGACAAAGGGATTTGGACTTGGTCAGGGCAGAACACGCTGTGGTGCCCCATGTCCCCTCCACGCCACCAGCCTGGTCCCACTCTCCAGTGACACCCAACCATGGCGTGGGCAGCCCCGCACACTGGTGGCGCTGGACGGCGGGTGCAAGACCCCTCTTGGAGCCCATGGAGCCCCCAGGAGAGCTCTGAGCACCAACCGGTGGCATGAAGGGCTGGGACTCTACGTGTGCAGATGGGGACCCCCAGAGTGACCCTGCTCTTGTGGGGGTGAGGCCTGAACTGCTGCAGGTGAAGGAAACCCCCAGACACCCAAAGCTCTTGGGGTTCCCTTTGGGGGTCCAGGGAAAGCGAGGGGGGGATCCTGCCCCTCTGCTGCGCTCTGGGGAGCCCCCCCCTGCAGCCCTGACCCAGCTCTGGGGCAGCAGCACAAGAGGGACATGGAGCTGCTGGAGCGAGGCCAGAGGAGGCCCCGGAGCTGCTGCGAGGGCTGGAGCAGCTCTGCTCTGGAGCCAGGCTGAGAGAGCTGGGCTGGGGCAGCCTGGAGAAGAGAAGGCTCCTGAAGGGGACACCTTAGAGCAGCTCCAGTGCCTAAAGGGGCTCCAGGAAACCTGGAGAGGGGCTTTGGACAAGGGCCTGTAGGGACAGGCCAAGGGGAATGGCTTTAACCTGCCCGAGGGGAGACTGAGATGAGCTCTGAGGCAGAAGCTCCTCCCTGTGAGGGTGCTGAGGCGCTGGCACAGGGTGCCCAGAGAAGCTGTGGCTGCCCCATCCCTGGCAGTGTTCAAGGCCAGGTTGGACACAGGGGCTTGGAGCAACCTGCTCTAGTGGAAGGTGTCCCTGCCCGGGGCAGGGGATTGGGGCTGGATGAGCTTTAAGGTCCCTTCCAACACAAACCGTTCCATGTCTCCATGACCTCGGCCTCCCCCCGTCCGGCGCCATTGGAAATGTCACCTCCCAGCTCTGTTACTCATCAGCCTCTGCCCTTTCCCGACGTCGCTCCGGTATCGAGTGAATTCCTCTCCCCTCACTGCACCCTCCAAACACCCATGAAAATCAATGGGCTCCGTTCCCATGGGATGGGGACGAGGCTGCGCCGGAGCCTCCACAGGAGGAGATGCTTCAGAAGCTCTGTATTAACACACACCTTGCAAATCCTTAGTCAAAGGAGTAAGTCCAACTTCTGCAGAAACCTGAGCTCTTTGCAAACCCTTTATGGGTGGATTCTGGAGCATCCTTGCCTCAGCCCTGGGAATAACAGGAGATTTTAGATGTTATCCACCAGATTTCCTGGGATTCTTGTGGTTTAGGGTAAGGAATGGGGTGTTTTGACCAAATCCAGCCCCAAACCTCTCAGTTTCGGGCAGGAGATGAGCGTGATCCTCACAGCCCCCATGGCCTCACCTTCTCCCCCTGCATCCACAGCCGTGGAGGGGCTTCCCTGATCCTCTCCTTTTAACACTCACAGGGTTCCAGCTTTAACTATTCCTGGGGTTTCACTCCTACCAGCCAGAGAACAGGATTTACCTGGATGTGGCTCAGCTCAAGGAGATGGGTGTCAGTAACATCTCAAACACCCGATGGTCACAAGCTGTAGCCAGGGAAAATGGGATTTGTCGGCTGGAAAAGGACAGCGATCCACGCTGGCTTCCTGGGATGCACTTTCTAAGTGCATGGGAACAAGGACCAGAGACCCCATAAGAGGGACATTAAACATTCCCCATTTACATCCTACCCACTGGTTGAGCAGTCCTGGAGCTCTGTATCCCGCAGGAAGAGCCCTCCGTGGTGCCCTGCTCTCTGCTCCCAGCGCTCCAGCAGTTTTCCCTCCTTCCTGCAGGATGCTCAGAGAGAAGGAACCAAGTTTAAACCCCACCGAAGGCTTCTCCTCCGCCCCCCCCCAGCGGATTTGGGCTCTCACCCGCCCTGGGCCGTCTGCCTGTGCCTGAGGCGATGGAAACTGTTAAGCACAGTTTGGAGCAGAGCTGTGAACACACAGCCAGGAGCATCCCTGCAGCCTCCCCCGGTGCCATCCCCTCCTCCGGGCCTGGAAACAGCGTGTCCCAGCTTAAATGTGATCATGGAATCATGGAATGGTTTAAGGAAGGGAGCTTAAAGCTCCTCCAGCTCCAACCCCTGCCCCGGGCAGGGACACCTTCCACTAGAGCAGGTTGCTCCAAGCCCCTGTGTGAACACTGCCAGGGATGGAACATTCCCGATTTCCTTGGTCAGCCTGTGCTGGCTCCTCACCCTCCTCACAGGGAAGAACTTCCCAAGATCTAGGAACGCTTAACGCTGTCCCTCAGGGAAGGGAGGAAAAGCATCGGGATTATCCCACCGCTCACCCAGGCAGCGGAGCCAGGGCAGGGCACAGGGGCCAGACCCACTGTCCCCCCCCCGTGTGGCCTTGGAGCAAAACTGCAGCCCCAGAGCCGGAGCAGCTTGTCCAGGAGCTGCTCCTCAGCCTTGCTTTGCTTTCAGGGCTTCTGCCTTCGCTTCCCCAAGGCCCCAACAAGAGCTCTGTGGTGAAGACACCCAGCTCCTGCCAACCCGCATCTCCCCAGGCTCCGTGATGCACCTCCTGCAGCCTCCAGCTCCCCTCACAGCTCTCTCCTCCTCTTCTATTTCTCTATGAACATAACAAACCATGACCATGGAGAAGGTGATGTCCTCAGGTGATGGAGCCCAGCACCTGTGAGCTGCAGGGATGCTGCTGCATCAGCCTCTCTGGTAAGAACCTCATCCATAACCTTCATTGCAGGAGCAGCTCTCAAGTAGAAACCACAAATCACCACCAAACCACAGCCAGGGGCAGCGGGGGCTCTGCCTCACCTTTGCCATCAGCCAGAACTGGCCACAATGAGCCATTTTCCTAAGGAATTCCTCAAAAAGCCTTCCCAAGCCATGAAACTGGAGTATCCCCCAGCCCTGGCTGCGGGGTAACAGCAGGACATCAACCCTGGCATAGGCTGGAGGTGAAAGGAGGGAAAAAGGGGGGTTCCTTATGTTATAAGTAACAAGAACAAGGGTTCACCTCCTTCTCAGCATGACAATCCATGTTTTCCCCCCTTTTGGGAAGGGGGAGGCCTGGGGAGTGCAGCAGCACCGGGAATGCCGAGAGATGACACCCAAGGGAAGCTGAGGAGACTCACTCGGTGTTGTGCTCCCCATGAAACACATTCCCAGGGCCAGAGAAGAGAGAAGTGGTTGTTTCCAACACCAAAATCACCCAAACCACCATGTTGAGAGCTTCAGGTCACCTCCCCACAGCCACGGAGCATGGGGGGACACCAGCATCCTCCAGAGGTGGCAGCTTCCCAGTGGGAATCCATGAGGAGCTGGGCACTTGGGTCACTTTATTCTTTCTTTAATGAATGGCTCTGTGTAAACCTTAGTTCAGTGTCAGGCACGTTCTGCAGCCAAACTACATCACGTGCCAGCTCCTGGTTGTAAAGCCCTGGGAGGTGACAACGTCTCCCAGGTTGGGCAGTGCCAGGGGGGGAGCCTGGACTCTCCTTGTGCTCAGCTGGAACCAAACATCCTTCTTGCACACAGCCCTGGAGCTGGAGGAAACCTTCCCCGTGTGGCTGGTACCTCCAGTCAGTGCCCAGTTCCAACGTTCCCAGCAACAATTCCCAGGAAAATCCTGCTGGGATACATGGAGGAGGAGTGGAGCAAGGCCTGGGGCTGGTGCTGCCCCACAGCTCTCCGCACAGTCTGGGGCTGCCCCGCTCCTTCAGTGCAGCATCCCTGCTCAGTAGATCTTCTGTCGGCTGGGCAGGATGGCCTCCTTGATGAAAGAGAAGATGAGGAGGATCCCAGAGCGTTTCCCCCTCTTCCCTTTGGTGAAGTAGTTGGAAACCACATCGTCTGTGGGGAGAAGGGGAGGAAAATCAAACACCAACACACTGACAGGCACTGGAGCCCTGGGGTGGGTCTGGTTTCGGGGCCTGAAACGCATGAGCTGCCTTTATAGCACTGGAGTTACTGGTTTGCTGCCATCTACCTGCATTTGAAGTATGGAAGTTACTGGTTTGTTCCCATCCAGCTCCCTTTAAGGCATGGAAGTAGGTTTGATCCCATCTATGTGCCTTTAAAGCATGGAAGTTACTCATCTGTTCCCATCCAGCTCTCTTTAAAGCATGGAAGTTGCTGGTTTGCTCCCATCCAGCTCCCTTTAAAGCATGGAAGTAGGTTTGATCCCATCCAGCTGCCTTTAAAGCATGGAAGTTGCTGGTTTGATCACATCTACCTGCATCTAAAGCATGGAAGTAACTGGTTTGCTCCCATCCAGATCCATTTAAAGCATGGAAGTAACTGGTTTGCTCCCATCCAGCTCCATTTAAAGCATGGAAGTTGCTGGTTTGCTCCCATCTACCGTACCTGGATGCTTCCAGAAGCCACTGACAGGGAGCCCGAATCCTGAGCTCCCTGTTTTGAGCTGTAGGGAGAGCTCATGGAAAGCAACAGGGCTGGGGAGCTGCAGGGTGTGAAGCAGGAGGAACCCCTCACTCTGCTCACTCATCCCTCACCCTTTTCCTGCCCTGGCCTTGGAAGGGTTCTCCCGACCTGCTGCAGCCTGCCCCTGCTCCATGGGGCAGGAATGGGGTGTGTGATGGGCTGTGCTGGGCACAGCCCCCTGTGAAAGCCCATCACTCACCTCCAGGCTGCACTGTGGAGGGCAGGACGTTCTCTCCCGCTGACAAGGAGACGAAGAAAGCAAAAGGGATTAACCAGAGGCAGAAGGTGAAGTAGGCAAGAACCTGGAGGCAGAGACAGAGGCAGTGAGAGCAGAGCCACAATGCAGGCAGCACACCCCAACATTCCACCTGAACCCCTCGAGATAAAGGGCTCTGAAGGGGGAGAACTGCAGCTCAACCTCTCCCAAGCCTCAGGTGCTGAGATAGTGTCACACCATGGAGCTGATAAGGGATAAAATGCATCCAGCAGCACCCATGGAAGGACAGGGGATGCAGGAGAAGCCTTTGCTCTTGTCCTGGGCTCCTGGAAACCTTCATTTTAAAGAGAATTGAGGAAGCAGGACATTGGTGGTGCTGCTCTGAGCCAGGAAACCCCCTTCACACCTTCCAGGGGCTAAAAGGAAGAGGCAAGCCCTGGGTTGGCTCCTCCTGCCCTGGGGTGGGACACTGGGGCCTGGGGAGAGCCGAGCTGCTGCATCGGCCTCCTCTGCACCCAAATGCTGGTTAAACTGCACAAAACCTTGTGGTTTTATCAGTTTGGTGGAGATTTTCTCTTTGTTTTTAGAATCCGCACTAAGCGGCAGCTATTCTGGGGCCAGACAAGCCCCTTTGGTGAGTTTGGACCTTCACATGAGGATGGTGACACAGAATTAGTGCATCAGAGAGAGAAAAATAGTGAGTGATAATTCCAGAAGGGAAGTGATGTGGTCAAAAGACATTTAAAATGAACTTATTTTCTATTTTCCTTGGGTTTAGCACATCGGAAGAATGAAATCTGTGCTTAATAATGTTTTAAACACCTCTGAGTGGCTGAGGAAGCCCCAAGCCCCATCCTAGAGCAGAAACTACAGCTCCTGCCAGTGCTGAGGGCACAGGAACCCCCAGGGAAGGTCTGTGAGAACATCCTGAGCTGCTGCCTGAGCACAACAGCATTTCCCACCCTCCAGCAGCTCCAGGTGGGCAGGAAGGACACGGATTGACTCCCTCCCAAAGGCCTCTCACCTCTGAGAACAGGTAATACTCCTCAGCGAAGTACTGGAAGGCCAGGTAGTGATTGAATATAACCAGCACTGCAAAGGAGGAGACAGCATAATCAGCGTGTGGCGAGGCACAAACACCATCACCTCATCCCAAAGGCCCCACAGGAGGAGGAGGAGGAGGAGGAGGAGGAGGAGGAGGAGGAGGAAGCAGCTCCTGCAGCAGAGCCCCTGTGAGCCCAGCCCCTCAGTGCTGCTCAGCCCCTTGCCCAGCTCCTCGCACCCGCATCCTGCTGCTGCTGCTAAAAGATTTTCACAGCTCTGGTGTGAGCAGCACGAGCCCCATCGCTCTGCTCAGCCCCAAAGCCCTTGTCCCCCTGGTGCTTTCCCCCCCCCCCCGGCCCTGGGGGAGCCAGCCTGACACTTGCTAATGCTGCCCAGGGCTGAGAGCAGCACAGAGCCCCCCGTGTCCCCGGCAGCTGCTGCAGGGAGCAGCTCTGCTACCATGTGTAAAGCAAGTGAAGCTGAAAGGCAGGCAGGACACGGGGCTTAACGCTGGCCTCAGCACTGAAAACACCATTTAGCTCGTAAGAGGCAGCAACTGGACTTGGTTTTGCCTTTTAGCCAAGACAAGAAGACAGCAGCTCCAGGTAGGGAGCTCCAGGGCAGGCAGGAGGCAGCCCCAGCACTGGCTCCCACATGGATTTATCCTCCTGTCTTCATCTGTCACCAGATCCAGACCCTGAATGGCTCCAGAAAACACATCCCTTGATCTACACACCACAGGAGAGCAGATAAAGTGCTCAAGGCCAGGTTGGACACAGGGGCTTGGAGCAACCTGCTCTAGTGGAAGGTGTCCCTGCCCATGGCAGGGGGTTGGAGCTGGAGGAGTTTTAAGGTCCCTTCAATCCAAATCATTCCATGGATAAAATCCTGCCCACAGGAGTGCTGTGAGCAGCAAAGGTGCTCCAGCTGCACACAGCCACGCTCTGAAATATGCATAAGGGCTCCAGAAAGTCACACTGGAAGGTTCTGCCTGTTTGCTCCTGAGGGTGTCACTACACCTCACCCGGAGCAGAGGCTTAGGTCAGATCCATGCACAGGACATGGAAACACGCAGGAGCCTCCGCAGCTCGCAGGGGATGAAACCATTTGACCTACTCAGAGCAGCTAAAAACCAGTTTAACCAGCAGAGATAGTGGTGCAGCACCCCAGGTCTCCTCTGGGGTCAGCCTGTGACATGGCTTTGGCTGTTCATCAGCCGAGCGTGGTGGACAATCATAGAATCATGGGATGGTTTGGGGTGAAGGGACCTTAAAGCTCCTCCAGCCCCAACCCCTGCCACGGGCAGGGACACCTTCCACTAGAGCAGGTTGCTCCAAGCCCCTGTGTCCAACCTGGCCTTGAACACTGCCAGGGATGGGGCAGCCACAGCTTCTCTGGGCACCCTGTGCCAGCGCCTCAGCACCCTCACAGGGAAGAGCTTCTGCCTCAGAGCTCATCTCAGTCTCCCCTCTGGCAGGTTAAAGCCATTCCCCTTGGCCTGTCCCTCCAGGCCCTTGTCCAAAGCCCCTCTCCAGGTTTCCTGGAGCCCCTTTAGGCACTGGAGCTGCTCTAAGGGCTCCTGGAGCTGCTCCATCCCAGCCTGTGTCTGTGCTGGGATTGCCCTGACCCACGGGCAGGACCTTGCCCTTTGCCTGGTTGAACTCCATGGGGTTCATCATTAACTGATGAACGTGTCAGAAACTGCTCCTCCACATTAACGATGGACATTTGTCTCAAAGCTCTTCCTCCTCCAAACCATCAGCCCCTTCTGCTGGCAGAACCCCCCCTCTCACACAGCCCATTGCGCCACGGGGGCTGCACTTACACCCACCACGTCTCCCAGTGGGCTTCAAACCCCTCCTGCTCTTTGACCAGTGACCACCCAGAGGAGCTCTGCAGGGAGGACACTGAGCTTTGGGCCATTGGGATCTCATTCCCACAGCACTGAGCTTTGGGCCATTGGGATCTCATTCCCACAGCACTGAGCTTTGGGCCATTGGGATCTCATTCCCACAGCACTGAGCTTTGGACCCATTGGGATCTCATTCCCACAGCACTGAGCTTTGGGCCATTGGGATCTCATTCCCACAGCGCTGAGCTTTGGCCCATTGGGATCTCATTCCCACAGCGCTGAGCTTTGGGCCATTGGGATCTCATTCCCACAGCGCTGAGCTTTGGACCATTGGGATCTCATTCCCACAGCACTGAGCTTTGGGCTCGCTGGGATCTCATTCCCACAGCGCTGAGCTTTGGGCCTGTTGGGATCTCATTCCCACAGCGCTGAGCTTTGGGCCATTGGGATCTCATTCCCACAGCGCTGAGCTTTGGACCCATTGGGATCTCATTCCCACAGCGCTGAGCTTTGGACCCATTGGGATCTCATTCCCACAGCGCTGAGCTTTGGACCCATTGGGATCTCATTCCCACAGCACTGCTCCATAAGCCTGGAGCAGAACCAGAGCTGGGAAGCCCCAGTTTCCATCCCACACCATCACCCAGCCCATGGTTATCACAACCCCACCATAAACCACCATGACAAAGCCCTGTACAAAGCTCAAAGTCCTTCTGGAAGCCACAGAGGCTGCAGGAGCAAAAGCCAAACCTCTGCTGCCACCCAGAGCCCGCCCGGGGCCGGGGTGACACTGGTACCCATGGGGAGGGGAGAGCCCCACTCACCACAGGACAGGATGAAGTTGGAGGAGGTGAGCACGATGAAGGGGAAGGTCTGCAGCAGCCCAAAGTAGACGAGGTTGGTGAAGAGCCCCACTCCCACCATGAAGCCAGGGAACTGTTCGAAGAGGTAGAGCCCCACCAGCACGGCCGAGGAGAACTGGGGGAGAAAGTGGGGTGAAGATGGGGTGAAGGCAGCACCTTGTCACGGTCAAGGTGGCTTTTAGTGCTCTCTGCCAGCACCACATCAACCCCTGCACCTCCTGCCCAGCACCAGCCCCTGGGGAAGGATCCAAATGGAATCCCACCTCGCTGCGTTGGGAAGCAGGAGCTTCCCAAGGGCTTCCCATGCTGTGGGTGCTGTGCCAGCCCCGCGGCAGCCGTGGGGTGACCCTGGTGAGGAGCCCCCCATGTGTGCACACAGGGACTCACCCAGATCATGTACTTGATGATCCTCTTGGTGACAACCGTGTACTCCTCGATCAGCTCCGCCAGGTAGTAGAGCCCAGCCGCTGCGGGGAGAGGTCGGGATGAGCAGGGATGGAGGCTGGGATGAGCAGGGATGGAGGGTCGGGATGAGCAGGGATGGAGGGTTGGGATGAGCAGGGATGGAGGTCGGGATGAGCAGGGATGGAGCAGGGATACAGGAGGGAATGTGGCAAACGCTGGTGCTGCCTTCAGCCGTGGGACTCCCGCTCCGTAAGAGACTGAGGGCAGGGGTGAACCCCATCCCTGCAACACTCTGAGCACCCAGGGGACCTCGAGGGCACCCAGGGGACCCCCAATCTTTGGGGCACCCACGGGACATCGGAGGCACTGACGGGACCCCCAATCTCAGGGGCTGAGGCCTCCGGGATACTCAGAGGAACCCCCAAACTCAGGGGCTCTCTGAGGTCTCAGGGGCACTCAAGGAACCCCCAGTCTCTGGGGTACCCGGGGGGTAACAGAGGCACCCAGAGAACCCCCAATCTCAGGGGCACCCACAGCACATCAATGGCACCAACAGGACCTCCAATGTCCAGGGCACCCAGGGGACCCCCAATCTCAGAACTCCCCAAGGGATCCCCAATCTCAGGCGCTCTCTAAGGTCTGAGGGGCACCCAGAGGACCCCCAATCTCAGGGGTTGAGGACTCAGTGGCACCCAGGGGCCCCCAACCTTAGGGGGTCTCTAAGCTCTTGGGGCACCCAGGGGAACCCCAATCTCAGTAGCACCCACGGGACATTAGAGACACCCACGGGACCCCCAATGTCAGGAGCTGACGCCTGGGGAACAACCAAGGGACCCCCCAACCTCCGGAGGACTCCCGGGGGGTAACGGACCCGCGCCCCCTCCCCGGATCCGCCCCCCCCCCCGGAACCCCCCGACATATCGCGACAGCCCGCGGGAGGAGGCTGCGGCCTCACCGATGGCCAGGGTGACGAAGGCCACCTGTATGAGCAGGGACAGCCAGCTCAGCGCGTACATGAACCACATGGCGGGGCCGCGCCGGGGCCGCTCCCGCTCCTGATCCCGCTCCCGGTCCCGATCCCGATCCCGGGCCCGCTCCTGGGCCCGCTCCGGCGGCGGCGCTGAACACGCGGCGCCGGAACAAGCGAGCTCACCCGACCCAGCGCGGCCCGGCCGCTGCACGGCGCCACAGCGCCCCCTGCAGGAGCGGAGGGCTCCTGGGGGGTGTGGGGCGCTCATATTTGTGGGGACACGAGATGTGGAGGCGCCACTAAAAGGGCAGAGGGATCCTGGAATAGGGGGGTATGGAAACACCCATAAACTGGATGGGGCCCCCCGAACTGTACAGGGACTCCCCAAACCGTATGGGACCCCCCAAACCGTATGGAACCTCTCCAAACTGCACAGGGCTCTGGACCACGCAGGGACACCCCAAACTGTACAGGGACTCCCTAACCGTACAGGGGCCCCGAACTATATAGGGACCACGCCAATACCGTACAGGACCGTATGGGACCCCCCAAACCGTACAAGGACCCTGAAATATACAGGGAACCCCAACTATATAAGGACCCTGAACTATCAAAGACCCCTCTCCATACCCGTCAGGGACCCCCCCCAAACTGTACGTGGACCCCCAAACCGTACAGGGACACCTCAACTGTACAGGAACCCCCAAAACCTTACAGGGTCACCAAATCACACAGAGACCCCCATACTGTGTAGGTACCCCAAACTATACAGGGATCTCCCGAACCATACAAAGACTCCCCAAGCCATACGGGAACCCCAAACTGCACGAGGACCCCCAAAACTCTGCAATGACCCCCCCTAAACCTGTGTAGGGACCCCCTGAAACCATATAGACACCCCCCCATATAGACACCCCCTCTACATGTATAGGGACACCTCATGCAGCTGTATAGGGGTCCCCAGCTCCTAATAGGGACACCCTGTCTAGCCATATAGCCCACCCATCCATAGGCACCCCCTCTGCACCCCTGCAGACCCCCGAGGCTGTATAGGGACCCCAGCACCCATATAAAGACTCCCTTCACCCATATAGGAACCCCTGCACCCCTATAGGGATTTCACAACCCCTGTAGGAAGCCCTACACCCCTATAAAGGATCCCTTCACCCATATAGGGACCCCATAGCCCCCGTAGGAACCTCTGCACCCCTATAGGGACCGCAATATGCCCCTAGGGACTGGGATACCCTGGGCTGCACTGGGATATACTGGGATACACTGGGCTGCACTGGGACACACTGGGCTGCACTGGGGGGATACACTGGGCTATACTGGGATACACTGGGCTGCACTGGGGGGATACACTGGGCTATACTGGGATACACTGGGCTGCACTGGGATACACTGGGCTGCGCTGGGGGGATACACTGGGCTGTACTGGGATATACTGGGCTGTACTGGGGGGGATACAGTGGGCTGCACTGGGATACCCTGGGCTGTACTGGGAGGATACACTGGGCTGCACTGGGTGTCACTGGGCTGTACAGGGAGAGATACCCTGGGTTGTACTGGGGGGATACACTGGGTGAGCTCGCTTCTTCCGGCGCTGCGTGTTCAGCGCCGCCGCCGGAGCGGGCCCAGGAGCGGGCCCGGGATCGGGATCGGGATCGGGACCGGGACCGGGACCGGGAGCGGGATCGGGATCAGGAGCGGGAGCGGCCCCGGCGCGGCCCCGCCATGTGGTTCATGTACGCGCTGAGCTGGCTGTCCCCGCTCATACAGGTGGCCTTCGTCACCCTGGCCATCGGTGAGGCCGCAGCCTCCTCCCGCGGGTACACTGGGGGGGTACACTGGGCTGCACTGGTGTCCCCACTGGGGGTGGCGCAGGCACAGGATTGGGGGTCTGCGGGCTCTTAGTGCCGGTTCACACTCACCTGCCTGGGACTGCAGTGATGAGGCAGCGCAGCACGGTCCTGGCACCCCCTGCACCCCCCTGCACCTCCCTGCATCCCTCCTGTACCCCCCTGCATCCCCCTGCATCCCTCTTGTACCCCCCTGCATTCCCCTGCATCCCCCCCCGCAACCCCCTGTACCCCTCTGAATCCCCCCTGTACCCCTGCATCCCTCCTGCATCCCCCCTGCATCCCCCCTGCATCCCCCCTGCCTTCCCTTTGCACCCCACTTCATCCCCCTGCACTCCCTATATCCTTCCAGCACGCCCTGCACCCCCGCCTCCCTTCTGTACCCCCTACATCTGCCCCACATCCCCCCTGCATCCTTCCTGAATCCCTCCTGCCTCCCCCTGCACCCCCCACATCCACTTACATCTGCATCCCCTCTGCACCCCTATATCATTCCTGCAGCCCCCTGCACCCTCTGCACCTCCCTGCACTTCCCCGCATCCCTCTTGCACCCCCTTCACCCCCTACACCCCTCCTGCACCCCCTTACATCCCCCCTGCATCCCACTACATCCTTCCTGCATCCCCCCCTCTACAGACCCCCGCACCCCACCGAGACCCGCGGGTACACACATGGAGGGGGGCGTGTGACATGTCTATGCATGAGGGGTGCATGTGTGTGCACGCATGTACATGTGTGTGCATGCATGTACATGTCTGTACCCGCCAGGCTCTGAGCCCCACCGCTGCCCGTGCAGCCTGGCAGGGCCGTGCTGACCCGGGGGGGCTCCAGCCGGGACCCCCCAACCCCGGGGGCTGCTGCGGGGGGAGCGGGGCTGAGGGATGGTGCCCTGTGGGTGCGGGTGCAGGGATGTGGGTGCAGGGGGGTGGGTGCAAGGATGTGGGTACAGGGGTGGGTGCAAGCGGGTGCCCCCCCGGGTAGCCCCTTCTGCTGCTCTTCTCCCATCGGTGCATCCCTGGGCCCCCACCAGCATCCCTGGACAAGCTCCATGCTGTGTCCTGCCTGATGTGTCCTGCCTGATGCCTTCCTCCTGCTCCATCCTCCTGCTCCATCCTGCTGCCCCATCCTGCTGTCCCATCCTCCTGCCCCCATCCTGCTGCCCCATCCTCCTGCTCCCATCCTGCTGCCCCATCCTCCTGCTCCCATCCTCCTGCCCCCATCCTGCTGCCCCATCCTCCTGCCCCATCCTGCTGCCCCATCCTCCTGCCCCATCCTCCTGCCCCATCCTCCTGCAGGTCTGGGGCAGTCTGTGCCGTCTCAGGCTGTAGCTGCAAACTGGGAGCAGGGACCCCCCCGCCACTGTGATCTGCTGGGAAGAGCCAGGTTCCAACCGGTTCTGGAAGCATCTGGTGAAGAACAGTGGCTGAAACCCGTTGGGAAGCTCCCTGGGGAGACGATGGCCCCGATTTGGGGGGGCTCATGCCGGGAGGTGGTGGCAGAGCCGGCGGTGGGACCTTCCCCTCTCCCTGTGCCCCCCCGCCCCGAGGATTCCCGTTTTCCCTGTGAATCCCCTTCTCTCCCCTTTGGGGAGCTGCTGTTGTGGCCCCTGCCCGATACCAGGGGAAGCTCCGGCTGGAGCAAGGAGCGGGTTAAGGGGGGGCTGTTTTGCCTTTTGCACCCCAATGTGAGCATCAGCATCCCTTCATGCTGCTGGGGCCCGGGCACCCCAAGCATCCCAGCACCCTGAGCACCCTGAGAGCTCTGAGCACCCCAAGTACCCCATCCACCCCCTGAGCACCCCGAGCACCCTGAGCATCCCAGGTACCCCAAATACCTCAAGCACCCTGGGCACCCTGGGAGCACCAAGTACCTCAGGCACCCCATGCACCCCAAACACCCCGGGTACCACCATGCGTCCCAAGCACCCTGAACACCCTGGGCACCCCGAGCATCCCATGCACCCCAATTTCCTCAGGCACCCCATGCATCCTGGGCAGTCTGAGCACCCCAAGCATCCCGGGTTCCCCAGGCATCCTGGGCACCCTGGGTACCCCAAGCACCCCATGTTCCTCAGGCATCCTGGACACCCCAAGCAACCCAGCACCCTGAGCACGCCAGGGACTCCAGGCACCCCAGGTAGACCAAGCACCCTGAGCATCCGAAGCCTGGTCCTTACCCCTGCACCCCTAACACCCGGGAACAACCAGACTGCACCCCCAAGCACAGCACCCCCGTCACCCCACTCCCCATCCCGGGGTCCCCTGTGCCATGCTGTCCCCATCCCGGCTCCTGCAGCCTCGATGGGGGGATGCTCATTGGGGTGCTGTCTCCATGCTGGGGACCAGAGGGTGCGGGATGCAGCTTGGAGGCTCCCTGCGCATCCCGGTGATGGCTATGGGGCCCCTCCGTGTGCTGCGGTGTCCATGGGGCCGGGCTGCTCCGGCGCTATTTTGGGATGGTTTTCCCACCTTTCCTCTTTTCCCGGCAGCAAAGCGGCCGCGAGGCTCCCGGTCCCGCCGGGAGCCGCCGCTCCGGGGCACCGAGGCGCGGTTAATGTGTGAGAGCCGGGAGCCACCGGCTCCGCCGCCCCTTTCCCAGCTCCTGCTGCGCCCGCCGGAGCTTTGGGCTGCTTCCCACCCCCGCCTCGCCTTTTCCAGCGCCTTTCCCACCTCCCCGCTCCCGGCTCACATGGAATGGGGCACCCCGACTCCCGGCCGCCCCCCCACATCCCCGCGTATCCGGGTTCCTGCTCCCCACCAGCCCCGCTGCATCCTCATGGATCAGAGGGAGGGGTCCTCCCCATGGATCCCCATGGATCCTGCCTGACAGCAGGATCCATTCCCCAGCCTTCTGCATCCACATGGATGGGGATTTGGCCCCCCAGCCCTGAACATCCCCGTGGGTGGGATTTTGTGTTCCAAGCCCCATACATCCCCATGGATGGGATTTTTGTCCCCCAAACCGCATACATCCTTATCGATGGGGTTTCTCCCGCCTTCTCCCCTCAAACCCATGTATCCCCATGGATGGGATTTTGCCCCTCAAATCCCCACATCCTCCTGGGCAGGATTTTGCCCCCAAATTCCATGTATCCCTCTGGATGGGATTTTGGCCCCCAAGCCTCACATATCTCGATGGATGGGATTTTACCCCCCAAGCCTCATGCATCCCCATGGATGGGATGTTGCCCCCCAAAACCCTCCACATCCCCATGGATGGGATGTTGCCCCCCAAAACTCTCCACGTCCCCATGGACGGGATGTTGCCCCCCTAAACCTTATGCATCCCCATTGATGGATGTTGCCCCAAGCCCTGAGCATCCCCATGGATTAACTTTCGCCCCCCACCTCCCCCCCCATTCCCCTGGATGGAAAATATCCCTATAAACCACCCCATATAATACCCATTGATGCGATTTTGCTTCCCTAAACCCTGACCATCCCCATGGCTGGAATTTCATCCCCAAACCCGCCCTTTACGGAACTTCCCCCACCCCCATCCCTACCTTTTGCCCTCCCCACCTCCCCCCCCCCCGCGCCCCCCGGCTCTGGGGGTCAGGCAGGAAGCGGGGGGGCCGCATTCCTTATGCATCCCGGCGCTGATGCGCGCTGACAGCGGCTGCGCCGGGGCCGCGGCCGCGCTGCGGTTGATGTTAATCTGCTCCGTGTTGCGGCGCGGGTCGCGCTCCGGTCAGCCGTGCCCGAGCTGATATTCCCGGTTGTCCCAGGGAAGGGCTGGCTGTCAGCATCCCTCAGCCTTCATGTGCTCCCCCAACCGTGAACGGGGACCGAGCCATGGGGCGCTGCCAGCGCGGCTCAGCGCAGGGTGCGGGGGGCGCCCCCGGGTGGGGGGGACCTCCCCATCGCTCTATGTCTATGGGATGGGGTGAGGAGGAGCGGTGGGGGGAGCACTGGTGGGAAGGGGAGGTGTGGGAGCTATGGGGGATATAGGGAATGGGGAGATAGAGCATCCATCGGATGGTCGTGAGGCAGCTCCCCTGCTCCAGCATCACTTCAGGGCATTCCAGTTGTGGCCAGTGTGAGCCCATGGGGTGGTAGAGGAGCCAAATGCATCGCTATGAGGTTCTAGGGGAGCTCAGCATACCCCCATGGCGTGGTAGAGGAGCTCAGGGTGCCCTTATGGGGTGGTAAAGGAGCCAAATGCATCCCTATGGGGTTCTCGGGGAGTCCAGCATGTCACCATGGGGTGGTAGAGAAGCCCAACGTGTCCTTAGGGGGTTCTAGAGGAACCCAGCATGTCCCCATGAGATGTTAGAGGGGCCAAACATGTCCCCATAGGGTGGTGGGAGAGCCCAGTGTGTCCCCATGGGGTGATAGAGGAGCTCATCTTGTCCCCATGAGGTGTTAGATGATCCCAGCACATCCCCATGGGGTGGCACAAGAGCCTCCTGCCCCACACTGGCTCCTTCCAGTGCCACCAAGGTCCCCAGCGCATGGAAGCTCCCACTGGAAGGATCCCACCGGGGGCAGAGGATGTGGCTGGAGCCTGGCAGGGCTGGGACCCCCCGGTGTGTGCTGTGGGGTGCTGGGGACCCCAAGCCACCGGTTGGGGGGTGCAAGGGCCCCCCCCCATGGACCCGGGTCCCCGTGGCTGTGGGTGCTCCCCATCCCTTCATCCCTCTCTCTGCCCCATCTCCCTCCCCTTTCCCATCACTGGGGGGTGCCCATCCCACCGCTGTCCCCCCGGCCGGGGTTGGGGTCCCCTCTCCCCGCGGGGACACGTGGCACCGCGCTCCCGCCCGGCTCTCCCGAGCTTGGATCGCCCTCTAGTTTCAGGCTGGTGGGGACACAGCGGGATCGCGGGTGGCTCCTTGGCAGGACACCCGGACACCCACCGCCGGCACCACTCTGGAGCTGGCACCGGGACCGGCTCCCCACGGGGACCCCAATGGGGGTCAGGGGTGCTGGGGCTCATCCTGCACCTCCCCATGGCTCAGCACCCACAATACTCCTTGCAGCGGGTGGGGGGACATGGGTGCCATGGGGGGAGTGTGGCCCCAGGGCACCCCCATTGCCCATGGGCGACATCCCGTTGCCCACACAGCATCCCATAGCACCCCACTGCACCCGATGCCACCCCAGCACCCTGCCCCTCTCCACCCCATGGGTGCCAAGGGGACAAGGGCACAACCTGGGCTTCCTCCCCATGGCCATGGGGGCTGCGGGGGGACCAGGGGACCACCCCATGACCCTGAACCCCTGTGGGCAATCCCCGTCCCTGGGCGCTGCGGGGTGCCGGGGGCTCCGCCTGCCTCATCCAGGGATTACCGGGGCCGGGATCTGCCTGATCCCGCTTAACGCCGGGTTTAGAGTCCCCTGAGGCCACCCGGAGCCGTCACCGGGTGCCCGGGGGCACAGCGGGGGACACAAAGTGTGTGTGTGGGGTGGCAGAGCCGGCGTCACTGCGGGCTCCATCCTGCTCAGCCGACCCCACATCCTCCCCCATGCCAGACGCTGGGGGTTCCCTGCTGCGGTGGGGAGATTCTCGGGTGGCTTGTATGGCTCAGCACCCCCCCCCCGCTCACCCCGCACGGGCTCTGCACCCATTGCGGTGAGAAAGGGCTTTATAGGTTACACCCCCCTGCACCCCAATGTTGCACTCTGAGACCTCAGCCCCATTCCCAGGGAGCACTGGGAGATTCCCAGCGCAGCCCCATGGATGCAGGGATATGGGGGTGCATATGTCCCCCCCCCCCCCCACCAGCCCCATGGGACCCCCAGATGCCACCGTGTGCCCGGGGACACCGCCAGGGCGACGCCAGGCGGGTGACACCAGCCCGGCTCCAAATCCCTCCTGTGACCTGGAATAAAATCCCTTTGGGAATTCATTAACTCACTGTCAGAGCCCGGCGCCGGCGCCGCACCGGAGCTTAAATAGGTCACACATGAGCCAGTGCCAGCGGGGGACACATGGGGTGACATGACACGGGGGGGGGACACGGGGTCACCAGCACCGCTGCATTGCCACGTGCAGCCCCACACGCGTGTGCGCGGCCATGGGCGCGCTCTGCACACGTGTGCTCACATGTGCCCATGGACACACGTGGGGAAACTGAGGCACGGGTGAGGTGCTAAAGGCACCCAAAGGGGGCCGGGATGTGCAAAAAGGGGGTGGCTTCGGGGTGTCCCTGGCCTGGGGGATCCCCCCCCCCTCGGCCTGCACAGTGATAACAGCACTTGGTGATGCACGATCAGCTCTAATGGGCTCTGCCCGTGTTAATGCGCTGCATCCGCGGCCCCGACACCCCCCCCCCCGGCACAGGGTCCCCCCCATGGCGGGGAAAGGGGGGAATGGGGGGGCCGGGCTGGGAAATGCTGAGTCAGCAAAAGAGCCTGGAGGGGTTTGGGGGTGGGGATGGGGATGGGCACCCGCTCAGCACCCGGTTATTGAAGGGCATCGTGCCTGGGGAGCCAGGATCTGTCCCCGTCCCTGTTCCATTCCCATCCCCATCCCATCCTCATCCCCATCCCCATCCCCATCCCATCCCCATCCCCATCCCCATCCCCATCCCTCTCGCCCCGGTTGCATGTGGGATGGGGAAAGCCACCGCCACCAGCACAGGGATGGGGTTGGGAGGTCCTGGAGACCAAAGCCCCCCCCATGCGATGTCCCCCCACAGCCCCTGTGCCACCTCCCTGTACCCTCTGCAGACACCTGGGAGGAAGGTGACAGAGCTGGTGGCCAAAATGACACCAACAATCCCCTTCCAATGGGAACAGGGACAGGGATTCTCATCCCGGGGTGGGCGCAGCCTGAGACAGCCTGTGCTGAGCGTGAGGGGCTGCAAAAATGGGGGGTGGGTGGGTGGTGGGATGGATGGGTGGATGGATGGATGGATGGGTGGAGGGATGGATGGGTGGATGGAGGGATGGAGGGATGGAGGGATGGAGGGATGGGGAATAATGGAGGATGGATGGAAGAAGAGATGGATGGACAGAGGGATGGAAGGGCAGACAGAGAGAAGGATGGATGGATGGATGGATGGATGGATGGATGGATGGATGGATGGATGGATGGATGGATGGGTGGATGGATGGATGGATGGATGGATGGATGGATGGATGGGTGGATGGGTGGATGGATGGATGGATGGGTGGATGGGTGGATGGATGGATGGGTGGGTGGATGGATGGATGGATGGATGGATGGATGGATGGATGGATGGATGGGTGGATGGATGGATGGGTGGGTGGATGGATGGATGGTTGGATGGATGAATGGATGGATGGATGGATGGATGGATGGGTGGATGGATGGATGGATGGATGGATGGATGGATGGATGGATGGGTGGGTGGATGGATGGATGGATGGATGGATGGATGGATGGATGGATGGATGGATGGATGGATGGATGGATGGATGGATGGATGGATGGATGGATGGATGGATGGGATGGATGGGTGGATGGATGGATGGATGGGTGGATGGGTGGATGGATGGATGGGTGGGGTGGATGGATGGATGGATGGATGGATGATGGATGGATGGATGGATGGATGGATGGGTGGGTGGATGGATGGATGGATGGATGGATGGATGGATGGATGGATGATGGATGGGTGGATGGGTGGATGGATGGGATGGATGGATGGATGGATGGGTGGATGGATGGGATGGATGGATGGGATGGATGGATGGATGGATGGATGGATGGGATGGATGGATGGGATGGATGGGATGGATGGATGGATGGATGGATGGACGACGACAAACAGATGATGGATCCACAGGAAGAGGCCAGCAGCACAGACACAGCACCTACCGCTCGGATGGTCTCTGGGAACGATGAAGAGTTATGGATCCAGAGGGATGCAGCCGGGTGCCGGGAAGGACGGGCAGACGAGGTCCTGGCTGGTGCTTCATCCCACTGTGCTGGGTGCCGATGGCACAGAGCGGGCCCTGTCCTGTGCCACATGGACCGCAATGGGTTGGAAGCTCAGGATGGAGCTCCCAGGTCACCCCAAACCCATCCCAAGGGCTCCCATCCATAGGCAGCGTCCAGCCCCTCTGTGCCACCAGCCCCATCCCACCATCAGCCCGACCCCATCCTGCTGCTCACCAGCCTCCTCCTCCATGCAGGGTGTCCCCGGCTCAGCACCGCTCCCATTCCCAACCCGCCGGCAGCGGGATGGATCCGGAGCCCCGAAATACATCTGACCCCTTCCAGGATCGGAGCTTCCAGGCGGCACCGAGGGCAGCAGAGCAGGATAACCCCATTCCCGGGCACCATGATGGAACCTTCATCCCTCCTCTTCCTCCTCTGCCTCCCACACTGGGGTCCTGCAGTGGGTTTCATCCCAGCGCCCATGGATGCTCGAGCTGGTGACACCGGGCTTGGATGGGCTCACGAGGCCGGGATCATCCCACATTCCCGTGCTCCCATGTCCATCCTCCACCCCATGTCCTCCTCATGCCTGTCCAGGACCCACAGCAGCTTCGGGGCTGGATGTCCCAGCGGTATCCATCACCCATCCATCGGTATCAGTGGGATCTGGGTGTCCCTGGAGCATTCCCAGCTCCCACACCCCATTCCTGGGGCTCTGTGGAAGGGCGCAGCGGATGCTCCGAGTGGGAATTGCTGCCTGTTTGCCCGCACACCCCGGATCGCTGTGTCTTACCCCCAGCCCAAGCGCCTCCCATGCGCCCGGGCTCTGCTCCAGCCGGTGTCACCGCTTGTCCTGGTTGGATCCAAGTTAGTGGAGCCACCACCAAGGTGGGGACGGGCTTGGGGACAGCGTTGGGAGGCCCTGGGGACCTCAGCCCCCATCCCCACCCCTGCGCGGGGTGGTGGGATGCAGTTGGGGTGCTCCCAGCATCACCCCACTGCGTCCCTGTCGCTGAGGGTGGCATCCAGCGCCCGCGGGGACATGGCTGTCCCATCCTATGGGACACACTCAGTGCAGCTCCTGGCCCCGGTGCTGTCCCCAGACAGGCTGGTGCCACCGGGGCTTAATGAGGGCACAGGGGCGGTGGGCTCAGGGGCTGCTCACACCCCCTCAGTGCAGCTTAACCCTTCCCCTGCCGCTCCCCTCCACCCTCCTCTGGGGTGGTTTGGGGCTCTTTGGGGGGCTCCCTGTGCCCCTGGTGCTCCCCACACCCTGCACTGGCTTTGGGGGGTCCCAGATGCAGCCCCCCAGGCTCCCGCCCCATAAAGCACTTGGGAAGGATGTGGGTCACCTGGAGCATTGTTGCCCCCTGAGCTGGGGTGGCCACAGGCACCGTCCCAGAGGGTACCTCTGCAGCACTCCATGGCCATGGGGTACCCCCAGCCATGGGAAGGGGGGTCCCCCCAGGGCAGAGGGTCCTTCCTAGCCTCACGTCTCAACCCATGTCACAGGGCAGGGGAGCCCCACAAGAGCTGGGGATGAAGGTGGGGGGAAGGTGATCCCGATCCTGGGCTGTTGGCTCCAATGGTGTCACCATCAAAAGGCACCCCAGGACCAGGGACCGTGGGATCGCCTGGTCTGTGCTGCCATGGGAACCAGCCCCATGTGGGCACACCTCTGCCCATGTCTGTCCTGTCACCCCATTGCGTTACGCTCCTTTCTCACCTCCTCCTGCCCGCACTGTCTTCCCTTACCTCCTCTTTCCATTATATGTCCTTTCATCCATCCATCCATCCATCCATCCATCCATCCATCCACCCATCCATCCATCCATCCATCCACCCATCCATCCACCCACCCATCCATCCACCCATCCATCCATCCATCCATCCATCCTTTCCAGCAACCCCATCATCCTCTCCTTTCTTCCTTTCTTCCTTCCTTCCTTCCTTCTTTCCTTCCTTCCTTCCTTCCCCTCCTTCCTTCCATGTCCATTCACCTGCCTGTCTCCTGCCTCCATCCACTCATCCCTCCACCCCTGTATCCTTTTTATCCCTCCACCCTCCATCTTCCCATCGCTCCCTCCCTCTCCTCTCTAACCCCCCCATCACCCCATCGCGCCCCAGCCTGGCCCCCGCAGACGTGCTCTTGGTGCCCGGGGGGGGCGCAGCCGCGATGGGCGCTGGCAGCCACCAGCAGTGGGAACATCGGTCCCTGCCCCCGCCGCCGGGCTGTGTCCCACCTGATCCCAGACCCTGCAGCTCCTGCGGAACAACGCCTCAGGCCCCATCCCCACCCTCATCCCCATCCCCATCCCATCCCCATCCTCATCCCATCCCCATCCCATCCCCATCCTCATCCCCATCCCCATCCCCATCCCCATCCCCACCCTCATCCCCATCCCCATCCCCATCCCCATCCTCATCCCCATCCTCATCCCCATCCCCATCCCCATCCCCATCCCATTCCATCCCCGACCTTATCTCATCCCCATCCCTATTCCCATCCCATCCTCATCCCCATCTCATCCTATCCCCATCTCATCCCATCCTATCCCCATCCCATCCCTATCCCCATTCCATCACCATTCCCATCTCAGCCCCATCCGCAACCAACCCCATCCCATCCTATTCCATTCCATCCCATCACATCCCATCCCCATCCCTATCCCTATCCCTTTCCCATCCCTATCCCATCCCACCCCGATCCCCATCCTCATGCCCATCCCATCCCATCCCTTCCCCACTCCCGGGGCTCCCCGGGATCACGGAGGGGCGGCACAAGGACCCGGGGCGGGCGGAGGGGCGGGGCAAGGCGGGGCGGGGCGGAACCCGATGCGGGAGGGCGTGGCCTCAGGGAGACACATCCTCCATTGGGCGTGCCGGGCTGGGAGGCGTGGCCTATGGGAGGCGTGGCCTCGGCGGGGGGCGTGGCCCGGCCGCGATGGCGGCGCTGTTCGGCGGCGTGGAGGGGTGAGCGCCGCGCCGCGGGTGGGGGTCCCCGCACCCCGGTACCCCCGGACCCCGGCACCCCCGGACCCGGCCGGGGGAGAGGGGCTGCAGCCGAGGCCCGCCCCTCCCGGATCCCTCCCGCCCCGCCCCGGTACCGGCAGCCTGGAGGGGTGGGACAGGAACCGGTCTTTGGGGGGCAGGAACCAGTCCGGGGGGGGCCCTCAGCCCGCCCGCAGCCCCCCCCAGGGCTGGGGGTACCAGCTCCTGCACCCCTTGCCCCAACCCCTCGTGCCCGGTGCAGGGTGGGGCCAGGGACTGAGGTCAGTGGGGAGGGATGGGGAGGTCAGGAGCTCCCCCCCCCACCCGGTACCCCCGTCCTGGGATGTGTATCCCCCACAGGGCCCTAAATCCTGGTTCCCACCCCCACCCCAATACTCCTCCTCATGGTCTGTTTCCCCCCCGGGACCCCCATCATGGTCCCACCCCCACCAGGGGCCCCATCCCTGGTGTCGTGTCCTCCCGCCAGCACCACCAAGGGCTGGTCCAAACACGCCTCGCCAGGACCCCATAATGATCCCACCCTCTCTGGGCCCCCATCCCGATCCCATTTCCCCATCCTGGTCCCACCACCACCCCCCGGGCCCCATCCCTGTCCCCACTCTCCCCAGGGACCCCCCATCCTGGTCCCACCCAAAGGAATCCCATTCTGGTCCTACTGCTCCCTCCCCCCCCGACCCCCTCCTGGTCAACTCCCCCAGGAACACCTTGGTCCTGTCTGTGTCCCCCCCCCCAGCACCCCCAATGGCTGGTCTGGGGGGGTGCAGGGGGTCCCTGGGATGGTGCAGATCCGGAGCGATGGGGCTGAGCGGGTCCCCCTGCCCGGTTGGGGGGTGCAGGGGTGATACCCGCAGTGTGTCCCCGCTCTCTCTGCAGCGGGGGCACCCACTCCACGGTGGTGGTGGTGTCTGGAGATGGCCGGATCCTGGCTGAGACAGATGGACCCTGCACCAACCACTGGGTGAGCTGGGGGGGGGGACACGGTGAGGGGGGGACCCTGGGTGTCCCCAAGCCTCCAGGGCGCTCGGGTGGGATGGAGCCACCAGAGAAGGGGTCGGGGTGTTGCCAACAGCTCGTGGATGGAGGTGATGCTTTGGGGATGGAGGTTGGGGTTGGGATTGGGGGGTTCAGTGTGTCCCCCCCATGTCTCTCAACTCATTGTCTCCGATAAGCTTTAGGGATGGAGTTTGGGACGGGGGGGTTCAGTGTGTCCCCCCTTATCTCTCAGCTCATTGGCTCTGAGAAGCTTTGGGGATGGAGTTTGGGGTTCGGATTGGGGGTTCAACGTGTGTCCCCTTTGTTTCTCTCAGCTCATTGGCTCTGAGAAGCTTTGGGGATGGAGTTTGGGGTTGGGATTCGGGGGTTCAACGTGTCCCCCCCTTGTTTCTCTCAGCTCATTGGCTCCAATAAACTTTAGGGATGGAGGTTGGGATTGGGATTGGGGGGTTCAATGTGTCCCCCCCTTGTGTCTCAGCTCATCAGCTCTGAGAAGCTTTAGGGATGGAGCTTGGGACTGGGATTGGGGGGTTCATTGTGTCCCCCCCCATGTCTCAGCTCATCGGCTCCGAGCAGTGCCTGGAGAGGATCGAGCGGATGGTCAGCGAGGCCAAGAGCAAGGCTGGGGCTGACCCTCACGTCCCCCTCCTCTCGCTGGTGAGCCCCCAGCGCCCTCCCCGAGGGTGCTCCAGCACCGTGTCCCCCCCCCCGCGGTGACAGGGCCCCTCGGTGCGGCGCAGGGGCTGTCCCTGAGCGGGGGGGACCAGAAGGACGCCGTCGGGAAGCTGGTGGAGGAGCTGCAGCGGCGCTTCCCCCACCTCAGCCAGAGCTTCTCCATCACCACCGATGCCATCGGCGCCATGGCCACCGCCACCGACCACGGTAGGGGACAGCGCGCTTGCGGGGGGGGGGACACACACACACTGAGGGGGGGACATTGGGGGTCACCATTGCTTGGACCTCGCAGGCGGCATCGTCCTGATCTCGGGGACCGGCTCCAACTGCAAACTCATCAACCCCGACGGGTCGGAGACGGGCTGCGGCGGCTGGGGCCACATGATGGGGGACGAGGGCTCAGGTGAGGCCCCCGGGGGGGACGGGGGGGGGTCGCTGGTGGTGGTGTTGGGGGGCACTGGGGGGGGGGGGTCTCAGCTGTGCTGGGCTCCCCCCGCAGCGTTCTGGATCGCGCACCGGGCGGTCAAGGTGGTGTTTGACAGCATGGACAACCTGGAGGAGCCGCCCCACGACGTGGGATACGTCAGGCAGGCCATGCTCGACTACTTCCAGGTGCTGCCGGGGGGCTCCAGGCTGTGTGGTGGGGTCCGGGGGGCTCCAGGCTGGATGTTGGGGGTTTTGTGGGGCTCCAGGCTGGATGTTGGGGCTCTGGGGGGCTCTGAGCTTTGTGCTGGGGTCTGGGGGAGGCTCTGGGCTGGTCCTGGGGGGCTCCAGGCTGTGTGCTGGGGTCTGGAGGGGGAGCTCCAGGCTCCATGATGGGGGTCCTTTGGGGGCTCTGAGCTGCATGTCAGGATCTGGGGGGCTTCAGGCTGTGTGTCACGGTCGAGGGGGGGCTCTGGGCTGTGTCCTGGGGGTCCCAGGGGGCTGCAGGCTGGGGTCCGGGGGGGATCTGAGCTCAATGCTTGGGTCGGGGGGGGTGTCCTGGCTGTGTTCTGGGGGTCCATGGGGGGTTCCAGGGTTCTGAGCTCTGTGCTGGGCTCTGGGCTGTGTGCTTGGGGGGGTGTTTCCTGTGTGCACACGGGGTTTGGGGGTCTCGGGGGGGTGTTTCACAGTGTATCCCCCCCCATCCCACGCTGCAGATCCAGGACAGGATGGGGCTCCTGCCCCACCTCTACCGCTCCTTCCAGAAGGCCAAGTTCGCGGGGTTCTGCCAGAGGCTGGCGGAGGGTACGGACACCCCGGCGGGGGGGGGGGGTTTGGGGGGGTCCCGTGTCCCCCATCACCCCATTGCCCCCCATTGCGTCCCCAGGCGCGCAGGCCGGGGACCCGCTCTGCTGCCACCTCTTCCACAAGGCCGGCGAGGTCCTGGCCCGGCACGTGGCCGCGGTGCTGCCCAAGGTGCACACGGTGAGAGCTGGGGGGGGACCGAGATGGGGGGCACATGGGGTGTGGGGGGGTCCCGGGGCCACCTCTCACCTCTGTACCCCCCCCCCCCCCAAAGAGCCTGTTCCAGGGGGAGCTGGGGCTGCCCATCATCTGCGTGGGCTCCGTGTGGAAGAGCTGGGACAGGATGCAGGAGGGTGAGTGGTGGGATAGGGGGTGCTGGGGGTGGGGTGTCCTGCTGCCCCCCATAGCCCCCCATGATGTGTGTGCCCCCCCCCCCCCCCCAGGGTTCATCCGGGTGCTGACACAGGCGCGGGGGGGCGCTGCGGGACGCGGCTTCTCCCGGTTCAGCCTCCTGAAGCTGAAGCGCTCGTCGGCGCTGGGGGGGGGCCCGGCTGGGGGCCCGCAGCATCGGAGCAGCTCTGCCCCTGGACCACGCCAGCAACGTGGATGTCTTCTACAGCCACAGCTTCCAGTGACCCCCCCCCCGCGGCGGGGGGGGTGTGATTGGGCAATAAAACGGTTGCAACATCCAAAGGGAAATGGGCTGGGAAATGGGGAAGTGACGGGGGGGGGAATGGGGAAGTTGGGGGGGGGAATGGGAACACCCCGAGCCACGTGGGGCTGGTGGAGAATGGAGAACAGGACATGGGGGTTCCTGGTTTGGTGGATGGGCTCCGTGGCTGTGGGGCTGGGGTGGCGCTGGTCCAGAGCAGGGCTGGTGCTCATGGGCAAGTGGGTCCAAGGGGAGGAAGAGGAGGAGGAAGGAGGATGCTCTGGGAATTGAACATGGACGCAGTGAGGGACACCTTCCACTAGAGCAGGTTGCTCCAAGCCCCTGTGTCCAACCTGGCCTTGAACACTGCCAGGGATGGGGCAGCCACAGCTTCTCTGGGCACCCTGTGCCAGCGCCTCAGCACCCTCACAGGGAAGAGCTTCTGCCTCAGAGCTCATCTCAATCTCCCCTCTGGCAGGTTCAAGCCATTCCCCTTGGCCTGTCCCTCCATCCCTTGTCCAAAGCCCCTCTCCAGGTTTCCTGGAGCCCCTTTAGGTGTCCATCTCCCACAGATGGCTTTTAACATCTTCAATTCCATGCTCTTGGCTCCAAGGCTCCGACCAGGCACAAACACACGTGGGGATGGAGTTTGTTGCTGTCATGGCCAAGACCACCCCATCAGATGGAGCTGAACAGGGACGTTCCCCTTGTCTGGACTGACCATGGGCTCTGCTCCCTTCCCAAAAAGGTTTATTTCTAACAAGGCCTTGTCCAAATGTACAGCACAGCAGAGGGGGGGGGCCTGGGGGGGGGTTAAATCAAACAGAAACCAGAGAAAGGGTGAGGGCAAACGGTGCTACAGGAGTGTGTCCAGCCAGGAGCCGCCCTTCCCTGCATCCATCCCAGCCCTGCAGGCTCCAAACCGGAGCCTCCGGCAGCTGAAGGCACAGGTTTGTACCAGGAATGGCAGAACTCACCCCAAAACACCCCTGCGTTTGAGCTGGGCACCCACTGCTACAGCTCCTTGTTCTGGCAGCAGCTCCGGCTGGGATCAGGGCTGGTTTTGGGAGCAGCTGGGACATGCCTGGAGCTCCGGAGCAGTGAGTTCCATCAGCTCAAAGCTCCACTCGCTGGTAGTTGTGCTCCAGTGACCCTGGGGCCTCCCACCAGGAGCTAATGGAGCTGAAGCAGGCTGTGGGCTGCGGAGTGGCCATTAGCTTCCATCTCCCGGAATCCCGCGGGGATCCCCAATCCCGCTCCATTAAGCACTCTGTGCAGTGCAGGGAATGCTGGAATTAGCTGGGAGGTGAGACCCGCACGGGAGAGCAGGAGCTCCTCCTGGGTTCGTAAAGCCAGAACTCCGCATCACCCCTCGCCCAGGAGCTCTCTGCATCCAGGCTCCTGATTCCCAAAGGAGCCCATGGATTAAGGCACTAGGAGCACAGGGGTAGTGGGTTGAGGAGCTGAAGCCTGTCCAGGTCCTGCCCCAGATGAGGAACCGGCTGAGCTTTAAGGTTCCTTCCAAGCCAAACCATTCTAAGACTCAGCTTCCAGAGGATCCCTCTGCTTTCCCAGGGAGGCAGCTCCACACCAGCTCCCTCCTGCTCCCTTCTGGTCTTCCCGGGATTTACTTCCAAGCTACAATCCAAGCTGCTGGATAAGCTCCACGTTTGCGGGGTTGGAATCTTTAAGGAGAAGGTGTGTTTTCCAGGAGCTGCCCTTCCCTTGGGATGGATGGATGGAGCGATGGGTCTGGCCTCCCCTCAGAGCTCCCCAAGGCAGGAAGCAGAGAAGAGCATGAGTTAGTGTTCGGGATGGGCTCAGGGTTCACACACTTCCCGTTAGCCAAAGAAATCCCATGGAACAGGAGCAGGGAATGCCAACGTGGCTCCTGGCGTGGGGCTGCTGCCTCTGGGGAGGGCCAGGGGGACCCCTCTAAACCCCACTCAAACAAGGAGATGTGACTTTCCCACTAGCGGGTTTGGAGCACGCATGGAAAAGGGAAGCAGAGGGAAGAGCTGGACTCCAGCACAGACCTAAAGGCCACGAGTCCTGGAAAGCAAAAAACTGCCCCAAAAAGGTGATAAATGATACAAAGGAGGAGTTAGAAAAGAAAATAAGGAGGGAAAAAAATGGTACTTGAAGCGTAGAGGAAGATTCAGCACATGGTAGCAGCTCCGCATGGTGCAAAGTCCAGCCGGGGGCTGCTCCGCTCCCTCCATCCCCATCACATTCCCAAAGCAGGGATACAGTCCTTCCAGAGCCTGCCGGGGTGCTCAGTACTTCACGCCGGGCACAAACTCCTTGGCATCTGGATTCAAGTTGCTTTTGCTCTGGAAGAGAAGAGGGAGAGGGATCGTCAGTGGTTCAAATGGTGGTTCCCCAACACCAACCATCATTCCATGGCAACCTGCTGAGGATGGAGCCACGGATGTGACCTGGCCCTTGTGTCCTCACGCAGATGGAGATGGTGCTGAGCAAGTGCCAGGCCCAAGGGATCTACTCCCAGGGTGGGTTTTGGGGTGGGAAACACGTGAGGATGTGGTGTCTGTGTCTCCCTGCTCTCGCTCTGGCACAGGGCTGGGTTTGCTCCGGGATCAGGGTGTTATCATGGAATCCTGGAATGGTTTGGGTTGGAAGGGACCTTAAAGCTCCTCCAGCCCCAACCCCTGCCCCGGGCAGGGACACCTTCCACTAGAGCAGGTTGCTCCAAGCCCCTGTGTCCAACCTGGCCTTGAACACTGCCAGGGATGGGGCAGCCACAGCTTCTCTGGGCACCCTGTGCCAGCGCCTCAGCACCCTCACAGGGAAGAGCTTCTGCCTCAGAGCTCATCTCAGTCTCCCCTCTGGCAGGTTAAAGCCATTCCCCTTGGCCTGTCCCTCCATCCCTTGTCCAAAGCCCCTCTCCAGGTCTCCTGGGGCCCCTTTAGGTATTGGAAGGCTGTTACCACCAGCTCTTGCACTGACACCCCACTGCCACACAGGAACCCCATCCCAGCACCCAGGACGGGTCCTGTGCTCATCACCGACCTCACAGCACGTCCCCCAAGGTCCTTACCAGGATGTCCTCTGAACTGTGGCCATCACACACCGAGAGCCCGTTGAGCTGCTGCTGCAGCTGCCCCATGCCCTGGGGCAGGTCCCGTGATGGGATGAACCAGTCCTGGTCCTCCTCCTCCAGCATCTCCTGGAAGCAGCGGTCGAGGAACTCCTGCTCCTGCAGCTCCTCCTCCACCTGCGCAGACAGAGCCGGCACTCACACCTTGGAAAGGGGTTTTGGACAAGGGGGAATGGCTTTAAGGTCCCTTTAACCCAAACCAGGCTGGGCTTCCATGATTCTATGATTTACCTTCTCCTTCAGCCCATGTTTGTGCTGGGATTGCCCCGTTCCTGTCTCACTGGGATGGAGTTTTCCACCCGGATCAAGCGGCACACACTGCAGGAGCTCAGTGCTGACACAACCAGGCTACAAGCACTCCCAAACTCCAAGCACTGGTGGTCAGGCTGCTCCTCTCCCTCCAGCTGAGCACACACCAAGGGAAGGTCTTGGTTACCCCAGCAAAGCCCATCAGAAGATGCTGGAGCCATCACCATCCCCCTGAGAACGAGCTGATCAAAGGCATGGTGAGGGATTCATTCCAACTTCATCCATCCCATGTCCTCACAGGCAGATCCAACACCGTGTAGGTGAGGCCCTCAGTGACCTGGGTTAGTGGTGGCCTTGGCAGTGCTGGGGTAAAGGTTGGTTGGAAGATCCTAAAGCTCTTTTCCAACCTGGTTGATTCTATGACACAAACAGGATGACTCTTCCCTTGAGCCACCATCTCCTGCAGACACACTCCACGGTGTCCATCAAGGGAATCCTTTGGTCCTCGGCTCCATTCCAGCAGCAGGAACACGGAGCTGGCACCATCCTCCTGGTCTTACCTGTCTGTTGAAGTCTTCTTCGTTCTCCATCCACATGTACTCTGCAAAGGGGTTGTTCTCCTTCTCATCGTGGCCGTTCACTACTTGGTCCTCTTTGGATTTGGGACTGGATCCCGTGGTGCTGCCGAGCTCAGACCCATTCATCATTATGGACTGTGGGGAGGAGAAGAGGAGGGTGAGGAACCTGCCCTCATGGGTGTCCCGCACCCATGTCCACGCTGCTGGGTGACAGCACACGAACAAGCTGCTTCCAGGCTCCTGTTCTCAAGGCTATTCCCAGCTCCATGGTGCTGGAAGCAGCACTACAGCCCCTGACAACCCTTCTTCTTCATGGGTTTCACCCAGCAGGGAGAGTTGTGCCCAGGGTTTGGGAAGGCACCAGCATCCCAAACACGTCCAGCATCACATCCCCTTGAAATCTGCCACAGAACACACCGAAAGGCCACAACTGGGTTGTCCCTCAGCCAACGCTCCACCACCACAGCAGCAGAGTGCTCCCTACCCCAAAATACTCCAGTTTTGGGCAAAACATCACTCACGTCCCTTTATCTCTGCCCTAATTCCTTTGTTTTAAGAGGGAATTTCCCCAAATCCCTTAGGTCTGTGACATGGAGATGGCCTTTTCCTAAAGCAGGTCTTCAGAGCCCCAGTACCATGGCTTGAAGCAAGAGAGACCCTATGGAGCCCCAAACCTCAGTTTCTGGAAGGCTCCTGGGAGCAGCCAGAGGGAAGGATGCACAGACTGAGAAATGAGGCAGGAATTCCATAGGAAAATCCTATGGAATAGCCAAACACCAACTAAGGCCAACACAACGTGGATGAAAGGCATCAACACAACACGTTCGGACATCCCAGCTGTATGTTTTACCCTCCCTGGTAAAGGATTTATCTGGAGCTGGGATGAACTGGAGAGCATCCTGCATGGGAAGGGCTGGAAAACAGGAATTCCCAGGGGAAAAAGTGGGTTGGTTTGGTCTCAAGGAGGGTGAGAGCTGGGGAGCTCCCCCCAACAGCCTTTAGGTGCAGAACCATGGAGTCACAGCCTGGTTTGGGGTGAAGGGACCTTAAAGCTCCTCCAGCTCCAACCCCCTGCCACGGGCAGGGACACCTTCCACTAGAGCAGGTTGCTCCAAGCCCCTGTGCCCAACCTGGCCTTGAACACTGCCAGGGATGGGGCAGCCACAGCTTCTCCAACAGGGTTAAGGTCCTTTCCCACCCAAACCATTCCAGGATTCCATGTGGAGATACAAATGGTTCCTATGCTTGATTTTGGGGGAGCAGCAGCTCCATGTACACAGCCAGGACCACAGGAGATGGTGCCCGGCGCTGGTGGCACTGGGGTCCCTTCCCAAGGGTCCCTTCGGGATCAGTGGACGCTGGAATCAGGAAGCTGGGCCCTGGATCAGGACCTGTTTGTGCCACCTCTGCTGCTCCCCATCCACCTGAAGAACCTGTCCTGCAAGAGGAACCCTGATGAAAGCCCTGCTCCCGCTTACAGAGCCGGGAGGGATGCGGAGCCAAGCCTGCCTCAACCCTTTCATGTCTCTGCTCCCAAAGCACAGCACCCTCCTCCCGCAGCACCCACAGCACCCCACGGCTGTGGGTCCTGAGTCACCCACACTAAACACAGGGAGAAACCCCCCTTTGCTGCTGAGGAAGAGCTGCCAAGCTCTGCCCAGAGCCAGCACCACAGGAGCAGGGTCTCACATCACTTCCCAATGGATCATCCTTGTGGCCCTTCTCTGGACCCCTCCAGCCGGTCTATATCTGTTTTGTACAGCAGGGACCAAACCTGATCCCAGAATTGGGACAGAGTGGGGCAATGACACCTTCATCCCTATGGGGATGCCCATGTTGATGTTCCTCAGCACCCTCTGGCTTGCTTTGCCACAAGCAAAGCCCAGGCTCCATCCAGTGGGATGTTGCTCCTCTCGCGGCCGTGTAGGAGCTCCTGGAGAGTCTGAGAGGTCAATGATGTGTCTTTGTGTTCCTAAAGCAGCACCAGCCACAGCTGGACCATCAGGAGAGGCTTGTCCCCTGCAAAGGGCATTAAATCTCCGAATCACTTGTGGCCTCCCCAACCTCCCCTGTCCCCCAAAGCCAAACCCCCCTGTGTATCCATGAGGGCAACAGAAACCTGGAGAGGGGCTTTGGACAAGGGATGCAGGGACAGGCCAAGGGGAATGGCTTTAACCTGCCAGAGGGGAGATTGAGATGAGCTCTGAGGCAGAAGCTCTTCCCTGTGAGGGTGCTGAGGCGCTGGCACAGGGTGCCCAGAGAAGCTGTGGCTGCCCCATCCCTGGCAGTGTTCAAGGCCAGGTTGGACACAGGGGCTTGGAGCAACCTGCTCTAGTGGAAGGTGTCCCTGCCCGGGGCAGGGGTTGGAGCTGGAGGAGCTTTAAGGTCCCTTCCAACCCAAACCATTCCAGAATTCCATGATCTGTGTCCAAACCCCCTCCCAGCAGACTCAGACCCCCCCCATTCCTCATTTCACTGTGGTTATCACTTGTTTTTCCCTGCCGCCTTCATCCCCCACCTCCTCTGCCAGATTTAAGCCATTCCCAAGCTTCCCGAGCCATTCCTGCTGCAGCCAGAGGCTTCCAACCAGCCCCGAGCGAACAGGGAGCTCGGAGCTCTTTCCCAACGTGCATTTTCCAGCCTGGCTCAATGGATGTTCCGGCCTGGGTGGTATTTCTCTGAGTCAGCTCCATGGAATACACACGGAGCCAGGGGAATTCAGCTGGAGTGCTGGGGCGCCACATTCCAGCTGACGGGAATGGAGGAATCTGCTGCCTTATAATGAAGGTTTCTTGGATTTCTTCCTCCTTTCCCTTGGAAAACGAAGTCGATGATAACAAATAAAGGAAAGGAAGGTTCAAGGTGGGGAGTGAGAGCTCGGGATCCTCATCCAGAGCACCCCAAGCACCTCCCAGGAGCTGCAGATCCCCATCCGGAGCATGGAAATCCCAAGGAGCTCCATGGAGCTGCTGCCCACAAGGCTGGAGGCGGCTGGGGAGGTCCCTGCTCACTCTGCACAAACTGCTCCTGCTCTTCCCATGCTCCTGCACCCATCGGGGCTGGAACAGCAGCCACAGAGGGAGGGTCCTTTGGGATAGGTACGGGACAACGTGAAACAGGAATTCTGCCTCCATTTGGTGTTTGGGTGATGCTCAAAGGCACAACATTCCATGGTTACAGGTTCCAAACCTGGCCTTGAGCACTGCCAGGGATGGGGCAGCCCCAGCTTCTCCATTCAACCCCCTTTCAGTGTCCCAGCACCCTCACAGGGAAGAACTTCCTTGTGTCCCACCTCAGCCTCCCCTCGGGCAGGTTAAAGCCATTCCCCTTGTCCCATCCCTTGCCCAAAGCCCCTCTCCAGGTTTCCTGCAGCCCCTTTAGGCTCTGGAGCTGCTCCGAGGGCTCCGGGAACTGCTGCATCCCAGGGGCAGGACCTTGCCCTTTAGATGCAAGAAGGGCAGAAGCTTCATGGAGCGACCCTGCAGGAGGTGGGGAGGGCTCCTCAGGGCAGGCAGCACCCGGGGGGGGGTCAAAGGGGGCAGGTGACCCCAAAGGGTGACAAGGGTGTGAGCGGATGGGAGGTGAAAGGTGCAGTAGGTACCTGCTGTGCTGCAAGAGCCCGATGCAGAGAAGGAGTAATTAATAGCCTGGATAACGTGGTGAGAGTCCGGAATCACACATCTGGTTGTCCACCTCTTTCCATGCAGGAATTAGACCATTCCCTTATCTAATTCAGCAGGATAAGGTGTCCCTGCCCGTGGCAGGGGGTGGAACTGGATGAGCTTTAAGGTCCCTTCAACCCAAACCGTTCCATGATAACACAGCAGAACAAACCAGGAATTCCCGAGGGAAAGACTCTTCCCAGGTCCCACTTTGGGCTGGTTTCAGCCCTCTGAGCATCCCTTCCCAATGCCAAGCATGGCAAGAGCCACATCCCTGCCCGTATCCCAAAGAGTTAACAGGGAGCAGGAGCAGAGCCGCGTGCTTGGCTCCGGCAGGGCCATCTGCACCTCCTCATCCTCCCAGAGCCAAAACTTCAGCAGAGGCTGCTCCAGCAGGCTCCGAGATGGGGAAAACTGCCCAGGCAGGGCTCCCGGCTCCAGAAATAGCTCTGGGAATCAGGGAGTGTGCAGAGAGCAGGAAAACCCACCCAGAGCAACGCAGACTGCAGGGAAAACACCGACCAAAGCACTGAGCCCGGCTGGACGGGGCCTCAGGGGGCTCCAGGAAACCTGGAGAGGGGCTTTGGACAAGGGATGGAGGGATGGGACAAGGGGAATGGCTTTAACCTGCCAGAGGGGAGATTGAGATGAGCTCTGAGGCAGAAGCTCTTCCCTGTGAGGGTGCTGAGGCGCTGGCACAGGGTGCCCAGAGAAGCTGTGGCTGCCCCATCCCTGGCAGTGTTCAAGGCCAGGTTGGACACAGGGGCTTGGAGCAACCTGCTCTAGTGGAAGGTGTCCCTGCCCGGGGCAGGGGTTGGAGCTGGAGGAGCTTTAAGGTCCCTTCCAACCCAAACCATTCCAGGATCGTTTCCCTGTTGCTTTCACAGCTCCCAGCAGGATCCTGGCTGGGTTTGAGCTCAGCTTCAGCCTCTCCCCAGCAGCGCTGTGCCTTCAGCAACGCTCACATCGCAACTTGTAGATAATTCCTAAGAAGAAACCCAATTTCCATCCCCTTCCCAGCGCAGAAACACTCCCCTCAGCAGAGACAAACTGGAACAGAAGCAAACTGGTCCCCAACCTGGAGCCCAGGAGGGATGGATCAGTGGGAGAAGGAGGGCAGGAGAGGGCTGGACCTTCCCACAGGCCATCCCTCCGCTCCCACACGCAGCCATGAGGGAAGGGAACTCGTCAGCCTCGTTTCCCAAGGGAATGACAGGGCTCTCCTGGGTCAGCTCACACTCACCCTCCTCCTCCTCATGTTCCACAGGTTGGTCCGGTTCAGCACCGCTTCCAGCTCCTCCTCTGCCCACCTGCAGCCATTCCCATGCCCTGATCTCCCTTTGCAGATAAGCTCCCTGCAATTCCCATCCCAGCTGCACCTTTTCCCTCCCGGTCCCTCACTTTTCCAGCATTCCCAGCTCCGCATCACCCTTGTGACATTCCCTGCTCCACTTCCAGCTGGGTTTCGCTGTGGAACCCGATGTGACCAGGTCTGCATTCTTCTGCCAGGCTGCGACTCACACTCTGCCACCGCTCTCATGGCTCATTCCCTGCTCCAAGGCTTCTCCTTCCCATTATTCCAGTGCCTCAAGTTTTATTTCCTACCAGCAACACAGGAGCGCTGAGCTGGAGCCCTGCTGCGGACCTTGGGAGTCTCCCACTGCTCCCACCACCTCCAAAGAGAGGAGCTCAGGTCCTCCAGGACTTGTACGGTTGGGCTGGATTCCCGGTATTCCTCTTGCTGCTCCCTGGGCTGCAGGAGATGTGGAGCTTTCCATACAGATCCCCCTCAGTTGCTGAGGAACTGGATCCTATTTCCATCCCCGAGCCGGGGGATAATCTCATCCTGCTCTATTTTAATCCACATCCACAGGAACAATCCCCACTTTCCTCAGCGCTGGGAGATTCCCCACTGCTGCAGGAACATGGAATGCTGCTGGAGCTGTGGCCAGGAGACACTCACAGACCTGATTTCACATCCAGCCTCAACACTCCTCTTCATGGAGCTGCTTTTAATCCCAGGCAACAACAACAGGTTTGCACTTGATGGTCACCAGGATCCCGCTGCTACCCAGGACTAATCCTGTGCTACAGCAGCAGAGACGGAGCTGAGCAGCACCATGAGCAGCAACAGTCTGTCCTTTCCTTAAGGGAACTAACAACACCCATGTTAAAGGCCTCAAAGGGACCTTAAAGCTCCTCCAGCCCCAGCCCCTGCCCCGGGCAGGGGCACCTTCCACCAGAGCAGGTTGCTCCAAGCCCCTGTGTCCAACCTGGCCTTGAACACTGCCAGGGATGGGGCAGCCACAGCTTCTCTGGGCACCCTGTGCCAGCGCCTCAGCACCCTCACAGGGAAGAGCTTCTGCCTCAGAGCTCATCTCAGTCTCCCCTCTGGCAGGTTAAAGCCATTCCCCTTGGCCTGTCCCTCCATCCCTTGGCCAAAGCCCCTCTCCAGGTTTCCTGGAGCCCCTTTAGGCACTGGAGCTGCTCTGAGTCTCCTGGAGCTGCTCCATCCCAGCCTGTGCCTGTGCTGGGACTGCCCCAAGCCAGGGGCAGGACCTTGCCCTTGACCTGGTTGGACTCCATGAGGTTCTGACCTCTCCAGCGTGCCCAGCTCCCTCTGGATCCCAGCCCCGCCTCCAGCGTGTGGGTCACACAACACAGCTCCGTGGTGGGGCAAGACAGGGAGAACCAAGAGCAGGAACCAGACACTTCTCCAGGGCTCTGCAGATCCGCAGGAGCAGCTTTACCTCTGCCTGCACCGAGGCACCGCGATCCCTGTAGGGAATTCACCTCATCCCTTCGCTCCATCGCTTCTCCTGCAGGCAGGGCTGGGGACGGGAAGCCTGGCACAGCCAAGGCGGACAAGGCACCCATGGGGATTCCACCTGTGTTTTGGGGAGCTCAGACCTGCACCAGCTCCTGCTGCTCCTTCCCTTGGCCACACAGTGGCTGCCATAGCATGGTCACGGCCACCAGGCTTGGTGCTGTGCCCCATGTCCCCAAAACCTGATGACACTCACCCTGTGAACCCCAAACCAGAGCAGGTTTCAGCCACCAGCATGGACCAGATTAACACCAGCAGAAGGGACAGGCACTGCCCTGGTGCAGTTGTGGTCCCCGGGGCCCTGTGTCCTTCCTCGGCTGCTCCCTTCCAGAATAAAGGCTTGGAATTGCCCAGAGAAGCTGTGGCTGCCCCATCCCTGGCAGTATTCAAGGCCAGGTTGGACACAGGGGCTTGGAGCAACCTGCTCTAGTGGAAGGTGTCCCTGCACGGGACAGGGGGGTGGAGCTGGAGGAGCTTTAAGGTCCCTTCCACCCAAACCAGATTCCATGAATCCGCAGAGGGGAAGCGTGGACACTTCCAATCCTATTTTATAACACGTATTTCCACCTCGAGCCATCAGGATCCAAACTCACCCCCCCAAAGGCTCTGCACAGCCCTTCCTGCGGTGTCTTTGGCTCCGAAGGGACGAGCAGCGGAGCCCATGGTGTGTCCCACGGAGCTGTTTCCTACCTGGCCAGCGGCGCCAGACGTGTCCCCGCACGCCGGGGCTGAAACCTGACGAACCAGCACGTAACCGAACACCCAAAGGGCAGGAGCCAGGAGCCGGCTGCTCCGCGGGGAACCTGCTGGGGCCGCATCCACCCTCTGGGACCGCGGCAGGAAGGGGCGGGGGGGGGACGCAACCACCCATTCCGAGCCTGATCCCCGCCGGGTGCCGCATCCTCACCCCCCGCAGCGCCGGTTCGGGGGATACACGGGGCGAACCGGGTTCCAGGCACCGCAGCCGGCCGCGCTGGGTGCCCACCTCCGGGCCTGGCGTCCCGCCGGGGCGACGGGACCACCGGGCCTGCGGGAGCGGGTCCAAGGGGACCCACCTCCCCGCGCCCCACGGCTGCGCTGACCGCGTCCATCCCCGCACCGGCGGCCACCCCTCCTCTCGCCCCACCGCAGCCCGCTGGGGGCGGAGGGGCAGCGCGCCCTCCGGAGCCCCCCCCCCGGGGAGGCCCGACCCCCATTACCTGCGGCCGGGCCCGGCCGGTGCCGCTCGGGGCCGCGCTCCCACCGCTCCCGTCGCCGCCGCCCGCCCCGTGTGGCGAGGCCACGCCCGCCCGCCCCGCCCTACCCGCAGCCGGCAACCCCATTGGCTAAACGCGACACGCGTCCCCGCCCCCCCTCCGCGCTCCTCTGAAGGTGATTGGTAGAAAGGGGAGGAGAGCGCGTTGCTATTCCACCAGCCCTCTGTCAATCAAAAGTTTAGCCCCGCCCACCCCTGCCGCTGTCTCATTGGCTACCTGGCTCCACCTCCGAGCGTCCGGATTGGTTAATCGCGAAGGGTCGGATTGGTCGGGAGCACGCGTCGCCCACGTGGGGTCACGCAGGCGTGGTGGGTGGAGCCAGCCCTCCATGTAAATAACCACCTAACCCCGCCCCCTTCTCCCACACCTTGATTGGCAGGAGCAATATCCAATGGGTAGAGCCGTCACAAACACTCCCCCGCCCCGCCGCGTGGGGAGCGCTGCTACAGAGACGCTGATTGGGTGGGTGGATGTAAACACACCGGGGGGGGGGGATTCCCGCGGGGGTACCCACGGTCACGTGGCGGGCGCGTGGCTCCGGGGTGGGGGGGGCCACCCGAGGGGGAGGTGAGAACCGGGGAGGGGGGAGTCAAGGGAGAGGGACGACACCGGGTGGGGGGGTCACCGGGGGGGCACTGTGGGGGGGAACACAAAATGATGGGGGGGGCACCGGGAGAGGGGGCAGCGGGGGGGGGTGGTCACCGGGTGCGAGGGGGACCGGGGGGTGTCAGTGGGGGCACCGGGGTTTTGGGGGGCACCGGGGGGCACCCGGCCCCGCTCCCACTGTTGGGAGAACCCCGGGTCCCCCCGGTCCCGTGTCCCCACCCGGTCTCGTGTGTCCCCCCCCCCGGTCCCGTGTCCGGCCCCGTCCCTCCGTCCGCCCCCCCCCGCTCCGTGACGAGCCCGGGCCGGCCGCCAGCCCCGATCCGGCCCCGCTACGGGCGGTGCCCGCGGGCACGCAGCGGCTGCGGCCCCCCGCGATGCCGGCGGGTGACAGCGGCGGGGGCTCCGCGCCCCGCAACCGGGGCCCCCCCCGCGCCCCGAACCCCGGCTCGCTGCCCCTCGACCCGCTCGGACGGTGAGTGCCGAAGCCCCGGGGGTCCCGGTCCCCCCCCCCCCCCGTCCCTGATCCCGGGGTCCAATGGGTGCCCATGGGACGGGGGTGCACCCCCATGGCATAAAGGGGGTGACCCCAAACCCCTCCCACCCTCCAGTGGGGGGGTGATGGCACACTGGGGGGGTCCCCATGCTGTGGGTGGGGGGGTAAGAAACCCGTGGCAGGAGGCTCCATCCTGGGGGACCCAGGTTTGGGGGTCCACCAAGGGATGCTGTGTGGTTCAAGGACCACCCCCAGCCTTCAGGATTGCCCCCCAACAAGCTTGGGGGGGGGGTTAGGTGCCCAGACCCCCACTTTGGGGTCTGGATGTGCTGGTGTCAGTGCCACCAGTGTCCTGGATGGGTGTCCTGCTTGATGGGGACATGCCATAGGGTAAAGCGCAATCTGGGGGGGCAAAGGGGGGGTGTCTAGGACCCCAATAGATGGTTCCAGCAGCCCCATGGCCACCACGATCCTATTGGTGGCCGAAGCCACCATCTATTCCCCACCTCATCCATAGGGAACCGGGTGCCGATTGGGGGCACAGGGCCCCGGGATCATGGGACAGACATGACGGAATGTCCCCACGAAGGCACCGGGATGTCCCCGGCGCCCTGTTTGGGATGTAAGACGAGCGCGTGGTGACAGCCCCCCTGTTTTCACGCCCTGTAATGTGGCACCCTGGGGACAACTGCCCCCCCCGGGTGGCAGATGGCTCCTTGTATGGCTGAGGACCGGCTCTGCCACCAGCCACGATATAAATAGCCCGTGGCCAAAGGGTCTGATCCTGGGGGGTGCTGAGCATCCCCCCCCCGGCACAAGGGGATGGGCCATTGGGTCCTGCCCATGTGCGTTTTGAGGGGTGGGAGATGCTGGGGGGGGGGGTCTGGATGTCCCCACGCCATGATCCCACCATGAGCAACCCCATGGATTTGGTGCTGGACCCCCCTGGACCTGCTGATCTTTGCTGGGTTTGGGGGCGCAGGGACCCCCCCATGGGCATGTATGGGCAGGATGAGGACCTGAGCTGCTGGGGACAGTGGTTTGGGGGGGGTCCTGGCTCACTTTGGGGTCTGAGAGGACCCGGGTGATGGGACAACATGGGGCTGTGCCCCCAGCTCCAGCCCGGGCTGCGGGGGGGGTAACAGGAATGGGATGGGCCAAGGGCAGCCCCACAAGGTCAGAGGAGCCACCGGGAGGCTGCGTTAGCGCAGGAATGTCCCCAGCGCTGTCACACAGCGCCCCGGCCCCGCTGCCAGCGGGGAAGGTCAGACGCGGTGTCCTGTGGGGCCGGGATGTGCTGCACGGCCCCTCTGCTGCCCCTCATGGGGCTGCACGTCCCGGTGCTGCTGCATTGACCAGCCCTGTGCCCCCACGCTGCTCCTCGTCCCTCCTTCCCATCGTCTCGCTGCTGGTTTGGGTGGATTTGGGCTGTTTGGGGGTCCTGGTGGCCAAAGCAGCGCCCAAAAAGCCTCATCAGGGACCCTTTAAGAGCCAGAGGAGGAAATCGGGAACCCCTTTGGACTGGGAGGGGAGAACCTCAGATATTTTCTGGTTTTCCCCCCGTTCCAAACCCGGAAAACCCCACTCCAGACCCAAAAACGTCCCTCCTTGTCCCAAACTGCTGCAGCCCTGCTCTGGAGCCAGGCTGAGAGAGCTGGGCTGGGGCAGCCTGGAGAAGAGAAGGCTCCTGAAGGGGACACCTTAGAGCAGCTCCAGTGCCTAAAGGGGCTCCAGGAAACCTGGAGAGGGGCTTTGGACAAGGGATGTAGGGACAGGCCAAGGGGAATGGCTTTAACCTGCCAGAGGGGAGATTGAGATGAGCTCTGAGGCAGAAGCTCTTCCCTGTGAGGGTGCTGAGGCGCTGGCACAGGATGCCCAGAGGAGCTGTGGCTGCCCCATCCCTGGCAGTGTTCAAGGCCAGGTTGGACACAGGGGCTTGGAGCAACCTGCTCTAGTGGAAGGTGTCCCTGCCCGGGGCAGGGGTTGGGGCTGGAGGGGCTTTAAGGTCCCTCCCAACCCATTCCATGATTCTGTGACCTTACTTTGCCCAGGAGCAGCGTGTGTCAGAGCTAAAGGGGTAACGACAGTTTGGGATTACTCAGCACCCTCAGGAAAAGCCGGGTCCCTTGTTGTTTTCCCACTCTGAGATCCCTTATCCGTGTTCGCATATTCAGGATGAAGTTTTACACCCTTGTCATCCAGCTCATGTTACCATTAAAAGGATCCAACCCCTTCCCATGAGCCTGGCAACGTGCCCTGGGGCTGCTCCACTTGCGACCTGCCCTTTGCAGGTCCCAGAGCTCAGCTGTGGCTCCGGGCACCCTCCATCCGCTTGGAAAGGAGTCAGGAACATGCGGAGTTTGGCAAAGACCTTGTAAACACCTAAAATGAGCTGCATTAAGGGGCCTAATCCCCATCCCAAGGGGATTTCTCCACAGGAGCAAGGGCCTGAGTGCCTGAAGCGCTTAAGAACTACAAGATTCTTCTTCCAATCCCTTTGCAACTCCCAGATTCCTCTCTTTGATACAAATGCTTCTGTCCCAAAGAGTCACCAGAGCAGGAAGCAGGCAGAGCCCACCCTTGGGATGCTCCTAAACGCACATTTAAGCCGTCAGAATCCCATGATCTCCCCCTAAAAGCTGATCCCATCCTTTAGTTTCCAACACACCTTCCTTTCCAAAGCGCCTTGTGAGTGCGGAGCTTCATCCCCGCCTGGAGGCAGAGAGCAGTGACTTGTGTGTGTGTCAGCCCCAAACCCCAGCACCAGGGAGGCACTTGCTGGGTGTATGTGTGGGATCTCCAGGCACAAACACCCAAGTGGCTTCCAAGCTGGAGCGATCCGTGTGGATCCGAGCGGATGGGCGCTGCTCAGCCCACTCCCAGTGAGCTAAAAAGGCAGCTGCGTGGGCTCCTGCTGTCTGCCACATCGAGAGCTTCCGCAGCGCCGGCAGCCAGGCAAAGAGCTGGGCACAGCCAATCCCAACACGTTGGGTGGGAATGTGGGGGATCTGCAAAGGGATCTGGGCAGGCTGGAGCCATGGGGTGAGGGCAATGGGATGAGGTTCAGCAAGGCTCAGTGCTGGGTGCTGCTCTTGGGGCACAACAACCCCATGGAATGCTCCAGGCTTGGGGAAGAGCGGCTGGAAACTGCTCATGGGAAAGGAGCTGGATTGATGGAGCTGAACATGAGCAGCTTGTGCCCAGGCAGACAAGGAGCCACCAGCATCCTGGCCTGGCTCAGCACCAGGGCCAGGGCAGTGGTTGTCCCCCTGTGCTGGGCACTGGTGGGGCTGCACCTCAAATCCTGTGTCGGTTCTGGGCCCCTCACTGCAAGAGAGACATTGAGGGGCTGGAGCGGGGCCAGAGCAGGGCAATGGAGCTGGTGCAGGGCCTGGAGCACAAGTGTGATGAGGAACGGCTGAGGGACCTGGGGGGGTTTAGTCTGGAGAAGAGAAGGCTCAGGGGGGACCTTCTCGCTCTCTGCAACTGCCTGACAGGAGGATGGAGCCAGGAGGGGGCTGGTCTCTGCTCCCAAGGAACAAGGGATGGGACAAGAGGAAATGGCCTCAAGCTGCCCCAGGGGAGGTTTAGATGGAGCTGAGGAACAATTCCTTCCCCAAAGGGTGCTCAGGCATTGGAACAGGCTGCCCAGGGCAGTGCTGGAGTCACCGTCCCTGCAAGTGTTCACACACCGTGTAGCCGAGGCCTCAGTGCCATGGGTCAGTGGTGGCCTCAGCAGTGCTGAAACCTGCCAGGGCCATCCGAGGTGACAGAGCTTTTTAGTCCTCATGAAGCCTGTGTCTGAGGACACTGACTCGCTGTGCCACAGGGAAACAAGCCTGTTGGAGGCACCAGTATTAACACCGCTGCTCCAAAAGCAAAGCTCCTTCCAGGCAGCGCACGGACAACCCCCTGAGACAGCGCCTCACAGCTCTCCTGCTCCGTGCTGGTTCTAACTGGATAAACTGGGGCAGCCACAGGCTCCCAGTCAAAGCCAGGGCACCTGGGGAAGAACCGAGCAGAGGGATCCATGCCTTTAGCTGGGGCTGAGCAGACACTGGGGAGACACGAAGTGGAGCCACTGCAGAGGAGAATTCCAGCAGCTTGTGTTTGTGCTGAGGGATGTTCAGGAAGGGAAGAGGAGGAGGATGGAGGAGGAAGGAGGCTGCTCAGCACCCTCCTGTCTCCCCATTCCCCTGGTGCAGGTGCCCTCAGCCCAGCTCTGAGGTGAAGGGTGCCCAGAGAAGCTGTGGCTGCCCCATCCCTGGCAGTGTTCAAGGCCAGGTTGGACACAGGGGCTTGGAGCAACCTGCTCTAGTGGAAGGTGTCCCTGCCCGTGGCAGGGGGTTGGAGCTGGAGGAGCTTTAAGATCCCTTCAACCCAAACCACTTTGTGATTCTATGAAGCACAGCCCAGCAGCTGCACCACAGGGCTGTGGCACACACCTCCAGCAGTATAATAAAGACACAAGGAGCAGGATAACGCAGCGATAATGGACACAAGGGGTGCAATGGCGGGAACAGAACAACCCTGCCAGACGGCGCCTCCATCCCCACCTCAGCCCGCCGCCGCCATGATGGGCCTCGCTTATATAGGCGGGGAAGAGCCCCCACCATGCCTCGCGGCGAGCGCGGGCAGCCCCTTCGCGCATGCGCAGACCCCGCCCCTGAAGCCGGCCGGCCCGCCGCGCCCCGCCTCAGGGCCGCGGTTCCCCCCGGCCCGGCCCGGCCCCGAGCGGCGGCGGCGGGAGGGGGGCAGCGAGCGGGCAGCGGAGGGAGCGAGGCCGATGGCGGCCCGGCTGCGCCCCGCCGGAGGTAGGAGCTCGGTGCTGGCCCCCCCCCCCGCACGGTGCTGCTGAGGGGACGCGCGTAATGGCGGCGGAGGGCGCCGCGGGGCCGGCGCCTTCCCTCAGCCCCTCACGGCGGGGCCTGCGGCAGCGGGGAGCGGGTTCGGCTCGTTCCGGTGCGGTGTGAGCGCGGACGGCAGCGGCGTTGTGAAGGGCTGCTGTTGGCAGCGCGGCCGCAGCCGTGGCTCGTATCGGCGTTAATGGGCTGATAACGCGGCGTGTGTTTGCTCAATCTCCGCTTTCATGTGCTGGGGGAGATAGGGAAGGGCTGCCTGGTGCCGCCCCGCTGGGAGCGCAGGCTAATAAAGCCCGTAAATTCATCACGTTCCCCCAAACAAAGCTCCTCGGTGGTGTGGAAATAGAGGTTTTGGGTTCAAAACCGGCCGCTGGATGCAATTAAATTCACCCATGTCCACTGTAAAGATCGCTGAGGAGCTCCATGGGACACATCTCCCAGCACCACAGCCCAGGGGTCAGGCTGGAGAGGTGGTTTTCCCATTTCTGGGCTTGGAAGATGGGAGAAATTGAGCTGGGATGGTCAAAGTGACTGGAATAGGAGCAAAAACCCTTCTCAATGCAAAGGGCTTTAGCGCTGGAGCATGATCTGGGTTGTGGTGGTCACCCCTGGACCTCGTGTGTGTGATTTAACCTCTGATTGCAACTCAGGCACGTGCTGCTTTAGTGGCTTGGCTCAGTTGTGGTTGTTTCAATGCAGTCATTAAGTGTTTAAGGTTTTCTTTATCTATAGGGTTATTTAACAGTGTGGAGCTGCTTCAAATGCATTGTGGCTGTTGAAACCCCTCAACCAACAAAAAACCCAACCCCAAACCCAACCATCCCTCCTGGTTTCCAGCCCAGAACTGATGTGGAAACATGTGTTCACTTTTGGGTTGTGTTCTTCTCTCTGGTATGTGATTATTTATTAGACATTTAAAATGTTGTAACTGTGATGTGAGGTCGTGAGGAGGGTGGATGTAACAGAGGGTGGATGTAAGGGTGAGGTAATTATTTTCCCTATGAAAAAGACACTTTTCGGGCACAAGAAATGTCTTTAATTGCATTTTATTCCCCATTTAAAAGAAATAACCCCTCTGGCAGCACAACCACACTGAAGGGTGGAGGATGGAAGGGACTACGCTGAGGTTCAGCTCCAACTTCTATGACAACTGATACAACTGAGACCTCTTTATCCCAGGGTGGGGTTCCCAGCGCTTCCAAGACTCGCTGCTCCCTGTTCCACACTGGATTCCTTCCCTCCCTTTCCCTGCTTCCCAAGTATCCTGCAGTTTGGCTTGGGGCTGAGCTGGTGTCAGCCCTCAGCAGACGAGGAGCTGTCTGGAACAGAACATTGGGAGCTTTTTGTTGTGGTTCACTTCCGAAGGTAAATAAAATGGTTTGGTCTTTGTTTGCCATCCAGCGAAATGTTCTGAATGGAGTTTGGGGGGGTTTAGTGAGTTTTAGGGGGAAATATTGCTGTTTGCTTTGTCTGCGATGTGCTCGGAGGTGTGAGGGGTATAACGTGCTTGTGAAACAGGGAGTGGGATCTGGACTGCTCTAAACCTGACATGGGAAGTGAGAACTGAGAAAAGCCACTAGGTTTCTGCTGCTGACGTGCCATGAAGGCGCCAAAATGTCCTTTTGAAGGCACTCAGATGCCCTTTTGGGGCTTGTTTTAAGATTGACTTGTGGAAAGACTTGTGATTTCTCTTTGTGTGTGTCTCTAACCCTGATGCATTGAACCCTGTGGGTGCTGGAACAGAACAGAGGCTTTTTGGGGTGTCCCATGGAGGATGTGACCGAGGGCTCTGGCTCTGCCTGGGCTGGAGTTAGTGCTCGGTGGGCTCGGGGTGGTCACCACCGGTGTCCTGGCTCCTGCTGAGCAGGGCTGGCACAAGCTCAGTTGCACCCCGAGGGTGGGCAGGAGGCTGGAAGGGTGCTCAGCTCCGACCTGGACCAGCTAAAGGCATGTTCCATCCCATCTAACATCCCGTTTGGGGGTGAAAACTGGGGCGGAGGAAGAAGCAAGAGGTGGTTTTGACTTGTAAGGTGGTTGCTGCTTGGCTGGGCATGGGTTTGCCTGTGGAGGAAGGTCAGTGACAATCACTTTTGCATTGCTGGGGTAGTTTTTGCCCTTTTCCTTCATGTGTTGGATTGTCTTTACCATGACCCATGTGTTTCCTTGCCTTTGTGCCCCCTTTCCCCCCCATCCTGCTTGGCTGGGCAGTGGGGCGAGCTGGTGCCTCTGTGGTCAGCACATCTTGGTCCTCTCCTCTCCCAGCGAGGGGTTTGTGATGGGGCAGGTTTGGTTGTGGAGTGCCAGATTTAACTCACTGCTGTGTAGCTGCTACTCTGGAACAGCAGCTTTCAGCCTCTGCTGGGTTGTGTTCCCTGGGGAGCCTGTGATACAAGTGGTGCTTTGAGCCTGCTCTGCTGTTTGGCTTCTTCATTCCATCAGCCCAGACCTCCAGGAACCATTCACTGGAGACCAACAGCAACTACACCTTCTCCTCTTCTCCTTTCCTCCTCTGGGACTCATCTACCAACTGTGTCGTGGTGGTTCCTCGGTGTCTCCAATGTCCTGGAGTAACCAAAGGTGTGAAACTGGGTTTGGTTTTGACTCTTTGCAACGGTAACAAGTGTCCCTCTGCCACCAGCACCGCACACGTGCTGCCACCTCATCCACGTTCAGCTCTCGTGCTGGGTTGGGATCTGTCCTGTGCTTTGTGTTCCTCAAAGGAGCTGGATCTGAGGATACCACCAGTGGACACCGTGGCTAAAGCAGTGACTCAGTGCAGGCACCTCCTCTTGAAGGGGGGTGTCCCCTCAAGGAGGGTCTGGTTGATGGGGGGCAAGTGGAGCACCTTGTCTGTCACCTGCAGGAAGTGGTGGAGGTCAGCAGCAACCTGCAGAGGTCCAGGTGATGTCCAGCACCCAAAAAGGGTCCCACCAGGAGGGGTCCTGCTCCAGAGCTGTTGAGTGATACCCAAGGGCTGAGGATGCTTCTCCTCTTCCTCCCAGTGAAGATCTGCTGTGGCAGGAATTGGATAAGGAATGCTTCAACCAGGAGTACAAAGTGTTTGAGAAAGGAAGGGAATAATCCTCAAGAAAGATCATTCCAAAGGCTGGTTTTGCCATAAAGCAAAGGGACCTGCAGAAGAGATCCAGTTTCTGGGACTGAAGTGGAAGGCTGGACATCATCACATCCCTGGGGATATGGTCCATAATGTAACATCCGTGCCCTCACCAGCTGACAATAAAGGAATTGCTGCTTCCCTGGTGTGTGGGTCTCTGAGGAACACGAGCTGGGAACCTTGAGCAGGAAAACCCAGGGGAGACCTGAGAACTTTGGGAATGTTCCAGTGGATCGTGTTGCTCTGTGGTGCTGGCTCAGGCTGGGATGGAGCGTGTGCTGTAGGTAAACACTGAGGGGTTGGCTCTTGGTGGCCAGGGCTTGGGCAGCATCAGGGCTTTATTCCTGTGCCCCCCAAGCGAGGGGAAGGGTGGGATAACAGGACACTCATAGAGTCCAACAAGGACAAGTGTCGGGTCTTGCCCTGGATAAGCACAATCCAGGAGTGCAGCCCAGGCTGGGAGCAGGTCTGGGAAAGGACCTGGTGGACACAAGCTCCATAGGAGTGAGCAGTGTGTGGCTGCAGCAGAGACCCAACAGGGATCTTGGGAACATCCCAGCATGGATGAAGGTGTCGTTGTCCCACTCTGCTCAGCACTGGTCAGGCCACCCCTGGAATTCTGGGTTCAGGTTTGGTCCCTGCTGTACAAAGATGGTGTGGATGGGCTGGAGAGGGTCCAGAGAAGGGCCATAAAGGTGATCCAAGGACTGAGGAAAGGCTGAGAGAGCCGGGACTGTCCAGCTGGAGAAGAGAAGGCTCAGGGAGACCTTGTCACCATGGGGCAGTGGTTAAAGGGTGGCTACAGAGAAGATGGAGACTCCCTTTGGACAAGGAGTCCCATGGGAAAGCCGAGGAGTGATGGGAACAAGTTGCTGCTGGGGAGATTCCAACTGGACACAAGAGGAGAATGTTTCCCAATGAGAACAACCAGAGACTGGAATAATCTCCCCGGGGAAGTGGTGACTCCCCAGTGCTGGACACTGTTAAGGCTGGGCTGCACAGGGAGCTGGGCATCCAGGCTAGGTCATGCTGTGCCTGGAAAGGTTGGAGCAGCTGATCCTGGAGCTCCCTTCCCCTGGGATTCATGGATTGCAGGATTCAGCAGGCTGGGGGGGGGCTGCCCAAAGAGCTTAGTTCTGCCTAACGTGGTGCTTGGCAACAAAACCCGGGCTGGAGGAGGAGCAACAGCGTGGCTTTGACTTCCAAGGTCTTGGCTTCTGAGCCCGGCTGAGCACCCCCCTGCCGTGGGAGGAGGGCACTGCTTGGCCTTGCCTTGCTCCGGGTTGTTTGGTGCCTGTGTGTGGGTTGAAGGACCTGTTGTAACTGTGTTTAGTTTAAGCTCTGGGTTTTCCTGCTCTTCTCTCCCTGTCTGGCAACAAGGGGGAGCGAGCAGGGGCTGTGTGGGTGCTCCATCAGCCCCCACATGGATATAGATCCTGCTTGATTTACGCTTGGGAAGCTCCTGGTTGTTTTTCTTGGTGCTTTCCTCTTTGGGACAGGTACATAATGGTCTCTGTCAGTGTCTCACTCAGGCTTGGTAACATTAGTCTTATATTTGGCTCACAGAGCTGCTCATTTGGTGCATGACGTGTGTGTAAATCACCTCAGAGACTCATACCCAGAGCCTGGGCAGTGAGAACAAGTGCAACTGGGTGCAAGGAGGCGAGCACTGAGGATGTGCTTTTGGAGCCAGGCAGTGATCCACATCGGATCTAACCTCTTTCTACCAGTGGTGTGCTCCAGCTCCAGGAATCTCTTTCCTGCTATTGCCAAAGAGGAAAATTGAATTCCAGGGAGCACTTGAGCTCTCTGCAGTCCTGGACTTGAATTTGCTCTGTTGCTGTCTGGGTTTAGCTGGGACAGAGTTCATGTTCTCCCCGGTTGCTGGTGCAGGGCTGTGGTTTGGCTTCAGCCTGGCAATAACATTGATAACAGTGAGTCAGAGCAAGGCCACGAGCTGCTGCGAGGGCTGGAGCAGCTCTGCTCTGGAGCCAGGCTGAGAGAGCTGGGCTGGGGCAGCCTGGAGAAGAGAAGGCTCCTGAAGGGGAGACCTTAGAGCAGCTCCAGTGCCTAAAGGGGCTCCAGGAAACCTGGAGAGGGGCTTTGGACAAGGGATGGAGGGACAGGCCAAGGGGAATGGCTTTAACCTGCCAGAGGGGAGATTGAGATGAGCTCTGAGGCAGAAGCTCTTCCCTGTGAGGGTGCTGAGGCGCTGGCACAGGGTGCCCAGAGAAGCTGTGGCTGCCCCATCCCTGGCAGTGTTCAAGGCCAGGTTGGACACAGGGGCTTGGAGCAACCTGCTCTAGTGGAAGGTGTCCCTGCCTGGGGCAGGGGTTGGAGCTGGGGGAGCTTTAAGGTCCCTTCACCCCAAACCAGGCTGGGATTCTTGGGATCCTCTGTGCTGGTCCCACAGTTTCGGAGCCATGCTGGTTCCAGCTGGGATAGAGTTAATTCTCTCCCTGCTCGCTGCTCCAAGGCTCTTTTGGCTTCCCTCTGAGCACAGCGCTGATAACACCCGGTGTTCAGTTGTTGCTCAGCAGCACTTGCCCTGCTCAGGGACTGTTCAGCCTCGTGCTCAGGGAAGGGGCACAAGGAGGGGATGGAGCCAGCAGCTGCCTGGTATTAAGTTGCCAGGGGGGGTTAAACCACAGCAGAGGGTGCTGGGCCCCCCATTGCTCCCTCCCTGTGGCCTGAGGGGGCTGCCTGTGGGTGATGTCCCTGCCCATGGGAGGGGTTGGAGCTGGGTGAGCTTTAAGCTCCCTTCAGCCCAAACCGCTCTGGGATTCCATGATTTTGGCTCCCCCGAGTGTGCTGAGCTGAAATGCAGCCTGACTGCTCCGGGATTAGCGCATGGCCACAAAATCCAGACCCATTTCTGGGCTCAAACCAGCAGAAAATGGTCCTTTCAGTGGCGCTGCCTGAGTCTCTCTGCAGATAAAGGCTTCCCTTGTGAGTGGGGAAGCAGCTTCCGCATTCTCAGCAGCTCTCGGTGCCAAACCTGCAACTTCAGCCCCATTTTGTGTGCTTTTAACTGATTTCCCTATTGCTCTGCTGACATGGGGGTGTTGCTGACAGACAGATGAGCACTGAACTGCCCTCAGGATGGAGGTACCCTCTTCTTTCACCTTCACCACTAAGAACTCGGTGGTATTGCAGGTGAGAGCTGCATTTCCCGTCTCTCCTTGCAGAACTTCTCATGTTTGCTTCAGCTCTGCTGCCTTTGGCTGTCACATCCTGTACTTGCAAGAGGGAGGAGGTTTGAACTTCTGGTTCTTGGCCTTGCTGCTCCCTGACGCAGCTCCTCAGCGCTGTCAGCTCGCTGTCAGCAGCCATCACCACCTCCTCCTTGTGCTCTTTGCTCTTCAGGGTTCTTTTTTTACCATCCTCAGCTGGGTTTTCTCCTAATTGAATCCTTGAGCAGCAAATGGCACCTCTCTGCTTGTTATCCTCCCACCCCTGCCCTTGGTTTAACTCTCTGCAACTCTTCCCTGCAGCTCTTGCTGTTGCACAGCAGCCTGGCCAAGGCTGTGTGGGATCCTTGAGCCACAGGCAGCTGGGTCCCTGGGGAGGGAGGAAGGGTAAAAGGAGAGGGTAAAAGCATATTCCAGCTGTATCCTTAAACCAGGGAATGGGCAACACCATCCTGTACTCCTGGTGTGAGCACGTGTAGTTGTGGAGGCTCTCCAGTGGGTAAGCAGGTACTGGAACTTTTCATGGAATCATCACAGAGTGGTTTGGGAAGAGCTTCTGCCTCAGAGCTCATCTCAATCTCCCCTCTGGCAGGTTAAAGCCATTCCCCTTGGCCTGTCCCTCCATCCCTTGTCCAAAGCCCCTCTCCAGGTTTCCTGGAGCCCCTTTAGGCACTGGAGCTGCTCTAAGGTGTCCCCTTCAGGAGCCTTCTCTTCTCCAGGCTGCCCCAGCCCAGCTCTCTCAGCCTGGCTCCAGAGCAGAGCTGCTCCAGCCCTCGCAGCAGCTCCGTGGCCTCCTCTGGCCTCGCTCCAGCAGCTCCACGTCCTTCTTTATCCATCCCTATTGGGAAGCTTGGGAAAACAGACGGATGGAGTTGAGGGGAAGCAAGAAGTGCATCGTTTGGCCTTTCTGGGGTAGTCTCAATGTGACGTTTCAAGACTGCTGTTCCCAGGAGGTGGTTCAGCACTGCCCTGCCTGGGAATTCCCTGGTTTTCCTTCACCTCCAGTGAAGCATCAGCAGGTGCTCCAGGAGGAGGCAGGCTGTCAGTGCAGCAGGAAGAGCAGCCTCAGGATCCCAGCGCACCCCAAACAAAGCCTCTGCTGAAGAGGAAGGTGAGAGCCCGGCCTGGAACATCCAGAGCATTGTTTCCTCACTCTTGGCATCACTTTATCTTTCAAGTGTCATTTCCAGCCTTTCTTCTGCAAAGGTCAGCCCTGAGGCTCGGCTGATGAAGGCTTCATGTGATGGATGTCAGGAGACTGTTGAGAACACACAACTTCCATGGGGATTAATGCAGTTTGGCCTCTGTTTCCTGTGACTTCAGATGTAGATGGGGCCAGGCCAGGAGGAAACTAAAGCCTTAGATGTGCTCTGATACATTTGTGGTGTGGTGGGGCTGAGTAAAGTCCTCAGTGTTTCACTGCAGCTGGGTTTGGAGTCATGAAGGGCTGTACAGCACAATGTGGATGTCTCAAAACCTTGTCCTCAAGGCTACTTTGTACTTGTGTTCGGAATTCCTTCAGGAACCAGCCTGAAGATCGTGGAAATCACCAATACATCTTCTCTCTTTCCTCAACAGTGATGGAGATCCTACAGCTTTAGCTTGAGAGAGAAGCTCCCAGTCTCAGTTCTCCTGATCTAGGAGGGTAGTTTGAAATGCTGGTGCCACATCTCTGCCATGTTCAACTGGAGAGACTGGGTTTGGTGTGTGTCTTCCAGCACTGCAGTGCCTGAGGAGGTGGCTCTGGTGGTCCTGTTGGTTGAGGAGCTTCTGAGGCTGTTTGGCTTCAGGACTAAGGAGAAAGTCCATGAACTTACAGCATGTTGGTTACTGGTGGACACAGGAGGTTGGAGCTTTGTTCTACTGGGAAAGGCCGTTTTTATGGGTTTAGTATCCAAAACAGAAGATGGTTTTGGTTCATTTTGGTCTATGGTCACTAAACCTGTCGTGGTTTAACCCCAGGCAGCCACTGAGCCCAGCTCAGCCGCTCGTTTATTCCCCCTCGGTGGGATGGGAAGGGTAAAAGTGAGGAAACACATGGGATAACGCCAGTTTAAGAGGTAAAGCAGAACAAGGAATTCGTTCCCCACCTCCATGGTCAGGCAGGTGTTGAGCCATCCCCAGGACAGCAGAGCACAGTGATGGATTGGGAAGAGGAACACCATCACTCCAACCATCCCTCCCTTCCTTCTCCCCCAGCTTTACGTGCTGTAGACACCGCATGGGCTGGGGTGTCCCCTGGTCACTTGGGGTTGCATGTCCTGACTGTGTCCCCCCCCAGCTCCGTGTGGTTCTTCTCTCCGGTGGGGTGAGGGGCAGCAAAGGCCTTGGCTGTGTGTAAGCACAGCTCAGCGATAAGGAAAACATCTCTGTTATCAACACAGTTTCCAGCACAACTCCCAAACACAGCCCAGAGCTGCTGCTGTGCAGAAAATTAACTCTGCCCCAGCCAGGCCAGCACGAAGGTGGGAAGAAGTTGGAGAATCAGAGACTCATGGAATGGTTTGGCTTGGAAGTGACCTTCAGATCATCCAGTTCCAACCCCTGCCATGGGCAGGGACACCTTCCCCTAGAGCAGGTTGCTCCAAGCCCCTGTGTCCAACCTGGCCTTGAACACTGCCAGGGATGGGGCAGCCACAGCTTCTCCATTCAACCCCTTCCAGTGTCGCACCACCCTCATAGTAAAGAGCTTCCTTCTATCCCATCCAACTCTTCTCTCTTCCAGTTGGAAACCTCCTCCTCATCCCATCCCTACGCGCTGTTGTAGAAGCCCCTCTCCAGGTTTCCTGGACCCCTTTAGGCACTGGAGCTGCTCTAAGGGCTCCCCTTAAGGAGCCTTCTCCAAGGAGAAGCCAAGACTCTCCTTGTTCTTCCTCCACCCCATTTACGCTGGCTCCTGGATGCCCATCTCCGTTGAGGCTGATGGTGTGTGACCCCTGACAGGAGGGTTGCAGAGGTGGGTGGCTTCATCCCAGAACCATGGGATGGTTTGGGGTGGAACGGACCTTGATGCTCCTCCAGTTCCACCCCCTGCCACCCAGTTCTGCTGTTCTCTGGAACTCTCCTCACTGGAGGCTAAAATCCCCTCCTCATTTGGGAAGTAGCTGGAGAGAGACCAGCACCAAAGCCACTGGGAGCAAATATGTACATACCTGTAGGGCTCCCTTGAAACCAAACATGCTGGGTTGGAGCTGAACCTCAGCCCAGGGGATTAGCAATCTCCCAGGGGATGTGCTCAGGAGCAAGCCAGAACTCCCACAGGGAGAATTCTTAGGATCCAGTTAGATTTCCAGGCAGCGTGGACCATCCTGCACCAGTGCTGGGACCAGGTATGTGCCACACCGGTGTCCTCAACCACTGCCACAAGGCTCGGAGCAACCTGCTCCAGTGGAAGGTGTCCCTGCCCGGGGCAGGGGTTGGGGCTGGAGGAGCTTTAAGGTGCCTTCACCCCAAACCAGGCTGTGGTTCTGTGGTTCTTGGGATCCTCTGACTGTGCTGGTTCCAGCTGGGATAGAGTTAATTCTCTCCCTGCTCACTGCTCCAAGGCTCTTCTGGCTTCCCTCTGAGCACAGCGCTGATAACACCCGGTGTTCAGTTGTTGCTCAGCAGCACTTGCCCTGCTCAGGGACTGTTCAGCCTCGTGCTCAGGGAAGGGGCACAAGAAGCCGGGAGGGAGCAGAGACAGGAGACCTGAACCCCAACCACCCAAAGGGATATTCCAAACCATCCCATCCCATCCCACAGCACGTCAGGCTCAGGAGAGAAACTGGGGGGAGCCCCCAGTCGCTGCTGGGGCCGGGCCATGCTCAGCCGTGGTGAGAATTGGGTGTCCATCTCCTGTCTCTCTTGGGCTTTATTCCTCTCTTTCCTTTCCCCTTTCCTTTTCATTAATATTATTATTACTGTTATTAACTTTATTTCCATTATTAACCAGTTCTTATCCCTCTGGTGGGTTTTTCCCTCTCCCAACACTCCTCCCCATCCCTCCGGCAGGGCTGTGGGAGCGAGGGGCTGCCTGGGGGAGACGAGGCCTTTGCTTTGTGTGTGTGTCCCGGCTTCAGCTGGAACCATGATTTTTCTCCTGCCCTGTACCTGGTGCCGTGCTGGGTTTGGGCTTGAGGCTGGGAACAACGCTCCTAACACACCGATGGTTTAGTTGTTGCTAAGTGATGCTTACCCCCATCAAGGTCTTTCCAGCCCCATGCTGTGCCAGCGAGGAGCGGCACAAGAAGCTGGGAGGGAGCAGAGCCAGGACACCTGAGCCAACCCAGCCAAAGGGGTATCCCATCCCACGGCACGTCATGGCCAGGATATAAAGTGGGGGGAGGCACCCTGAAGGGCAGATCGCTGCTGGGTCAGGCTGGGGATCGGTCGGCGGGTGCTGAGCAATAGCATTGGGCATCGCTGCTGGTTAGTGTTTGATTTCCTTCCCCTTCTAGTTTTGTATTCTCTTCCCTTAGTAGTAGTAATAGTAGTTCTGTGTTATACTTCAGATATTGGCCTGTTCTTATCTCAACCTGTGGCATTTACATTCCTTCCTTTCTCCTCCCCATCCCGCTGGGAGCGGGAGGGAAAGGGAGGGAGGGAGGGAGGGAGCGATCGGCTGCTGGTGCTGAGTGAGCGCCTGGGGTTCCACCACGACACTGTCCTACAAGAACATTCCCAGGCCTGTGTTATTTATCCACTTTGTCTCATTCTGCCTCTCTTTGTACGTTCTCTTCCTGCTTTACAGGCTGGAGTTCTCGGCGGTGTCAGCCGAAATCAAAGGTTCCTGTTCCCATTGTGCTTTTTAAGCTCCTACGTAGGTGGTTGCCGTTTCTGTCTGTTCTTACCCTGTTCTGTTTAAAGCTGGTTCAAGATGAGAACTTGCCTTTAACATCTGGGACATGGAAATTCTCTAACCACGGGATTCAGATACTGCCACAGCCTTTGAATGCTTTTGGGGCGCAGCAGCTCAGTGTCCTCCCGAAGCTGTGCTGTCCTCACCCCAACCTCACAGCGACTTCGCATTGAGTTGTAACCACTTTGAGTTCTCTACCTATTGCTGTTACTATTCGCACCTCGTATATACCTGGAGAGGAGTTTAATGCTTTGGTTTATTGCTTATGACATAGCTCTAATTGTAACTGAATCCAAACTGTGTTGTCATAAAGATCTGAAGTGTTAGAAAATGCTGTTTGAATTGTCATCGCTGGGAGTGTTCTCTGTGATGCTGAACTTGGTGGGTAAAGCTCATTTAATTGTGTTCTCTCTTCACTGCGTATTAAGATTCTCTGCAGTGAAAGCCAATGTTGTTCGACCACCTTTTGAGTTCCCAAATCCCCTTTAAACTGCCCTTCCACTGCTGGTCGGTGACTCCGGTGGTTGTTTTCTCACCGGTTCTAGAAGGCGCTGTGGAACGGAGGTGAAAAGAGCCCATAATCTAATACTTGTCTTTTAACTTGCAGCTTTGTGTTGTTCTTGGAAAGTTTCGCACCACTTGTGAATTCCTTGAACCTTGGCATTGGGAGCCCACTTGTGTTGGGCCCTCCTCCTTTACAGCTTGCTCACATTAAGACCCACTTGGCTCTTCAGCAATTGACCTCAGTTGCTCCCAACCCTTCGGCACCTCCTTATGCTTGGTTAAACCAGGCAGTTCCGAAAAGCACCATGTTTAGCCCCAGAGGAACTTTACCTCAGAGGCCGAGAGGACCTAATCCGTCTGGGACAAAGGCTCCGGGATCCCTGCGGGGAGGAGGTGCCTCAGGTCTCCCCCGGAAGCCTGCTCCTGGAACGCCTCAAGGGACGGGAACGCCGCAGAGATTCTCGGGCCAGGAAACGATTCAGTGGACGGGTTCGCAGAGGATCAACGTTCGGGTCACCCTGCACAGGGCTGATCCCAGGAAGGTGAAGGAGAAGACAAACCTCCACCAGGAACAGAAGGCAGAGCCCCGCACGAGCCGCTGGGAGAACACCCCCTGCTCAGCCGGGACAACGGGACAGAAGCCCCCGGCCCCCGCGCAGGTCTCGGAGCAGAATTCCAACGCCCAAACCCGCTACACACCCGAAAGCGCCTCCAGTATCCTGGCGAGTTTTGGGCTGTCTAATGAAGACCTGGAGGAGCTCAGCCGTTATCCTGACGATCAGTTAACTCCCGAGAACATGCCGCGGATCCTGAGGGAAATCCGGGTTCGTAAGATGGGTCCCTCCATGCCCGGGTTGCACGCTCAGAGCCGAGGAGAAGACGCGGTTGGTGGCACGAGCAGTGTCAAGAGTAAAGTGATTGATTATGGCCATGCGAGCAAATACGGTTACATCGAGGATCCTCTCGATGTGCACGCGTTCAACCCCGAAGTGCTCCCTGAGGATCCCCTGGAAGCACGCGTCTATAATCCCGAAGCACCAAGCGGAGAGAACAGGGAAGACTTCCCACGGGAGCAGAACATGCCACCGAACGCGCCGCTGGGCGTCCCCCCGGCCACTGTGACGTGTAACCCCGTGTTCCCGGTGGAAGATTTAATAAAGCTGACGGGATTCCAGAACGATTCCTCCAATCCTCGCTCCTTTTTTCCACCTGAGACTGCGGGAAAGGTGTCCGGGTTGTGCGCGGCACCCGCCGGGCTTCCCATGGTGAAACCCGTATCCCAGCCTGCCATCCCGCCTGTCATGCCACCCATGATGCCACCTCTGATGCCACCCTTGGCTCAGCCCATGATGCCTCCGGTGATGCCTCCCATGGTGCAGCAGTCCCTCCCCCAGCACGTGATGCCACCCATGGCCCAGCCGCCCTTCTCTGCCGAGCTCCTCGCAGCCATCAGCCAGCACGAAAGAACTCAGCGCGAGGCCGGGACGAGCTCATCCAGCGGCCAGAGCAGCACCGGAGCGGGACAAAAGCCCTTCCAGCCCCAGATTGAGGGGCCTATTAAGTCTCCTTTTGGGATTGTGAAGGCATCGTGGCTGCCGGTGTTCCCGCAGGCTGATTCCCAGAAGATAAAAAGGTTGCCCACCCCATCAATGATGAATGACTACTATGCTACATCTCCGAGAATATTCCCACATATGTGTTCTCTGTGTAACGTTGAATGCACTCATATGAAGGTGAGTGGCTTTCGCAGATTCTTGCCTAAACTTGTACTCGCCATCTTACCCGCTGCCCTGTCGTAGGCACTAATGTTCTCCCTGTGCATTGTATGAGTTGTGTGGGGCTGCTCTTCTCCGCTTGGAGTAGTCCCACGCGCTAGAAACGCTGCTGGGAGGTGATTGTGAGCCGCTCGCTTCCAACTGGCATCTCAGAGCTGCCAGGAATGTGGAGCTGCTCAACCGTTGCTCCCTTATTTAGGGCTTCTGTGGTGGGTTTTGAAGGCCAGGCCCTGGTCTCGGTGGAGTAAAGCACTAACGCCAGCGGGGTGAGTAAAATGGGGGTATCCAAAGGGGTAGATGAGATGTGTGTTCCCCGACTCCTGCAAAACAAAGCAGCCTGTTTGTGTCCCAGAGCCTGAGCTCCAGATGTGCTCCGGGGCTGTTCCAGAGGCTGTGGGTCAGCTCGGGGGGCCACACAAACCGCTCGCGTTCAGCTGAGCCTTCGGCTCTGGAGCAAATAACGCTTCCAGCTCCCGAAGGAAGAAAAGCAACTGGTGAATACTGGGAGAGAGGAAAGCCTTTGGAAAGCTGTGGATTGTGCTGGAAGCCTTAGGCTTGAGTGTCACAAAGCAAACTCAATCATTCAGTTTTAGTTTTGTGTCTAAGCTATTAAAAGCTACAAACGTGGAAGGCAGAGGGGGTTTAGGTGCAGGTGGCAAAGCCCTGCAGGGTTCCTTGGCCTGCTCTGTGCTCTGTGTTAAACCCAGGGTGAATAGTTGAGAGGGTGACAGAGCTGCAGAGTAAAACTGAGGTTTTAGGTGGTTTTACACCTGAAGGCTGAGCTGGGCAGGTTTGGGAACCCCAGGGGAGGTCTAACGTGAAATACAGCTGAGCAGGGTGATGCATTTGGGTTCGTAAATGGTCACAGCACTTTGGAGAAGTGTCATGTGTTGGGATGTGGGTTATTCCATAGGTTGCTCACGGGGCTTTTCAACATGGAGTAAATGTTGTGACTGGAAGTACCAAGGAACCAGCTGTGGTGCTTGCTGGGGAGATGCAAGGGTGGCACTTCTGGTCCTGGTGGCACCAAGCGCAGTCCATGCTCTGCAGACATCCACTGCAGCCTTCCCTCCCTGTTGTGCTGCTCCTAGCTCGGGCGTGTGTTACCTTTACTCTGTGTAGTATCTTACATGTAGAGCTGCTGCTGTGTAGGCAGCTCAGCCTGGTTGGAGCCCCCGGTTTAAGCCGTGTTTAGCCAACAGCGTTGCCAAATAACCACATGAGTTGGGTTCTTGCTGCAAAAAAATAAAGGCTTGTACAAGAAATGTTCCTCTGGTGTATTTGTGAACTCTAAAGGGTGAAGAATTCCTCCTCTTTCAGCTTTACAGCCGGGTTTACAAACCAAGTTGTCTTTGTGGCAGTTCTGTGGTTAAAGGTGACCCAGATGTTCTGGGGGTGAAGTGTTAGGGAGGAAGCACCTGAAACCTTCAGACTAGACGTGATGGGGAAATGGAACAGCAGAAGCAGTTGTGTGTGGTGTGACCTGCGCTAGAAATGGTTGTTGCAGAGATACTCTGCTGCAGTGTTGTGAAATCTTACTTGAAACATAAGAAGCTCATGAAGAAGATCCTCCAGAAGCCATGCAGGGAGGTCCCTGATGGCCAAAGGCTGGAGGTGTGCTCTGGGGAAGCAGCTCTGTGTCGCTGTGCTCCTCCCGGCCATTCCCTGTTCCGTGCCATGGGAGAGGAGGTGCTGGGTGGGCTGGATGGACCTTTGGTCTCCCCAGCACAGCTGCAGGTGGGCTGGACCTTCAGAGGGGTTTTAGGTTGAAGTGATTCGTTGTTGTGGTTTCTGGTGTGTGGCACTAAGGGCTTGTGCATGTCCCACCTGACATCCTTGTGTGTGAGCTGGGGAGACGTGGATTTCATGGATGGACCACTCGGTGGATAAGGAATTGGCTGGATGGGTGCACTCAGAGTGTTGTAGTCAATGGCTCAAGGTGCAAGGGAAGACCAGTGAGGATGGTCCTCAGGGATTGGTGGTGGGACCGATCCTGTTCAACATGTTTGTTGGTGACACGGACACTGGGATGGAGCATCCTCAGCAGTTTGCCAGTGGCACAGAGCTGTGTGGTGTGACCCACACGCTGGAGGGAAGGGCTGGGACCCACAGGAACCTGGACAGGCTGGAGAGGTGGGACTGTGTGAACCCCATGGAGTTCAACCAGGTCCTGCCCCTGGTTCTCCCCCTCTGCTGCGCTCTGGGGAGCCCCCCCCGCACCCCTGATCCAGCTCTGGGGCAGCAGCACCAGAGGGACGTGGAGCTGCTGGAGCGAGGCCAGAGGAGGCCCCGGAGCTGCTGCGAGGGCTGGAGCAGCTCTGCTCTGGAGCCAGGCTGAGAGAGCTGGGCTGGGGCAGCCTGGAGAAGAGAAGGCTCCTGAAGGGGACACCTTAGAGCAGCTCCAGTGCCTAAAGGGGCTCCAGGAAACCTGGAGAGGGGCTTTGGCCAAGGGCCTGTAGGGACAGGCCAAGGGGAATGGCTTTAACCTGCCAGAGGGGAGATTGAGATGAGCTCTGAGGCAGAAGCTGTTCCCTGTGAGGGTGCTGAGGCGCTGGCACAGGGTGCCCAGAGAAGCTGTGGCTGCCCCATCCCTGGCAGTGTTCAAGGCCAGGTTGGACACAGGGGCTTGGAGCAACCTGCTCTAGTGGAAGGTGTCCCTGCCCGGGGCAGGGGTTGGAGCTGGAGGAGCTTTAAGGTCCCTCAACCCAACCCAGGCTGTTTCACAGCAGCTCACAGGTGCTGTGCTGGGAGCAGGTGTCTGTGATGTGGCAGACTGGAAGGAAAGCAGGGAAGCCAAGTGGGTAACGTGAGACAGGAATGGCTGGAGATGAGGAAAGATGCTGCATGAGGAAAAGCTGCTCTTTATCCAACGCTTGAGGATACTGGATAGCTGAAAACAAGAGGTTCAATGGTGTTAAGATGATGGATTTCAAGTTCAGGTGTGTCATGGTGAGCTGTCCTTTGTCATAGACTCTTAATCCAGCCTTGTACCGAGGTACCAGCTCCTCTGGGATTTGTTTCCTGGCCATGCCTGAAGCTGCTTTGCCACTTGGAAGAGAAATGAAGTGTTACCTGGTGCTGGGACATGAAAAGGTCAGGATTCCAGCTGGATGTGAGACCCAGCTCCTGGTCCTGGGCAGTCAGCTCCCTCTGGAGCTGCAGTGACCATTGATGGCTGAAACTGCGTCATCTCAACTGTCTCCTCTTGTTCTTCCAGCCTGGATCTCCCATAACCGTGGTGAAACACTGGCTTGGAGTAAGGAATCCTTCTGCTGCTCCCCAGAGCATCCCTTCAGCTCTCCCTGCAGGTCTGTGTTCGAAAGTGTCCAACTTGCTGAGGTCTGATGGAATCAAAGCAAAGAAAGCCCTTGAGATGCCTGTAGTCTTCCTAAATCCAGGGTTCTGAGTGTCTTATGGAGGAGCAAGTAAATGTGTTCTGTTTTATCATCTCAAAAGGATCCTCACCATCTCTCCTACAGAATGATTTACGTACATTTAAAGGTGGTTTTTTGCTATTACACCATTCAGAAGTCAGAGGTTATGATATTTTCCATCTCTGTGGCATAACTGTCCATGAAAAATACATTGTTTGATTCACCTTTGTCCCTTTGTTGTCAGGCCTGGGGCTGTTCTGGTGTGCAGGGACTCAGCAGCTCCATGACAAGCTTCGGGCAGGCCAGGGTGGAAGGTGAAGAATACTCCAGCTCTTTCATGCAATGGACTTTGGAGATGCTCCATGTAGCATTTGTCTTCCTCTCCCCACTGGATCTATAGCAAGAGGTGGAGCTCCTCCATTGCTTGGTGGTGACTTCAGCCCCCTCTTTGAGTCTTGCTTGTGCCAAGGGGTTTGCTCTGGAGCAGCTCTGCTTTGTGAACCAACGGTGCAACGTGGCTGCTCGAGGTCCCTCAGGCTGGTACCTGCTCTAACAGGCCCCTTTCCTGCCTAAAATGTGGGTTTGTGGTGAGTGGATGGGGCTTGGAGCAACCTGCTCTAGTGGAAGGTGTCCCTGCCCATGGCAAGGGGTTGGAGCTGGAGGAGCTTTAAGGTCCTTTCCAGCCCAAACCATTCCATGGTTCTAAATGATGCTTGCCAGGGACTGGAAAGCTCGTTGTTGTTGGAGCAGAGTCAGGAACATGGAAGCTTTGTCCCTGCTTTCGCCTGGTGTTGGGAAGATTTGTTGGAGGTGGCTATGTGCAATATGTGTTGTAGGCAAAGGTAGGTGGGCTTTGGAGGTCTACAAAATGAATTTGGAAACTTAATGGCTGCTGAGGGGGCTTTTTGATCCAGGAGGTGTCCTCTCATACCTGTGCATTTGTGTCCTGCAACGCTTCTTTAGGGAATAGCACCCAGTTCTACCCTTGGTTCCATGGAATCTCACCCTGGTGTGCTCTCCTGTGAGTGTATTTACAGTATCCCCCAACGTACTGAAGCGTTCCATGGATACTTCACAGAGCAGCTTCATTTCCAGTTGGAATTGTGGCTTTATTGGGATAATGGAGTGTGATTCCTGTGTCTTCAGCCACGTGGCACTTTGGGAACCAAGTGGATTTGCAGTACTGTCACCATGGGGGATCAGGACTTACAGTGGAGTGACAAGTTTTGTTTTCTAGCTTGAATAGGTGAACAGTGAGAGTGATTCTGGGGCTTTAAATTGGACAAAGTCCTGGAGACTCAGTGTTTTCCCCAGGGAATTGCACTTGGAATCCCTTTGCTGAAGGGAACAACATGGGATCTGCCTCCCATTTCCTCCTGGTTGTTGTTCTACACCAAACCGGCACAAACAAGTGTGGGTGCTGTCCTGGTGTGCTAATTACCTTCCTAGAGACAGAAGAGGTGAGTTGAGGGCTGGAAACACCTTGCTGGTGGTGATCCATGAGTAACAGGAGGTTTGCCATTGGGATTGGCCAGTGTGACCTGCCAGAGGGAATGGAATATTCCTGCAGACTGGGAAGGACAAGGAGTTAATCCCAGAGGAGGAACATGCATGAATGGAGCGTCCTGTCATACTAGGAAACACAAGAGGGCATTGGCATAATGAAGGCTTGAAGAAGAGAGAATGTGTTGTTGTGAGGGAGGAGAATGTCTCTTTGTATCCTGCCAGGCCCCATGAACACCCCTTGGACCAGCGGCTGAGGACACTGGGAAGCAAAATGGGAACCCGTGCTGGTGCTTTCATTCTCCGACACCATGGAAGGGGATGCTCAAAGCCAATTCCCATTTGTTTTTAGCCCTTGGGCAATAGCCTTTCGTTTCCTGCCTGACTTTAAGACTAGAAAACCAGCGTTAAACAGCATTCCTAGGAAGGGGATTGCTCAACAACACCATGTTTTAGGAAAACCAATGTGCACCAGTGAATTCCTTGCTCTTCACTTGCTGTGTATCCATGGGGGACACAGCTCCACAGCTGTGGTGTCAGCCTGCTCTTCAATCCTCATGTGCTCTGGTTCAACTAGCGGGAGGAACACAAAGGGTCTTCCAAGGAATATGTTATGGGAAGAGCTGGGATGAGCAGAATTCCATGAGCACAGCTAGAAAATCAGTCAGTGCCTTCCTGAGCTTGGTTTAACTGTTGTATCTGTTTCTTGAGGAAGAGACAGTAAGTTTTGTGCTTAAAATGTGTTTTAATCTCTCTGAAAGCCCAGGGTTGCATAGGTGGAGTAAGGAGGGTTGAGTAGGTGTCTCATAGCACGTTGCAGTGTGTGTGTAGGGTGTGAGGAACTGCTGCTTTCATCCCGGTGTGCTTCCAAACGCCACGAAACTAACCGTGTCCTGCTCACATTAACTCATCCCCCTCAGGCTGTGAGGAAACCATCCCGAGCTTTGCTGCTAACCAAAGGTTCAGCCTTTTGGGCAAGAAACCAAAGGGTTTGATGCTGGTATTTTGTCATCCCCTGTGTTGGAAACCAGCTCGTGCTTAGAAAGAGCAACAGGGAATGTCACAACTGCAAGTTATGGTACGAAGCTTTGCTGTCAGCTGCTTTATTCAGCCATCATTGCCTGGTTTATATTGATTTATATGAATTTACATACATTTATTGTTGCTTATTTATTTAAATATATTGAAATATATTTATTTCAATGTATGTATTTGAAATCCTATGTATTTATGTAGGAATTTAGATATATTTATATGGTGAACTTACTTAGATCTAACCATTCTGATTCATATGGTGAAGTGCTGGCACAGGGTGCCCAGAGAAGCTGTGGCTGCCCCATCCCTGGCAGTGTTCAAGGCCAGGTTGGACACAGGGGCTTGGAGCAACCTGCTCTAGTGGAAGGTGTCCCTGCCCGGGGCAGGGGGTTGGAAATGGATCAGCTTTAAGCTCCCTTCACCCCAAACTCTGTGATTCTTGAGCTGAAGACATGCACAGTCGTGCCTCTATAGAAATAACACTTAAAGATACTGCCTTGTGTCAGGTTCTGTGATTGCTTCAGCTCAATTTGCTCTGTATGTGTTCACCAGGCTGACAAGCCATGAAGACCTCTAATAGTTTTGTTTCTTTTAATCTCTGGATGTTGGGTCATGCTCTTGTGTTCTAAGTGTGGTTACAACACCCAGTGTGTCACTGGAAGTCACAGGTTCATTTAACATGATGCATTTGTTCACCTTCCCCTTTGATTCCTTCCTGCTCTTTAACAGCTTTTAATAACCCAGAAGTCCTTTGCATAAAGAGTCTTAATTTCAAGTGAGGAATCTGACTTTGACACAAGATCATTTGGAAGGTAAATGTGATGGGAGGTAAAACATGATGGAAGGTAAAATGTGATGAAGGGTAAAATGTGATGAAGGGTAAAATGTGATGAAGGGTAAAATGAGATGAAGATAAAATGGGATGAAGATAAAATGTAATGGAAGGTAAAATGTGATGAAGGTAAAACGTAATGAAGGTAAAACGTGATGGAAGGTAAATACCCACACACCTAAGCACCAGTTGAGGTGCAATGCTGCCGTTTTATGTGCTAACCAAACCTCTCTGGATGTCTTCTCTCCACCCAGGACTGGATTCTGCATCAGAACACCCCTTCTCACATCGAGAGCTGCCGCCAGTTACGTCAACAGTAAGGAATCTCTTTCCAAAGTTCCCTTGGTGTTGGCTGTGCACACGTGGTCTGGGGAAGCACCTTGGCTTTCCTTCTCCAAGTGCTATCCCAAACTTAGCCCATCAGGGTCAAAGCTGAGCTGACGCTTGGTGCTTCTGGAGTGCTGAACGTGGGGCCGTGTGTCTGTAAACCCAGCTGCATGTAAGCACAGCCTTGTCTTCAGGGGCAGGTTGAGCTGCTTCACTGATGGTGTGTTCTTCATGTTTGACAGATACCCCGACTGGAACCCCGAGTCTCACTCCTCAAAGAGGTACCTGCTTTTTCATTACAGCTTCATTCAATGTTTTGCTGTTAGAAATAGCTAATTAATATGGTTATTTTCCTGCTCTGCTCCTGGCAGCTCCTTAGTGGTGTCATGTTTGGTTATAGAAGTCTCTGGGGTGGTTTTGTGGCTTTTGTCCTAAGTTCATTGAGATCTAAGGCAGAAGCTGTTCCCTGTGAGGGTGCTGAGGCGCTGGCACAGGGTGCCCAGAGAAGCTGTGGCTGCCCCATCCCTGGCAGTGTTCAAGGCCAGGTTGGACACAGGGGCTTGGAGCAACCTGCTCTAGTGGAAGGTGTCCCTGCCCGTGGCAGGGGTTGGACCTGGATGAGCTTTAAGGTCCCTTCCAACCCAAACCATTGCTGATGCTATGATCCATTAATAAGTGGCAAAATACCCAAAATTCTTCCATAAGAATAAGAGTAAAGTGTGAATTCTGGGCACTGCTCCTGTTGGCAGCCTCACCTTGAACCTTTCTTCTGCCCATGCTCAAGCCATAAGTTATCCCCTGTGACAGAAGTGACCGAGCGGGTCTGACCGCTGCTGGGTCACTGATCAAACCCTGATTCCAGACTTCTACACTTAATCTCTTTCCCAGTCAAACCACTCTTGTTTTTGGCTGGAAACCTGTTGGGGGAGCCAGGGCTGGCTCTGCTTTCCCAGCCCCTGCAGTGCACAGGTCCCTTGGGGAGCTACGTGATCCCAAGCTGAGAAAACACTGGAATCCGTGAACTCATCGCTCATCAATGATGCTCTTTAGTATTATGTGTTTTAAAACACACCCCGTGAGCTGATTCTGCTTAAATCTCAGCAGGATCTTCATCTTTAACCCATCCCTGGCAGTGTTCAAGGCCAGGTTGGACACAGGGGCTTGGAGCAACCTGCTCTAGTGGAAGGTGTCCCTGCCCGTGGCAGGGGTTGGAGCTGGGGGAGCTTTAAGCTCCCTTCTAACCCAAACCATTCCCTGCTTCTATGATTCATTCTCTGTTTCTATGATTGGATCATTTTACTGCTTCAATCTCTGTACATATTCCAATGTGTGCACAAATAGGAACGAGAGGACTGGGATTTTCCTGTGACTCTGCAGTAATCAGTTTGACATCAGTTTAGAAACCAAATTCATTCACAAAAGCAGTGTTGTGGGGGTCAGGTTAATTCGTGCGGTGCATCTGAGGTCTCCCCATGTTACAAACAGGCAGAAAGAAGACTTCAAAGAGCCTTAATAAAGCAAATAAACTTCTCAGGAGGGAATAATTCTGTCTTAAACCCTCAGTTTGAAACTGCTGGTCAGGGCTGGGGATGTTACGTACAACCAGGTAAAGGAAGCTGCTCTTGGCTGGATCTGTTGGAGAAGTGTTGAATGGTGGGAGGGAGGGATCTTTGGGGCTCGCTGGTGGAGCAGGAGCTGTTTGTAGGGTGCTGCTTTCTTCAGGCCTTCCCCATGACAGCACAGCTGCAGCTGGGAGGCTCCGCAGGGAGCTGCAGGCTCTGGGTGACCACCCCTGGGCAAGGTCAGTGAGCTTCCTGCTGCCACCCGGCTGCATGGCTCTGCCTTCTGCGGAGTGCCCTGGTGTCTTAGTGCATCCACATGTTTTCATTGGGCACAGGGATAATGGGATTTGTATGGATTTTAATGGTGTTTGGATCTTGGTAATTGAATAACACCGTGAGGTGTTGGTGTGGGAGGTAGGTTGGAGCGTCCTTTAGGAGACCTGAAGGTGGTTCTGCTGTCCTCATCCAGTCCTCATCCAAACCAGGCTGGGATTCTGTGATTCTAGAGTATCTTATGCTCCTTCCTGTATCCTTTCCCTCCTCCTATTATTCCTTCATAGCACTGCAGCTCATAACTTCTGTTTTCTTTGCTGTTTCTTTCTTCTTTCTCTCCTATTCCCTTCTTTTCAGTTCTATCTATCCTAAATCCTTTCTTCTTTCTTGTTCCATGCAGGTTGTTCTCTCCTCCTTGCTTCTTTTCACTTCTGTGTATCCTAAATCCACACGTTACCAGTGTGTAAAGAGTGATTTTTAACAAATGAGGCTCTAGACTTTATCACTTTTGGCTCTTTGAACTGACTCAGGTTAATCCTTCTTTCCCACCGGCTCAAATCCCATTCCGTGCCTTTGTTCCTTTAGGAATGCTGGTGACAGGAAGGAGAACCAGACCCCGAAGCGCCGCTCCAGCTCGTCCAGCCCCAGCCCCAGGCGGTCGCGGGCCTCCAGCTCCAGCTATGCCCCGCGCAGGTCCCGCTCCCGGAGCTCCGGACGCTTCAGGTCAAGGCCCCGAAGCCGGAGCCCGCGGCAGATGCGGCGGCTCAGCCCCAGGTACAGGTCGAGGTCTCCGCAGCGGTCGAGAAACCCTCTGAGAACCAGTTCACGACCCCAGAGATCTTCCAGCTATGACTGGTCATGGAGGAGGTCGAGCCGGTATCAAGGTAAGGGGTGGGTGCCCCCGGCCAGAGGGAAACTGCCTCTAATCCCTGCAAACAGGCCCTGGGCACTGGCTCAGGTGCCCAAAGAAGCTGTGGCTGCCCCAGCCCTGGCACTGTGCAAGGACCTTAAAGCTCCTCCAGCTCCAACCCCTGCCCCGGGCAGGGACACCTTCCACTAGAGCAGGTTGCTCCAAGCCCCTGTGTCCAACCTGGCCTTGAACACTGCCAGGGATGGGGCAGCCACAGCTTCTCTGGGCACCCTGTGCCAGCGCCTCAGCACCCTCACAGGGAACAGCTTCTGCCTCAGAGCTCGTCTCAATCTCCCCTCGGGCAGGTTAAAGCCATTCCCCTTGGCCTGTCCCTCCATCCCTTGGCCAAAGCCCCTCTCCAGGTTTCCTGGAGCCCCTTTAGGCACTGGAGCTGCTCTGAGGTCTCCAGGAGCTGCTTCATCCAGTCTCCCCCAGCCTGTGTTTGTGCTGGGGATTGTCCCCTCCCATGTGCAGGACCTTGCTCTTGGCCTGGTTGAACTCCATGGGGTTCACACAGTCCCACCTCTCAACCTGTCCAGCTCCCTCTGGATCCCAGCCCTTCCCTCCAGCGTGTGGGTCACAGCACACAGCTCCGTGTCATCAGCAAACTCCATCCCAGTGTCCATGTCACTGGCAGATGTAGAACATCCCCAGTCCCAACACCAACCCCTGAGGAACACCACTCCTCACTGGTCTCTACTTGGTCCTTGAGCCATTGACCACAACTCTTTGGGTGCAATCCAGCCAATTCCTTATCCACCCAGTGGTCCATCCATCAAATCCCTGTCTCTCCCAGTTTATCTTATTGTAACTTATCATGAACTTAGTGTAAGTTTTCAGAGCAAACCCTCCCAGCCTGGTGTTTCCCTTCTCCCACAGACAGAAAGGCAGCCCTGGAGGCAGTCATGAAAACTCTGGGACCTGGCTTTGTAGCAGCATTCAATAAACATAAGTCACTTCAAGCAGCTGGACAAGGATCTTCAGGATCAGGAAGATCCTCCAGCTCTCAAGGACTCCTAGAGAAGGTGTCTGGAAGCCTGAAGAAGCTACTGAAAGCAAGTGTTTCTTCAAAGGCCTCCAAAGATGGAGCTGGGTCAAGTTCTTCACCTGCTGAAGTTGATGATTTGCCCCAGAGTGAAGGGGTAGAAGAGGGGGAGGAAGGTTTACCCACAGGAACCAGTGCACCTCGTCCAACTTCTTACAACAGGGTGAGTTTCTTCCTGTTTTCCTCTGGGATGGTAAGAATTGGGTTGGTTTCTCATTGTTGGGGGATCATGTGGCGAGATGAACCATCCTGTTTGCTGATTCCGTGCAATAGATAGTGCCAGCTTAATGCAGAGGCTTGCAGCTACAGGTAAGTCTGGGCATCTCCATGGCAAGGGCCTTTCAACAAGGGCAGCAAAACCTCTCTGGTGCTTTCCAACAGCACAAAGAAATGTCCCTTAAAGGTGGCTCCTTGTTCTGCTGGGGTTTGGTTGAGGGTGAGTGATGGGCTCTCTTTGGAGCAGGGAAACTTGCTGTAAGAAGGCTCTTAAGCCAGTGTCCATCATCCTGACCACTTGGGTCTCTTGGGAACACCACCGATAAAGCAGATGGTGTTTTGGTTATGGGATGCATTCGTAGTCTCAAGCCTTTAGATGGTAAGCAGAGAGTATGTTGCCTAATGCTGTTGGAAGCTAATGGGTAGTATTGGAAGGAGCAACCTGCTCTAGTGGAAGGTGTCCCTGCCCTGGCAGGGGTTGGAGCTGGAGGAGCTTTAAGGTGCCTTCACCCCAAACCAGGCTGTGGTTCTGTGGTTCTTGGGATCCTCTGTGCTGGTTCCAGCTGGGATAGAGTTAATTCTCTCCCTGCTCACTGCTCCAAGGCTCTTTTGGCTTCCCTGTGAGCACAGCGCTGATAACACCCGGTGTTCAGTTGTTGCTCAGCAGCACTTGCCCTGCTCAGGGACTGTTCAGCCTCGTGCTCAGGGAAGGGGCACAAGAAGCCGGGAGGGAGCAGAGACAGGAGACCTGAACCCCAACCACCCAAAGGGATATTCCAGACATCCCATCCCATCCCACAGCACGTCAGGCTCAGGAGAGAAACTGGGGGGAGCCCCCGATCACTGCTGGGGCCGGGCAGCGCTCAGCCGTGGTGAGAACTGGTTTGTGCATCACTGCTCTTCACTGGGGTTTTATTGCCATTCCCCTTCCAGTTTTATATATCTCTCCTTATTATTTCCCTTATTATTACCATCATTAGTATTATACTGTATTGTACCTCAGTTATTAAACTGTTCTTATCTCAACGTGTGGCTTTTACATTCTCCTCCCCGTCCTGCCTGGGCTAGGAGGAAGGGGTGAGGAAGCTGCTGCATGGTACTTCAGTTGCCAGTTGGGTTTAACCACGACAGAGCTTTAAGGTCCCTTCCAACCCAAACCATCCTGTGATTCTATGACAACACCCCAGTGAACCAAGCGTCTACCTTGGAGTCATCATCATGGCAGGTCGTTTTCTCCCTTTCACTGGGCTGAACATGGGAAATTGGCTTATTTCTGTTCTGTTTCCTGTCTGCAGCTGCTGAGGGAGGAGCTGCTCAACTGTGGGACCGTGCTGCAGATCTCGGATTTACCCGATGATGGCTTTTCTGATCAGGACATCAAGAAAATCGTGCAGCCTTTTGGCAAAGTCAGTGATCTCATTGTGCTTCGCTCCAGGAACGAGGTGAGATTCCCTCCTGTGCAGTGCCTTTGGGTCAGAATGGCAAAAAGCCCCCCTGTTCTAGCAAGGAAAAAGTGTCCTGTTTGGATCTGCAGGTGGATATAGGGTAAGGCTTCTTGGACAGTTCATCATTAAAGCTCACATCCAGAGTCTTGGAATAGCTGGAAGTGTTAATTTTATAAATCAAATCCATCTTGCTACCCAAGTTAGTAACTGTTAGAGGAAGTAGGATGCCTGTGGGACAGTTAGATTGGATATTAGGAAGTATTCTTCATCAAGACTGTTGTCAAGCACTGCAGCAGGCTGCCCGGGGCAGTGGTGGAGTCACCGTCCCTGCAGAGACTTAACAGACATGTAAATAGGACATCCTGCATCCAGCTCTGGGGCAGCAGCACAAGAGGGACGTGGAGCTGCTGGAGCGAGGCCAGAGGAGGCCCCGGAGCTGCTGCGAGGGCTGGAGCAGCTCTGCTCTGGAGCCAGGCTGAGAGAGCTGGGCTGGGGCAGCCTGGAGAAGAGAAGGCTCCTGAAGGGGAGACCTTAGAGCAGCTCCAGTGCCTAAAGGGGCTCCAGGAAACCTGGAGAGGGGCTTTGGACAAGGGATGCAGGGATGGGATGAGGAGGCTTCCAACTGGAAGAGGGCAGAGTTGGATGAGATACAAGGAAGTTCTATACTAACAAGGGTGGTGGGACATTGGAATAGATTGAAGCTGTGGCTGCCCCATCCCTGGCAGTGTTCAAGGCCAGGTTGGACACAGGGGCTTGGAGCAACCTGCTCTAGTGGAAGGTGTCCCTGCCCGTGGCAGGGGTTGGAGCTGGAGGAGCTTTAAGGTCCCTTCCAACACAAACCAGTTTGTGATTCCATGATTCTATATTAAGGATCTTTTCCAACCCAAATTATTCTCTTCCATCTGAATGATTCTTTGATTCTAAGATGCAGATAGTGGACATCTGGGACGACCATAGCAGGCAACAGCTTGAAGAGGCTGGACCAGGTTTGGGTGGGCTCAGCCTTACCCATGAAGAGCCCCATTCACAAGTGGCTTTTCCTTTTGGCTGTGCTGGGGTCCCCCCACTGTCAGGAGCAGATTTGTCTGAGGAGACCCTGCAGTGGGTTATCTCTGGTGTCTGTAAGCTGAGGGCTGAACTATCCATCGATTTCAGGCCTTCCTGGAGATGAACTACAAAGAAGCCGTGATCGCGGCGGTGAAGTACGGTGAAACGGTGCCGGTGCTGGTGAACGGCAAGAGGGTGAAAATCAGCATAGCAGAGAAACCCAGAGCTCCCCCCGGGCAGGTGAGTGCTGTGGGCACACCGCAGGGCGCTGGGGGAGCTTGGTTAGTGCTCCATCACCTGAGGGACTCCAGAATAGTGCTTTTAATATGTTTTTAATATCATTGTCATAAAGAACAGGCTGGAGAATTGTTCAGAGGCACTTCCTAAACCTCCAGATTTCCACTTTTCTTGGGTATATTTGGTGTTTGTGAATAACACCCATTTAGCAAACACTGAAAGATGCAACCTATATTAATATATACTTAATTAGAATTAATAACTATTAATACTATTTTATATGCAGCCTATATTAATATATATACTTAATTAGGATTAATAACTATTAATACTATTTTATATGCAACCTATATTAATATATATACTTAATTAGGATTAATAACTATTAATACTATTTTATATGCAACCTATATTAATATATATACTTAATTAGGATTAATAACTATTAATACTATTTTATATGTTTTTTATATGTATATATTTTATATATGTATATATACACACATTTATATATAAAGCATAAATGATGCACTAAAAGTTCTTCTTTCTGTCCCTTCCAGGCCAAAAAGACTATAAAGAAACGGGCTCAGAATGTTAGAAAGGCTGCACCAGGCACCAAGTAAGTGTTGCTGTTACTCACATCAGTGTTAGTGACAACAACTGGGAACCAAATGGGGTGCTCCTGGTTTGGTGTCTTGTGTTTTACTGGCTTGGAGCTTTTTCAGCTGTTTCGATGTTCGTTGCTTACCTTTCAAAGTGATTTTTCTTTCCTTTCCCCCCTTATAATAGAAAAGATCCGAATGCCACCACGAAGAAGTTCATTGCAGGTGAGGTTGTGGTACCTTCCGTCTGGTGCTATCTCTGTTATTCCCTTCCCTCTTTATTCCCATTTCTTTTATGTGAGTGATTTTCATCACAGGGACTGAACAAGTCCAGCAGCTGCTGGAAAATGCCTGGTTCATGCTTTCAAATATTGTCCTTTTCATTCCACCTCGTTGTCCTCTCTTTAGAAAACACCTCAAACCCCAACCCTCCAGCAGCAACAAAACCTCACCTTGCCCTGAGCTTATGCTCTAATTTTACGTTTGCCCCAACCATTGGGAGATGATTGTGGCAACGTGGGCTCCAGAAATAAGTAATTCCTCAAGTTGACTTCAGTGTATTCAGCACCCTCTCCCACAGTGAGGGCAGTGCTCCTCAGTGTCTTCTGTTCCTGGTATGGTCCAAAACTGGTTTGGGTTGGAGGGACCTTAAAGCTCCTCCAGCTCCAGCCCCTGCCCCGGGCAGGGACACCTTCCACTAGAGCAGGTTGCTCCAAGCCCCTGTGTCCAACCTGGCCTTGAACACTGCCAGGGATGGGGCAGCCACAGCTTCTCTGGGCACCCTGTGCCAGCGCCTCAGCACCCTCACAGGGAAGAGCTTCTGCCTCAGAGCTCATCTCAATCTCCCCTCTGGCAGGTTAAAGCCATTCCCCTTGGCCTGTCCCTACATCCCTTGGCCAAAGTCAGTTGTAAAAGTACCACTTGAATTGCTGCAGTTTAAACTGGTTTTGTGTGTATTTTTATATTCTTTGTAAGTAAATCTGTAATAAGCATTTCTTCTTACACTTGGTTATTTTATGTAGGTAAAAAAGAGAAGACTAAGAAATCAGCATTGACAGGAGAGAGTAAAATCAAGAAAACTTCAAACACTGCAGGTAAGGGAAGTGAGAACTCTTGCTCTTTGTTAGGAAACCATGAGCTGGTGCTTTTCCATCTCCCTATCCCTGTCCCCTTTCCAGAGCAAGTATTTGAGTTCTAGCCTGTGCTTCTCCCACCTTTCACTGTACTGGCCACAAGAGATGTTAGACAGGGAAAAGCACCTTTCTGATGCTTCTTCCTGCTGTAACCCACCAGCCAAATCTCTAGATGAAGATGTTCAGATCCCGACGGAAGCTGAAATGGAAGCTGAGGAGACAAAGCTGTCAGAGCCACAGAACATCACAGAAGGGGACAGAGATCCAGAGGCTGGGAAGGCAGCAGAGACCCAGGCCCAAGGAGCCACCAATCCTGCAGCTCTGCTGGGTAACTCTGAGCTCATGTGCTGGTTTTGACTTACTCTGCTTGCTGTAAGTGATGGGAGGTTTCACATGGTGATGTCCTCTTCATTTATTTCGTAGAGAAAGTCTCCCCAATGCCTCAGGAGGCAGCAGTGGACTTGAATGAGTTAAATAAAGCTTTAATTGGTCAAGGTAAGTTGCACATGGGCAGGGTTTTAGTCTGTCCTAAAGCTCCCTGATCTTGTGAGCTAAATGGGAATGCTCCTGAGGCCAGGAAACTCGAATGGCACAGGGTGTCAGGAAACATCTATTCATAAAGGGTCACTGGCTGGACCACGAACCAGCAGCTCATGTGTTGGCTGAGGTGGCTTTCACCTTTCAGCAGACATGATGTTTTCACCTTGAGCTTTTCAGTGCGACAAGGGGACTTGTATTTACAGCTCCTCAGAGCCAAAGGGTTCAGGCTTTCTGCAGCTCCTGTTTGCAGCTCCCTCACTGATGCTCATTGCTGCCCATTGCCGCCTGGAGCTGGTTCTGTAGATGCTGTTTTCCCCATGTTTTATAACTGATTCATGACAGACTGTGCTTTACACATAGTGTGTGTTAGTTCTCACTTACTCTGTGACAGTGGAGATAGGGCAAGGTTGTAGTTTCTGAACCTGTCAGAGATAGAGACAAATATTTTACAGTCAAAATGATTCTACTTTAGCTGTGCTTCCTGTCCCATATGGTTGATGTTACTGTGTTTCACAGGATCAGACTGGTTTGAGGTGAAGGGACCTTAAAGCTCCTCCAGCCCCAACCCCTGCCATGGGCAGGGACACCTTCCACTAGAGCAGGTTGCTCCAAGCCCCTGTGTCCAACCTGGCCTTGAACACTGCCAGGGATGGGGCAGCCACAGCTTCTCTGGGCACCCTGTGCCAGCGCCTCAGCACCCTCACAGGGAAGAGCTTCTGCCTCAAGAGCTCATCTCAGTCTCCCCTCTGGCAGGTTAAAGCCATTCCCCTTGGCCTGTCCCTGCATCCCTTGTCCAAAGCCCCTCTGCAGGTTTCCTGGAGCCCCTTTAGGCACTGGTGCTGCTCTGAGGTCTCAGTTGTGAACTGATAAGGTCTCAGTGTCAGCAGAGTGTGTGTGTTAATCCAGGGATATTAATTCATTTTGTATCCCTGCGTAAAGCTGTTCTTCCTGCAAGCATTTACCTCACCCAGTCCATGTCATTCGTCACTGTAACTTCCATGAAGGAATAGTTCACCTTTCACAACAGCAGTGGTGCTAAGATGTAATGATAGAAGCTCTCAAAGCTCTGTAGATGTCAGGAAACCTCAAGTACTAAACTATTCCCACCTCTTGTATTCTAGAAGCCACCATAATGACAATAAAGAGTGAAGAACCCACAGACCCAGGAGGCCAGGTCAGTGTAAAGGTGAGTCTGGAAGCTGTGAGGACAGAGGTGCCATTCCCATGTGCTGCATGAAAACCTCCCATTTACATCCCCAGCCTGTTAAGCTCCTTGAGGAATAGTGGGTTTAGTTTCCCCGTGCTGGTTGTGGCTTCACAGACATCCACCATCTCACTCTGGGGCTGTTGGTGGTGATCCCAAAGCTCCTTTGTGCTCAGATCCTTGGCACTGTCCTGCTGCAGGTTCCTGCTCCTTGGATGCAGCCTTGGCACATCCACTCCTGCAGTGTCTGATGTGTGGGTTTGTCACGATATAAAGTGGTGGCATAATTATAGGTGTTTAGTGAAGGAGGGAGCCTGAGGTATGTGCAGAATTCCCTAAGGGGTAGATACATCCACACTTAAAGTGAATCATAGAATCATGGAATGCTTTGCGTTGGAAGGGACCTTAAAGCTCCTCCAGCTCCAACCCCTGCCATGGACAGGGACACCTTCCACTAGAGCAGGTTGCTCCCAGCCCCATCCAGATGAACTCTTTGGGATGAAACTGGAGTGATTATACTGGAGGTTTCTCTGTCCATGCTCTATTATTCATTTTCTTGCCATTATCAAGTAAATAGTAAGTAAATTTACATTTATTTACTATTAAACCTTATCTCCTGGTACAAGTCTGAAGCCCCAACTGTGGGTCAACAGTGGGTTTAGGTAGTAAAACCCAACACACTTCAGAACTGCAGCAGGTCTGATGTAGAATGAAGGAATAGCAGCAACATTCACTGTCTCTTGCAGCAGGAGACGGATGATTCCTGTGTGATCCTGATTTCAAACCTGCCTGAGAAAGGGATTTCTGTGGAGGAAGTTTCCAACCTCTCAAAGCCATTTGGGGGACTGAGGGATGTGCTGATCCTCTCATCTCATAAGAAGGTATTTTGAGTGGTGGTCAGTAGTAATTCCACCTAAAGAAGCAGCTTCTAACACACACACACATGCTGCTGTAGCTCAGGAAGCATCAATGTGAGATTAAAGTGTTTAATAATGTCCATTTTCTCTGTTTCAAAAGGCATATCTTGAAATCAGTAGGAAATGTGCAGATTCCATGGTGAAGTTCTACACATGCTTTCCCATGTCTCTGGATGGAAACCAGCTCTGCATCACCATGCTGCCTCAGTGCCAGAGTGTCAGAGATGAAGTAAGTGAGCAAATGGGTTGAAATTCCAGGAGATGGGATGGCATTTGGATAAGGAGCAGGATTTTGTATTGGAGCTGACTTTTATACTGTATTTTACAGTTCCCATCTTAATGTCTCTGTATTTGCTGTTTTCTGTTGCAGGAAGCACTTTTCACTGCTCTCATTAAGGATTCTGACCCGAAGGTAAGTCTGACTCCTCCTGCTATCCAAATACATGGTTTTAAATGAGAATTCCTATCCTTCACGCTGAAATATTATCTCAGCTTTCTCTTCAATTAGATGCTGCTCTGTGTTTTCATGGCTGGATGGGCAGGGACTGGCAGGAGTAAATGTTCACTTAGTTTAGCTCCATGATGCGTAAAGCCCAAGGAATTAAATATTAACAGGAGTCCTGGGAGACCATCTCCTTCTGTTTGGGTACTTTCATGCTCTGATAGCACCTGCAACTCAGCCAGTGCACAGTGTTGGCCTCTTTGTAACAGCACCCATTCTCCCTGTGTGTTTTCTAGCCAGATATTATGGGTTAAGGATCAAAACCACCTCTGTGGTTGTTCAGTGTAGTGTGGCTCCCTTCTTGGCTCTCTCCTCCTGCACTGCACTTCCACTAAGGGCTGACAAGAAACCTGGAGAGGGGCTTTGGACAAGGGCCTGTAGGGACAGGCCAAGGGGAATGGCTTTAACCTGCCAGAGGGGAGATTGAGATGAGCTCTGAGGCAGAAGCTCTTCCCTGTGAGGGTGCTGAGGCGCTGGCACAGGGTGCCCAGAGAAGCTGTGGCTGCCCCATCCCTGGCAGTGTTCAAGGCCAGGTTGGACACAGGGGCTTGGAGCAACCTGCTCTAGTGGAAGGTGTCCCTGCCCGGGGCAGGGGTTGGAGCTGGAGGAGCTTTAAGGTCCCTTCACCCCAAACCAGGCTGGGGTTCTGTGACTCTGATCTCACAATGTTCCTGTAAGATAAAACAACTTGATCCTTTTAGGTTTGCTCTTCATTCCCGGGAAGCACGGCTGGGTCTTTTGACAGTCAGCTTAGAAAATGGAAAATGATAGAACCAGAATGGTTTGGCTTGGAAGGGACCTTAAATCTGGTGTCAATGTGGAAAGGGGAATGTTTGATATGTGTGAATGCTCCTTTCCATGAGATGTGAGTGATAAGGGGGTTTCCTGGGAGGCTTTTCTAACCTAGTTCAATGCTGTTACAAAGTTAAAGCAAGTTTTGTCATTGCTGCTCTTTAGGTGAATAGTGAAACTGTTCACAGCCAGTTTGTGCATCTGGGGAACTTGCCTGATGATGGATACAGAGAACTCGAAGTAGTTTGTGTGGGACTTCGCTTTGGAAAAGTGGATCATTATGTTGTGCTGAAGAACAAGAACAAGGTAAAGTCACCTCCCAGCGCCAAGAATGTTCTGCTCTTGAGAGAACAAACTTTCGGACTGTTTCCCACTCATCCTGAACAAGAAAATCCTAAAATCCCAGGTTGGAAGGGAGCTCCAGGATCAGCTGCTCCAACCTTTCCAGGCACAGCATGACCTAGCCTGGATGCCCAGCTCCCTGTGCAGCCCAGCCTTAACAGTGTCCAGCACTGGGGAGTCACCACTTCCCCGGGGAGATTATTCCAGTCTCTGGTTGTTCTCATTGGGAAACATTTTCCTCTTGTGTCCGGTTGGAATCTCCCCAGCAACAACTTGTGCCCATCACTCCTCGGCTTTCCCATGGGACTCCTTGTCCAAAGGGAGTCTCCATCTTCTCTGCAGCCACCCTTTAACCACTGCCCCATGGTGACAAGGTCTCCCTGAGCCTTCTCTTCTCCAGCTACACAGTCCCATCTCTCTCAGCCTTTCCTCACACGCTTCCCAGCCCTTGGATCATGTTTGTGGCCCTTCCCTGGACCCCTCCAGCCCCTCCACATCATCTTTGTACAGCAGGGACCAAACCTGAACCCAGTATTCCAGGGGTGGCCTGACCAGTGCTGAGCAGAGTGGGACAATGACATCTTTATCTCTGCTGGGGATGCCTTTGTAGATGCTTCAGGCTCCACTGGCTTGTGATGGAGTTCCTTATTTAGTCCCAAAGATAATTCCAGATGGAGAGATTTCTCTCTTCAGCCTTTCAGGAAGAGGAGTCTGGTGGTGTCTGTATCCAGAACAGGATTCCATCCAAAAATGCTGCTCATTTCAAATGAATTTCAAGTGGAGGAGGCGAAACCCTTCAAGAACACTGGATATCACATGCTGTACCAACTCCATGTACTAGGCTTGTCCTGCAGTGCAGAAATAGCTGAGGTAACAGTGAGCTGAAGCTTGTGCTGCTTTTCCTTCTAGGCAATCCTGCAGTTGGATAGTCCCAAGTCAGCCAGATCCATGTTCAGCTTCCTGAGGCAGTACCCATACAGCATGGGCGAGCACACCCTGACCTGCACGCTGTCACCCAAGGGAGAGGCTGCTGAGGTGAGGCTCCTTCTCTTCCATACTTCCTTGTTCTTATGGACTAGAGCCACCTGCCCATGGAGAACAGCTTCTGGTGCTGCTCTCAGCAGTTCCTGCAGTGGTTGCAGTCACTGTGGAGAGTGAAGCCTGTGTCACAGCTGGGAACTGGGTCCTTGTGGCACAGGAGGGGGAGTAGGGGTGGCTGTTTGTGTGTCCTTTGTCTTTCTCTGTGTTTTACCTACATATGTGGAAACTCTTTCCATTATGAAAGTATTTCTTAATGAAGGATGAAGAGAAAAAGGAGGAAAGGAGGGAAGCAGTGATTTATTACTGGTTGGAAAAGGATCGATGAGTGAATTTAGAGTTCATCTGATCTAGCTTGATTCATCTGCTTTAGTCCTCTTGATTCTGGAGAGGGGCTTTGGACAAGGGCCTGTAGGGACAGGCCAAGGGGAATGGCTTTAACCTGCCAGAGGGGAGACTGAGATGAGCTCTGAGGCAGAAGCTCTTCCCTGTGAGGGTGCTGAGGCGCTGGCACAGGGTGCCCAGAGAAGCTGTGGCTGCCCCATCCCTGGCAGTGTTCAAGGCCAGGTTGGACACAGGGGCTTGGAGCAACCTGCTCTAGTGGAAGGTGTCCCTGCCCGGGGCAGGGGTTGGAGCTGGAGGAGCTTTAAGGTCCCTCAGCCCAAACCAGGCTGGGGTTCTGTGACTGTGCAGAAGCTGTGACAGTCTCATTGACAAAGATGGGAACACCAGCACTTGCTGCCAGTTCTGTGTTCCTCTTGCACATCCTCCTTCTCCTTATTTCATAGAATCATTGGATAGTTAGGGTTGGAAAGGACCTGAAGATCATCCAGTATCTTCAGCAGGATTCAGTTTGGACATTATCAGCAATATTACAGAAGTAAAACAAGGACGGGGTTAAGTGAGCACTGACATTACCACTGCCACTGTGCCCCTATCAGGGTGCTCAGCCCCCCTGGACTGGAGCAGCACCCTGTGTCACCCACTGTGTGCTGCTGGGAAGAAGCACTATTTGGGAAGCAGAGTGTGAATGCCATCCTTTGTTAGCATTGAACCCTGATGCAACATTTGTAGTGACAAAGACATGTTATTCTGTTGCTACACTACATGCAGGGAACTGCTGGAACAAGCAGATTTGAGTCACAGTGCTCCCACAATGAATCCCTGAGAGGCATTCCTTAGCACAAGCACTTTAATGCCATCTAGCTCATTTTTCAGTGCTAAAGGAGCTTATTTCTGTGGTCTAGACTTGAAGAAAAGCTTGTAAGTCTGAAGATGTGGCTATTTTCTTCAGCTGCCAAGTCAGTCTAACAAAAGATACACCCAGAAATGCATCTGACATCATCTCACAGGGCTATAATCTGTGTTCTTGGAAAGGAGCTGAGGTTCAGCACATCAGCTTCTGGGGGAGCTGCCTGCCTGGGTTTGCTGCTCAAGAGGAGAGCTGGTGGGTGATGTGAGGGCTGGAGGCTGTCTGGGGCAGAGCGCTCCTGACATGATTGAATTGTTCATCCTTGGAGAAGGCAGGAGGAAGGTCAGCAAAACCTCCACCTTACACTTCCCGAGGGCTGCCTTTGGCCTGGTTAGGGTGCTGGTTGGCACAATTCCTTAGGAAGCGTCACTGAAGGACAAAGGGGTTCAGGAATGCTGGATGCTCTTCAGAAATGAAATCCTTAAGGGGAAGGAGCGGGTGGTCCCTGTGTGCAGGGAAGAGACCAGCCTGGCTGAACAGGGAGAGAGTGCTGGAACGCAGGGAAGGACACTTGGGAAAGACTCATGGAATGGTTTGGGGTGAAGGGACCTTAAAGCTCATCCAGCCCCAGCCCGGCCTTGAACACTGCAGGGATGGGGCAGCCACAGCTTCTCTGGGCACCCTGTGCCAGCGCCTCAGCACCCTCACAGGGAACAGCTTCTGCCTCAGAGCTCATCTCAGTCTCCCCTCTGGCAGGTTAAAGCCATTCCCCTTGGCCTGTCCCTCCATCCCTTGGCCAAAGCCCCTCTCCAGGTTTCCTGGAGCCCCTTTAGGCACTGGAGCTGCTCTAAGGTGTCCCCTTCAGGAGCCTTCTCTTGTCCAGGCTGCCCCAGCCCAGCTCTCTCAGCCTGGCTCCAGAGCAGAGCTGCTCCAGCCCTCGCAGCAGCTCCGGGGCCTCCTCTGGCCTCGCTCCAGCAGCTCCACGTCCCTCTGGTGCTGCTGCCCCAGAGCTGGACCAGGACTGCAGGGGGGGTCTCCCCAGAGCACAGCAGAGGGGCAGGATCGCCTCCCTGAGCTGCTGCTCACGCTCTGGGGGTGCTCCCAGCACACTGGGCTCAAGCACACTGATGGGTCATGGGGAGCTCAGTTATTTGCTGGGTTATACAAGTTCTGTGCTGGTGCTTCTGAAAGTCTCAGATGCTGACCCTGATTCTTGCCTTTCAGGCTGAAGCTGTGAAGAAGGAAGTGAAGCAGGAGGAGCCAAGCCTTGGCAGGTATGCCTTTGCCCTGTCTGAGCTTTCTGTCAATGTATCTGTGGTGTTGGTGCTTACCTGTGGAAGAGGAAGCACTTTCTGAGCCATCTCTAGCTAAGCTTGGTGAAAATCCTGCTCTGAGATCCATCATCTGTTCCCTCTGTCACCGCTTTGAGCTTCCTGTGTCCTGTGTGTGGGACGTGGCGCGTGTTGCCGCAGAGCTGTGATGTCTGTGATTCCTTTGGGAGAACATGGGCTGAAACCCTCTTTTCTCTGTAATGCCTTGAGTTATTATTGTTTTCCTCATTTGGCCAGGATTTTACCCCAGGTCCTGGGAAGTATGTTGGGATATACGTGTTGGTAAGCCCAGTTTTTGTTGTATTGAACCAAAAAGCACTTGCTCTCTTTTGTCCTCCAGCACTTTCCTCTGTCAGAGCATCTGGCTCCACTGTTTCTGTTTCCAAATGCTAAAAATAAACTGGAACTTCCTTGTTTAACTGATTAACATTCACTTCATGCTGTGATACAGGTCCCTGACCTGATTCAAAACCAATGTTTAGGTGCTGTATTAACATCAGAACCTACACATGGGGAGTGGTGGGATTGGTATGTTCCATTTACAACTGTTTGCTTGTAGTAAAATTCCTAATTGTGGAATATCTGTTGGTTTTAGAGTCTGGATTATGTTTTTTTAATGCCTGGATAGATGATTATGAGAGTTTTTGTTAACAAATATGACTTCCAACACTTTCTGTGACTCAAATCCATATTTCTACCTAAGTTATATCAAACCAAAAGTGTGCAATAATGATCCTAAAGTTCCATTTCCAGTGATGCCATTTTACTGTCATGGATTGTTACTCTATCTCCAAACCCTGTTCTTTATAAAAGCAGAGTTAAATCATTCCTAACTTGAGGAAACCTCTCCTCAGATCCAGTTGGAAGCTGTTAGTTTCGGAGCTGTCTCCGAGTCGCAGGTGGCAGATGTGCAGGTACCCTCCTTGATCCCAGCCTTAGGCTTCAGCTGCTGCTGGAATTCATCAAAACAAGCAACTCTTCCATGAATCCCAGCCTCTTCCCTGCATCCTGCAGTGGCTGTTGAGGAGCAGGCGATCCAAGTTTTCCCTACAAGTATCCCTACACCCAGCCTCCTTGCCTGCGGCAGCTCTTCTCCTTTGTGACTTGACTCATTGTAGTTACATCTAATAAGAAGCAGAAAATATCTTTAATAATGGAGATACAAAGACCTTGTCCCATGTTTCTGGGGAGGGAAGGAGTAGTAAATTTGGGGAGCAGAAGGAGCTGCCCTCCTGCTTGTCCAGGATGAGGAGATGAGCTTGAGAAACCTTGGAATGCTGCTGGGAGCTCGGTGGTTGTCCAGCCAAGCAGGGAGTTCATCCAGCCTTGTGGCTGATGTGTTCACGTGGACTCACCTGCTCTTGTCAAGGATGCTCATGCATTTTGGTGGCATCTCTTTTCCTCAGCTAAAGCTTTTCCTGGCCGGGTGAAGACTCAAGGAGCATCCCACTGCTCCTTCCAGTCCTCAGTAGCAAGCAGGTTGTGTCCCTGCTGTGGCACAGCCTCTGTGCTGGTGGTTCCAGGGCTGATCCCAAGCCTTTCCCTTGCTATCTCAATGGCTGTGTACAGCAGCTAGAGCAGGGCTGTCTTGTGCAGGAGCCAAGCCCAGGTACTGCTGGTTTCCCCTTTGCACTAACTTCTGTGCAGGAAACATGTCTTGAAGGTCTCCATGAAACTTCTTTCCCAAAGCTTGACAGGTCTTTTAAGTGTCACTTCAAGCACCTGGATGCTTCTTCAGGCTCCTTGATCATCTTCATCTCTGCACGTTGCTGCCTCTGCAGAGCTCTTCTTCAGCCACTTCACTCTGGTTTGAATCTGTCCATGGAGCTGGCCAGGACTTTTTGGGAGGCACAGGGTGGGTGCTGGCATGAAAGGAGAAAGTCCTGAGGATTCAGAGACTAACATAGAATCCTGGAATGGTTTGGGTTGGAAAGGACCTTAAAGCTCCTCCAGCCCCTGCCCCGGGCAGGGACACCTTCCACTAGAGCAGGTTGCTCCAAGCCCCTGCGTCCAACCTGGCCTTGAACACTGCCAGGGATGGGGCAGCCACAGCTTCTCTGGGCACCCTGTGCCAGCGCCTCAGCACCCTCACAGGGAAGAGCTTCTGCCTCAGAGGGTTTAGATTGATTCCAGGTCTTAAGAAGCGCATTGGGGATTAAGACACTGGGATGAGTGAGGCTGCTTTTCTTTCCTAAGGCTCCAGGTACTGTGAGTGGAGCTGCTCGGGCTCGGGGGGACATTCCCAACGTGTTCTGGAGCACACACACTCCGGCCAAGCTGCAGGATCCCACTTCCCTAGGACAGGAGTGTCTGAATCGTGCTGTGAGTGTCCACTGGACACCAGGTCAGGACTAGTACATCTCTGCCAGCATTAAGCTGGTGTCTTGAGAGGTTTTGGTGCAGATTCACATCCCTTCTTCTCTCTCTGTTGCATTTTGTAGCATGAAGGACAGTGCCCTTGGTCCAGAGGAAACCCTGGAGCTTGGGTTTGGGTGGTAGCAGAGCTGTTAACCGAGTTTGCCTGTTCTCATCCTTCCATCGACTCCATGTATTGTGTCTTCATCCCCCATGTGGCCACTTCAGGACTTAACATCTTCATCCTCACTGAGTTCCAGCTGATCTGGCTTCCCTTTACCTCACTGGCATCCTGCTGGGTGGGAATAGCACCCAAATATCAGCCTGCTCTGCTCTGGTTTTATTGTCAGGAGGGTTTATCCCAACGTGCAGCCTTTATTCATCCCCATAGGTCCTGAGAAGCCCCAGCACAGCAGCTCCGTGTGTGAAGCACTGGTGGATGATGGCTTTGCTGCTTGTGTTTCAACACTTAGGGGCATTGTCAGCGTTGGCATTCCAGCTCTTTTCCACCTCGGGATGTGTGAGGTGCTGGGATACTTGTTTTCTGCAGGGAAAGGGACACAGACATCTCTAATCCCAGTGCTTCCCAAGTCATCTGTGGAGGATTCTTTCTTGCAGAGAAGAAGAAAGCACTGGCTGTAACTGATGTTCCCTGAAAAGCTCTATCCTTGTGCTGTCACCCTGGGCTTTATTATCCCAGGAGCTCATGGTGGGATTATGGAGTCAACCAGAGCCTCCCAAAAGCAGCCTCTGGGCATGTTTTGGGTGAGGTTAACGCAGTTAAACCCAAATCAACCCATTCTTCCCCCCAGAACCTGAACCAAAAGCCCCAACCTTGAGGCTTTTACAGCACGTAGAATTGTTCTCTAGGCTGGTGACTGCAGAGTTTGCTGTCCTCAAACGCAACAGAACTCCAGTAATTCCTTAAACAGGGAGAATGAAGCTTTGTTTTCACTGTGTGTGTGCTTTCCCAGCCTGCCCTGCATCAGGGCATCTCAAGTTTAGCTGTTCCTGTCAGAGCTGGCTGCAGGGAACACAGGAGCAGAGGCTTTGAGGTGGATGAAAGCAAAGCATAAACGCAATGAGGCATTCACCTCCAGGTTAAAATGAGGCATTTTAACACCCAGAGGGGAGATTTCCAAGCACTAAATGCAGCAGGAACCCCCCCCACCATTGGCGTCAAGAGCTTGCTGGTAACTGTAGAATTCTCCAACATGGTTTGATTTCTTGTGTTTCTTTTAAATGCATTTAGCTCTGGCTTGACAAAATATCCAGAGGGATCAGGAGTGGTGCAAAGAGCAGCTGCTAATCCTCCCGTAGAGCCCAGTGTGGCAAAGAAAGGAGCCGTTGCCATCTCTCATGTCAAAGAAGAGGTGTCAGCAGGACACATGGAGCCCTCTGAGGCCCACCTTGAAAGAGCAGGAAGGGACTTTGCTGCGAGACTGGTGGAGGCGCCGGTGGAGAAGGTGGACACTGGAGTTACTGCAGCATCCATCAAACCCGCTGGTGCTGAGCCACCCCAGGTGAAGTTGGAGGAGATGCCACCACCACCACCCAGCGTGGAGAAAGAGGAGGCAGCTCAAGATGATACCAAACCAGTGCTGCCTGAACCTGCTGTTGTACCCGCACCAAAGAAGGAGGCTAAAGAGCAAGGTGAAGGGTTGTCCTCTCCTGCTGTTGAACCACCAGAAGAACTGTCCCATGTGGGCAAGGCTGAAGATGTGCCATCAGGTTGTGCTGTGACCCCGGCGGGAGGGGAACCCGTGGTGGTTGTCCCCAAGGTGATGCCCCCCAGCTCTGGCCTGGCACCAGTGCAGGTGGTGTTATCTGCTGTGACACGAACAGCCAACAGGTTGGATGCTCCTGAAAAGAAACCTGGGTTTGATGTGGTGAAACCCAAACTTGAAACGTCTGCAGCTCTGCTAACGGAGAAGAAACCTGTGCTTAAAGCTTGGGCAGCCGTGGAGAAGAAGCTGGATGGAGCTGGAGCAGGCAGAGAGGTGAAAGCAGAAGAGCCTGCACTCAGAGCTGGAAGAGCTGTGGAGGAGAACCCCAGAAAGCTTTTGGTCAAGACTGGGGCAGAGACGCAGAAGAAACTGGAACAACCCGTGGCCAAGGTTGGGGCTGTTACGGTGAAGGCTGCAAGTGCTGTCAGTGAGAAGAATGAGGGAAGTTTGGTCAAAGCCCATCTAAATAAAGGGGCAGGAGCATCAAGAGCTGATGAAACCCCCAAAGCTGTTACATTGAACTCCCCTGTATGTGTCAAGGAATGTTCCTCTGCTGCTAAAACGATCCTGAGGGCAGTGCTGTCTCTTCCAGACATAGCCAAGTCAAGGGTTCCAGCATGGAGAAACGAGCCTTCCTCGTGTAAAGGAGGGGAGCAGAAACCCCCCTCGAAGCCTGAGCCCCAAAGCCCGGCGGTGGTGGAGAAGAAAACCACGTCGAAAGAAGGGGATGCCCCCAAACCTGAGAGCAACAGAGCAAGCCTGGGAGATGGCAGCAGCGCTAAAGCGAACAGAAGCTCTGTTGTGGATGGCAAGGGAGGCAATGGGAGGAATTCATCCCAGCAAGAGAAGGAGTCCCGAGTGGAATCTAGGGCTAGTTCAAAACAGACTCAAGAGGGAGAGAGTAGATCCTCCAGCATGAAGAAAGACAACAGCAGCACTAAGGTGAGGAGGGCAGGAAGGCCGGTTCCGTTGCCTCATGAGTAACTAACTCCATGCTCCTCTCAGACGTTGAGGCTGGGCCCATGAGGGCACGTTCCCCTCCCCTAATCCATGAGGGAGCTGGTGTGGGCCAGCAGCCCAGCTGGAATAGCGTGATGGTGGCCAACCTTTAGATGCCGTGTGAGCAATGCAGGTACGTAACTGCTTTGAGAACGCTACTTGGATAAAAGTTGAGGAAGGTGGTTTTGGAATGAGCCTTCATTGAGTGTCATAACTTTATGTTCTTGGATTAATGGGAATTAATAAGCTGTGTGTCCTTCTGTGAGCTGGTATTTGCTTTGTCAAGCCCTGCACAGACCCTGGTTACTGAAAAGAGGCTGTTAACCTGTGACTTGGTGCCTGGACTCTACCGCTGATGCTTGGCTTAGTGGTGTATTTGCCACGAATGGGATCAGGAGCAGCAATCTGGACAACTTAAAAGTTCCTTAAGGGAACAGAGCCCTAGCTGAGTGTCTTTGTAACTCTTCTCTTGAGGGCAGGCTGCTTGGCTGAGCTGGTTTCATGGCAACTTCTGTCTGATCTTGCAGGTTTCTGGTGGTGGCAATGCTAAACCCTCAAAAAGTGGCACGACCAGCAGTGCAAAACCAAAGGAGGTAAGGACATAACCACAGCTGGGCTTCGAGTCCAGCCTGTCTTAAAGTGTGTCTATGTGTGTGTACCAAGAGCCCTTAGCATCCATCCCTGGGGAATTTCTTGTTACAGACTGTGGGCATAAAGCTGTAGAGTCAAGTCATTTGGAAGAGAAACTGAATCCGAGAAATGTGTGCTAAAAGGAGTTATTTTTGGGTCTTGGATGCTATTTCTTGGAGAAAGAGAGAATTAATTCTCTCTGCATGAGATTTCTATTTGTCATCACGCTGTGAGAAGAGGAAGGAAGGCTGTTGTCTTCCAGCTCTTTAGAAATGATTCTGTCCAACAGGAGGGAGTCAGGACATCCCCATCCATGTACATGCAGAGGTATTTCCAGTGGGGTTCTGCAGAGCAAGGATGGGTTATGGTACAGATTTGGGGCAGTGGTGGTTTGAGGAAGAGCTTGGGAGGCTGTAGGCTCAGCTGCTGAACCTGCACTGAAAGGGGTACCTGGTCCTTCCTCTTAGATAGCTTGGGCTTTGGGGAAGAAAAGCAGAAAGTAGTTAATAAAAGTAATAAAAATCCATCTGGATGAGTTTGTGGAAGTAGCATTATGGGATCAAACCAAAGATCTGCCACCCCCTGCCCCGGGCAGGGACACCTTCCACTAGAGCAGGTTGCTCCAAGCCCCTGTGTCCAAGCTGGCCTTGAACACTGCCAGGGATGGGGCAGCCACAGCTTCTCTGGGCACCCTGTGCCAGCGCCTCAGCACCCTCACAGGGAAGAGCTTCTGCCTCAGAGCTCATCTCAATCTCCCCTCTGGCAGGTTAAAGCCATTCCCCTTGGCCTGTCCCTCCATCCCTTGTCCAAAGCCCCTCTCCAGGTTTCCTGGAGCCCCTTTAGGCACTGGAGCTGCTCTAAGGTCTCCCCTTCAGGAGCCTTCTCTTGTCCAGGCTGCCCCAGCCCAGCTCTCTCAGCCTGGCTCCAGAGCAGAGCTGCTCCAGCCCTCGCAGCAGCTCCGGGGCCTCCTCTGGCCTCGCTCCAGCAGCTCCACGTCCCTCTGGTGCTGCTGCCCCAGAGCTGGATCAGGACTGCAGGGGGGGCTCCCCAGAGCGCAGCAGAGGGGCAGGATCCCCTCCCTGAGCTGCTGCTCACGCTCTGGGGGTGCAGCCCAGCACACGGGGGGGTTCTGGGCTCAAGCGCACACTGAAGCCGGGTCATGGGGAGCTTCTCCTCACCCAGCACCCCAAGTCCTTCTCCTCAGGCTGCTCCATCCAGTCTCCCCCAGCCTGGAGATGCTCTGGAGACGCTCAGATTTTCACTGTCTTCCTGCAAGTGAGGGCAGAAACACAGAGCAGTATCCATGGCACCAGCCCAGTTCTTCTAATAGACATAATTTGCGTCTATTCATCTGGTGTGTGTTTGAAAACCACTTTGGCTTCCTGAATTAAATCTGCTGCACAACACAAATGCTGGTAATGAAAACTCTTCCTCTTGAGATTCAAGGCCTTGAGAAGTCAAGTGACATTTCCCCCCCCCTTTGAAGCGCTTTCAGTGTGTAGGTTTTTGCTCAGGCACCCCGGGGATGTGGCTGGAGGTGTTTGTGTCGCTGGGTGAGTGTTAAACTTTGCTGTATTCGCATCCTTCCGCTTCCCAGGAGGAAGAGCTCTTCCCATTTAACCTGGATGAGTTTGTTACCGTGGATGAGGTCGTAGAGGAAGTGGAGTCTCCAGTTAAAACCCGGCGAAAACCTCCGAGGGGGAAGAGAAAAGCTGGTGCCAAAGCCAACTCCTCATCCGCGCCCAGCTCCAAGAGGAGGAAAGGGAAGAGATCCATGGCTCACCTCGCTGAGAGCGAACTCTCCTTTGTCACTCTGGATGAGATTGGGGAGGAAGAGGAGGGGACAGCCCCGCTCATGGCAGTTGCTACCTTAGAAGCACTCAGTGACCCTCAGGGCCTGGTTGTAGTGGATGAAGTGATGGAGGAGGAGGAACTTCTCTCGGAAGCAGTGAAGGATCCGCAGTCGCTTGTTACCTTGGATGAGATCTCCGAGCAGGAGGATCTTGGTTCCCATAAGGACATGCCACGGTTGGATTTTGAGGAGCAGGATTTGAAAGCTGAACCCTTGGTGACTGTGGATGAGATCGGTGAAGTGGAAGAGCTGCCTCTGAACGAGCCGACGGGCTTGAGCATGGAGGATGTGGCCAGGGAGGACGATGAGGTGGCTGCTGAGGACACCAGGGATGGCGCTTCCCCTCCGGTGCCCGACGATCCTAGCGCGCTGGTGACGGTTGATGAGCTCCAGGAGGACAATGAGGACAACCCTCTGGTGACTTTGGATGAAGTGAACGAAGATGAAGATGATTTTCTGGCTGACTTCAATCGTCTGAAAGAGGAACTAAACTTCGTCACAGTAGACGAGGTTGGAGAGGAGGATGAGGAAGAAGAAAACACTTTCCCAGAGAAAACTCTGGGTGAAGACGATGAAGATATAGTTGCTGTTGCAGGACCAGAGGAGGAGGATATCGTTGCTGCTGCAGGACCAGAAGAAATGGAAATTCAAGGAGATATGATTGCAGAGAAAGAAATCATTGCAGTCTCCAAGTCAAAAGGTGAGGCACCTCCTGCAGTTCGAGAGGGGAAAGAGACAAGAAGATGCTTGTCATCATGATTAATGCACTTTACAAAGCATCTTTCTTCGAGGTAAAACCAAGCTGTGTGTTGATATGAAGTCTTCATGGGGGGTTTATGGTGACTAAAACTGGGGAAGATCATTTCTTTCTTGCCTTTAGGCTTGGTAAACTACCTAACACTGTGCAGATTACTGGTGCTCTTTAATTCCAGGGTCCAACTTCATTAAAACAGGTGAGTGAGAGGAATCAGACACAGAGATACAGGGATGGATCCAAGCAGGATCCAGAGGGGAAAACGTAGAGCATCTTTAGCCTGGAGTGAGCAAAGGGTTAAGGAAGCCTAATGAAGGGAGAGCTCTAGATAAGGTCTTGGCCTTAAAACTCATCCAGCATGTGGCAGTCCCGCCTGCAGGATCGATGCTGGGAATTCTGGAAAGCTGCTCTCTGGACAGACCAAGCTGAGTCGTGTGGACAACAGCGAAGCCATGTGAATGGTGTTTGTGTCAAGCAGCACCGAGCTGTTGCAGCTGAATATAAAGTGCCTTTAACTGAGGCAATAGCTGTGTTTAATGTGTGTTTCTGCCCCCAGTAGGTCACCTGGGATCAGGAGGGAAAGAACCTGATTCTAAGAGGAAGAAACTGCCTTCATCAGGTGTATCAAGGGCGCAGAGTACCCCTAAAGGTAACCCCAAAACCACCCACCACATGCTCCGTGCTGCTTCCCCTGAGAAGCAGCTTCTTGTCCATTTGGAAACACCTTTTTGCCCCATTACCACATTGAACCTGAAAGTCATGGCCCGTAATCTGTGTTTTCATCTTGGCTTCTACAAATGGATGTTCCATAGAGTCACAGACTGGGTTGGGTTGGAAGAGACCTGGAGGCTCATCCAATTCCAACCCAAGTTTAACAAGTCTCTGCTGTTGGCTTAATAGTGGCAGCAAAGTTAAAAGGTCTTTTTTCCTTTATAGTTTCCAAATACAGGTTAATACACTTATAATTAATACACATTGATAATTTCTCTCTATAAATATATATAGCTTATGTATTTATGCATATAAATATATATGTTATAATATTTCACAGTGCTGTACTTACTCTTCTAACCCTGTCAATGGTTTATTCCCAACTTCAATGTATAGAAGTGAGGGAACTGTTGACATTGTTTCAGAAAGCTCTGTATGTGTGTATATATATTTTTTTCCCCCAAAATCCTCCTCTAAAATACTTCCCCATAAAGCTGCTGATAACACGTGAGCTGTAACAGAGGTTTGTAGGAAAACGTGGGTTCTTGCTCAATGCCTTGTGTAATAGTCGTGTTCCAGAAAGCTTGTGTTAACACCCTGCAGGACAGGGGTTAAACACAGCAAATCAGTTGGGTTTCACAGAAACATGGATCCCAGCCTGGTTTGGGTTGGAAGAGACCTTAAAGCTCCTCCAGCTCCAACCACTGCCCCGGGCAGGGACACCTTCCACTAGAGCAGGTTGCTCCAAGCCCCTGTGTCCAACCTGGCCTTGAACACTGCCAGGGATGGGGCAGCCACAGCTTCTCTGGGCACCCTGTGCCAGCGCCTCAGCACCCTCACAGGGAAGAGCTTCTGCCTCAGAGCTCATCTCAATCTCCCCTCTGGCAGGTTAAAGCCATTCCCCTTGGCCTGTCCCTCCATCCCTTGTCCAAAGCCCCTCTCCAGGTTTCCTGGAGCCCCTTTAGGCACTGGAGCTGCTCTAAGGGCTCCAGGAGCTGCTCCATCCCAGCCTGTGTTTGTGCTGGGGATTGTCCCCTCCCATGTGCAGGACCTTGCCCTTGGCCTGGTTGAACTCCATGGGGTTCACACAGTCCCACCTCTCAGCCTGTCCAGCTCCCTCTGGGTCCCATCCCTGCCTCCACGTGTGGGTCACAGCACACAGCTCCATGTCATCAGCAAACTGCTGGGGGTGCTCCATCCCACCACCCATCTACAATACTTTAAGGGCCAGAAGGTGCTGAGGTGGTGTCAGGGAGCTTCAAATCCAGGGGGGTCAGTTCCTCTGTTCACATCCATTCCCTCCCCTCCTCCTTTCATTGATCCAGGGTAATGGAGCAGCCCGGATTAGAAGCCTCCCTTTTTGAATACCAATAAACTAGACCTGAATTCCTTCCAGTAATAACAAATCGTACAGATTTGGCTCCAGGAATGTGATTTTTAGTCATTCATTTCGTCACCATGTGGTGTGTGACTGTTGGGTGCTCTGAAGCTGTGGTGTGTGACTGTTGGGTGCTCTGAAGCTGTAATTTGTGACTGTTGGGTGCTCTGAAGCTGTGATTTGTGACTGTTGGGTGCTCTGAAGCTCTGATTTGTGGCTGTTGGGTGCTCTGAAGCTCTGATTTGTGACTGTTGGGTGCTCTGAAGCTCTGATTTGTGACTGTTGGGTGCTGTCTCCTCAGACCTGGATTACCTGGTGCCCAAGGCTGGCTTCTTCTGTCAGATCTGCTCGTTGTTCTACGCAGATGAAAGCTCTGTGAAAAACCACTGCAAGACACCACTTCACAGGCAGAACCTGGAGGTAAAGCTGGAGCTGCTGGGACACAGCGGGATGAGAGGAGTCTGGTTCTTGCTTTAACAAGGGCTGTAACATCCTAGTGGCAACGGGAGCTCATGTTAATACTTCTGGGGTTTTAGCTTTAAACTCAGACACAGACGTTGTTAATAACAACCCGGAGCAAGGCAAGGCCAAGCAGTGCCCTCCTCCCACAGCAGGGGGGTGCTCAGCCAGGCTCAGAAGCCAAGACCTTGGAAGTCAAAGCCACGCTGTTGCTCCTCCTCCAGCCCGGGTTTTGTTGCCAAGCACCACGTTAGGCAGAACTAAGCTCTTTGGGCAGCCCCCCCCCAGCCTGCTGAATCCTGCAATCCATGAATCCCAGGGCAAGGGAGCTCCAGGATCAGCTGCTCCAACCTTTCCAGGCACAAGACTGGGTGGCCCAGCTCCCTGTGCAGCCCAACCTTAACAGTGCCCAGCACTGGGGAGTCACCACTTCCCTGGGGAGATTATTCCAGTCTCTGGTTGTTCTCATTGGGAAACATTTTCCTCTTGTGTCCGGTTGGAATCTCCCCGGCAGTAACTTGTGCCCATCACCCCTCGGCTTTCCCATGGGACTCCTTGTCCAAAGGGAGTCTCCATCTTCTCTGCAGCCACCCTTTAACCACTGCCCCATGGTGACAAGGTCTCCCCTTAAGGAACCTTCTCTTCTCCAGCTGCACAGTCCCGGCTCTCTCAACCTGTCTCTGGAGCAGAGCTGCTCCAGCCCTTGGTCCATCCCCGTGGCCTCCTCTGGCCTCACTCCATCACCTCCATGTCCCTCCTTCCCCACTGGGTGCCACTGTGTGTGTGTGTTTCACTTTGGAGCAAGACTTTGCAGTGGGTTTTGGTGTGGATCATGCATTCGCAGTGTGAGAAGTAGGTTGAAGTTTGCATTCCTGAGACCTGCTCTGATTTTAGGGCATGATCTCCTCATGGACTGAGGAATAACGTGATATCTTCTCACTATCTCCCCTTACTTCCACAGAAATTCATGGCCAAGCAGCCTGGGCAGGAGCGGAGGAGCTCGAGGTGATCAGAGGCAAGAAGAGCTCTTGTGGTGAATAAAACTTAGGGTCCAGTGAACTTTGTGTATTTTGCTATGGTTTGGTTTGTATTTTCCTTTCAGCAACACTCGGTCTGGTGTATAAATCTGAGCTCAATAGAGACTAAAAAAAGAACTTGTCTGGTGGCTTGTGTTTGTCCATCACATCCCCCCCTGGAGAGAGACTTTAACAGCATCAACATGAATTAAATGTTCTTACTGTATAGTTGACACCAGGGGTGCATCTGCTCTCATTTGTTGTCTTCTGTTAACCCTGGAGCACAGGAGGAAATCCAATGAGAGAGCTCTCTCTGGTGCCGCTTCATGGAGCTCTCCACATGTGGAATTCCTTGTGCTGCATCTGCTGCTCCAGAGCAGTGACGGGGTTGTGGGGTCCTGAGCTGCACCCCCAGAGCGTGAGCAGCAGCTCAGGGAGGGGATCCTGCCCCTCTGCTGCGCTCTGGGGAGCCCCCCCTGCAGCCCTGATCCAGCTCTGGGGCAGCAGCACAAGAGGGACGTGGAGCTGCTGGAGCGAGGCCAGAGGAGGCCCCGGAGCTGCTGCGAGGGCTGGAGCAGCTCTGCTCTGGAGCCAGGCTGAGAGAGCTGGGCTGGGGCAGCCTGGAGAAGAGAAGGCTCCTGAAGGGGAGCCCTTAGAGCAGCTCCAGTGCCTAAAGGGGCTCCAGGGAACCTGGAGAGGGGCTTTGGACAAGGGCCTGTAGGGACAGGCCAAGGGGAATGGCTTTAACCTGCCAGAGGGGAGACTGAGATGAGCTCTGAGGCAGAAGCTCTTCCCTGTGAGGGTGCTGAGGCGCTGGCACAGGGTGCCCAGAGAAGCTGTGGCTGCCCCATCCCTGGCAGTGTTCAAGGCCAGGTTGGACACAGGGGCTTGGAGCAACCTGCTCTAGTGGAAGGTGTCCCTGCCCGTGGCAGAGGTTGGAGCTGGAGGAGCTTTAAGGTCCCTTCACCCCAAACCACTCCAGCATTCTGTGGTAATTCACAAAGCTCTTTAACCTGTCACTCTCTGCTCCACCACCTCCATGGAGAGCCCAAAGCCAAGTCCCCTCTCTGCACACACACAGCACAGACATCAGGTGGGGGGCAGGTATCTAAAGCCATTTACCACATCACCATCAGTCAAGGATTATTTCAGCACAGGACATACAAGCACCTTTCTGCACACACTTGCTCTGTAGCAGCCAGTTCCTCCGAGGGACTTCATGGGTTCAGCTCCCACCAAGGACCATGTTTCCCACCAGGAACAAGCAGGTGCTTCCATTGCTAAACCATCATCCCCTCTCCAGCTTTCTTCTCACCCTTTTAGGCGCTGGGAGCTGCTCTGAGGCCTCTGGAGGGTGGGATTTGGGCCAGCACATTCTTGGCAAGCCGGGGAGGATGAGTCAGGGGAAGAACGTGCACGAGGCCGGGGTCCATCACCCTCCTCTTCACTGATGGGTGGCGGTGTCATCCCATGTGCACGGGTTCCCTGTGGTGTTATTTAACTGCTTCATCACTTCTACTCCCCTTGCCAGTTACTACGGGGTTACTCGAAATCCATGTGGAAGAGAGACTGAGCACCCTCCGTGGCATCAGGATGGTGATGGGCCATGGTTTCTCTTTGCTTTATCTCTGCAGAGGATGAGAAGACAATTGTGCTGCTTCCCTGCAAGCTCCAGTTGGATTTACCTTTGAGTTCATGGAGAGTTGAGGAGGAGGGGAGCACCCTGGGGATGATGGGCCTCTGGGTGCTGGGCTGTGCTCCATGGGTCCACCAGCAGTGCACAAATGGGGCTGGGCTCCTGGGGTGACAGTGGGGCAGCAGGAGAAGCTCATCCTCCCCTTGCTCCCCTTCTGGATGCTTTGGGGTGACAACTACCCCCTGTATCAACCTGAGCCTCTGTGCTTGGAAAGAAGCAGCTTTTCCTACAGGGATCATGGAACCCCAGCCTGGTTTGGGGTGAAGGGACCTTAAAGCTCCTCCAGCCCCAGCCCCTGCCATGCGGCAGGGACACCTTCCACTAGAGCAGGTTGCTCCAAGCCCCTGTGTCCAACCTGGCCTTGAACACTGCCAGGGATGGGGCAGCCACAGCTTCTCTGGGCACCCTGTGCCAGCACCTCAGCACCCTCACAGAGAAGAGCTTCTGCCTCAGAGCTCATCTCATTCTACCCTCTGGCAGGTTAAAGCCATTCCCCTTGGCCTGTCCCTCCATCCCTTGGCCAAAGCCCCTCTCCGGGTTTCCTGGAGCTCCATGATTCTATGAAACGGGTTTGGATAAAGCCAAAGGGGGTGAAAGGGGTGGGATGGGGAGCGCTGGGGTGGTGGGTCCTGGCTGACATCATGGAAGGAGGGACCTCGCTGAGCTGATTGCTGGGAAAGCCTGGAATAAAAATAACTTCCCAGGAATAGCCGGGGCCGTGTCCGTCGTTCCCAGCTGTCACTGTGCGGCCAAAACGGGACATGACCCATCCCAGGGGGGAAACTGAGGCAGGGGAAGCACCTGGGATTGGAGCCGGTGTTGGGGCGCTGCCTGCACCCAGCTCTCAGGGGGTGACCCTCACTTATGGGTGCCCATAGCTCACCCCACACCGAGCTCAACCCCCCAAACCCCCATTATTCCACCCTATAGCAGCGTTACCCCCCAACCCAGCCCAGCCCCGGCTGCACGGTGATGGGCTGGGGCCGACCGGGGGGTCTCCACACCACCCTGCGTGCGGCAAAGCACATCTTGAGGTGCCGGGGGGGGTCCCTATGGGGGGCACAGACCTGTCCCCCCCCTCCCCATCGGGGTATACACATTCACCCCCCCCCTTGCTGCGGTAGGGGGGAGCCTCCGGGCCCGCACCGCCCCGGGGCCGTTCCCCTTTAAGGGAGGCGGGGCCGGGCCGGGGGGGTCTCGGGCGGGCGGTGGTGGCCGGGCCGGGCCGGGGCGATGCTCCGGGTCTTCATCCTCCACGCGGAGAATGTCCGCACGTCGGACGCGGACATCAGCGACGCGTATTGCTCCGCCGCCTTCGGAGGTGCGCGGGGGGGAACCGGGGGGTACCCGGGGACCGGCTCCGGTGGGGGGGGCGGCACCGGTGTGGGGGGGGTGCTCATCGGTGGGGGGAAACCGGACCATAGCGGGGAAATGGGGCACTGCGGGAGGAGGGGGGGCTGCACCGTCCTGGGGGTACCATAGGGGGGGTACCGCGGGGCGGGGGTGCTTGCACCGGAGGGGGGGCACCGGCAGCAGAGAGCGGAGCGGGCGGGGAGTTGTCCGTGGAATTCCACCTCCATGAGTCCCGTTATTCCCATCGCCGAGCGGTGCTTGGGGTGTCCCCGGCCCCGGTTGCGGCCTTGCCGGGGCTGGGGGGGGCACAGACACACGCACGGACATAGCTGAGCGGTGACCGCACCGCTGCCAGCCTATTTGTGGCCTCTGCGCCGCGCCGGGGGGGGCCGGGGCGCTGCCACCCCCATCCCCGTGTCCCCCGTTAGGGGGGTGAGCGGCGTGTTGGGGTCCGGACCCCTCCCTGCAGTGTCCCCCCCCATGAGAAGAGGGGGGACAGGACACGTGTCCCCGGGATCGTGGCAATGGGGACTCCAATGGTGACAATGTGCCCCCCCATCAGTGTCCCCAGGGGTGGGGGGGCTCGGAGCAGGGCTGCTGCTCCTCACCCATGGGGGGTTCACAGTGAGGCCAACCCGGCTCTGGGGGCTCCCATCTCAGGGGGGTCACCCCGAGCTCGCAGCATCCCCGATTCCAGGTGATTTTCCATCCCCTGGGAGCGCAGCATCCCTGGGCCCCGTGCTGGGGCATCCCCGACTTGCAGCATCCCTGTTCCTGCTGATTCACCGCCCCTGGTGCATTCCCAGATCCCGGTGGTTTATTGACCATCCCAGGGCCTGCAGCATTGCTGCATTCCAGGGATTTATTCACCATGCTGGGGCTCGCAGCATTCCCAGATCCGGGTGGGTTGTTGACCATCCCAGGGCTTGATGCCTGGATCCTGGTGCTGGAGCATCCCAGGGTTTGATCCCCCTGATCCTCGGGGTTTGCAACATTCCTGCACCCTGATGATTTAATTTCCCATCTCTGGGGCTTGCAGCATTCCTGGATCCCAGGGATTTATTTACTGTGCTGGGGCATCCTCCAGGTTCACACCGTTCCTGGGTCCCAATGACCTAATTGCATTCCTGAGGCCTGGGGATTTGTTTATCATTCCCAGGGCCTGCAGCATTCCCAGATCCCGGTGAGTTATTTGCAGTGCTGGGGTTTGCAGCAGCCCTGGATCCTGGTGCTTGGGCATCCTTGGAGCCTGCAGCATCTCTGGATTCTGGTGCTGGGCATTCCCAGAGCTCACATCCCTGTGATGACTTCATTTACCACTTAATTTACCATCCTGATGACTTAATTTCCCACCCCTGGTGCTTGCAGCATCCCTGGATCCTGGTGTTTGGGCATTCCCAGAGCTTGCAGCATCTCCAGGTCTGGGATGGATTTAATTTCCTATCTCCGGGGCTCGCAGCATCCCTAGATCCTGGTGCTGGGGCATCCTAGAGGTTTGCAGCATCCCTGGGTCCTGATGACTGAATTTCCCACCCCTGGTGCTTGCAGCATCCCAGGATCCTGGTGTTTGGGCATCCCCAGAGCTTGCAGCATCCCCAGATCCAAGTGATTTAATTTACCACCTCTGGGTCTTGCAGCATTCCCAGATCCCGGTGCTGGGGCATCCCTGAGCTTTGTAGCATTCATAGGTCCCAGCAACTTCATTTCCCATCCCTGGAACTTGCAGCATCCCTAGATCCTGGTGCTTGGGCATTCTCAGAGCTCGCAGCATCCCTGGTCTGCAATGATTTAATTTATCATCCCAGCAGCATCCCTGAATCCTGGTTCTTGGGTATCCCTGGGGGTTTGCAGCATCCCTGGATCCTGGTTCTTGGGTATCCCTGGGTGTTGCAGCATTCCTTGGTCCCAATGACTTAATCTCCCATCCCGGGGCTCGCAGTATCCCTGGATCCCACTGCTTTATTTACCATCCCTGTGGCTGAGAGCATCGTTGGTGCTCACAGCATCCCTGGATCCTGATGCTGGGGCATCCCCAGAGCTCGCAGCATCCCCAGGTCCGTGTGATTTGATTTCCCATCCCTGGATCTCACAGCACCTCCATATCCTTGTGCTTTATTTACCACCCTTGGGACTTGGAGCATCCCTGGGGCTCGCAGCATCCCCATATCCTGGCGCTGGAGCATCCCTGAACTTTGCAGCATTCCTGTGTCCCAGTGAATTAATTCCTCATCCCCGGTGCTCGCAGCATCCCTGGATCCCAGTGCTGGGACATCCCCAGATCTCGCAGCACCCCTAGTTCTACCTTCTTTATTGACCACCCCGGGATCTCCCAGCATCCCCGTATCCCACCGCTTTCATTTACCATCCCGGCAGCTCCCAGCATCCCGGATCCCGATTCTTCACCCCCTTCCCAGGACTTCCAGCATCCCATCCTTGCATCCCTAACAGCAACCGCATCGAGGCGCTTCTTGCCGCTTCCCCATCGGCTCCTCCTCCCTCCTTGGGAAGCAGAGCGGGGGGTGGATGTGGGATGGACCGGGATATGGGGAGGCGTCAATGGGGACCACATCCTGCTCTGTTTAGCCTCCCCTTTGCCCTGGCTCCCATCGCCCAGCCATGCTGCGCTGCTTGCTCCAACGTGCCACCCATCTCCCCAACTTGGAGAAGCGGGACAAGCAAAGCGATCCCGTGGCCAGCTTGACATTCCGAGGTGAGGGCATCCCAGATTTGGGTTGGGATGAGCAGGATTAGGGCTTTGGAACGGGTTTGGCTGCTCCCATTCCCAGCAAAGCCTGGTTTCTGTGGGGTGTCCGGCCAGGACGTACGTCCTGGCCGGACACCCCACAGAAACCAGGCTTTGCTAAGCTCCATCCTTATCCTAAATCCATACAAAATCCTTTTATAGAATCATGGAATGATTTGGGTTGAAGGGACCTTAAAGCTCCTCCAGCTCCAACCCCTGCCATGGGCTGGGACACCTTCCACTAGAGCAGGTTGCTCCAAGCCCCTGTGTCCAACCTGGCCTTGAACACTGCCAGGGATGGAGCAGCCGTTTCCTGGTGGTGGGAAATGGCCATTTTTAGCCTAAGGGATAAAAATAAGGGAAGGAAAGGGATGAGTGGCTCCTGATCCGGCTTTTCCTGTGCTGCAGGGTGTGGGAATGGTGCTGCTGCTGCAGCGCCAGAATCTCTTGTGTGTCCATCCTGCTGTGGGTGCTGGGTTCTTGTCCAGGGTGGGCTCCATATGTCCCTCTGTATGTCCCTCCATACATCTCTCCATACATTCATCTTCCTGTCCCTTCATCCCTCCATCTTCTTCATCCATCTCTGCATCTGCCTGTCCCTCCATCTTCTCCATCCATCTGCCTCTTCCTTCATCCTTCCATCTTCTCCATCCATCTATCCATGCATCCATCCATCCATCTGCCCGTCTCTCCATCCCTTCATCTTCTCCATCCGTCCGTCTGTCCATCCATCCATCCATCCATCTGTCCATCCATCCCTCTATCTCTCCATCTTCTCCCTCCATCCCTCCATCCATCTGCCTGTCCCTCCATCCCTTCATCTTCTTTATCTTATCCATCCATCCCTCCGTCCATCTGCCCATCCCTTCATCCCTTCGTCTTCTCCATCCATCCATCCATCCATCCATCCATCCATCCATCCATCCATCCATCCCTCCCTCTGTCCATCCATCCCTCTATCTCTCCATCTTCTCCCTCCATCTCTCCATCCATCTGCCTGTTCCTCCATCCCTTCATCTTATTCATCTTATCCCTTCATCTATCTGCCTTTCTCCCCATCTCACCTTTTCTCCATCCATCCATCCATCCATCCATCCATCCATCCATCCATCCATCCATCCATCCATCCCTCCCTCCCTCCCTCCATCCCTCCATCTCTCCCTCTCTCCATCCCTCTATCCCTCCATCCATCCACCCACCCACCCACAGCCAAGGCAGAAAGTGGCTCATCACCCAAAGCACATCCCGAGGGGAATTCCATGGCTCTGCATCCCACGGCGATGAGCCACAAGCAGGGAACACACCCGGGACGGGGGTTTTTGCTGCCAGGGCTCAGTGACACTGTCAGAGGTGCTGTACCCGGGCGATGGCAGCTCTGCCTCCCGCCAGCTCCAGCCCGGCTCCGGCTGCTTCAGCTCGGGACGTTTGGCAGATTCCTTAAAACTGGAATGGGGAAAGAGGAATTCAGTGATGCTGAAGCGAACAGAGAGAGGATACTGTGAGCGGGCAGCTTGGGCTCGTGTCACCCCATGTGCCATACCCACACCCTGGGGCACCCATACATCCCCTTCGCTATCCCTCTCTATCTCTCTATCGTATCAATCTATCGTATCTCTTCTCTCTCATGTCTCTCTATATCCTCTATATCTCTGTGTCATCTCTGTATCTCTATATCACCTCTCTGCCCCATTCCTGGCAGTGATCCCAGTGTTCAAGGCCAGTTGGATGGGGCTTGGAGCAACCTGCTCTTGTGGAAGTTGTCCCTTCCTGTGGCAGGGGGTTGGAGCTGGATGCTCTTAAAGTTCTCTCCAACCTAAACCAGCCTGTGATTCTATGATCTCCATATCATATCATATCATATCATATCATATCATATCATAATTCTCTCTATATCACATCATCTCCCCATCTTCTCTCCCTGTATCTGTTCCTGTCTCCTGTATCCCGGTATCTGTCTCCTTGTCTCCTGTATCCCGCCATGGCCCGGCCGGGCTCTCGCTGTCCCTGGGCTCTGAGTCACTGCTATTGTTCGCCTCTTCCTCTTCCTCTTCCCCCCGGTCCCTCCCGTGATGCAGCCCCGGTGGGCTCATGGCCAGAGCTCGGTGTGACCTGAGGGTCGTGGCTTTGGGGTGTTGCTCTTGGGGGGTCCTGGGGCTGCCCCAGCACTGCAGGACCCAGGCTTTGGGCTGGCATCGGGGATGGCTGCGGTCCCATCCCTGCATCCGCATCCCCATCCGCATCCCCATCCGCATCCATTGGGGTATCAGTTGGCCAACTCCATGTTCAAGCATCCAAACGCTGGTCACAGGGGCTCTGGATCACCTTTGAGGCTGTGCTGAGGTTTGGATGGAGGGAGAACGATGTCTGAGTCCCCCATTGCAGCTTCCACTCTGAAAACCCACCCAGGAACCTTTGGGAGCCTCTTCTTTGCCCTGCTCATGGGGAAACTGAGGCACGACCCATGGAGGTGACATCCCGGGGTTTTCCAGCAGGGCCGGGGCTCTAAGCAGGGTCCTGGAGCGCAACTGTGCACACCATGACGCAGCCAATGTGTGAGGAGCAGGGCCTGATCCTGCTTCTGGAGCTGTGGATACCACTGGAGTCTCCCAACCCCTTCCCGTGGGGGATGGAGCTCGATTTTGGGGTCTTGCCCCCATGGTTTGGTGGGTCTGACCCATGTGTGTTGCTCCCTGCAGGGGTCAAGAAGAGGACTAAAGTCATCAAGAACAATGTAAACCCTGTATGGAACGAGGTGAGTGTGTCTTCATCCCATTCCCATCCCATTCTCCATCCCGTTCCCATCCCATCCCCACCCCAGGGGAGCAGCCCTGTCCCGGATGATGCTGTGGGACATGGTACAAGCCCAACCAGGTACCCCAAACCCACGGTGATGCCCCGGGGCTGCACCCATGGAGGCTGCCCCATCACGGGCAGCTCCACCAGCAGCAGTGGATGGGATGGAGCCAGCTCCAGCCCTTTGCTCCCGCCTCTTCCCCTTCCATCAAGATCTTATCAGGGCCGAGCACACACATTAGGAGAAGCTGTTTAAATACATCTCAGCTCCAGGGGAAAACAAGTGTTTTACCCATCAACCCACTGCGGGGAAGGGATTTTTCCAGCACCTTCTTCCGCCCAACCCTGACCTCTGCTTCCATGGGTCAGAATTGGAGGAAAAGAGGCTTTGAGGAGCAAACAGACACTGTTTTGGTGCTGAAATGCTGCACGGCAGCTCCTTCAGCTTTAATCCCTGAGGAGAGGAAGGGTTTTTCCCAGGGCATGTGGGGCTAAGGAGAAGTATTGCTGATGTTTGTGCTGTCAGTGCTGTGATAGACCCATGGAATGGTTTGTGTTGAAGGGACCTTACAGCTCCTCCAGCTCCAACCCCCTGCCCCGGGCAGGGACACCTTCCACTAGAGCAGGTTGCTCCAAGCCCCTGTGTCCAACCTGGCCTTGAACACTGCCAGGGATGGGGCAGCCACAGCTTCTCTGGGCACCCTGTGCCAGCGCCTCAGCACCCTCACTGTAAAGTATAACCGTGATAGTGAAGCGAGTCTGGGTTGTGGTTCTCCTCCTCTAAGAGCCCACTGTGGTACCAGAGCTTATTGATGAGCATCATGGTCCCATCCAGGCACTGATCCTGCTTCTTTCTCCTCTGTTCCAGGGCTTCGAGTGGGACCTGAAGGGAGCTCCCCTGGACCCCGGTGCTGAGCTCACCATCGTCGTGAAAGACCATGAGACCGTGGGGAGAAACAGGTGGGAGAAGCACCAAGTGCTGGGTAGGAGCCAGAGGAGGCCACAAGGATGATGAGGGGCTGGAGCAGCTCTGCTCTGGAGCCAGGCTGAGAGAGCTGGGCTGGGGCAGCCTGGAGAAGAGAAGGCTCCTGAAGGGGAGACCTTAGAGCAGCTCCAGTGCCTAAAGGGGCTCCAGGAAACCTGGAGAGGGGCTTTGGACAAGGGATGTAGGGACAGCACAAGGGGAATGGCTTTAACCTGCCCGAGGGGAGATTGAGATGAGCTCTGAGGCAGAAGCTCTTCCCTGTGAGGGTGCTGAGGCGCTGGCACAGGGTGCCCAGAGAAGCTGTGGCTGCCCCATCCCTGGCAGTGTTCAAGGCCAGGTTGGACACAGGGGCTTGGAGCAACCTGCTCTAGTGGAAGGTGTCCCTGCCCGGGGCAGGGCGTTGGAACAGGTTTAAGGTCCCTTCAACCCAAACCAGGCTGGGGTTCTATGAGCCACACAAGGAGGGTTCAGCCTCTTCCCTGCCTCTCTGCATTTCTTCCCAGCACCAGCTGCCCTTTGCAGCGGAGGTGGCTGGTGGGAGGCCAGAGCTGCATTCCTGGGCTGCCTCACTCCATGGCCAAGGAACACCCGGCGTGTGTTCAGGGAGCACACGGACCCTTGTGTCCTGTGCCACCACAGCAGCACCAGCGCCGTGGGGCCCTGGTGATGGGCACTTGGCCGGGGAGGTGTGAGGCGGCTCCAGGCTCCTTCCCAGTGCCGGGAAGGGCGGCGTTCACACAGCAAACAGCTCAATGCCGCTTCCTTTCTCACCAGAGCTCCTCATGGATTCCCCATGGGATTGGGTCTCCGTCCCTGGGGTCTCCCTCTTTGCAGTGGTTGCATTAGGAAGGAGGGTGAGAGCTGATGGTGATGCCCCAGGACCTCCATCCCGGCCACCCCCAGCAATCCATGTCTGCATGCAGGGCTCCTTTGACCGGGATCGCTGCTTCCACAGGGAGGAAAATACAGGAAGTCATTTATTTTTGGCTGGAGGAGGGTGGAACTTGCTGTCCTGCTCCAGCCAGGACGGCCCCGGCGTGAAGGATCCCATTTCCAGGCCTGGAGCTGATCCTGGATTTGCTCCTGGGCTGCAGGCCAAAGGAGATGGAATTTGGGTCTATTCCAGCTCAGTGGCATTGGGAGTGTCTATAAATAGTGCGGAGAGGACGGGAAAAGGGACCGGATCCCAGTGCGGGAGGTTTGACTGCTCCACGGGGAGGAGCTGCCCCTCTGTGACCTGCAGGACCAGGAGTTGTCCCTTCTCCATCACAAAGATGGTGGAGTTTTGCTTCTCCTTCCCTTGGGAGAAAATTCCAGCCCACCCAAACTGGGCAATGAGCAGTGACTTGGTGGTTATTGCCCCGTCTGGCTGCTGCTGCCATCGGGAATCATGGAATGGTTTGGGTTGAAGGGACCTTAAGATCCCATCACCATCTCCCCTCTGGCAGGTTAAAGCCATTCCCCTTGGCCTGTCCCTACAGGCCCTTGTCCAAAGCCCCTCTCCAGGTTTCCTGGAGCCCCTTTAGGCACTGGAGCTGCTCTAAGGTCTCCCCTTCAGGAGCCTTCTCTTCTTGGGCACTGTTGGCTCTAACTCTTTAGACCATCCAACCAATTCCTTATCCAACAGCCCATCCATCAAACCCCTTTCTCTTCAATTTAGAGTTATAAATGTTGTTGAAGACTGTACCAAAGGCCTCACAGAAGTCCAGTTGTCCTCACAGAGGACATCTTTAGCTCTCCAGTTGTCCACTGATGCAGTCGATCCATCACAGAAGGTCCCAACTTACTGTTTAACTCCAGAACCACTTTGCACCAGCTTAGTTCCATAGGTTGTACAATGATAGCATTCTTTGTAACCACAGAGCGTGTCTGTCACCCAAAGATGACATTGTCTTTAAGCACATTGTCTTTGTCTCTGTAAGTCATGACATCTCAAACCCTTTGTTATGTTCTCTTAGGAACTGAGCCCAAGCCCAATGTTGCAAAGCCTTAATATTGCAAAGCCCCATCCCTGATACACGAAACGAACCCTGTTTCTCTCACAAAGGCACATTGGGTGTCTCCAATCACCCCCCTGCATTCCATATGTTCAACATGTCTTCCAGGAGGATCTCCTTCACGATCCCAACAAGCATGAAGCAGTTCGAGGGCTTTTCTTGGCTTTGGGTGTTGGGCAGCCACACTGGACCTGCTCCCTGGCCAGCCCTGGTCCATGGGGGAGCCAGTGCTGCTGGCTGGGGCAGGAAGGCTTAACTAGAAGCTGAGATGCTGAAACTCCATAGGGGAGAATCAGTGGTTTAAAGTCCTCCTCAGTGATGGTGGCACATGGACACGGAGCTGATCTCACCCACCTCCAGCGCCACCCCAACCCCTTGTGTCTTGGTTGTCTCCATCAGCACTTTGGTTTTGGGCTCCTGGTTCCTCAGTGTGGACTTTTAGGTGCTTTCCCTTGATGACAAAGTGATAAAGCCCCAGAGATGCTCATCCTGGTTGTCCCACTTGGGCTGGGTCTCACCCGATGCCTGTTGGCAGCTGCTCACTGGGGATGCTGAAAGTGTCCCCAGCGTGTCCCTGCCCATGGATGGGTCCTTGGTGCTGGGTTCGTTCCTCAGCCCCTTCCCCTGCTCAGTTCCTCCTGCTCCTCACACCAGGTTCCTGGGGGAAGCCCGGGTGCCCCTGCGGGATGTCCTCTCCTCGCCCAGCCTGGCCGCCTCCTACAACCTGCCCTTGCTGGACACCAAGAAGCAGACCACAGGGGTGAGTATGAGCAGTGTCCCTGCCCATTGCAGCTCCCAGTTAGAGCCCAGGGCATTTCTGGACACCCCTGTAACCCTTATTTCCTTTCTTCCAGGCTTTCCTCATCCTGCAGGTCTCCTACATCCCCCCTCCGGGAGCTCCTCCCCTGTTTCCTCCTCCAGCTCCCCCTGAGCCAGCACCGGCTGCTGCTGAGCCCGACACGGTCACTGGTAACCAGAACCCTTCTGTGCAGCACCGGGGTGGGATGTGTCCCCATAGATCACGTTCTTCCCGTTTTGACCCCTCACCCTGCGTTCCCACCTTAGAACCATGGAATCAACCAGGTTGGAAAAGAGCTTTAAGCTCATCAGGTCCAACCATTGCCCAGCACTGCCAAGGCCACCACTAACTCATGGCACTGAGGCCTCGGCTACACGGTGTGTGAACACTTGCAGGGACGGTGCCTCCAGCCCTGCCCTGGGCAGCCTGTTCCAATGCCTGAGCACCCTTTGGGGAAGGAATTGTTCCTCAGCTCCATCTAAACCTGCCCTGGTGCAGCTTGAGGCCATTTCCTCTTGTCCCATCCCTTGTTCCTTGGGAGCAGAGACCAGCCCCCTCCTGGCTCCATCCTCCTGTCAGGCAGTTGCAGAGAGCGAGAAGGTCCCCCCTGAGCCTTCTCTTCTCCAGACTAAACCCCCCAGGTCCCTCAGCCGTTCCTCATCACACTTGTGCTCCAGGCCCTGCACCAGCTCCGGTGCCCTTCTCTGGCCCCGCTCCAGCACCTCAATGTCTCTCTTGTAGTGAGGGGCCCAGAACTGACACAGGATTCGAGGTGCAGCCTCACCAGTGCCCAGCACAGGGGGACAGTCACTGCCCTGGTACTGCTGCCACACTGGTGCTGAGCCGGGCCAGGATGCTCAGCTCCATCAACCATATCCTCCATCTCCTTCCTCACCCCATCCAGAGACAGCCGGAGAGGAGGAGACGGAGGATCAAGGAGCAACAGGGGATGAGATGGAGCCATCCTCATCCTCGGGGCCACCCGGCTCCGAGCCCCCCTCACTGCCCCACAAGACCCCAGTGCACCACATCCAGGGGGTGAAGCGGAGGAGGAGCTCACCCAAAAAGCCTCTGTCCAACAAGCCACAGGACTTCCAGGTTGGTGGGATGAGCTGCTCTCCTGGAACCCTCAGCATGTCCTATGGGGGGTTCATCACTTCAGAGGTGCCCAGGTCAGGGCAGCACCAACCCGGTCACCCTCTGCCCTGTCCTTCCTCTCATCCCAGATCAGGGTGAGGGTCATTGAGGCCCGACAGCTCCCCGGGGTCAACATCAGGCCCGTGGTGAAGGTGACGGCCGCAGGGCAGACCAAGAGGACAAGGATACGCAAAGGGAACAGCCCCTTCTTTGATGAGGTGAGATGGGGACCCTGCTCCAAACGTGCCTGAGGGCACCAGGAAAGGGTTGGGAATGTCATGGGTTGGGATCCTGAGTGATGGAAATCCTGGTGAAGTCCAGAGCTTAGGATGTGGTGATGGGGATTGCACAGCCCCCTTGGAAGGATGTTGCTGCTCATGGGCTTGGGTCTCACCTAATGGGAGGGGAGGAGACTCCAGCCTGTGGAGTTGGGGGCATGGGAGAGGCTTGGAGGTTGGATGTGGGAGGTTGGATGTGCCCTGGGGGAGGCTGAGGCAGACCATCCCTTGCATCCTCACCCTTCCTTCCTACAGACCTTCTTCTTCAATGTCTTCGAGTCACCATCTGAGCTCTTTGACTTGCCCATCTTCATCACGGTGAGCTCCAGCACACCTTGGTCCTGCTCCTCAGGAGGTTGGGCAGATAGAACCGTAGGATCATGGAATGGTTTGGGTTGGAGGCACCTTAAAGCTCCTCCAGTTCCAACCCCCTGCCACAGGCAGGGACACCTTCCACTAGAGCAGGTTGCTCCAAGCCCCATCAACCCGGGACCATCACCCTGTCCCCCTCCCAGCAGCACCCAGGGAATCACGTCCCTGTTTCCCACCTGGGCACGCAGCGGGTGCTCCATCCTGCTGGATTTGGGCTGGATTCACTGTTTCTCCTCACTTTCACCTGCAGGTTGTGGACTCTCGGTCGTTCCGGACGGATTCGGTGATCGGGGAGTTCCGGGTAGGGCCATGCTGTGTCCTGTCCCCCTGTTCCTGCCACACTGACCCATGGGCTGGACACTCACATTTCTTCTCTGTTCTATTGCACAGATGGACGTTGAGACCATTTACTCCGAGCCAAGTGAGCCCAGCAGCGGTCGGGTCCAGGCCAGGGTCACCTCCTGCTTTAGGAACTCTCTTTTTGGGGCTAAACACCAGGGCAATGCAACACATACCCCACAGCTCTCCCTGCATGAACCCAGATACGTTCCATGGCGTATCCATCACCACCACCCATTTCTCCTCCCTTTCCCAAGATGTACATCCTTGAGGCTTTCAAGTCATCGTGCCACCATCTCACTGGTAGAAAACCCCATCAGCACAGCGCAGCTCATTGTGTTTTGTCTTAACTCTGGGTCATTATTTTATCTTTAATCTATTGATTTATCTCAGAGAAGATAAAATGATGCTTATAAAGATTGTCCTGCCCTAAGCACTGCAGAAAGGAACTTGGTGATTTTGGCTGTAAAGAGTTAAGAACTGCAAGGCAAATCCCTTGATAACATGCTTTAGCTTTTGGTCAGCCCTGAAGAGGTCAGGCAGTTGGACTGGATGATTGTTGGAGGTCCCTTACAACTCTTTCCCCCTTCCCTTTCCTTCCCCCTTCTCTTTCCTTCCCCCTTCCCTTTCCTTCCCCCTTCCCTTTCCTTCCCCCTTCCCTTTCCTTCCCCCTTCCCTTTCCTTCCCCCTTCCCTTTCCTTCCCCCTTCCCTTTCCTTCCCCTTTCCCTTTCCTTCCCCCTTCCCTTTCCTTTCCCCTTCCCTTTCCTTCCCCCTTTCTTTTCCTTCCCAATTTCAAGTTCTATTCTAATCCTATCTAAAAGGAAATAGTATTTATCATAACCCCCCACCCAACAACACCCTTGAAGCCATGTCCCTGCATGGCTGAGGAGCAGCACCTGGATCTCAATCTCTTTTCTCCCCTAGAACATGCTTTCCTCAGGAAGTGGCTGCTGCTCTCTGACCCAGAGGACTTCTCCGCGGGGGCCAAGGGCTACCTGAAGGTCAGCCTGTTCGTGCTGGGGCCTGGAGATGAAGCTCCGGTGAGTATCGAGTCCCTGCTGCAACAAGGGGACCTTCCAACCATGGTGTTCCACCATCCTGGTCCATCGAACCCCGGCCTGTTCCCAGGGAAGCTGCAGCTTTGGTCTCCCTCTGTTGTGGTGCTGGATGTTGGGTGCTGCTGCTCATTTCAGGACTTTTGGGAAGCTTGGTTGTGTTTTCCTCTTGTCCTGCAGCTGGAGAAGAAGGAGGTCTCTGAAGACAAGGAAGACATTGAGGGCAACCTCCTGCGCCCCACCGGGGTCACCCTGCGAGGGGCTCACTTCTGCCTGAAGATCTTCAAAGCTGAAGATTTGCCCCAGAGTAAGTGGCTCCTTCCTGGGCTGGAGCATCCCAGATCCATCCCTTGGCATTGCAGTGGGTTGCAATGAGCCAGAGAGGAATAAGGCCACAGATAAGGAAGCTTTATCTATAACCTTGGTCTAAAGATCTGGCAGATACCGATCTGTAATGTACTGGGAGATGAGTCTCATGGAGTCACTGGGTGGTTTGTGTTGGAACTGGAGGACCTTAAAGCTCCTCCAGTTCCAACCCCCTGCCCTGGGCAGGGACACCTTCCACTAGAGCAGGTTGCTCCAAGCCCCTGTGTCCAACCTGGCCTTGAACACTGCCAGGGATGGGGCAGCCACAGCTTCTCTGGGCACCCTGTGCCAGCGCCTCAGCACCCTCACAGGGAAGAGCTTCTGCCTCAGAGCTCATCTCAGTCTCCCCTCTGGCAGGTTAAAGCCATTGCCCTTGTCCCATCCCTCCATCCCTTGTCCAAAGCCCCTCTCCAGGTTTCCTGGAGCCCCTTTAGGCACTGGAGCTGCTCTAAGGTCTCCCTGAAGCCCTCCCTCTTACTGGCTCACACTGATTTTACCCACCTGGCTCAAGGGAGATGTGCATCCCGCTCGGTGGGACACCCTGCGTGGAAAGCCGGGACCACCGGGATGCTGTGCTCTTCCATGAGCTTTCAGCACCTCCTTTCCTCCCAGTGGATGACGCCGTCATGGACAACGTCAGGCAGATCTTTGGCTTTGAGAGCAATAAGAAGAACCTGGTGGATCCCTTCGTGGAAGTCAGCTTTGCTGGCAAGACGGTGAGTGACCAGAGCAGAGCCAGGTCCCCTCCAGGTCCCCAGGGCTGGGATGGCAGCTTTCCATAGGGGAAAATTGGTCTTGGCATGAGGATTATTAGGTCATTTGCTTTGCTGATGTTCCCAGCCCTGTCCCCATGTCTGTGGCACGCTTGGAGCAGAGTGGTGGCACTGGACTCGACATGTTGGGCTGCACTGGAGTAATTTCTTCAGTGAGCTCTTTGTGGTGCTGTTGCATTAAGAATGGGGACGGAGGAGCTGAGCTCCAGGGAAGGGGATAGTGCAGCAGCAGAGGGTTGTGCTGCTCCTCTTGGTGCTGCCTGAAGTGAGTCAAGATCTGTCCCCATGACACTGGATGTCTCCCCATGACCAGCCAGGGTGTGGAGGTGGCTTCCATGGCTTTGGAGAGCCCCATCCTGCTCCCTTTGCTGCTGAGTCCTTCACTAAGGAACATGTCAACAAGCCGTCACTTGGCTTTTGAACATCACTGAAGGGCTGAAAGTCTCCTCTGCCCATAGATCTTCCCCTGGGGTCAGTGCCTGGGGGTGGACAGAGCCTTGGGACATTATTATGAGCAGTTGATGTCATCTACCTGGACTTGTGCAAAGCATTCGACACTGTCCCACATGACATCCTTGTCTCTAAATTGGAGAGACATCAATTTGATAGATGGACCACTCGGTGGATAAAAAACTGGCTCGATGGCCGCGCGCAAAGAGTTGTGGTAAATGGCTCGATGTCCAGTTGGAAACCTGTAACGAGTGGTGTCCCTCAGGGATCGGTGTTGGGACCGGTCCTGTTCAACATCTTTGTCGGCGACATGGACAGTGGGATTGAGTGCGCCCTCAGCAAGTTTGCCGATGACACCAAGCTGTGTGGTTCGGTTGATACGCTGGAGGGAAGGGATGCCATCCAGAGGGACCTTGACACGCTTGTGAGGTGGGCCGATGCCAACCTTATGAAGTTTAACCAAGCCAAGTGCAAGGTCCTACACCTGGGTCGGGGCAACCCCAGGCACTGCTACAGGCTGGGCAGAGAAGAGATTCAGAGCAGCCCTGCAGAAAAGGACTTGGGGGTGTTGGTTGACGAGAAGCTTAACATGAGCCGGCAGTGTGCGCTTGCAGCCCAGAAAGCCAACCGTATCCTGGGCTGCATCAAAAGAAGCGTGACCAGCAGGTCGAAGGAGGTGATCCTGCCCCTCTACTCTGCTCTTGTGAGACCCCACTTGGAGTACTGCGTACAGTTCTGGTGTCCTCAACATAAGAAGGACATGGAGCTGTTGGAGCGAGTCCAGAGGAGGGCCACGAGGATGATAAGAGGGCTGGAGCACCTCCCGTATGAAGACAGGCTGAGAGAGTTGGGGCTGTTCAGCCTGGAGAAGAGAAGGCTGCGTGGTGACCTCATAGCAGCCTTCCAGTGTCTGAAGGGGGTCTACAAGGATGCTGGGGAGGGACTCTTCCTTAGGGACTGTAGTGGTAGGACAAGGGGTAATGGGTTCAAACTTAAACAGAGGAAGTTTAGATTAGATATAAGGAAGAAGTTCTTTACAGTGAGGGTGGTGAAGCACTGGAATGGGTTGCCCAGGGAGGTTGTGGATGCTCCATCCCTGGCGGTGTTCAAGGCCAGGTTGGACAGAGCCTTGAGCCACATGGTTTAGGGCAAGGTGTCCCTGCCCATGGCAGGGGGGTTGGAACTAGATGATCTTAAGGTCCTTTCCAACCCTTACGATTCTATGATTCTATGATTCTATGATTCTGAGCAACCACAGCAGGAAGGGGGTCAGTTTCTGGTGGTCCCAAGGTGGGGAAGATCCCTGAGCAGCCCACACCATCCTCTGCCTCCTGCACAGCAGGTTTTACCCATGCGATGCAGAGCCCCATGAGGCCACCCATTGGATGGAGTCAGTGTTTTGGGGCCCTTCCAGCTCCATGGAACACACAGGGCCACGAGCAGCACTGACCTTCCATCCCCATGTCCCACCTCCAGCTCTACTCAAGGATCCTGGAGAAGAATGCCAACCCGCAGTGGAACCAATGCCTGACGCTGCCGGTGATGGTGAGCACGGGTGCCCCATGGTCCCCTACCCACCCAGCCCCACCACTGCTCACTGCTCCTCTCCATACCTCTTTTCCCAGTTCCCTTCCATGTGTGAGAAGATGAGGATCCGGGTGACTGACTGGTGAGTGGGGAGAGGCCTTGTGCCTTCCCATTGGGAAAACTGAGCTGGAGGAGCGGGATGGGCAATGGGAGACCCCATGGGCAGCCCCTGCTGGTCCATGGTGCGATGGCATCACCGGTTGTGTTGCAGGGACCGTCTGACACACAACGATGTCATTGGCACTGCTCACCTCTGCATGTCCAAGATCTCGGCCCCCGGCGGGGAGCTGGAGGGTAAGGAGGGGGCAGAAGGATGGGATTTGGGATGCATGGCCATGGAGGAGCACTGCATGCTCGTGGCTGATGTCGGTGGTTGCTTGGAGGATGTCACAACGCGATGGTCCCTGTCCTGTCGCTGGTGATGGGGTGCTGGAGGTTGCTGCTGTGTGTTTTCTGCATGGCCCTGGTCCCTCCTGGTTTGTGGTTCTGAAGATGTTCAGGTCCTCCCAGGGGTGCTGGGGCAGGAGGCTGCAGGGCCATGGTGTGCTGGAGGTTTTGCTTCCTCTTTGCTTTGAGGTACGGAGGTGGCTGCAGTCTCCTGTGCGGTTGGTGACAGGCGCTGGTGTCGCTGGTGCCAGAGATCATAGAATCAACTGGGTTAGAAAAGAGCTTTAAGCTCATCAGGTCCAAGCATTGCCCAGCACTGCCAAGGCCACCACTAACCCCTGGCACTGAGGCCTCGGCTACACGGTGTGTGAACACTTGCAGGGACGGTGACTCCAGCCCTGCCCTGGGCAGCCTGTTCCAATGCCTGAGCACCCTCTGGGCAAGAAATTGTTCCTCAGCTCCATCTAAACCTCCCCTGGGGCAGCTTGAGGCTGTTTCCTCTTGTCCCATCCCTTGTTCCTTGGGAGCAGAGACCAGCCCCCTCCTGGCTCCAGCCTCCTGTCAGGCAGTTGCAGAGAGCGAGAAGGTCCCCCCTGAGCCTTCTCTTCTCCAGACTAAACCCCCCCAGGTCCCTCAGCTGTTCCTCATCACACTTGTGCTCCAGGCCCTGCACCAGCTCCGGTGCCCTTCTCTGGCCCCGCTCCAGCCCCTCAATGTCTCTCTTGCAGTGAGGGGCCCAGAACTGACCCAGGGTTTGAGGTGCAGCCTCACCAGTGCCCAGCACAGGGGGACAGTCCCTGCCCTGGCCCTGCTGCCACACTGGTGCTGAGCCAGGCCAGGATGCCTGAAGATGCCGCATCCCACCCGTGTGTGCCCCCACTTGTGGCTCTTCCTTAGGTGACATTTAGGGGCTGTCACAGGGTGGGATGTGGGTTCAGGTCCAGCTTATGCTCAGGGGGCTGTTCCCAGTCCCAGGGGGTTTCTGAAGTGAAGGGCCACCACAGAGGCACTGGCAGGGATGGGTGACACTGACTGTGTGTCACTGCTGGGCAGCAGGGCAGGGAGCTGGGGCATGTTTTGGGGCTGCTGAGAGCCAGGAGCAGACACTGCACTAACCTGCACGAGCATCTCCTGCTGCTAACAACTTGGTGGCATCTGCCACCCCATCGGGGCTCCTCTTGCTCTGTTCCCTTTGCTTTGGGCATCTCTGAGACCCTGCAAACCCCTGTCCCATCATGAGCATCCCCATGTCTCAGGGGACACGAGCCAAGACACAAGCATGGTGTGAAGCTGCAGCCCCGTGTCCCATTGCCTGGCCGTGCATGCAGGCATGGAGTTGGGTGCAGCACTGTTCTCCACCGTGGTGCTTGTGTGTCCAGTCCCCCTCTTCCCAGTCACAATGCAGCTCCTGGGCTGGTCTGGAGAGAGACAGAGAGGCCAGAAGGGAGGAAAAGGAGGTTCTGAGGGGTCTACCCAGGACCAGCACATCCCACCTCACCACTGAGACCTGCTTGGTACCCAGGACAGGCTGGGGAAGCGCGGCTCCATCCGGCTTTTGCAACACATGGAGCATTCTTCAGGGATGCTCAAACCCGCCTGTTTCACACCAGTCCCACAGCTCTGGAAGGGTCACAGGGCTATGTCCCAACTTTCCCCTTCCTCTCTCTGTCTCTCTTGTGTCTGTTGGCACCAAAGCACATGAGAACATCCACCCTCATCTCCCGTAACCCTCCATCCCTCCATGCTCCTCTGCTGCCTTTCCTGACCTTTCTCCATTTCTTTGTGCCTCAGATGAGTTTCCTGCTCTCATGAAGCCTCTGAAAGCCTCAGACTGTACGTCCCCGTTAGCCTTTGGGTTTGCAGTTGAGCTTGGTAATGGCTTTGCTGGTTCAGGTGCCACCAGGGCTCTGGATGGAGTTAGTGAAGCATTGGCTGTGTTGTGTCTGGGCACATTAATGGGAGGAGGGGACAGCTCCAGCTCAGCCTCCTCCTGCCCTGTGGGAGAAGGGACTTCCTCTAGAATGGGTTGGAAGGGACCTTAAAGCTCCTCCAGCTCCAACCCCTGCCCCGGGCAGGGACACCTTCCACTAGAGCAGGTTGCTCCAAGCCCCTGTGTCCAACCTGGCCTTGAACACTGCCAGGGATGGGGCAGCCACAGCTTCTCTGGGAAAAGTCTGTGCCAGCGCCTCAGCACCCTCACAGGGAAGAGCTTCTGCCTCAGAGCTCATCTCAATCTCCCCTCTGGCAGGTTAAAGCCATTCCCCTTGGCCTGGCCCTACAGGCCCTTTTCCAAAGCCCCTCTCCAGGTTTCCTGGAGCCCCTTTAGGCACTGGAGCTGCTCTAAGGTCTCCCCTTCAGGAGCCTTCTCTTCTCCAGGCTGCCCCAGCCCAGCTCTCTCAGCCTGGCTCCAGAGCAGAGCTGCTCCAGCCCTCGCAGCATGTCCATGATTCTGGTGGCCTCCAGCCGCACGCAGCAAAGCCCCATGAGACACATCCCTGCGGTGCCTTCAGGACTCTCTAACATCTCTTTCCCCGCAGTGGATGACGGCCTTGGGTTCCTGCCAACGTTTGGTCCCTGCTACATCAACCTCTACGGCAGCCCCCGGGAATTCACCGGCTTCCCTGACCCTTACGAGACGCTCAACCTGGGAAAGGTGACCTCGGCTTCTCCCAGCACCACCTCAGCTAAACCTCTGCTCCTCCTTGCCCAAAGCAGCTGCTTCTAACCCAGACTGGCTTTGTCATTAGGAGCTTGTGCTGCGTTTCCTGCCCTGGCTCTTCCCGCTCTCCAAACACCTCCTGACATTGCTCTGCCGCCCCAACTCCACCTTGGAAGCTCTTGCAGCAACACTTTGCCTGGTCTTGCTCCTCTGCAATGAAGCCCCTTGAAGGCAAAGGCAGAGCTCACCTATGGGCAGGGGACACCGGGGTCCTGACACCTTGTCCCTGGTCTACCCCAAGGGCGAGGGCGTTGCGTATCGCGGCAGGATGCTGGTGGAGCTGGAGACCAAGCTGGTGGAGCACGTGGAGCAGAAGGTGGAGGACATCTCTGCGGATGACATCCTGCGCGTGGAGGTAATGGGGTCTCTGTGGGGTGTCTGGGGTCAGCCCTGCAGCAGCGTGGTGTATGGGGCTCTATGGAAGGTGGTGGTCTGGGTGGGTGATGTGCCAGGAGTGGTAGAGCATCAGTGAGCTCTTGGAGGCTGTCTTCTGCTGTGTTTACACCCCACCTGAGCTGCTGCATGGTAGTGAGCAGACCATGGTGAACAGCACGGTGTCCTCAGCACAAAAAGGACATGGAGCTGTTGGAGCAAGTCCAGAGGAGGCCACGAGGATAATGAGGGGCTGGAGCACCTCCCCTATGGAGACAGGCTGAGAACATTGGGGCTGTTCAGCCTGGAGAAGAGAAGCTGCGTGGAGACCTCAGAGCAGCCTTCCAGTATCTGAAGGGGGCTACAAGGATGCTGGAGAGGGACTCTTCATCAGGGACTGTAGTGATAGGACAAGGGGTGATGGGTTCAAACTGAAACAGGGGAAGTCCAGGTTAGATCTAAGGCAGAAGCTCTTCCCTGTGAGGGTGCTGAGGCGCTGGCACAGACTTTTCCCAGAGAAGCTGTGGCTGCCCCATCCCTGGCAGTGTTCAAGGCCAGGTTGGACACAGGGGCTTGGAGCAACCTGCTCTAGTGGAAGGTGTCCCTGCCCGTGGCAGGGGGTTGGAACTGGAGGAGCTTTAAGGTCCCTTCCAACACAAACCATTCTATGATCACCATGGAAGGGTGGGAGATGTGCCTCAACTCAGACTCTATCACAGATGCGTTGCTCCTTTTGCTTGTTTCTTCACATTTAAGCTGCATTTCTCATGGGAAGTTCTACCCTTCTCCTCTGTCAGGTTCCTCCTGAACATCTTGCCCCAAATTCCCTTTCTCTAACCTCTGTTTTCCTTCCCTGCAATACACTTTTCCATCTCGGAGGCCTCACTGAGCTGCTGTGTGCTGGGACAGTGGAGGGTGTGTGTGTTGGAGAGCCCTGGTGGTGTCTCCTCTATGGACACGGTCCTTTGCCTGTTGCAGAAGTACCTGCGCCGTCGGAAGTACTCCCTGTTCGCTGCCTTCTACTCTGCCACCATGCTGCAGGACGTGGATGATGCCATCCAGTTCGAGGTCAGCATCGGCAACTACGGCAACAAGTTTGACACCACGTGCCTGCCCTTGGCCTCCACCACGCAGTACAGCCGGGCTGTCTTCGATGGTGAGCAGCGCCGGGGTGACCAAGTACTTCATGGGGTGCTCAGGGAGGGTGTGGAGGCTCCATCCTTGGAGATACTCAACACCCAACTGGATGAGGGCAACCCGTGGCAAGGGATTAGAGCTGGATGATCTCAAGGTCCTTTCCAACCCAAACTAGTCTGTGATTCTATGTGGTCCTGGACAATCTGCTCAAGGTGACCGTGCTTGAGCATGGGTTGGATCACATAATCTCCGAAGGTTCTTGCCCACCTCAACCAGGCTGTGAAGGGGGAACATGTGGCTGGGGAGGAGTGGGGAAGCCAGGCCTACTCTCGGGTCTGTGTTGGCTTGAAGTGGTTCTTGGGTAGCACCTCAGCACTAAGAGTGCCTATTGGTCTCCAAGGAAAAGCCAGTGCTTTTGGATGGCCTTTCCCTGGCTCCTGTGGGGCTCTTGCTCTGGTGTGAGATGTCCTCACCACATTAGGGTTGTTCTGCTGGTTTCTGGCCTTGCTGCTGTGCAGGAGCTGCTGCATGGAGGTTGATGTACATCCCTTTGGACCTCGATGTGCATTGCTCTGTTGCTTTGAGAAACAGAATTCCCATCCTCTAGCTCCAAAAGAGCTCCAGAAATGGGTTTCTATCCATGTTTAAATGCTGCATCACCCCCTTCTCCTCTGCTTCAGCCCTGAGGAGTGGGGAACCCACCACCCCAGTATCAGGAGCTCAGTGGTGTGCTGTCTCCTCCAGGTTGTCAGTATTACTACCTGCCCTGGGGCAACGTGAAGCCCGTGGTGGTGCTGTCATCCTACTGGGAGGACATCAGCTATCGGACTGATGCCCAGAACCTTCTTCACCATGCAGCAGACAGGCTGGTGAGTGCTGTGGTGGTGAGGAGCATTGTCCACCTCCATTCTGCATCCCACCTGGGGGGACAGAGGCCACCTCCAGGCTGGGTCAGGGTTGGTTGGATGACTCTTGTGCTGTGGAGGGTAAATCTGCCGGTGTCCTGGGTGCTGTGCTCTGCCCATGGAGTGATGGAGGGGAAGGGACCACCCTTGTCCCCATGGGGTGACAATGGTGTATGAACGCAGTGCGTTGCCTACTGATGTAAGTGCAGCACACAAGGACCTTCTTTTAGCTCCTGAGCTATTGATGGGATTTCTTGCTGTTGCTTCCCTCTGGAGTTCCAACAGGAGCAAAACCAGAGGTGCAGAGCCTTGGTGGACTTTCCGATCATGGGAGCAGCTCCAGGTGCTCACTGGGAAGGTCCATGGAGGGTGTGGAGTCTCCATCCTTAGAGATACTCACCACCCAATTGGACATGGTCCTGGATGACCTGCTCAAGGTGGACCAGGAATGGTGGGTTCCCTAGTGAGCAGCTCCTCTTCCCTCCCTATCACACAGGAAGCAAACCTGGAGAAGGTCCACCTCGCTCTCAAGGCCAACTGCACACCAAGTGAGCTGGACACCCTGTGTGCCCAGCTGCTGGATGACACCATCGCTGACTGCAGGTATGTGCTGCCATGGTTCAAAGTCAGCCTTGTCATGGCATTTGTTGCACTTGTCTATCTAGGAAGGGACAAGGTCTTTTTTCCTCTCTGAAAAACACGGGTCATTGGCCAATGTTGGCTTCAAAAGCTGCTGAGCCAAGGCATTGAGTTGAAAAAGTGACATTTGAGGCATGTCATAAGTTTCCAGCCTTCATGCAAAGGTGGCTCACCTTCATGAGCAGCATTCTGTGGGGGCAGGAGCCCAGCCAGAGGGGTGCTGGAGCTGGTGGAGTGAGGAGCACCAATGGGGCTTCCTGGCTGAGTCTGTGCACTGCGTAGGAGGCACCCACACAGAGCACCCAAAGGGGTTGTTTGGCTGTGCATGGGTGTTGTGTGTCTGATGGATGGACCAGGGGATGGGGATGTTCAGTCTGGAGAAGAGAAGGTTCCTTAAGGGGAGACCTTAGAGCAGCTCCAGGGCCTAAAGGGGCTCCAGGAAACCTGGAGAGGGGCTTTGGACAAGGGATGGAGGGACAGGCCAAGGGGAATGGCTTTAACCTGCCAGAGGGGAGATTGAGATGAGCTCTGAGGCAGAAGCTCTTCCCTGTGAGGGTGCTGAGGTGCTGGATTGTATGATTCTATGATCTCTGCCCATCCCCACAGCCTGACCCTGCCTGATGTCCTGGTGAAACCAGCCAGCACCCATCTGGACCAGAACCTGTACCGGTTCCGCACCAGCAACCTGGAGCAGATAGTGAAGACAGCTCTGAAGCTCAAGCACGAGGACTCGAGCCTCTCGGCAGCCCTGGAGCAGGCAGAGGACTGGTTCTCCAGGCTGAAGGCCATGGCAGAGGAGGTAATGCTGCTGTGATGGTGGCAGGAGCTGCTTTGCACCTTGTGGGGAGTCATGGTCTTCCCAAGCCCTCCACCACCATGATATAAGGCCAGGTTGGACGGGGCTTGGAGCAACCTGCTCTAGTAGAAGGTGTCCTGGTCCGTGGCAGGGGGTTGGAACTGGGTGAGCTTTGAGGTCCCTTCCAATCCAAATCAGTCTGGGATTCTATGATTCTATGTCAACCAAGGAAAGTGACGTGATGTGAACATTGGGAAGGCACCAGGTTTGGCCCCCAGCCACTGAGGCTTAGCCTTGTTAGTGGCAGATCTTTGCAGCATGAGGCCCAGCAAACCCTCAACTAATGCTTTTGTGGAGGGCAGGTCTTAGGGAAACATGGGGCTGCTCACCCCTGGTCAGACCCAGATGGGATCTGGAGCTGCTGAGATGGGGTTTGGGTCAGCAGTTCTCACTCCATGGGCTTGGGCTGGCAGCAGGACTTGGGGGCATTGCTGCTCTCCAGCCTCCTGCATCCCCCCATGGCTGATGCTCTGGATCAGAGCCCCCAGTTGGACATGATGATTTCGGTGTCTTCCAGCCCCAGAACAGCCTCCCCGACATCGTGATCTGGATGCTGCAGGGGGACAAGCGTGTGGCGTATGCCCGTGTGCCCGCACATGAGGTCCTCTTCTCCAGGAACATCTCCAACTGCTGCGGCAAGAACTGCGGGAAGCTGCAGACCATCTTCCTGAAGGTACCCTGGCTCTTGATGTGTGTGCACGAGTGATGGATTTAAACCATTCTTCCCTAAAAGAAGAGAGAAAACCGAGCAGGGAAACCTGAAATCCCAACACAACATCAGCCCATGAGCACGTGGGGCTCCAAGGACCCCCCAGACCCAGTTTTGACCCTTTGAAAGGTGGTTTCTGCATGGTGAGATCCTGGTGGTGCTTCTGGTGAAGTTCAGCTCTGTTTCCACGGACCTGCAGCAGATCCCTGTGGATATCTCCATATCATAGAATCATAGAATGATTTGGGTTGGAATGAACCTAAAGATCATCTAGTTCCAATCCCCAATTTCTGCAAGTCCCAAGCACTGAAGCTGGTGCACTTTGTCCCAGATGGTGCTTTTAGAAACAAAATCTAGTTTAATTTTTCACTTTTTAATGTTATTTTATGCCTTTTCACATTCCTGCCCCTCTGCCAGCCCAGGAAATCCAAGCTGAGGCCTCCTTTGCCAGGCTTTTACCGAGCTTCTCACATCTCAAATGATGGTTTCTTTGCCCTTTCCCTCTGTGCCAGCTTGGGAGCAGGCAATCAGTGCTGAACCAGCTCTAAAAACCTAAAGTGAAATAAAATCAGCTGAATAAACCCCAAACCTCAAGCTGGCAGCAAAAAAGGAACCAAAATATGTTGGGATTTCTTCTGTCCTTTAGCTCTGGATGGAAAACCAGCATCACTTGAAGGGGAAAAATAGTGACAGAGAAAACAGGGCAGTGAGACATCTCCCTCTTTATTCTTTCTGTTCTTGCTGAAGGTTGGAACTAAGTGATCTTAAGGTCCTTTCCAACCACTCTATGATTCTAAGTACGTGTCCTCTCTTGGCTTGGTGTCCTCTCCCTGAGGAGCTTTGAAGCTCATTCCCAAAGTGCTCTTCATGCTGTTGATGTTGTCCCAATTCCTGTCTGGGGCTATGGGGGCTTTACCCACCACTCCAGCCTCACATCCTGAGCATCCCCCATTAATATCCTCCTCGGGGGTATTAATGTGGCTCTGCCTTTGATAGCACCCCCAGGAGGAGGTGATGGGCCCGAAGATCCCAGCCCAGATCCGGGTCCAGCTCTGGTTCGGGCTCTCGGTGGATGAGAAGGAATTTAACCAGTTCGCTGAAGGGAAGCTCTCCGTCTTTGCCGAAACCGTGAGCATCAAACAGGGACTATCATAGAGGGTTTTCTTCTCTCTGGTAGGAGCAGCAGCTCCACCATGAGGGGATGGGATGGGCTGGACCATGGGTGATGCCACTGCTAAGTGAGGGTCACATCAGTCCCTACCAGAGGGGAGAAGAAAGAGCCAAAAGGTTGGGGAGAAGGTTGGTGGCTTCACATTGTGGCTTCACATCGTGGCTTCACATCTCCTTCTACATGCTTTGGAGGGGGTGCCCATGGGGGCAAGGGGCTGGTGGGGGTCTGCCCCAGAGGTCTGTCCTCAGGTTGGGCTCTGCAGGAAGGAAGGGATTGCTCTGGGATGGGGCTTTGTGCCTCCAATGTGAAACCATCTTCTGCCTTTGCTCCCCCAGTATGAGAACCAGACCAAGCTGGCGCTGGTGGGGAACTGGGGCACGACTGGCCTCACCTACCCCAAGTACTCCGATGTCACCGGCAAGATCAAGCTGCCCAAGGACAGCTTCCGCCCCTCCACAGGGTGGACCTGGGCTGGGGACTGGTTCATCTGCCCAGAGAAGACGTGAGTGATGGTGTTCTGCAATGAGCAGAGCCTGGTGGGCTGTCCTGGGCACCCCAAAAGTGATGCTGAGCTGTGTGAGGTCACCCACAAAGCTGGATGGAGGCCTGGGGTGCCATGGGGGTTCCTCATCTGCTGACCCCATCCTTGGGAGGCAGCAGCATTAGTGCAAAATGGATCCTCTCTGTGCTGAGTGATCACCATCACCACCGCTCATGGTCATGGTGGTCCCAGCACCCAGCTCACTGGGGTGCCTGTGCAAACCCCACATTGAAGAGCTTTGGAGGTGGGATGCCAGTGGGGCACTGAGGTGGATGCTCAGCACAGCTCTGTCATCTTCTTGCATTGGATTTAGCGGTGGGATTCACCTGAGCTGGGTGGATGGGGTCTCATGGGAGCTTTGCTTGGGATAGAAGAAGTTCAGGACCCAATGGGAGGGAGGACACGAGGCTGGGGTCCCTGTGGGGCAGGATGGAGCTCCTGACGCTGTGCATCTCCCTGGGGTGCAGGTTGCTGCATGATGTGGACGCCGGGCACCTGAGCTTCGTGGAGGAGGTGTTTGAGAACCAGCTCCGGCTGCCTGGAGGCCAATGGATCCACATGACCGATGCCTACACTGATGTGGTGAGGATGAAGTGGGCAGCTTGGGGTGGTCACCACCACAGGCTGCAGTGGTAGGAAGCCCCCATGGGCTCAGGGGAGGTTTGGGCATTGTTTGATGGAGAACACTCCTGTGTCCCACAGAACGGGGAGAAGGTCCTACATAAGGATGAGATCGAGTGTCCTCCGGGCTGGAAATGGGAAGATGTGGAGTGGGACACAGACCTCAACAGAGCTGTGGATGAGAAAGGTATCACGATCAGTTTTGGCTCCATCCTGTTTTCATTCCCTTTGCTCATCGTGGTGTTTCCTTCCATGGTCCCATCCAGCACCAGGGATGGTAACATCCCCTTTTGTGGCTGTGTGACCGCCCTGGTGGCTTCAGGAGAAGGGGGTCAAGCCCTGGGGGTACTTTCTCCCCCTTGCTCTGGCTGATTTTGGGGCTATGGGGTGGGCAGCACCAGGCATCTCACCTGGCTTCAGGTGAAAGGGGAATGGAAAGCATCAGGCCAGAGAGCATCCAAGCATGGACACAAGGGTTGGGGCTGTCTGAGGAAGGAGGGACAGGGAGGAGAGTCCCCAGGCTGTGGCTTTGAGCCAAGGGCTGGTGGGACACCATGAATCCATCAGCTCGGCATCTCCAGAGGGACACCTCCATTGGGCAGCAGCATGAGCAGGTCATTATCAAACTGGGAAAATGAGTTGCGTCTGGACAAACCTTTGCTATTGAAGCTGTTCCAATTGGGATATGTCCAGATGTTCCTGCCTGTGGCAGGGAGCTGGAACTGATGAGCTTTAAAGTCCTTCCAACCCAACCCATTCCATGATCCTATTCGTGATGAAGGTTCCCGATGGGAGGAAGGTTCTGGGGCTCTTCTCCCGCCTTCACCAGGTGCTTCCCTCTCCCCAAGGCTGGGAATACGGCATCACCATCCCTCCGGACCGCAAGCCCAAGGCCTGGGTGCCGGCAGAGAAGATGTACCACACCAACCGGCGCCGGCGCTGGGTGCGGCTGCGCCGGCGGGACCTGGCGCAGATGGAGACCATGAGGAAGGTAGGATGGGGGCCATGGGAGCGGGTCAGGGCCATGCCTCTCCATGTGGAGGTACTTGGCCCTCTGCAGGGACTTGCTGTGCTGCTGGTGGCCTCCGTCTTCGTGCTGGAGCAGGCAGCAACCTCTGGTTTCCACTATGGGGGTCAACACCTCCCAGAGGTGGAGACTGCTCCAGGGGGGCTTGGCTGGGCTGTGGGGTGGGATGGGGACCTCTGCTAGTGCAGGAGCTCACAGAGGTTCCCAGTCTGTCCCTGGTCCTGGCCCCGCTTCCCTCTAGGTGGTGCAATCGGACTGCAAATGCCACCGCAGCGCTGGGCTCTTCCCCCCCTCCCAGCCAGTTCCCCGGGACACTGGTTCCCTTTCCAGCAGTTTTCCAGAGAATAGTGGCTGGGAAGCACAGGGAGCCGCTGCCAGCCTGTTTCCCAAGGGATGCAAGTGCCAGGGAGGTGACACAGCTCTGAGGAGATAAAGCCTCCATGGGTTTGTGACTGATGTCCCATGGTGGCAGAGCCATGGTGGCCCTGGGGGGAGATCAGACATAGGAAAGATCAGACTAGAACGCTCTGGGGAGACCTTAGAGCAGCTCCAGTGCCTAAAGGGGCTCCAGGAAACCTGGAGAGGGGCTTTGGACAAGGGATGGAGGGACAGGCCAAGGGGAATGGCTTTAACCTGCCAGAGGGGAGACTGAGATGAGCTCTGAGGCAGAAGCTCTTCCCTGTGAGGGTGCTGAGGCGCTGGCACAGGGTGCCCAGAGAAGCTGTGGCTGCCCCATCCCTGGCAGTGTTCAAGGCCAGGTTGGACACAGGGGCTTGGAGCAACCTGCTCTAGTGGAAGGTGTCCCTGCCCGGGGCAGGGGCTGGAGCTGGATGAGCTTTAAGGTCCCTTCCAACACAAACCAGTCTGGGATTCCATGATTCTATATTAAGGATCTTTTCCAACCTAAATTATTCTCTTCCAACTGAATGATTCTATAATTCTAAGATGGAGATGGTGGACATAGGGTGGGACAACCATAGCAGGCAACAACTTGAAGAGGCTGGACTAGGTTTGAATGGGCTCAAACTTACCCCTGAAGAGCCCCATTCACAAGTAGCTTTTCCTTTTGGCTGTGCTGGGGTCCCACCACTGTCACCGTGTGTGGGGTGCTGGGACTCATCCCTGCTGCTTCCCACCTTGTTCCTGGCAGCACAAGCAGGAGGAGCTGGAGGGCGAGGGCTGGGAATACGCCTCGCTCTTTGGCTGGCGCTTCCACCTCAAGCAGTGCCGCACCGACACCTTCCGCCGCCGCCGCTGGAGGCGCAGGATGGAGCCCCTGGAGCGCACCGGGGCTGCTGCTGTCTTTGCCCTGGAGGGAGCCCTGGTATGTACCCACCTTCCCCCCAGTTCCTGGGGATAGGATGGGATGGTCCCCAGGGACACCCCAATGGGATGGTCCCAGGGACACCCGGATGGGATGGTCCCCAGGGACCCTGGATGAGATGGTCCCCAGGGAGCTTGTGTGGGATGGTCCCAGGGACTCCCAATATGATGGTCCCTAGGGATACTCGGATGGGATGGTCCCCAGGGACATGCTGATGGGATGATCCTCAAGGACCCCTGATGGGATGGTCCCCAGGGATCTTGGATGGGATGCTCCCCATGGATATCCTGATGGGGATGTTCCCCAAGGACACCTGATGAGATGGTTCCCAAGAAGCCCCGATGAGATGGTCCCATGGGCATCCTGATGGGATGGTCCGAGGGACCCCAAAGCCCATTGTCTGCCCATCGCTATCTGCTGCCTGCACTGCTGTTTGCTTAGCCAATATTCTGGCTTTCTTAATTCCCTGGATTTCATAATCCTTTGGCTTTTCCAATAACTAAATGAGAACCAACCACAGCAGCACAAAGCCCCTATTATGGGATTTCTTGTTCTCCCCCCCCCGATTTGGCTTATTTTCCTCCTCCTCTGCTCTGTCCTTCAACTCTGTCCAGTGTTTGAACCCAGCAGCTCCTCTGGGACACGAGCAGCTCCATGGTGTTCACAAGCATCAGCTCTGAGCTCGTGCTGGCCCCAGAGATGGGGGTCCCAGCAGCTGCCCCCCCTCCCCGGGCTGCCAGTGGGACCCCATCTTCTCCCCTTTCCCCCTGGGGCCCATTGATGGGATCTTCAGCCAGATGCTTCCTCCCTTTGCATCTCAGCAGGGAAAATCAGGGAGGATTTAGCTATAACATGGGGTGTGTGTCCATGCACGTGTGTGTTCACACATCCGTGGGGCTGTGCTGGGTCCCCCCATGTCCTTCCCCGGCTCTGGAGGTGGATGGGGGGTGTCTGATGGGGCTCTCTTGGGTCTCTGCTTGGTCACACACTTTTCCAAGGGACTCAGATGTGCCTTTGTTTCACCTACCAAATGGGTTTGTGAGTTGGCTGCCGCTGGACCCATGTGCTGGGGGTACCAGGGGGTGTGGGGAGACCCAGGGGAGGAAAATCCCTTCCATGTGTGTGAAGCAGAGGCTGAAGCAAAAGGGAAGAGGAGAAAAAGCCCCATTAAAACAATGTGGCACCGTGCTTTGCTCCTGGTGATGCTGACATGGTGTCAGGGGGTCCTGGTTGCTTTAAGCATCCCCTGGTGTCACTGATGAGCTGCTGAACCCCAACCTGCCCCCCGCAGGCTTCCAGGGGCTGCCCCTTCCACCCTTCCGTGCCTGGTTTTGCCTTTCCATGCCTTGCTTTTCTCTCCCCCTTCCCCAGCACACACTGCCCCGAATGTCCCTGATGCTCCTGTATGACCCCAAGGCATGGGAAGGAAAGGGTGCTCAGGCATTGGAACAGGCTGCCCGGAGCAGTACTGTGTTCACACCCCGTGTAGATGAGGCCTTTAATGACATGGTTTTGTGGTGGCCTTGGCAGTGCTGGGCAATGGTTGGACTTGATCTTGAAGGTCTTTTCCAACCTGGTTGACTCTGTGATAATAGGAAAATATTCAAAGATGAAGAATGTTGAACTTTATGGAGAGACTCTTCCACACTGGTGTGATGCTGGGATGTGGTCCTTGGGCTGCTTCTGTTGCCCTCTGGCTCCTCTCTGCTTTCCTGGGGCAGAAGAGCCTGAGGGGAAGCCTCCATGGGCTTCCAGGAGGCACTGGGAGCCCCACATCCTCTTGGACACCCATTTGGATGATACCCTGGAGGACCCCATCCCATGGTGGGCCTGGCACAATTGACCTTCCTTGTTTCCTCTTGCAGGGGGGAGTGACAGATGACAAGAGTGATGATGGCAAATCCATCTCCACCCTCAGTTTCGGTGTCAACAGACCCACCATTTCCTGCATATTTGACTGTAAGGCCCCAAGGGCTGGAGGGAGGGAGGGGAAAATTCCCCTGCAGTGAGGTCCCCAGAGCTGAGTGTCCCCATCCTCTTCCTCTCACCCATCTTGAGAGCAGGTGGATGGAAAGGGAGGGTGGGAAAGGAAAGGGCACGGCTTGTCCTGGTGGGAACATCAACATGTTCAGGGCTTGATGCTCTCTTGGGAAGCCATAGGGAGGATGAAGCCAAGCTCAGACACAAGCCTGGGGCTGGTTAAACCCCAGTGCTGAATGCTCCATCCCTGGCAGTGTTCAAGGCCAGGTTGGACACAGGGGCTTGGAGCAACCTGCTCTAGTGGAAGGTGTCCCTGTCCGGGGCAGGGGTTGGAGCTGGAGGAGCTTTAAGGTCCCTTCCAACCCAAACCATTCTATGATTCTATTCCCCCAATGCCCTGCACTGCTCCTTGGACTCATCTCTGAGTGTTTCTCCTTCTCTGTGCAGGTGGGAACAGGTACCATCTCCGCTGCTACATGTACCAAGCACGGGACCTGATCGCCATGGACAAGGACAGCTTCTCAGGTAAGCCCAGATGCTCGTTTCCACTTGACAGTGCTTGTAATGAGTGTGGTAACGAATGCTGGAGGGTGGCGGGCTCTGTAAAGCAAATCTGGGGGTATTTCAGCCTGGAGGAGGCTCTGCAGAGACCTTAGAGCAGCTCCAGGGCCTAAAGGGGCTCCAGGAAACCTGGAGAGGGACTTTGGGCAAGGGCCTGTAGGGACAGGCCAAGGGGAATGGCTTTAACCTGCCAGAGGGGAGATTGAGATGAGCTCTGAGGCAGAAGCTCTTCCCTGTGAGGGTGCTGAGGCGCTGGCACAGGGTGCCCAGAGAAGCTGTGGCTGCCCCATCCCTGGCAGTGTTCAAGGCCAGGTTGGACACAGGGGCTTGGAGCAACCTGCTCTAGTGGAAGGTGTCCCTGCCCGGGGCAGGGGTTGGAACTGGAGGAGCTTTAAGGTCCCTTCAGCCGAAACCACTCTGATTCTATGATGTATTGATGCGTAATGATGAGGGATGTTCAGCAGCCAAGCAACAGAAGATGTTGGAACGAGGCTTTCCCAAGGCCACCAGCCTGGGAGCTGGAATTCCCATCAGCCAAAACACATCAGTTTCAAGAACTCTTATGTGAGAAGCCAACAGAACCCACCAGTTACCCAGGTCAGCCCTGAGGCAGAGCATTTTGCTTTGCTCATACCTCCTTCTCCCTGACCCAAGGTGACTCTGGGTGGCAGGAGGTGACTCTGGGTGGCAGGAGGTGATACTGGGTGGCACGGTTGGGTACAGACAGGTCCAGGGCAGGACAAATAGACCAGAGCAGAGGGCAGGGATGTTTATAGTGGCACATTGCCCCAAACCACTCCCCTGTGCAGCAGGATCACAGGGAGGGCTCTGGGCTGGTGCCAAGATGATGGAGCACAGGGAGAAACCTCCCTGAGATGTGCTCAAGGTTCAAAGGTGGGATTAGGACCTCAGAGCACACAGGTACCATCTTCTCCAGCATTTCATGATGTTTGTGGCTTTATGTGCCCTCAGCATCCAGCTACTTGAATCCTTGTAGGGAATGGGGGCAGCAGCCTCCTGCGTGTGGGGTTTGCAGATGGGATTTGTCCTGTGGTTTGGGGAAGGTGAAGAAGGGAAACCCTTTTTGTTAGGAATGGAAGTACTGATTGAAAATACAGTTGGGAAGGAAAATACCCAACAGTGGCTGATCCATAAACCAGTTTGTGCTTGTTTGCATGACTGAACATTAAATAGAGCTGCTGCTCCTCTGCTTTCCATCCTGGGAATGCTGCAATGGGGCTGGGGGGTTTCCTTGATGGAAAACCAGGCATCCTTCAGACTGAGCTGCAAGAAATGCCCCTTCATGGCTAAAAGCATGATCCCAGGTGGAGAAAAGGGTGTCCTGGGTGTTCCATAAGTGAGAAGCTTTCCGTGTGCTGCTGCCCAGCACGTCCCCAGCACAGCTTCAGGCACTTCTGGAACTGCAATCCCTGAGCTGGTGTGGTCGGGACGTGCTGTGCTCATGTTTTCTGGCTTAGGAAATGAAGTCAGAGTAAGATAGATGGTTTTATCTGTTGGGCAGCTCTGTTGGTGCTGGAAGGTGTTTGGGTGTAGGAGGGTTGGGTTTAGGATCACTCTGTTTCAGCAGAGGCTGAAGCGTGGCTGTGGATGTGCCAGGAATGGTCCTTTTGTCTTCGAGCTGAGCAGGGCAGCTGGAGGGTCCCGCATCCCCTTCCCCATCCCAGTTATGTGGTCCTCATCAATGCTCTGCAATGTCATTTTGAGGTGGGAAAGCAGGACAGTGGGGACGTTGTTGTCTGAGCTGGTGCTGGAGCTGGGGCAGTGCAAAAAGACCCCATCACAGAAGCATAGAATAGTTTGGGTTGGAAAGGACCTTAATATCATCCAGTTCCAACCCTCTGCCATGGGCAGGGGCACGTCACCCTAGACCATGTCACCCCAGGCTCTGTCCAACCTGGCCTTGCTGTGTGGTGGGATGTGGGCAGGTATCCATGGAGCATCCACACCCCTCTGCAGTGATGATGCCCATGAGCAGGATGCATCCCGCATCCCTCCAAGGCTGTCACTGCCCACCTGCATGGGGATTTGCATTGGGCCTGGGCACTAGTGATGGATCTCAGATGGGATACAGGGGCAGCCCCCCAAAAGAGGTACAGCATGGGGACCTGCAGTGAGGAACATGGGCACAGTTGGGCATCACCCTGCTGGGCACCAGCACCACAGTCCCAAGGAGCTCCTGCTTCCCCATGGAAGGAGAGGGCCTTGGGGTGGGCAGAAATGCCCTGGGGAGGTGCAGAGCACCCCAACACTCCCCCAGTGTCTGCGCCCGTCGGGGCCCCATCCCCTCTGCACCTCCACAAAGGGCTGGTTGTTGGGTGCAGTGGGACTGGGGTGATCTCATGGCTCCGATCAGTGGAGCAGGGAGGGGAGTCCCTTCCCTTGGAATAAGCCAGCCAAGGACAACATGAGTAACACCGTGCCACAATGTGGAATTGTGATCTCCGGTGCCTTAACAAAGCATAAAGGAGTTCATTAAGGGGGCTCTGCACGGTTCTACAAACAAACCTTCTGTGCACAGCAGGGTCTGAACAAAGGGGCTTTATAGAGGCCTCCTTTAAAAGAAGAAGGAGGGCGGGGGGGAAGGCAAAAATTCCACATCCAAATCCCTGTTTTTCTTGTTTATTGTAATGCATTTTGCTTTGCTCTGCCTGGAAAAACGCGCGTCAGTGGGAAAGGTTCTTCCCAGTGTGAATAGTGCTCCCTGCAGCCACCACCTCAAGTGTCAGCCTCATGAAACACGTCTGCTGCAGGGCCAGATACCCAGAGAGGAAATACATCCCCAAGGATCTCCCTATCCCTGGGAGAGGAGAGGGATGGGGATGCGATGTGTCCCTACTCAGCCAACCCCATGTTCGGGTGTTTGGGGGATGTTCCTCAAGCCCCAGGGTGGGCAAGGGCCAACACCTTTTGCTCCCAGTCTCATGGCAGTGCTGGTGGTGGGGTGCACACGCTGTTCTGTGGGGTGGGGGAACCTTCTGGCAGCAGCACTGAGCACTAAGAGTCACAGAATCCCAGACTGGTTTGTTGAAGGGACCTTAAAGCTCCTCCAGATCCAATCCCCTGCCACGGGCAGGGACACCTTCCACTAGAGCAGGTTGCTCCAAGCCCCTGTGTCCAACCTGGCCTTGAACTCTTGGAACTGGATTTGGGGTGAGGCAGGTGGTACCCCAAACACTGTCTGGTGTACCTGTGTCTTATGGTGGCACGTCTTTCTGGGTGCCATGTACAGGAGGTAGCCTGTGTCCTTCCATAATGGCCCTTGATGCCTCCAGCCATGGAGATTGGGCTTTGCAGGCAACCGGAGCTCAGGGGTTCACCTGGACCAGTCGGGTGGGATGTGGCAGTTGTGGAGGTCTCATCCCTGACAAGGATCAATAGGTGCTGCCAGGTTACGAAGGGTGTCCAGTCTCCATGGGGCCTTATAACGTGATCCCATGGCATGGTTCAAACATCTCACCCAGCCCTTGACTCTATATGAGGAGTAATTCCATAGGATGAGACTCTTCAGCTTGACAAAGAGCTGTTCTAGGGTTGGCTTGATGGAACCCGCAGAACCCCAAGTGTGAGTGTCAGTTGGCAGGGGGGGACTGCTCCTCCTCTCCTAATGCAACTGGGGGGCTCATGGGGAGATGGAAGGAGCTGGGTACTGCAGAGCTCCATGAGGAGCTGGTTCTTCACACGCTTCCGAGACCTCACCAGAGGATGTGGTGGGTTCAGGCAGGAGAACCCACCTTCTTGTCTATGGACAGAAGACAACCCGTGGAGGGTTGCTGAACATACAGGCATCACATCCAGCTTGGGAAGTACCTGAGCTCGGAATAACTGGTGTATAGGAGTGTTGGAGAGCTTGGCCTCATCCTCTTCTCAGCTGGAGTTGCCTGGGACATGATGGGAATGTCATTGCTGTCTCTAAAAGACCCCCGGCTCCTTCAGCCTGTTCACAGCCCTTGAAGGACCATGAAATGCTTTCTCTTCCCTAGACTGGTGGCTCCAATTCACCCTTTGCCTCTTGTCCAACATCCCTTGCAGATCCTTACGCCATTGTCTCCTTCCTCCACCAAAGCCAGAAGACAGTGGTTATGAAGAACACCTTGAACCCCACCTGGGACCAGACACTCATCTTCTATGAGATAGAGATCTTTGGAGACCCCCAGAATGTGGTTGAGTCCCCTCCCAACATCGTGGTGGAACTATATGACCAAGACACCTATGTAAGTGTGTTGGCATGAGCTGGACCTTCATGGTGTGAGCTTGCTGGGGTGGATGGGACAAACGCATGGCACCATTCCTGCCCTCTGGAATGCAACTCTGTAATATCTCTGGGTGGCTCAGATTCTGAGCTGGACTCTTAGGAGACAATAGTTCAGCAAACAGCTCTGTTGGTGATGTCCTTGGTGGCCCTGCTTTAGTCACCAAAGCTGCATCTACATTGTGTTCTGCAGAGTGGCCAAATTAGCCCTATTTTCTTATGGGAAAAGCTTGGGATGAGATTTAAAGCAGTCATGCAAGTAGGGGATCAGACACTGCTGTGTGCTCAGCTGCCCAAAGGTATCCAAAGTGCCTTGTAGTGATGGCGTTTGGGGGGTGATAAGATAACCCCACCTGGGTAGTTTGTGCAGTTCTGGTGTCCCCAAGACAAGAGGGATGTGGAGCTGCTGCAGCAAGTCCAGCAGAGATGCTGCAAGAGTCCAGCAAGTCCATGGAGCTGCTGCGAGGGCTGGAGCAGCTCTGCTCTGGAGCCAGGCTGAGAGAGCTGGGCTGGGGCAGCCTGGAGAAGAGAAGGCTCCTGAAGGGGACACCTTAGAGCAGCTCCAGTGCCTAAAGGGGCTGCAGGAAACCTGGAGAGGAGCTTTGGACAAGGGATGGAGGGACAGGCCAAGGGGAATGGCTTTAACCTGCCAGAGGGGAGATTGAGATGAGCTCTGAGGCAGAAGCTCTTCCCTGTGAGGGTGCTGAGGCGCTGGCACAGGGTGCCCAGAGAAGCTGTGGCTGCCCCATCCCTGGCAGTGTTCAAGGCCAGGTTGGACACAGGGGCTTGGAGCAACCTGCTCTAGTGGAAGGTGTCCCTGCCCGGGGCAGGGGTTGGGACTGGGTGAGCTTTAAGCTCCCTTCCAACCCAAGCCATGACTCTGAGCAATCTCCTGTTCCTGTGTTTCCTTCCAGGGAGCAGATGAGTTCATGGGGAGCTGCATTTGCCAGCCCAGCGTGTCGCGCTCCCCGCGCCTCTCCTGGTACCCCGTCCTCAAGGCAAACAGGAACGTCGGGGAGCTGCTGGCTGCCTTCGAGCTGATTCAGAGGGAGAAGGTGAGCTTCCACCTGCCACCTTTGCACCACTCGGTGCCTGTGGCTGCCCTTTGCTCACAGTTGGTATCTGGAGGGGGTTTGGGACCCAAAGTGGGTGGTTGCTCCTGCAGCACCCAGTGCTGGCCATCCATGTAAGGAGACATGAAGGGTGATGCTCTTTGGAGCCAGCCTGGGTAGGAGAGACTCCTCATCATGCCCTATGTGCTCTCATGTGCTTCCCCACCCTCCCTGTCCCCTGCGTACACCATCCCTTTTCCTCTTTCATCTCTGGTTTTCTGCTGGTCAGTGCCTGGCTGCAGCCCCCATGTGCTCCTGTGCCAGGGAAAAAGGGAACATTGGAATGCTAAAATCAGTGTCCCGTTCCTCCCTCTCAGGGAGGTGCTAATTGGGAATGAGGGTCCCACAGCTCCCTCCTTGGTCTCTCTGATGTAGGTCCCAGCTCTGCTGCTGGAGGGATGTTGTGCATGGTGCTGCTGCATCTGCTAGGGGTGGATTGAAGCCTTGATGCACCAGTGAGGGGTTGGGTGGGCACCAGGGATGTCTGCTGCTGGGATGTGGCACTGAATCATCTGCATGCAGCCTCTTCTTCCTCCTCACCCCCTCAGAAGCTACTGAACTGGGTGGGAAAGACCTTGGGGGGGCCTCTAAAGGCTGTATTTGATCCTGGCAGGAGGCAGCCGGGTGGATTTCATTTCATTCTGCCTACAGGAACCCTGGAGAGGGGCTTTGGACAAGGGATGGAGGGACAGGCCAAGGGGAATGGCTTTAACCTGCCAGAGGAGAGATTGAGATGAGCTCTGAGGCAGAAGCTCTTCCCTGGGAGGGTGCTGAGGCGCTGGCACAGGGTGCCCAGAGAAGCTGTGGCTGCCCCATCCCTGGCAGTGTTCAAGGCCAGGTTGGACACAGGGGCTTGGAGCAACCTGCTCTAGTGGGAGGTGTCCCTGCCCGGGGCAGGGGTTGGAGCTGGGGGAGCATTAAGGTCCCTTCAACCCAAACCAGGATGGGAGAACTGATGTTTCTCTGGCAGATAAAGCTGAGTTACCATCATGTGTTTTCTCTCCACAGCCGGCTGTGCACCACATCCCTGGCTTTGAGGTAATGCCTTTCTCCTATCTGCAGCTCCCAGGCCCTGCACCCTTCAAACCATCCCCTCCCCTGCCCCTGCTGGGTCCCAGCTCCATCAGCTCCATCTCTGTCTGCAGCCCTCATCCACCCATTCTGTCTTAGGGATTTATTTTAGGATGAAGGAATCCCTGTGTAGAGATGCCAGTTTCCTTCAGCTGATGGTAGAGAGCTGCAGTGAGGGGGCAGCTCACTTTTAACCCATGCGACAGGGTAAATGTATCCCACCCTAGACGTAACTCCTCAGGTGTCAAACACACCGTTGTCCTCCTGCCCTGTGATCATGTCAGCATCCCCATCACAAGGGCTGTGCTTCCCAACAGCTCCAGTGTGTTTCTGAGCAAAGGCATGAACTGATGCTGGGTTGTAAATAGTTGTTAAAGTCACCTGCACTGGTTTCTTCTCCAGCCTCAGGGCTTTGGTGTGCAGGAGCTTGGAAAGCATTTTAGTGTTCAGTTATCAGCTACAGTTATAGGCCCTAGGATGGAGTATGGATAAGAACTGCTCTAATGCTTTACTCTCCTTCTCCTCTACAGAATGAGCTGTCCTCTGCCCTGGATGAGGTGAGTCTACAAAGTTTCATTGTCTCTTCTTCTTGGAGCTTGTGGAAATTGTGTCTCCATGGGGCAGCCTCTGCTTTTCACATGAGTCAAGCCAACAAGCATCAGTGTTTAGCAGCGTGGATGATCACCAGCAGCACAGGGCAGATGGGCTCCATGCCTAACCCAGGAATGCTTAACCTTTGTGGGATGTGTGTGCATGAGGTTTCCTGGTGTTCAACCCCTCCAAACCGAGCATGCAAGAGCCAAAATGCTGGGCTGACCTTTGGCTGGACCTCAAACAAAATCCCAGTTGAAATGTTTTTAGCTTTCCATGGGGAATTCACCATGAATTGGGGCATGTGTGGGACTGTTCCAGCTGCTCTGAAGGAAATACTCCCATCAGGATCCTAAGGCAATGCTTGGGCAACCTATCAAAGCTGCTATCCAGACCTTGTGCATCCCATAGAGCAGGTCATGGGCTGAACCAAGCCATGTCAGGGTAGGCAGGGAGCTGAACTAGGGGCACATCTATGTGAGTGTTGGCTTGGTCCTAGGATCCAGTTAGCCCCAAGGTCTGGGAGATGAGCTGGGGTGGATGTGGGGCATGCAAAGAGCTTGGCCACAATTCCATGGAGGGTTGGGTGGGATAACCAGGTTTTTGCCAGATGGGTTTCTTCCACCCAAGGAGCCTTTCCTGACCGTGCAGGGCTCATGTTTGCGCTCCATGTGGGCTGAGGTGGATGAGCTCGTTTAATCATAACCATCTCTCTGCTCTTTCTCCTCCATTGCTTGTCACTGCCAATTCTGGACGGGGCCCTCCACAGCTCTGCACCCCTGCCTTGTTCTCCGAGGGGCTCCTCCAATGGGTACCTTCCATGTCCAAACACTTCCCTCTCCTCTGTTCCTCTGCCTTTGCCCACGGGCCAAGCAAAGTCCCAACAGAGACTCTCAGAGAGACCAGCTCCCTCAAACCCACCTACCCTGCAGGAACCCCATCTAGACTGACCCACAGAGGCTGCATCCCAGAGAGTGATGCCAGCCTGAGGTCTCCGTGCCCTTAGCAGTAAATAAGAAGCCTTGTGGAGAATCTGGTTCATACAGACATCATTCAGGTCCATGATGCATCTGAACAGGGTGGCACCAGACTTCCTTCTCCTGCCTTTCTGTTCGGTGCAAGCAGAAGTAGCCTTTTGGGGCTACATCCCCTCCAAACACTGGGATTTGAGCCCCTCTTGAAACAACATGGCCCAACTGTGAACTCAAAGTGGGAGATGCTTCCAGCCTGTTTTGACTGAGCTGGTCTGTGTTGACTTTGCCCATCTCTCTTCCAACCCTGTTTCAAAGGCAGGGTTGGACTAGATGATCTCCAGAGCTCGCTCATTCTGCCCTCGTTCCCTTTGACTTGTCCTTGTCCAAACCATTCCAGCTGCCAGCAGACCCAACAGGTCTTCTCATGGATGGCTTCTCCATCCAACCTGCTGTCTCTGGGCTGAGAGCTGTGTCTGGGAATTGCTTGTTCCCCCCAATCACCCTGAACCCTCCCTCCTCCTGCCTCATCCCAGGTCTCACTGCTCATTTCTGTCCCATCTGGTGAAACATTTAATGTTGGTGCATTCAGCTCAGACCCAGAGGAATGAGTCCTGTTGTTGACAAAGCAACCAGGAGAGTAGCAGGGATTGAGAAGGGTTTAGAAGTGGCTTGTCCTACCTGAAGATGTTGCAGTTAGGAGCCAATTGTGCACTGTTGGCTCTCAAAGCTGCTCTTAAACCTGGAGAGGATGGAGGCAGGAGCTCTGTCCCCAAGGTTTATCCCTTGTCCCACAGAGATTTGCCAGAGGATAGAAGGATTGAAACGATCTTTAGTCCAGTGATTATAAGGAAATGCAACACATAATGTTTGCATCAGTGAACATTTAGGGAATGTAAATCCCTTTTTGGGAACAGACCATGCAGCAGCTCAAGGGGATGTGCAGAGTTTGAGCCTGCCTTGGAGCTGGGAGGTGGGTTGGTGACATCTCCATGGGGCTTTGGACAAGGGCCTGTAGGGACAGGCCAAGGGGGAATGGCTTTAACCTGCCAGAGGGGAGATTGAGATGAGCTCTGAGGCAGAAGCTCTTCCCTGTGAGGGTGCTGAGGCGCTGGCACAGGGTGCCCAGAGAAGCTGTGGCTGCCCCATCCCTGGCAGTGTTCAAGGCCAGGTTGGACACAGGGGCTTGGAGCAACCTGCTCTAGTGGAAGGTGTCCCTGCCCGGGGCAGGGGTTGGAGCTGGAGGAGCTGTAAGGTCCCTTCAGTGCAAACCACTCCATGATTCTTTATCTCTATTATGCAACTTAAATACAACTTAAGCACATTTAAAGTGAGAAATGAAGATATGTTACTATACAAGGACAGACTGAGGCTCTTCTTGGTTCAGTCCATGCTCGGTGCACTCTAAGTGCTATGGGCCACAAACAAAAGCTCTTCAAGGGCCATTCGGTCTATTCCTCTACCCCAAGGAAGGATCAGTGTTGGTGGTGCAGTGTCTGACAGCCTGAAATTAAGGCTCTGGGTAAGTAGGTGGGATGTGAGAAGTGCTGAGCTCCCAAGTGATGCTGGGGATGCTCTGCACCTCTCTCTTCTCCTAAGGTGCTCACTTCCCACATTCCCCTTTCCCTGCTGGCACTAACCATTTCCATGAGCATATGGACCATGGGAGGGAGGATTCCCTGCCCCACATTTATCATCTTCCCTGTGTGAGAACCCAGATACCTGCCCTGAAAGGCAGTTACCAAAAGCCTTCAGCTACCAAGCAGCTTGATTCAGCAGCCACTGCTAGTGCAAATCTAAGCTTAGCATCTAGAATATCTAACATGCCACCATGAAACATCCCTTTGTAGAGCATTTCTGTACATACAGGTACAAACCTGAGCCAATCCCATAATTGGGATATGTATACACACTGGATTTAATGCAATGATACAAAAAATGCTGGTTCCTGAATTGGTTCCAACTGCCCTTGGTTGAGGGCTGCATTCTTAGAGGTTTTGCTTTCATTCCTGCCTTTTTGGTGACTCAACTTGAAGATGCAGGTCAAGGTGAAGGTGAATTGTGAATCCCTTACCTGCTGGCCAGCTTTGGGCTCACCCTGAAGGAAACCTCCTTCTGTGCACATGTGCATAGACAGCTTTGTTCAGCTGGCGAAGGCTCCAGGAGACCTCAGAGCAGCTCCCAGTGGGCTACAAGAAACGTGGAGAGGGGCTTTGGCCAAGGGCCTGGAGGGACAGGACAAGGGGAATGGCTTTAACCTGCCAGAGGGGAGACTGAGATGAGCTCTGAGGCAGAAGCTCTTCCCTGTGAGGGTGCTGAGGCGCTGGCACAGGGTGCCCAGAGAAGCTGTGGCTGCCCCATCCCTGGCAGTGTTCAAGGCCAGGTTGGACACAGGGGCTTGGAGCAACCTGCTCTAGTGGAAGGTGTCCCTGCCCGTGGCAGGGGGTTGGAGCTGGAGGAGCTTTAAGGTTCCTTCAATGCAAACCATTCCAGGATTCTTTATCTGAGCCCTCTTCTGTGCCCATCAGCTTGGTGGCTGCCAGTTATGGTTTATAGCTGAGCTGTGGTTTGAACAACACCCCCTCCTGCATCCAGAGGCAATGCCCACCCTCCATCCCATGGTGCTGCCCACACTAAATCGCTGCTTTTGGGGAGCTGGTCACAGCATCTCACTGTGTCCAACTCAAGGAGCTGTATTTCACTGATCACCCCCTGCTGCTGCTTCTTCCCTTCTCATCCCTTGGTCCCTGTCTCACTGTGGTCCTGGTGTGGGATAGATGTTGTTCCACCCCTTCCTCATCCAGAGGAGCTGAACCCTGATGGAGGGCAGGTCCATCTGGGTTCCCTGGGAAGGGCTCAGGGGTTGCTCTCAGCAGTAGATGTTTCCAGGGTCAGATTAAAGGGAGAGAAGCTGTTTGAAGCACATTCACCCCCCAACCCTCATCTCCCCCTGTCCAACTGTCCTGGACTGCTGGGGGCAGATGAGTTCTGCAGGGAAGGAGAGTGGTGGGACACAGCATCTGGATGGGGTTGGTGTCCCCTGGCATGACCTGATGTGTCCTTTGCCTCTCTGCTCCTGCAGTCTGAGGACTCAGACCTGCCATACCCCCCACCCCAGCGAGAACCCAACATCTACATGGTCCCTCAAGGAATCAAACCGGTCCTGCAGCGCACGGCCATCGAGGTGAGTGATGGGGAGTACAGCTTATCCCCTCACGGAATAACCCCCAAACGTGTGTCCCTGATGGGGAGGTGGGATCCAGGCCAGACACTGTAGATACAGAGTCCCACCAGTGCTGGGAGCTGGTTCTACTCATGGGTTATCTGTCAGAACAACGTTATCTCACTGAGGAGATGTCTCAAACAGTCTAGTTCTATGGCCTGGGTCACACTTGCTTTTTAGGACAGTCTGCCCCTCACCAGGGTGATATTTGCCCAAAGCAGAGGTGCTCCATTAACAGATAAGCATTTGTGGACCTGGTGTATTGGTGCATTCATAGACACACCGTGCGACCTGGCTTCTCCCAGCATCACCGTCCTATATGGTTGATTCCTGTCTCCTTCATGGTTGGGTCTACCTCCATTGCTGAAAAGCTCCATAAGAGATCTGGAGGTGGACCTCTGGGTCAGTTTTTGCTGTCTGCTCCCCTCAGATCCTGGCCTGGGGGCTGAGGAACCTCAAGAGCTACCAGCTGGCCAGTGTCACCTCGCCCAGCCTGCTGGTGGAGTGTGGAGGCCAGTTCGTGCAGTCCTGTGTCATCAAGAACGTCAAGAAGAACCCCAACTTCGACGTCTGCGTGCTCTTCATGGAAGTGGTGAGTGCCCTGCAGTGATGGGGTCACAGCAGAGCTGCTTGGGAAGGACCTCTGAGGGCCCATAGCAAATGCATCTTATGGTGAAGATGCACTCATGAGATGCACCTCGAATCCTGTGTCAGTTCTGGGCCCCTCACTACAAGAGAGATATTAAGGTGCTGGAGCAGGGCCAGAGAAGGGCACCGGAGCTGGTGCAGGGCCTGGAGCACAAGTGTGATGAGGAACGGCTGAGGGACCTGGGGGGGTTTAGTCTGGAGAAAAGAAGGCTCAGGGGGGACCTTCTCGCTCTCTGCAACTGCCTGAGAGGAGGATGGAGCCAGGAGGGGGCTGGGCTCTGCTCCCAAGGAACAAGGGATGGGACAAGAGGAAACGGCCTCAAGCTGCCCCAGGGCAGGTTTAGATGGAGCTGAGGAACAATTCCTTCCCCAGAGGGTGCTCAGGCATTGGAACAGGCTGCCCAGGGCAGGGCTGGAGTCACCGTCCCTGCAAGTGTTCACACACCGTGTAGCCGAGGCCTCAGTGCCATGGGTCAGTGGTGGCCTTGGCAGTGCTGGGGTAAAGGCTGGGCTTGATGATCTTAAAGCTCTTCCACCCTGGTTGATCCCATGTTTCTATGCTGAAGCTGGCTGTGTGCTGCTCAGCCTCGGTTCCCTCTGGGGCTGTGCAGAGCAGCTGCTGCCCCTGCCCTGTGCAGTGACATGTTCCCTGCCCTCTCCCCACAGCGTCTGCCCAAGGAGAGCCTGTACAGCCCCCCCATCATGGTCAAAATCATTGACAACCGCCCGTTCGGCCGCCGGCCCGTGGTGGGGCAGTGCACCATCCGCTCGCTGGGGGACTTCTACTGTGATCCCTATCAGGAGGACACCCATGGTCCCCAGGAACACACAGGTATGAGCTGTCATGGGGACCATGCTGGTTGCACACCTGTGGAACCATCCAGGAGGAGCTGTGGGTCACTGTATGTGGTGCTTTTCGCTCAGCCCAGCTGTAGATCTGGTTCAGAAAGCCCAGGAGATGCCAAAGAGGAGTTTAGCGCTGGGTTGGTTGGTGAGATGGGCTCCATGCACATGAACATGAGCTCTGGCTGGGGTGAAGGCTCTGGGCAAGGTGCAGGTTGATCCCAGGGTGGTTTGGGGTGTCTAAGAGCAGGATGTCCTGGTCATGCTTGTGCTTGCTCTGGTTGCAGATGATGTGAGCCTCACACCCAGGGATGATGTCCTCATTGACATCGATGACAAAGAGCCTCTTATTCCTGTCCAGGTATGGAGAATATCCCATCAGTGGGAAGTGGGTTTCTTACTTCATGTGGTATGAAGGAACTTATACTGTGTTGATGCAGATGTGAGGCCATGTCTGGTTGCAACCTTCCTTTTGCAGCTTCCACCTCTGTTTCCATCCCCTCTCCTCCACCATGTCACAACAAACAACCACAAACTCATCCTCCACCTCTACTGTTAGTATGAGATGTCTTTGCTTTTATAGGGAGAGACAACAGACCGTCTCCATGCCAGGCTCTTCCCTTCACACACATGCTGTGTGTGTTGGATGCTGCAACCTCTGCCCAGCTCAAGGCTTTCAGGCTTTGGGTTAAGGAAGAACCAGGGTTCTGGCCAGTTCTCAGCTAGAGCTGTGGCTGTGGGACTCAGCCTGTTGTGGTGTGACTGCAGCTGGCCCTGCTCATGCCTCCCTATCCCAAACACTGATGAAAGCCAGGTTGGTGCTCCCAGGCAAGGTCACCCCATGGTGAGGCACATCGAATGGGCTGGCTTTTTTGGTTCCCCACCAGCCAAGAGGTGGGATGTTCAGCTCAGCTCCCTGGCATCTTGTCTGGAATGCTTCAGGATCCATTAGGAACTGGAGAGTAGAGCTGGAAAACCTTGGCGCAAGTGAACAAGTGTCATTGGAAGGAAAAAGCAACTCCAGAAAGAAACCCCTCCTGGTGACTCATTTGGCTTCCTGTTCACTTGGCATTGGTGGATTTGTCTTCATAATTTACAATAGTGCTTCAGCTTCTATCAGTGAAGTAACTGGAGCATGTCTGAAAACCACACTGAAACCAGGCTTGGAACAGGCACCTTCACTTCTGCAAGTAAGGAAAAAACCTTTTCCCAGTCTAGTGTAGAAGCAGCTTGGGAGAAAAGTGAGGGAATAACATGCACAGGAGGGATGAGATGCAGGACCTGCCTTTACCTCTGATTAGCTGCGTGATGCTGGGCAGGCGATGTCCCTTTGCTGCACCCAGGAAGCTGTTGGCACCCAGAGCCTCCCCAGGGCTGCATTGGGCATCATTTCTTATGTGTTCATAGAAGAACCTACCCAGCTTTCAGTTGGCTTTGACTACATATTTTGGGGAGCATATTCATAGAATCATCATGGAATGGTTTGTGTTGGAAGGGACCTTAAAGCTCATCCAATCCCAACCCCCTGCCATGGGCAGGGACACCTTCCACTAGAGAAGGTTGCTCCAAACCCCAATTTACAGTTTAAACTCTTCCCCTTTATGCTTCTTTGGGGTCAATTTTCAGTAAAACTGGTGTTTTGCAGCAAAATAACAACCTTCAGCACTTCCAAGGTGCAGTTTTGCTCTTTGAGTGCATCAGAATGACCATCCCCACGTTATTACTCTGCCTTTTCTGATGGCAAACCCATGTGTCAAACACAGCTGATTTTTCCAAACCAGTTGCTTTCCTCCATCCTTCCTCTCCCAGCACCGTTTCCCACCCCTGATGTTTCTATGTCTGCTCCAGGGTTGCTCCTGCTCCTTCTCCAATGACTTTGATGCAGGTGACAAGAGGGAAGTGCAATTCCTTCTGGGAACACAGGGGCTTATAAAGGGAATTCATGGGCTGCTTTTTGGGAAGGTGATAGGAGGAAAATGTCCTTCCATGAATTCCCTTTATAAAGGCCACCAGTGAAGGTTCTGCTGGGTGCAAAGAGGGGGATGTGGCCACTGTGGGACCCTGTTTCGGGGCTGATGAGGAGCCGGGGTCCCCTATGATCCGATGCTGAAGGTGCCTGACCAAGGCTGTGCTGGAGGTTCATGCTCTGTGGGGCTGGTGGGACCCTCAGTTTGCACCTACAATCCTTGGATTAAACTGGGGGAAGAGTTTAAGCGGGAGGTGAAAAGGTGGGAAGGGGGAGAGGGACGTGGCAGAGCCAGAGCCCTGCAGCAGAGGTTCCACAGGGGAAGACTTGGCCATTTCTTGACTGCAACAACCATTTCTCAAACAGAACACCCTGCAATGGGTGGAATTCTTCACTCTGACCCCAGATTCAGCCTTCTCTGGTTGTTTGCCTTTCACTGCTGGGCTTTGTGTGGGGAGCAGAGGAGGGAGCGTGTTCCTGGAAAGCCACAGCAACATTCCCATCATCTCCCTCCCTAACCTCTCCATCCTGGCTCAGTGCTGTTCCTCCCATGCCCACCCTCTCCTGGTGGTGGACACGGGTTGGGGTGGGCTTTGCTTAGTGAGGGGCCCTCCATCCCTCTCTGCTCCCCTCCGAAGCCAAGTTTGAGGGTGAAGGAGGAGTCTCAGTCTCCAAAGGCCGCCTTATTACTTGTCCTTGGGAAAAGGGATGGATGCAGGGCCAGGAGCCCATGCCCAGGGCCGCAGCCTCCGTGCTGCATGGTGACCTTGGAAGCAGGAGCCAGGATTGTTCCTGCCCATGCGTGTACACATGGGTGTGTTTCACTGTGTGGCTCCAAAGCCTTTCTCCCTCCTTGCCAAGCCTGGCTTGGGTCCCTCCCCTGATGGGTGACTAGAACAAAGGATCACTTTGTTGTCCTCATCTGAAACAGGGAAAACAAACAAACATGAACCCCCCCTGCTCTGGGGTTGCTGAGTGTGTTGTCCATCGCGGCCAAGTGGGGTGAGAAGTTCAGCCTGAGGTCTGCTTAAAACCAGTCCATGTGCACATGAACCATGGAAACATCATGGGTGCTGTATGAGAAGGAAAGAAGCTCCTAGAACTCATAGAAAAGCAATTTTCCTATAGCAAGAGCTCCTGACTAAACTCTTCTAGTTTGCTTCTTTGGGAGATGCCCTTGGAATAGGGATTTGCACATGCAAGAGGCTGCTGGATCAGTCCTTATTCCTTATACCCCATAGCCTCCCCTTGCTATCTATAGTCTTTCGTGGGTCCTCATCCCCATGGGAAGCAGATGAGGAAGGAAAAGCATCAGCAGCCCAAGGAATGAGCAAATGTTTGTTCCTTCTGCTCCCTGATAAACCAGTCACAGAGGAGCTGTCTCCATAACACTCCAAAAGTTACATGGGTGTCCTAGAGGGCAGGGACACCTTCCACTAGAGCAGGTTGCTCCAAGCCCCTGTGTCCAACCTGGCCTTGAGCACTGCCAGGGATGGGGCAGCCACAGCTTCTCTGGGCACCCTGTGCCAGCGCCTCAGCACCCTCACAGGGAACAACTTCTGCCTAAGAGCTCATCTCAGTCTATCAACAGCTCTTCTGTAACATGGGTTTTACTCCAGTTTCCCTTTAACACCCCATTTATTCTCTGCACCCCTTCAAACCCCGTCCCACGTGATGAACATCAGTGACAACCCAAACCCCATTCTCAAGGATGCCTTGTGCAGGGAAACCTCAACCTTACAACCAGGGGAGGGGGAAGGTGGCACCACTCAGGTTCATTCATTTGATTGCTCCTAAATTGTGCTTTTGCTGATGTTTAATATTTGTTTCTCTAACCCTCATTTGAATTTGTAGCTTGCAGAAGGCCTGACCAGCTCAGCTTTAATTAACACAGCAGCTTCTTGGGCCCAACCTCATGTATGTATTGCTTAAGTTCTAACTTACTTGCTTCCTTAATGGTGTTTATGTATGATCAATGTGCATATATATATATATTTAAAGGTCTGTTAAAATTGAGGCATTTTGTGAAAGATCCCCTGGAAAATGGCAATTTCATCTTGCTCAGGTCCATGTGCACTTCAGCCATCGCTTTGCCTTCATGCCAAAGACATGAGGTGGGTTTTGGGATGGGGATGAGGAAGTTTCCTCCCTCTTGTGCTTGTGGAGCTGGCAGAATTACATACGTGCTGGAGGTCAGTTGTCTTCCTGAGAGGTTCTGCTTCTCTGTGCATGCAGCTCTCTGCAACTGCCTGGCAGGAGGATGGAGCCAGGAGGGGGCTGGTCTCTGCTCCCAAGGAACAAGGGATGGGACAAGAGGAAACGGCCTCAGGCTGCCCCAGGGCAGGTTTAGATGGAGCTGAGGAACAATTCCTTCCCCAGAGGGTGCTCAGGCATTGGAACAGGCTGCCCAGGGCAGTGCTGGAGTCACCGTCCCTGCAAGTGTTCCCTCAGTGCCATGGCTTAGTGGTGGCCTTGGCAGTGCTGGGAAGGTTGGATTGGATGAGCTTAAAGGTCTTTTCCAACGTGGTTGATTTTGTGATTCTATGACACTCTGCATTTTTCAAAGCACTAGTGTGCCATTGAGGGGCTTTGAGGCCCCTCATCCCCTTTGGCAGCATGTCTGTGTCCATGTCATCCCCTTCAGGCTCCGGATTGAAGGGGCAGACAGGCTCCTTCTCCTGAGGATCACAAATGAGCTTTCAAGTCCTGGTGAGTGAAAACCTGGGTTTAGAAAGCTCCAAAGTGGGTGGGAGTGGAGGGATCCAGGTTTTAGGAGAGCTCTCCCTTTGCTGAGGACCCCCCATGGTCAATGCCAACACAGCTCCTGCATTCCCAGGTGTGAAATGGTCTGAAAGATCTCCTCAGGATGCTCCTTAGGAGCATCTCCCAGAGAAGAGGAGCTTATGAGGAGCCCTCAGACACCTCTGAGCTATTAAACTGTGGTGAGAAGCCTCCATTCTCTCCTGAGTAGCACTATAAGGTGCTATCTACACACTTATTCATACCATTATTTTGGCTAGCCATGCTTTGGTTGTAAGAAATACAAACAACACATCAAACGACAAGTGAGAGGAGCTGGCCCAGGCCAAAAGCAAGAAGTCACAATCTGTGAACAGTTTGGAGTAATTGGTTATTTGCTGTGTTTGCTGCTTTCAAATCAGAGCACAGATTTTACAACTTATCCTGTTACTGTGAGCTGGAAGAGCTCTTGGTGTTGGATATGTCCTGCTGACAACGGTGGCCAAGCCACCCCGCAGCCCAGTGTTGCCCCCAGCACGTTTCTCATGGCTTGTTTTCTCTTGGTGGTTTATCCATGCTTGGGGAATTGTCCATGGCACTGCCATGGGTGATGGGTGGAAGCCCTTCCTGACCAGCCTACATGGCAAGCTGGCTTCCCACCAGGTTTGCAGGGGAAAACATCCCTGAATTCAAGGCAGTGACGTGTTAGTGGTGGCCTTCACAGTGCTGGGGTAAAAGGTTGGACTTGATGATCGTAAAGGTCTTTTCCAACCTGGTTGATTCTATGATACAGGAAAACTGGTGACCAGAAGGTGCCTAGGGGATGCCTTTGGGTGGACATGGCTACGTGAAGGCTGATTGAACAGGATGGACAAAACCCCACTAAATACAAACAGTTTTGTCAATTTCTGAGAAAAATTATCAGTAGGGTGGAAAAAAAGGGTGAAACAGCCATAAATAGATGATTTCTCTTTATGAACATCTGAGAGTTCGAACCTTGAGGGTTAAGGGAAGGATAAGCCAAGTCCTCTTGCAGCCTCCCTGTGTGGATGCAAGTGGTTTACATAGAATCCCAGCCTGGTTTTGGTTGAAGGGACCTTAAAGCTCCTCCAGCTCCAACCCCTGCCCTGGGCAGGGACACCTTCCACTAGAGCAGGTTGCTCCAAGCCCCTGTGTCCAACCTGGCCTTGAACACTGCCAGGGATGGGGCAGCCACAGCTTCTCTGGGCACCCTGTGCCAGCGCCTCAGCACCCTCACAGGGAAGAGCTTCTGCCTCAGAGCTCATCTCAATCTCCCCTCTGGCAGTTTGAACCCATTCCCACCTGAACCCAAGGCTGGAATGCTCCCAGAGTGGGGGTAGCCAGCACCTTGCTTGGGTGGTGGGTGGCTGTTGGGCTTCGTCACAACCATTCCTTACAGAACCATCCCAAACCAAGCTCGCTTTCCTGCCTGGGCATGCTGACCTTTGGAGCAATGCTGCTCAGAGCCACAGAGGGATTTGGGAAGTGGTTGGAAAACCCCAAGGAGCTCGGCTGTGCTGTTTAAAGCCATTTTTGTGTTCCCAGCTGTTTGCTATGGCCTCTGCACTGGAGTTTTCTGCACCCACAGGAGGACAGGGCTGGGCTGGGTTAGTTTGGGTGTTGAGCTGAGCTGACCAGGCAGCTCTGAGCAGATGAGGATGCTACCATCACCCTCTCCAGGAGATACAGGGTGTCGTCTCCTGCAACAAACAGTTGTGTCTATGAATGTCCAAGCTGTTTCCAGAGGGATCTTCTCATCCAGGCTGCAGAGCTTTTCCACAGCAGGAAATCTGCCTCCCAGATGTGAGGTGTGGGTATGTTTGGGACTGAGCAGCTCAGCTTCTTTAGAGGCAGGATTTAGCATCTATATTCCCCCAGGGAATGGTGTGTAATCATAAGGAGAGCAAGCAGAAGCATGAAGACTCCAGTCATCTCCTGCTCTGCTCCTGGCTTTGCTGTCTGTCCATGCCTCAGTTTCCCTCATCTTGAAGGTGATGATAGAATCATAGAATCATAGAATCGTAAGGGTTGGAAAGGACCTTAAGATCATCTAGTTCCAACCCCCCTGCCATGGGCAGGGACACCTTGCCCTAAACCATGTGGCTCAAGGCTCTGTCCAACCTGGCCTTGAACACCGCCAGGGATGGAGCATCCACAACCTCCCTGGGCAACCCATTCCAGTGCTTCACCACCCTCACTGTAAAGAACTTCTTCCTTATATCTAATCTAAACTTCCCCTGTTTAAGTTTGAACCCATTACCCCTTGTCCTACCACTACAGTCCCTAAGGAAGAGTCCCTCCCCAGCATCCTTGTAGCCCCCTTCAGATACTGGAAGGCTGCTATGAGGTCACCACGCAGCCTTCTCTTCTCCAGGCTGAACAGCCCCAACTTTCTCAGCCTGTCTTCATATGGGAGGTGCTCCAGCCCTCTTATCATCCTCGTGGCCCTCCTCTGGACTCGCTCCAACAGCTCCATGTCCTTTTTATGTTGAGGACACCAGAACTGTACGCAGTACTCCAAGTGGGGTCTCACAAGACTAAGGACTAAGGACTAAGTTCCACCAGAAGCTGATATATCCATTGCATGGGAATTTCTCAGGTTTCCACACCTTTTGCTCCAGACTGAAATGACCGTTTGACATATGGACAAGCCCAGATTCCTGCTATCCCCATCCGGGAATGCATCTAATGGGATGGGCTAGGAGTCACAGGAGACACTGGGTGATGGGGAAAACCTCACTCTGGCTCAGAATCCCTGGCAAAAATGAGGTTAAAACCAGCGTATTGCGCCTGGATAAAGCAAAATGGGATTGGAAGTATCTTGAGAGCTTCTGGGGTGACACAGGTCTGGATGGTGGGATCCAGGGAAGGGAAGAATTTCAATATCCTCAACAGCAACATGCACAGCCCTGGCTAAAAGGCCTCCATGGAGATCAGGCACAACTTACAGCTCCTTCCCTATTATCCAGAGGGGGAAGCAGGCAGTGGCTGCTGGCTCTGCTGATCCAAAATGCCCTTAAGGCTGTGTCTGAAGAGCCTCATTGATTTCACATGAAGTTAAACATGTGTCTGAGTGCTTTTGCTGTGTCCAAGCCTTAATCCCAGTATTGTTCCAAGTGGGAAGTTGAAGCCTCCTGGTGAAATTCTGGGGTTTCAGGCATTTGTTTAAATAAATCTGAATTCTTTTATTTTTGGAAAGAGCTTTTGGCCATAAGACATTCCTCTCTTCTGAAGAGGAAGGGGGTCTTCTACTGCCCCTTCCCTGGATGCTTATGGATCTGCTGGAAAACTGGTGCAATGGTCCCATTCAGGCTCTTGCCTGGTGAAATGATCCTGGATCATTTTCCATTGCTCCTGAGTTAGATGTTGACTTTCTCATTTTAGCAGAAACTGCCAAAGCTGGACACCCCCGAGCTTGAGAGCTCTTGGCTTTGTCTCAGGGCTGAATGGGGCAATGTTTGGAATCCTGATTCAAGTCTCAGGGCATTCAGGATGTGGTTCCAGACCACATTATGGTGGGTCCTGCTCTATGGGAGCAGTGGTTGTGAGGGAAGAGGGATGAACGGTGATGGAGAGACAGCAAACCTCCTGATACCCATGCCAAACATTCTGATACCCATGCCAGCAGCTTCCCTCCATGTGGATAACCTGATAAGCATGAGTAAGCTTCTCTCCAAGCTGAAATTTGAGGCTTCATTCAGTTGATGTTGACTTTATCCATGAGTGATGCTCACCCAGGGGTATGCGTCCCATTGGAGCTCCATAGGGTCCATGCAGAAGGTTGGTGAGCACATGCAGCATGCTGGAGGTCCTTCAGCCATCCATGGCAGGGCTGAAGGACCTCATAACTCCTAGGACCCTCCCTTCCATGCCCAAGATAAAACACTGGATGTGATTTGATCTATTGCCTGATTGCAGAACGAAATCCCTGAATCCAAGCGCTTACGCGGTGGAGCCATTGCTTTCCCTGGCTTTCCCATTTCCAGGCAAACGGATTAATTCCTTTGCTATTAACATTCCAGCTGCTCCCTTTGCCTCCTTCTTTTTTAATCCCCCTTTATTTTGGTAACATCAGTAGAGATTAGTAAAATCTAACCAAATCCTTTGTCTTGGGGCTGCAGAAGATACTGTGGGTAAGTCATCAGCTCAATTTCAATGCTTCCCTTGTAACGCAGTACCTGTGGAATGTCATAATGAAACCATGATGGGCAGAGAGCAGCTTCTGACACCGTAACACAAGGGAAGTGATGAAAGGCAACTTTTATTCCTGTTTTCCTCAAAAAACAAGGAGGTAGCAGAGGCCTCCCAGTTAATTCCTGTCATATTTCTCTTCAAGCCAATGTCTCTTCAAGACAGCAATTTAAAGCTGCACCGTTGGCTTAGAACAGAAAGCCAATAAACCCCTGTAATGATTCCTCCATGAGGTCAGTGCGATGGAATTCTGTGGACTTCTAAAATAAGACATCATTATTTTTCAGGAATGTTTCATGAATCACAGTCAAAGCCTCTTCATCTTCCCTTGCATCCATGGCAGAACTGGGGCTCTTATAAAATACATACACTTGCTGAAGCCAGCCTCTGGCTTTCCTCTTGGAATAGCGTCCTCTGAGCTATTCCCAGCACCCAAGAAGTGCAGTTTGAATAGGAAATGCTCCTCAGTGGCATTGGGATGTTGTGAGGTTGAGGGTGTGTGAGATTTGCCTGTTTCTTTGTGTAACATCCATGAGAAGAGGGTTTCGTTCTTCCTGAGGGAGGGGCAGCACCCAAGGACCTCATTTTTGGTGGAAGTTCATGCATTTAATGCATTTATTCATTCTCCATGTGCTTGGTTTGGATGGGGAGGTTGGATGGTGCTGGGACACAAACCACAAAGTCAATCCCCATCCCAGAAACCTCCAAACATTCCAGGCAAAGCCTAAAGCAGGGAATGAGTTTAAAAGCAGCCTCCACGTCCTCCCTGAATTCCAGGCTGTCAGGACCATCTTAGCACAAGGGTTAAATTGTCTCATCCCTGTGTGGGTCCTGCACTGAAGTCCTCAAAAGACCATCATCTAAATGGCCAAAAGCTGCTCCTGGCCTGAAAATGCTGCTCTTCTGTGAGCTCTACCTCATCCTCCCACATAGCATCATCCTCTCTGCTGATGGGTCCAGGTCCATGGGGCTGCTGTGGCTGGAATAGCTGGATTTGGGCTGGAAGCATCCCAAAAGCACCTTGAAACCAGGGAGTGAGGAGCTGCGGGTTGGGTTCACAATAGCTTCATCACTCACCAAACCCATGGGGTTGGTGCAGAAGGCAGAAGTTCACCTCTATCAAATAGAGGAGATGCTGCTGTGGTTGATCACTGGGGTTTGCTCATGGAGATGTGTAATTGGTGTCTTCTGCTGCAGGAGGAAGAATTCATTGACTGGTGGAGCAAGTTCTATGCTTCCACAGGAGAGAGAGAGAAATGTGGCTGCTATTTGGAGAAGGGCTTTGACACCCTCAAGGTAAGTGGTGTTGGTCGGTTCTGGCTCATTGGACCCACATTCTCCATGATGCTTTTCCACAAGCTTGGAATTTTTGGGGGTGTTGAAGCTGTTTTTCCTTCCAAGTAAAAAAGAATTGATCTTTTTCCCCAGAAATCAGATATTTCTGTTTAAAAATAACTATTTTGAAACTCAATTTTCTTTGCAAAATCCTATCTTGTAACTTCCCACTCTACAGCCTTCAGGAATTGTCACTTTTCTAAGTGGCAGAGGAGATGGGGAACTGAAATGTGTTTGGGAACAACAAGGAAAACCATATTCCTTAGGGAAGGGGGAGATTTAGGTACCCTGTTACAACAAGTGCTAAAGTAACACAGAGGCCAAATAGGACTAAAACGGGAAAGACCTTGCTTGGTCTTAAGGAAAACGTTCCCAGCAGGAAGGTCTCTTTGGCTGATGAGAACCCCTCTGTGAGACCTTGGAGTCTGGGTCTTCCATGATGTGCTGTTATTTATTGCAGGGTTGCCAAAGGTCTGTCCTTTGTCTGTCCTAGGGGGAAACAAGGGTGACAGGGCCCAGACTCCATCCCTGTGGGTGGTATTTCACCAGGACCAAGCAACTTGGGTCAGGTTTTGTCCCACCTTGGTGGGGACCTGCTGCTGGTCCCTGCCCTCACCTCCCATCTCTCCCTCCCCAGGTCTATGAGACAGAGCTGGAGAACGTGGAGGACTTTGAGCATCTCTCTGACTTCTGCCACACCTTCAAGCTCTATCGTGGCCGGTCGCAGGACTCGAATGATGACCCCTCAGTGGTGGGGGAGTTCAAGGTGAGATGGTCTCTTTCTGCCTTAAAGTGGAAAGGTCTCGCTGCTGAGTGGGATGATGCCAAGTCATTATTTTGGGGTAGGACTTCAGTGAGAAATGGGCCATAGAAGTAGACCACTGGCCCCAGTCTGAACAACCTGATCTCCTCATCCCTGGCAGTGTTCAAGGCCAGGTTGGACACAGGGGCTTGGAGGAACCTGCTCTAGTGGAAGGTGTCCCTGCCCATGGCAGTGGGTTGGGACTGGATGAGCTTTAAGGTCCCTTCACCCCAAACCATGCCATGATTCTATGCAACCACCCATTCACAGCTCAACACTTTGTGTCCTTTCAGGGTTCATTCAAGATCTACCCTCTCCCAGATGACCCGCGGGTGCCAATGCCACCGCGGCAGTTCCATCAGCTGCCGGCCAGGGGACCCCAGGAGTGTCTTGTCAGGGTCTACATCATCCGAGCCTTCGGCCTGCAGCCCAAGGACACCAATGGGAAGGTATCCTGCTGGGGAAGCTCTGTGGACCTCAGTGCTGGCTCATGGGGTGGGCTCTTTCAGCAGGTCAGCCCTCATTGGTTGAAACTTGCATGGATGGCTTAAGATTTAGAGACAATGGTGACAGTGAAAAGGAGGAAATCTTTCTGCTTCCATCTTAACATCTGGGAATCCCAGGAACCAACTCTTCCTTCATCCCGAAGGACTTTTCGTTAGGGCAAGTTAAACTAGCAAAATGAGGGGGGTTTGATTCATTTTGGTGTCAAAGGAGACAAAATTCCATCTTTCTCATGATTTTTGCAAAGTTTTGTCTGTCTGGAAGGAAAAATCAGGGCAAAAAAGAAAATTGTGTCAATTCAGAAAGAAAAATGTTCCTTTTGTATCACTTTGCAAAAAGAACTCTGGGAAAAATCCTGCTTAACTCCACTGGAAAATAGGGGAGAAGTTCAGAAAAGGTGTGGAAAAACACTGAGGTGTCTCCTGAAGCTCATCCCAGTCAAGGGGAGACAAAAAACAAGTCCTGGATGCCCCATTCATCCTCACACTGGAGACCTTCCCCATGCACTGCTTTTCCACCTTTTGGAGAGTATAACGCTCAGGGAGGACCTTATCGCTCTCTACAACTGCCTGACAGGAGGATGGAGCCAGGAGGGGGCTGGTCTCTGCTCCCAAGGAACAAGGGATGGGACAAGAGGAAACGGCCTCAAGCTGCCCCAGGGGAGGTTTAGATGGAGATGAGGAACAATTCCTTCCCCAGAGGGTGCTCAGGCATTGGAACAGGCTGCCCAGGGCAGGGCTGGAGGCACCGGCCCTGGAAGTGTTCACACCCCGTGTAGCCGAGGCCTCAGTGCCATGGGTCAGTGGTGGCCTCGGCAGTGCTGGGGAATGGTTGGACTTGATGATCTCAAAGGTCTTTTCCGACCTGGTTGATTCCATGATTCCATGACCCTTTGCTTCTTAAAAAGATCTGCAGGTGAAGGAACAGTGATGAGGAACTTGGCCTGGGTGGTTTCTGCAGGGAGCAAAACTGGCCACTGTCTTTGCCATCTGGGATGGTGGGTCCCTCTATGCGCTGGGCTCAAAGCTGAGTGACAGCTTTTAGGTGAAGTTGTTATTTCTCTTCTTCCCCTCGTGAAAATGCTGACACGAGTGGATTTCACAGCTTCTCAAGTTAATGCAGCTTTCCCAGAATAGGTTTAGTTGTGAGAGGGGAGCTTAAAAACTTACTAAACATGTAAAAGTATCTGATACAGGTTTTAGATGCACAATGAGGCTTTATGTGACACTGCTTCCATTAGTTTTCCATTAATTTCTTGCAGCCGCTTGGCAATAAATGGGTTTGAGCCACACTTTTGGAAACAAAATGGTTTTCCTTTGATATTTTAGTCCCCTGCATTTGTAAGTCTATTTTTGAGTAGACCTCACACTTGAATAAATGATGACCTCAATGGAACTCTAGATAAGTGAATCAGATGAAAAGGGGAACATCCTGAGGAACATCCTGAGCAAGCTCATCCATCAAAGAAGCTATAAATAGATGTTCTTTTCATGCTCGTTTGTTGCTTTTCCATCCCATTGACCTCAGATGAGCTTGGACTGTCATCCCACACTGCTAACTGGTCCTTTGGTCATCCTCAAAAGGGAAATGTAAAGCAGGTAGATCTTGCTGATGGTCACAGACTTGTAGTTAATGGTCAGAATGGTTCTATCATTGAAAGCAGGCATTAAGGGTGGAAGATGCTGCTTGCTGGGACAAGGAGAATGAGAGTTATTCCTTTGCCACCAATATTGCTGTGCAATGACTCTTACATTTGTTTTCATGCCCATCTTTAGTGTGATCCCTACGTGAAGATTTCAGTGGGGAAGAAATCCATAAATGACCAAGAAAATTACCTGCCCTGTACGCTGGAGCCTGTCTTTGGGAAGTAAGTTTGGATTCGCTTTGGTGTCCGTGTGATTCTTTATGTCATTTTGAGGGAATGGGGCTGGGCCAGCCAGAGCTTCCTGTTCCAACCTACATTCAAGGCCAGGCTGGATGGGCTCTGAGTGACCTGGCCTAGTTAAAGATGTCCCTGCTCATGGCAGGGAGTTGGAGCTGGATGAGCTTTAAGGTCCCTTCAACCCAAACCACTCTGTGATTCTGTGATCTGCAAGGATGGAGGAAAAGGGAGAAGGATGGTGATGGTGATACTGGTGAGACCTCAGAGGGCACTGTGCATTAGACAAGCCCTTCTCTCGTCTAATGCCAACTGGAGATGGCAGCTCTGCCTTTCCTATGGTGAATGCAGTGTTTGATCCCCATGTAGCATGAAGGAGCCCTGATATCCAGTGAGTCAGGGACCTAGTTCCCTGTCTCAGAGCCCACCACCAGACACTTCTGAGCTCAGCTGGGCTGGGAAGTCCTCCCTTGCCAAGCCTGGCTTGGGTCCAGAGCCCATCTGGACAATGTGCTGTACATCCTGCTCCAAGCAGGATGGAACCCCAAGGTCCTGGCTGCTCTTAAACTCCTGCTTCAGGAGCAGCTCCCAGGGCTACTGTCCATCTCCATCTCATTGCTTCCTGCTGATCTCAGTCCTCCTGCTCTCCTCATCGGTGGCATAATCGCTCACTTCCCCTCCTTAAGCTGCCCTGGGGTGGATGCTGGTGGTGGGAATGGGATGTGCTTCTCCTCAGCCTCTCAGCAGCAGGTAGGTGGGTTCCTGGTGGTGCTGGCTCAGACCTGGACCGTCCTCCTCACCCAGTTGTACCACCTTCCCCATCACCAACATCCATGAGCTCCAGCTTGGTCTGGATCAGGGTGTTGTGTTTTGGCAGGGTCCTGGTGCTTTGTCTCTTGCTGTCCTTTATCTGAGGAGGAAGAGGAAGGTTTGCTCTTCCTCTGGTTTGTGTCAGTGTGGGGACTGCGGTATAATGATGGCAGAGGAGACAGCACAGGAGGAAGGTGCTTAGGATCATGAGGAGAGCACAAGGAGGCTTTGAGGGTCAGTCTCTGACCACAGGCTTGGCCCAGGCAGGCTTGACTCTTGGTTTGGACATTTGCCTACAAGAAACCTGGAGAGGGGCTTTGGACAAGGGCCTGTAGGGACAGGCCAAGGGGAATGGCTTTAACCTGCCAGAGGGGAGATTGAGATGAGCTCTGAGGCAGAAGCTCTTCCCTGTGAGGGTGCTGAGGCGCTGGCACAGGGTGCCCAGAGAAGCTGTGGCTGCCCCATCCCTGGCAGTGTTCAAGGCCAGGTTGGACACAGGGGCTTGGAGCAACCTGCTCTAGTGGAAGGTGTCCCTGCCCGTGGCAGGGGCTTGGAACTGGAGGAGCTTTAACGTCCCTTCCAACCCAAACCATTCCATGATTCTATGATTTTTGCTTTAGGGAGGCTTTGCACTTCCTCACGCTAAGCCAGTACAACACAGCACTGGTACTACTGGACCAGTGTGACAGCGACGTGCAGTGGGTGCACACTGGGATGGGGTGTGGGTCTGCTTCCCATGGGGCTCTCAGCACCATGAACCTCCACCTCATGGATGTTTCTCATCTCCTGTTTGCAGGATGTTCGAGCTGAGCTGCACTCTGCCCCTGGAGAAGGACCTGAAGATCACACTCTACGACTACGACCTCCTCTCAAAGGATGAGAAGATCGGGGAGACCATCATAGACCTGGAGAACCGGTTCCTGTCAAAATATGGGGCACGCTGTGGCCTCCCCCAAACCTACTGCATGTGGGTACCTCTGTGGGCCTGGGCAGCGGGTCTCTGACACTGCAGCACTCTGTGGTGCTGAGATGGCCATGGGATCAGGGTCTCAGCCCAGGCATCTTCTGTCTCAGGGCTGTCCCAGGCGACCAAAGCAGTGCTGTACTTCACCTCATAATGTGTCTTGAAATAGATTCGTACCAGAGAGGCCCCACATTTGAGGATTTTCCCTTAGCCTTGGCTCTCCTCCAGAAGTCTGAAATGCTTCAAGTAACATAAATGTCCTTGGGGAGACCCTGTTACACTCCGATGCCTCTTGGGCACACCATGGTGAGGACACCCCCATGCACAGGGCCAGCTGGAAGGTGATGTGGTGGGTCTGGGGGGGCTATCAGGGCAACCCAGCCCTGCAAGGTGGGGTGAGTGTGGGTCATGCAGCTCCATTCACCAGTGAACACAGACCCAGGGTGAGCTGCTCCTTCATCACCACCCATTTTAGTGTATCACAGAATCCCAGAGTAGTTTGGGTTGAAGGGACCTTAAAGCTCCTCCAGTTCCAACCCCCTGCCTCGGGCAGGGACACCTTCCACTAGAGCAGGTTGCTCCAAGCCCTAGCACTGCTGCTGCCCCTTGTTGAGGCTGGAAGATGCTTCATCCCATGTTGAGCTGCTCTTTCCCTCCTGTTTGGTTTCAGCTCTGGACCCAACCAGTGGCGGGACCAGCTCCGTCCTTCCCAGTTGCTCCACCTCTTCTCCCTGCAGCACAACTACAAGGCTCCCACCTACAAGTCTGACCGGGTCATCTTCAGGGAGCAGGAATACGTCCTCTCTGAGCTGGGTAAGGTGATGGGGCTGCTTTGGGTTGAGTTGTTTGCCTTGAAGTAGGGCCACAAAGGTGACAAAAGGCAAAAGATAATGTTTTCAGATGAGGGTGTCCATCAGAGCTGGGAAGCACCAAATGGATGAGGGAAAGTGGAAGGAGGAATACCTGGTGCTCAGCCTCCATGTGTCAATAGGACTTTGGTCTTCCGGACAAGCTGGGATTAGATGTAGGGGGTTCTGCTTCAGCACAAACAGGGCCAAGCCCTATTCCACATTATGTTCAGGTGGTTTTCTTAGGTGGGTTTCACCAGATCAGGCTGTAAATGCTGTGAAACCTCCACAACAAAGCAAGATAGAAATAGAGGTCCAGCATCTGCAAGGATGGAAGAAAAGGCAGTGTTCAAGGCCAGGTTGGATGGGGCTTGGAGCAACCTGCTCTAGTGGAAGGTGTCCCTGCCCGTGGCAGGGGGTTGGGACTGGGTGAGCTTTAAGGTCCCTTCCAACCCAAACCATTCTACGAGATCCATGCAGGCTGGGAGCAGCAGGGTCCATCACAGCTGAGAGGCTCCATCCTGATGTTCCAGCTGCTGGAGGAGCACTTGTGTGTTTGCATCTCTGCGTTTTGGGGCTGGAGTCACTAGAGGGAGACAATATCATGCACAAGGTGCCCAGCCTCGAAGAGAGGGGACTGTGGGGGGGTGAGGTGAGCTCCAGCTGGAAACCCCAAATCAGCTTCTGCCAGCGAGGAGAGAACATCCTCCAGTGCCGGGAGGCACGTTCTGGTTCACACAGAACCCGCCTCCAATATCCAGGGCATCAGCTCGGGCCCATCTAACATCCCTGAGGCAGGAGTTGCCTTTAAGTGAGAACTCTGCTTTAAAGCATGGGAGGGGTGTTATGGTCCAAGGAGGAGGTGAACCCCTTGCACATGGCTCAGGAGCTGCAGTTTGATTTATTAAGGTGACTACCATATTGCAGATGCATTGAGGAAGACCCAAGGTGCAACCTGGGACTGATCCCACTCCCTGGGAATCAAGGCCTTGGGAATCAAATCCCTGGGCCTTGATTTTGATTTGAGCCTTGATTCCACCTGGGAATCAAGGCACAAAGTCATGGTTCTCCCCTAGGAGGAGGAGGATGGGGAAGCAACAGCTCCTCTACAGCCTGTTGCTATGGGAGAGGGGCTGCAAGGTGTGAAGGGGAGCGGGATACTCCCCCCTCTGCCAGCCCCTGCCTTTCACCTTTCTCTGCTTTCATGGCAATCAGTTCAAACCCAGAACAAAGCCTGATGCTTGACCTGGAGGAGATCTGGAAAGCAGCTGCTTCACAGAGCAACCTCAGATCTGAACCTGGCCATATAAAGTGGAGCCATTAAACACGAGAGCAGGGCTTTTACAAGCACTGCACCCGACCATTATTCCATAACCTCCACATTTGCTGTGTTCTGAGAGGGGCTTTTTCTTCTTCCTGTGCATAAACACACACACACAGAGCCAGGTTTCCACTGCCTGGGAAATAGCCCATATGTCTGAAGTTAACCACTTCAAGGTACTGCCAAGGAAGGAGCTGGGATATATCACCTGAACGCTGCCGAGCTGTAATAATGTTTATGGAGCACATTTCATTTCAGAGGTCCTCGAAGGTACACGGCCTTGAAATGCTGTGGTTGTCTTGGGGGGCATGTCCTCCACCAGCCCCAGCATGGCATGTGGGGTGGGGAGCAGGAGCAGGCTGTGACAAGGCTGAGTTGGCCATGATCCATACCTGGATGGATGTAAGGGATCCCAAATACTGGGGCAGAGGAGGCAGAAATATCCATTATTGATATGGTCCATCTATATAGGGGCTGGGGTTTGGTGTGGAGGGGGTGAGGAGGTGCAGATGGTTTCAGGTCTGCTCATGAATGGCTCAGTGTTTGCTGTGGCTGTTGTGTGCTGGCCTGTTTTGATGAAATACCACACATAGAATCCCAGACTGGTTTAGGTCAAAGGGACCTTAAAGCTCCTCCAGTTCCAACCCCCTGCCCCGGGCAGGGACACCTTCCACTAGAGCAGGTTGCTCCAAACCCCTGTGTCCAACCTGGCCTTGAACACTGCCAGGGATGGGGCAGCCTCTCACTGCTCCCACTGGGTATGACAGGACAAGGGGTGATGGGTTCAAACTGAAACAGGGGAAATTCAGGTTAGATCTTAGGCAGAAGCTCTTCCCTGTGAGGGTGCTGAGGCGCTGGCACAGGGTGCCCAGAGAAGCTGTGGCTGCCCCATCCCTGGCAGTGTTCAAGGCCAGGTTGGACACAGGGGCTTGGAGCAACCTGCTCTAGTGGAAGGTGTCCCTGCCCGTGGCAGGGGGTTGGAACTGGAGGAGCTTTAAGGTCCTTTCCAACCCAAACCATTCCACGATTCCATGATTTGAGGGGGACTTGCACGGGGGACTCATCCCATCGCATGGTTCTTTGCCCACATGTCCCGCTGCGTTGCCCAGTGCCCAGGAGGGTTTATGGTGATGCTGGATTTGCAGATGGAGGCTGGTGGGCTCCTGTTTGCTCCCATGGGGTGGGTGGCATCCAGCCCCTCGCACCCATGGCACGCTGTAACACTGCTCTATGCTCTGCGCAGAGGATGGCAAAGCCCCGAACCCTCACCTGGGGCCGGTGGAGGAGCGGCTCGCCCTGTACGTGCTGCGGAAACAAGGGCTGGTGCCAGAGCACGTGGAGACCAGGCCTCTCTACAGCCCTCTGCAGCCAGAGATCGAGCAGGTGGGTGCTATGATCTGTCCAGGACATGTCCAAGAGCATCATCTCTTGATCCAACACTAACCTGCCCCAGGGGATGGGCTTTTCCCATGGAAGGGTGTCAGCTTGTGGGACAGAGCACTGGCCATCACACATAGCTCCATGATTTGTTCAGGGTGTTGGGGAGGTCAGTTCCAGCCTCCTGGGCTTGTTTCCAGCAGCATTTGCTCACAATCTTTTATTTCTTCTTATTTTTGATGGGGGAAAATCCATTTGTGATATCAAAGCCTTAATGCAGAATTCCCCTATAGTGGTAATGACACCACGGGCTGCTTTGGCAAAGCAGCAGCATGATTTCTGCAGCATGAACCCGCCCTTGGAGGTGTAAAGTGTTAGTACTGTTGGAGACTGGCTGGTTCTGGATGGTTTTAAGCCAAATGAAAGCTAAATGGGCTTCCATCCAAAGCCAGTCAAAACCCAGGTTAGCCCAACCCCTTCTCTTTGATTAACAAGGACTTGCCTTTGGATCACAAACTGCTGATTCCTGAAGAGCAAAGCGATGAATTATCATGTGTCAAACACGTTCAGCTGCATTCAGAGGGAGTTTCAAGAGGCTGGCTCTGCAGCTGGGCTGATCCCAGCTCCACTGGTCTGCACCACTTCAGCCCTTTCCCTTCTGTGGTTCACTTTTAAGCAGATCACCTCCAGTGGTGGCACAGGAGAGCTGCCAGCAGAAGTAGGTGCACTGGCAACTCCTCTAACAGCTTCTCCTGCTCATTGACCCAGTGAAAATGATGATGGGAGGCAGGAAGTGGCTGCTCTCCACTGACAGTCTCCAGGACTCTTCTTCAGGGACTGTAGTGGTAGGACAAGGGGTGATGGGTTCAAACTGAAACAGAGGAGATTGAGATGAGCTCTGAGGCAGAAGCTCTTCCCTGTGAGGGTGCTGAGGCGCTGGCACAGGGTGCCCAGAGAAGCTGTGGCTGCCCCATCCCTGGCAGTGTCCAAGGCCAGCTTGGACAGAGCCTTGGGCAACCTGGTCTAGCATGGGGCATCCCTGCCCATGGGAGGGGGTTGGAACTAGATGATCTTCAGGAGCTTTCCAGCCCTGCTGCTGAAATAGAAGCTTTTCTTGCCAAAGGCAAGCAAAGCACAAACCTCTTTGTGGTGGGTGGTTGGCAAAGGGTGGCTTTTTTTGCCTCTTGTTCCTTCTTTCAACCCTTGAGACTGCACGATCAAATATTTTAATGGCGTTTTACGCTAAAGGAAACCACCTAAAAACATCCCCCTGAGATTTCAGCTGTGTTTCTGCTGCTCCCTCCCTTGGAAGGACTTTGGGAAAGTGGAATTATATTCCCCTCTCCTCATCTCATCCTCTAATCCCATGGTCAGAAAGCCATAAATCAGCGTTCCAGCTGCTGGCACCATGGGAAACAAGAGAGCTGTTGGCTTCTCCAACACCTCCCATGGACCTAGTCTTTAGTCTGTTTCTACACAAAGATAGTCAACCATGGAACGTAAAGCTGGAGCGCACCTTCAGCTTATCCAGACAACTGGGAAACCATGAACATGTACCCAGCTATCACTAAACTAAGTTCAATATAATATTTAATGACACTTTTCCATTAAGGAAACCTTAGTTTTCAACTAGGGAACAGTGGAGCACTTGGTATTTTCTCTCTTCACTATTAGGTCTTACTTACTAACCCAGTAGGAGGCTCATGAGGCTTCGGGTGTTTTTCTTTCCATACAGGGCAAGCTACAGATGTGGGTGGACCTGTTTCCCAAATCCCTGGGTCAGCCTGGCCCCCCATTCAACATCACACCACGCAAAGCCAAGAGGTAACGTGTTTCACATTTCTTACTCATTGTGGTGCTGGTTCCAGCACCTTCTGTTTGGGAGGGGAGAGGAGAGGGCTTGGAGATGTCAGATGGGGAGGGATTCACTCACCAAGATGAGAAACATCTCTGTGGGCTCATCTTCTGCGAAAGATAACTCATAGAATGGTTCGTGTTGGAAGGGACCCTAAAGCTCATCCAGTTCCAACCCCCTGCCACGGGCAGGTACACCTTCCACTAGAGCAGGTTGCTTCAAGCCCCATGTCTTAGCTCCTTCAGCTAAGTAGCTGAGTAGCACAACGAGGCTGTCTAGGTGGGCTCCAGACGAAGGTTTCCACCTTCTTATATCCAGGTTCTACTTGCGCTGCATCATCTGGAACACCAAGGACGTCATCCTCGATGACCTCAGCATCACTGGGGAGAAGATGAGTGACATCTACGTCAAAGGGTGAGCCACCCCTCTTCTGCATCCTCCGGGTACCATAGCCCAAAGGTGCCAGAGCAGCAGTGAAGGAGTTAACACGGCCCTTGCATCAACACTGCTGTGGTAGACATAGAATCATAGAATGGTTTGGGTTAGAAAGGACCTTAAGATCATCCAGTCTCAACCCCCTGCCACGGGCAGGGACACCTTCCACTAGAGCAGGTTGCTCCAAGCCCCTGTGTCCAACCTGGCCTTGAACACTGCCAGGGATGGGGCAGCCACAGCTTCTCTGGGCGCCCTGCCCAGCGCCTCAGCACCCGCACAGGGAAAAGCTTCTTCCTTATATCTAACCTGATCTTCCCCTGTTTAAGTTTAAACCCACCACCCCTTGCCCTACATGAACCCCCTGGGATGAAGGGGCCGTTTGCATCTCTCCACTATGGATCCAGCATCTTGGCAGACATCTCTCTGCTGGGCTCAACTGCTTCATGATGTTGAGTGTTTCTTTGCGTCTCTAGGAGGCTCACATGATGATATTCACATTTAGAGAGATAGGATGTGGGGACGCAGTATAACCATGGGAAAGAGGAGCACGTAGTCTGCATCTCCAGTGCCAGCTCCTTCCCACCTCCTCTCCCAGAACAGCCATGGCCTCGTTCCATATGCAGAGGTTGGCTGGTTTGCATAGCTCCTTTCATTGGAATTCCCTTTTATTCCTTGAAACACACAAAAATGTGGCAACCAGCAGTACCTCGTCTGGCACATTCCCTTCTCTGCAGCCTCCATTTGTGTTTTATCTTGTGTAAAATGCTGCAATCCCAGCCAAGGGAATTACTGATTTTGTGCGTTCCTTGGATTTATGGACAGGAAGAGGTAGGATTTTGAAACAGACTGTAAATCCCTCTTTTACAATCCCAATTTTCCTCCTGTAAATCCAGCATGCGCACTGCTTACCTGCTATTCCCATCAAGTGCCTTGTTATCAGCTCCAGCTCAGCTGCACTTCAGGCACTGAAATAGTGCTTGCAGGCTGTTATGGGGAAAGCAAGAGCATCCAGCGCTTGCTAATGTCCTTCTCCTGGCTCTCAGCATCCCCAATGACCAACCAAACCTCACAGTGCTGGAAATGAGTTAAAGACCTTGCTCAACTTCCTCACCTTCCCACCAAATGGCTGCATCATCAGCATCCCTAGATAAGGCTTCAATAATCCTATCGGGAAGGAGGAAACAGCCCTTCTTGTGCTCAAGCATCTGCCCTACAGACAGGGGATCCAGTGGGCAAAGTGACCTTCACCACCATGGTGTGGTGCTGCTTTGGTGGGGACCACTTCTTCCATCCACTGCTGCCTCCTGAGCAGGGGCTGGAGCCTGCTCTAGGGTGAACTCAATAGATAAGGAGCTTTTACCTTTGGCTGTCCTTCAGAAGTGCTTCTCTGAGGCTATTGCCAGATTATTCTCACTTCACCCATTAGGCAATGCCAGGGCTGGAACCTCTTGGACATTATCTTCTACCTCATATGTGAATTATCATTGAATCAGGCAGGTAAATGAAATAGGAGCTTTTCTATTAAGCCTGAGGCAGAACTCAGTTACAGAATCATAGAATCCCAGGCTGGTTTGGGTTGGAAGGGTCCTTAATGCTCCTCTAGTTACAAGCCCCTGCCCTGGGCAGCAACACCTTCCACTAGAGCAGGTTGCTCCAAGCCCCTGTGTCCAACCTGGCCTTGAACACTGCCAGGGATGGGGCAGCCACAGCTTCTCTGGGCACCCTGTGCCAGCGCCTCAGCACCCTCACAGGGAAGAGCTTCTGCCTCAGAGCTCATCTCAATCTCCCCTCTGGCAGGTTAAAGCCATTCCCCTTGGCCTGTCCCTCCATCCCTTGTCCAAAGCCCCTCTCCAGGTTTCCTGGAGCCCCTTTAGGCACTGGAGCTGCTCTAAGGTCTCCCCTTCAGGAGCCTTCTCTTCTCCAGGCTGCCCCAGCCCAGCTCTCTCAGCCTGGCTCCAGAGCAAGTCTCCAGAGCCCCCTTCCAACCAACCAGGACTACTAAGATCCATCTGGTACTATGGGGCATCTTTAAAAGTCACCTGCATCCCCTTTTGGGTTCCTAAATAAAACCCAGGTCCTCCAGAACCTTACAATGTGCTGAGCAGAGAGGGAGGTGTGCGAGTCTTGAGAACAAAGTCACCTCTTAGATTCAAGAACCTAATGTTGCCTTTGGATACTGCAGACAGCTTAAGCCACATGGATTGGAAAAGTACTGGATGAAGTGATGGGTAAAAGTCCATCCAGTTCTGTTAAGTACCAAAACATTTTCTATAGTTCTGGAAATGTCTGAGCTGTGAATTATTGGAGGCTGGAGAGGTGTTCTGGGATGTGTTCGCCCTAATCTCACATATCATCTGCTGATGGTCCTGCTCAGAGGCAGGATGCTGGGCAAGATGGGCCTTTGCTTGGTCACCATGGTCATTCCTATGTTATGCTTTTGATTCTGGGGCACTGTGACTTGAATACTTTTGATTTCTGGCATCTCCTTCCTGTGGTGGGGAGGGTGCAGCAAATTCTGCAGTGAAAACTCAACACATGCCAGAGGTCTCCAAATGTGCTGGAGCAGGTCCAGAGAAGGGCAATGGAGCTGGTGCAGGCCCTGGAGCACAAGTGTGTTGAGGAACGGCTGAGGGACCTGGGGGGTTTAGTCTGGAGAAGAGAAGGCTCAGGGGGGACCTTATCGCTCTCTGCAACTGCCTGACAGGAGGATGGAGCCAGGAGGGGGCTGGTCTCTGCTCCCAAGGAACAAGGGATGGGACAAGAGGAAACGGCCTCAAGCTGCCCCAGGGCAGGTTTAGATGGAGCTGAGGAACAATTCCTTCCCCAGAGGGTGCTCAGGCATTGGAACAGGCTGCCCAGGGCAGGGCTGGAGTCACCGTCCCTGCAAGTGTTCACACCCCGTGTAGCCGAGGCCTCAGTGCCATGGGTCAGTGGTGGCCTTGGCAGTGCTGGGGAATGGTTGGACTTGATGATCTTGAAGGTCTTTTCTGACCTGGTTGATTCCATGAGTCTAAATCAAACCACGTCTTTGTCCCTGTGTTTGCTGCAAGGAGAGGGCGCTCACACCGCATCCTCCAGGGGTTCTTGCTAGGCTTGGAAGGGTGTGGGTGAACACAGCCCTCCCATTCACATCCTAACACATCAAATCACACAATCCAGCAGCAATTTGAGGATTAGTGTAACCTCCTCACACAATTCCCACTGCCACCAAGTCTGTGCAGCATATGTGCATGGGATGCGTCCCGTTAGGATGAACTTAAGTACACCTCCCTTCCCTGCCTCCCATGACACATTTGCTCCTCTGAAGCACTGGAGAAGAGGGAATCATTTGTAGAGCTGGGAAAAACCCCTTTGTTTTCAATCTAAGTGGCAAACAATCAAACAAGATAATGGTTTTCAGTAGAGTTTCTCTCTGAATCTCCTGGCTTGCCTCCAGAAAGGCTCTAAATACACAAAGGGATGTGTTCTGGTGTTTAGTTGTGTTGATTGCTGAAGACTGAAACATCTTGGACAGGGGAATGGGGCAGAATGAAATGCTGGCAGTTGCAAAACTCACAGCTGGAATAAAGGAGTTGTTATGGAAAGGTCTCAGTTTGCCCCTGGAATGGTTGTGGAGTGACCACAGCAAGTTCCTATAGACCAGGAAGGAAGCTGTGCTGTGAGATGTCTCCAGTGGGAGCAGATGGGGACCTCCATAGCCACATCAGGGTCTGGCCACTCTGGGATGTTCCTGGGGAAGAACTTCTTGGCCATTTAGGACTTTCAAATAACAGTCTTTGGGAAATCAGCAGAGAATAGAAGGGGAAAATGGCCCTTCGGTCCTTTAGCGTGGTTGCCTCTTCAACAGGGCTGGCTTTAGGGGTAACTACAAGGTCAGTTTGTTGGGTGGGTGCAAAGGGGACAGGAGCTCCCACCAAGGCAGGTTAGAAGATGATGTGGGCTTATGGATGGTAAGTGACAACTTTGAGCAGTTAAGGCACTGCTGAGTCTTTAAAACATCCATAAAACTCAGGGGAGAAGAAGACATTGTAGAGCTTCTGAGGCTGCTACCACCAGCACTGGTTCACCTCCCAACACTGCAGGGACTGTTGCATCCCCTCTCATCTCCTATGGGCTCCAGGTTACCCCTGCAGATATCAGCAACAGGGATGAGAGACATTTCATTGCCTGCTCATGGCCTCTGTGATGTTGAGTGAGCTCCAAACCCCTTGGTGTAGTCCTAGTTCTTCATGCAACGTGTTTGCACTTTGCAGATGGCTGGTTGGCCACGAGGAGAACAAGCAGAAGACAGATGTGCACTACAGGTCAATGGGAGGAGAGGGCAACTTCAACTGGAGATTCATCTTCCCCTTTGACTATCTCCCTGCTGAGCAAATGTGCTACATTGCAAAAAAGGTGAGTGTCCATGGAGAGATGTTTCTACCTTCTCATAGAAACCCTGGAATGAAATGTGCTGCATGATCCAAGACCTGCACAACTATCAGAGCTGTGCAAGGCTCAGCATTCCAGTTGTGTTGTTTGAAACACAAAGTTGTGGATTGATGGGGAAATGGGTTTTAAAAGTCCACATTTTGAATGCAACATTTGTGGGGTTAGAATTAGAGGTGGCTTTGGGTAAAGAGACTGGAGACTGACCCTGCAATGAAAGACTCCTCTGGGCTGGAGGCAGCTGAATGTTGGTGCATGGGACTTCCAATATGCCAACTCGACAACAGGGTTACTCCAAAAGTGGAGATGGCATCTCCATGGGGATGGTTGGGTGTGCACCTCTGGTCTCCAGCATGGCATAATGGTAATCGTGCTGTACAATAGCTTCATAAAAGGGCTAAAGAGGGGAGAAAGGAAGGAGCTGCCTCCAAGTGCCTAGATGAGGGACATGCAGGAGTGTGCCATTGATGCAGAGATGTGAAGAAAAGCTTTAGTTTGGGATTCAGGGTGAAGGTGTCCTTGGTTTAAAAGAGAGCTGTGTGCTTGGTTGGGGAGTTAAAAGTGGGTGTGATATTGGCTCCCTCATTCCTACATCTATAGGATGGCTACAAAAGCTGGCTATTGCTTCTGGTGTCCTCAAATAAGTTAGTGCATGTGGTGATCAAATGTGGACTGGGAGATGCACGGAGGGAAGGAAACAGGGATGGAGGTGGGGTACATCCATGGAATAATGCTGGTGAAAACTGGACTGGTTCTTACGGAATGCTTTAGGGGAGGGAGATCTTGTCACTTAGATTTCCTGCTCATCACCTGGAGATTAAGAGGAGTATCATTGGGTCTGTGTGCACAGCAGGGACAGTCTGCTCCCTGCAAGCTAAAACCCCTTCAGCCACCCAACCCCAAGTCTTCATCCCTTCTCCCTGCCTTGCTGCTGTGAACATGACCATGAACATTCAATGTTCATTGAATACGGGGTGCCCAAAGACACCTCATTGCATTGGGACCATCTGCAGCCACATCTGGGCCCCCCATCCCAATTGTTTCATGGGGCCAGAAAAGTCCCAGCATGGCCTGGGTTGGAGCTGGGGTATATGCAGGGAAGATGCTGAGCAAATTCCCCATCCCCTGAGCCAGACGATCTCTGCTAGCTTCAAACTGACTGGCTGGGTAGTTAAAGTGATGGACAGGATCCGAGCTGGGCCCATTTCACGCTTCATGTTAAACAAATCAAAAGTACAGTGTGTACTACATTCAATTATCCCCCTTTGAAAAAGCAGAGACCCCCCTATAAACTGCTTAGGAAAATCCATCCCACTGTGCTGATATTGCTTCTCCTCCGACCACATGTCTGCCAACACTGTATCAGAAAATAAACAGCTTGTAAAAGCTCTCTGTAAAGGCAAAACTAATGAATGGGAAAGCCATGCTCTGTGTTTGTGGGACACATTCCTTGCTGGCAATATTTGATCTCGCCATGTGCTGTTTGAACTCCAGGTTCATTACTGCTGCTGTAAAAGCCCATGCGCCCGACTTAAAACGCGAGTGAGGAAAAGTGGGGCTTAAATCAAAACGCTCCGAAGGCAAAGGCTGAGCTGCTAAAAGCCACCTGCACCCAGTGGAGTTCCCTGCAGCAGCTTCCATTTGCTCTCCTTTGTTTGCTCCACTCACCTCCTCGCAACCGGGAGCTCCCTTTAGCACTGCAGGAACGGGTCACCCCAACCCAGACTGCAGATACTCTCCCAGAAGAGTGAGGATGCCCCTGGTTTAGATGAGCTCTTAGGCAGAAGTTCTTCCCTGTGAGGGTGCTGAGGCGCTGGCACAGGGTGCCCAGAGACGCTGTGGCTGCCCCATCCCTGGCAGTGTTCAAGGCCAGGTTGGACACAGGGGCTTGGAGCAACCTGCTCTACTGGAAGGTGTCCCTGCCCGGGGCAGGGGTTGGGACTGGAGGAGCTTGAAGGTCTCTTCTACCCAAACCATTCTATGATGATTCTATGATTCTTTAACACTCCCTCTCAGCATTTATTCCTCCTTCTGTTCTCACTTCTTCTTGTGCCATCTTTGTCTCGCAGCCATGGCCAAATCAAGCCATGTCATTTATGTGGCCACAGCACCCTTGCAGCTTGCCAAGTCCTGCAAGAACACAGTTCTCAGATTGCAAATCACAGTCATTCTGGTGGCAGGGTCAATCCACGTTGCCTGTTGGAGTGCTCTTATTTCACAGGGGGATCTGGGGTATGTCATGGTTTGCATGACATTGTATGTTGACTTAAGTAGGGGAGGAACAGGCAGGTCCAGGTCCCAGATGAGTGCAATACTCTGCTGCCAACCAGCAGAGAGAAGAGCAGGGTTTAAACTTGAGACCCCCAGGTCTAAGCCTGGCATGTCTTGACTTGCAGACAGCGTTATCAGATGGTCATGGTCCAACCAGGGTCCACCAAGAGCAATGCCAAGACAGGCTGGATGTGGATCACGTTTCGCTGGGCACTCAGTCCAAGAGGTGCTCAGCTCTCGTGTCTCATGGGTGCTGTGGTGGTGGAAAATGCATGAAATTGCATTTGGAATGTTCAGCTTCAAGTGCCAGTTGCAGCAGTAGCTGGATGGAGCTGCCAAAGCCCCATTCTAGCTGTCCTGTGGGGCAGAAAAAGCCTAACACTGGATGTCTGAGCAAATGCCATCTGCAGAAATGAACATTCAGGGTAGAATTTCAAGAGCATCTCAATAGACAAGTTAAAAACTAGTGGTGCTTGAGCAGACCTGGCAAGAAACCACGAGGTTGGAGCTTCCAAGACCTGGCCGGGTTGTTTATGTGATACCATCTGGGAAGTGCTGCCTAAAACAAATTCCAGGAGATGAACATAATGAGTTCAAATGGGAGCTTTGTTGGCAACTTCAAACCCATGTCATGCCATGGCAGTGGCAGAAAACAGACCAAGGAACAGAGCTGTTGTCTTCATGCTTGTTCTGCTGCTAGACTATGGTGTTAGGTGTCAACAAGAAAATGAAGTATTGATGCCAGAACACAAAATACTCTGTTTTGTGGAGACAAAGAGAGCTGTTGGAAGAGGATCCTTCCCACTACTGTAGAAGAAACTGCCTGGTTTATTCAGTGGGAAGGTTGGGGTGGTTGTGGTGAGACTCTTTTCAAGGAGCTCTTATATTCATTTCATTTCTTCCACTTGGTGCTCTTAACTAAGGGGGCCCATCTGAGTTTCAAGCAGATGAATTGCAACCTATCTGGGCACACAAAACCACACTGACTTTGAGTTGGAGATCTTTGGATATCTGGTATTTGGCATGGCTAGAAGTAGGTGGTCCCATAGGTTAATCCCTGGAATGTGGCTGTGAGATATCACAGTGATGCTTGCACATATCTCTTTGAATAACTGAGCCCCTGTTTCTGCAAGGTGGAGCTGAAGTCTCCATGTTTGCTGGCTCTGGCATTGAATATAACAGCAAACCTGACATTTGGAAGGGGTTTTTCTATAACTGATCAACTGGTGGCATCTCAGAAATCATAGAATCATAGAATGGTTTGGGTTGGAAAGGACCTGCCAGCTCCAATCCCCTGCCATGAGCAGGGACACCTCACACTAGGCCATGTTGCCCAAGGCTCTGTCCAACCTGGCCTTGAACACTGCCAGGGATGGGGCATTTACCACTTCTAAATCCTACTAGAGATAGGTCTTGATATGAGAAAGAGGGAGGTTTGGGGTCTTAAACCCACCTAGAAAGAAAAGTGTAAAGGCATTTAATGAGGGAAAAGAAGGGGCTGTAACTCACAGCTTGTTTTGTTCTATTGCTGAGCAGAGGATAAGCTTTCCCCTTCCTGCACTGAAGCTTTCCCATCTCCATCTGCTTCCATCTATTCTGGTTACTCTGTCTACAAAGTCCTTCCAGTGTCCTGACATCTTCCTGGTACTGACAGTTCTGACCTGCAGTGGGCCGGGGTGTACAAGGAAATCTCTGTGCTCCAGTTGGTTTTAGTTTGAAATCTTCAGTATTAAGCACTGATTTTTGTTAAAAACAGTTCATGTTTTATTAGATTGAAATATTCGTTCCTCTTTGGTGTCACAAAGCTAAAAGAAAAGGTTATTGTCTTTTAATGTTGGACTTTTCCCTCTCCCGTGCCTTGTCCTTTGTCCCTGTTTTCCTTGGTGACATCAGAAAGCAAAGTGAAACACAAAATGTTCCTTTTCCTTCCACATTCAGCCAAAATGCAATGTTTTGAATGGACTCCAAGTATTTTTTCCAGAGGAAGTCAGTGTTAGACATGGCTGTCATGTATTATATATTTTAATGGCACTGCAACAAGCAGATAATGTCTTCTGTAATAGGACAAGGCAGCAGTTGTCGCCTGGGATGTGCCGACAACCTCTGTGATATTCAGGCAGGAGTTACTGATGTGAACTTTGCTTTCCAATGTATGTATGGAGAGGGGTGAGCAAAGCTTGGCTGTTTTGAGAACTGAAGGTCCAACAGTGTGGTTCATAAACTGGCCAGGACTGGGAGCTTGGAGCTCCCTACATGGCAATGGGATTGCCCATCCCTGGCAGTGTTCAAGGCCAGGTTGGACACAGGGGCTTGGAGCAACCTGCTCTAGTGGAAGGTGTCCCTGCCCATGGCAGGGGATTGGAACTGGATGAGCTTTAAGGTCCTTTCCAATACAAACCATTTCATGATTCTACATCCCTGGCAAAGCTGATGAACTCTGCCACAAGGAAGGCATGGGAGGCTGAGAACATAGCATTACAGTGAGTGATCCCAGAGACCGAAATGAGACTATGTGCCCCAAAGTGAATATTATGAGTATTTCACTCTTCTGGTGCGGTGATGCCTGGAGTCTTCCTGCAGGTATTGTCAAGCTTGTGCCTGAATGTTCAGCCCATGCTGTACACTTGGGACCTCGCTCAGCTGCCATCCTGATGATGGGAGGATGCAGAAGTCCAAGTGCCATGAGACCTATGATGCCATTGTCAGAGTTGGCAACCATAGGGAGATCAAAGAGGGGAGTTAGTGCAGTAAAAGTGCAATAGTGAGTGCTATAGACTGTCTGCTTGTTATGAATACACGAAGTATCCCAATGGAATGAGGGTCAGAGGAGCAGTTTCTCAATACCCCAGAGGATGGCCCAGCAGGATTGTTCTGGCTCTGGCAGGAGAGGAGGCTCTTCTTGGCCATCCTATGAAGGGGATATCCAGTGTGGTTGGGGCTCCCCAGTTGCTGTGGGATGAGGGACCTGATGCTCTTCCACATGCCCATGGGATAGGACAGGTTTCCTTGGGTGTGAACACGCTGGGGCCTCCCCACCTCCCCGGAAAAGCCGAGTTGCTGCTTACTTTGTATTCCACAGCATTCCAGGAGAAATGCAGCCCTGTCAGCACTTCCTAGTGACATGAGCTTGTTTTTTCCCTGCCTCCCCTGCTGCATTATTCACAACCATAAAATATCCACCAGCCTCCCCTCTCCCCCCAGCCCTGCAAAGCAAACCCCCAAACGATAACTCAAGCCCCTTCCTTCCCATTCCTTACAAAAGGCTGGGAAATAAATTCCTTGCCCTGGGTTGTTTTTATAGTGAACTCTTGAAGGCAGATTTAATCTTTAGGGCAATTTCACACTGCCTGAAACGGACCCATAAACTTAGCTCAGCATCGAATTCCTCCTCCCCTGCCTGCCCTTCCAGCTCTGCCCTGTCCCCAGCTCCCCGGGGCTCCGAGGAGGGAACTTCACCACCAGCCAAACCACATGTAGAGGGGTTTTCCACAAGGAAGGCCAGCAAGTTCCACGGTGCCACCTGGAAAGGGTTGAATCCTGCCTGAGTCATCCTGCATCGGGCAGGGGGTCCCCAGCAAGGGGATGTTGCTCCAAGGGTAGCAGTGGAGCTGGGGAGGCCAGGGGATGCAGGGAGCATCTGCTTGGCCAGGGCATGGAGTTTGTTTGCTTTGAGTGAGGGCACAGCCTTCATAGAATCATACCCATGAATGGTTTGGGTTGGAAATGACCTTAAGCTCCAGTTCCAACCCCCTGCCACGGGCAGGGACACCTTCCACTAGAGCAGGTTGCTCCAAGCCCCTGTGTCCAACCTGGCCTAGAACACTGCCAGGGATGGGGCAGCCACAGCTTCTCTGGGCACCCTGTGCCAGCGCCTCAGCACCCTCACAGGGAAGAACTTCTGCCTAAGATCTAACCTGAACATCCCATGTTTAAGTTTAAACTTTCCTCTAATCCAGGGACATTTGTTATCACTGGAGAGGAAGAAGCACCTGGAGGACATGTTTCATCCTTCCCCAGCTGAGCATGGATGGGGTTGCCTGAATTGCCAAGTAAGGGGCAATTGGAAGGAGCCCATGGCGTCTCACTGCGGTGCACGCCATGGGAGAAGGGTCTTCCTCCATCTCGCAGATCCTAGATAGACCTTTCCCCCCTGCAGTCCTGCATCCAGCTCTGGGGCAACAGCACAAGAGGGACGTGGAGCTGCTGGAGCGAGGCCAGAGGAGGCCCCGGAGCTGCTGCGAGGGCTGGAGCAGCTCTGCTCTGGAGCCAGGCTGAGAGAGCTGGGCTGGGGCAGCCTGGAGAAGAGAAGGCTCCTGAAGGGGACACCTTAGAGCAGCTTCCAGTGCCTAAAGGGGCTCCAGGAAACCTGGAGAGGGGCTTTGGACAAGGGATGGAGGGACAGGCCAAGGGGAATGGCTTTAACCTGCCAGAGGGGAGATTGAGATGAGCTCTGAGGCAGAAGCTGTTCCCTGTGAGGGTGCTGAGGCACTGGCACAGGGTGCCCAGAGAAGCTGTGGCTGCCCCATCCCTGGCAGTGTTCAAGGCCAGGTTGGACACAGGGGCTTGAGTAACCCACTCTGCCCATGGCAGAGGGTTGGGGCTGGATGAGCTTTAACGTCCCTTCCAACACAAACCAGTCTGGGATTCTATGATAACCAATGGTGAGTCATCCAACCAGCTTCTTCTTTAGGCATGGGCACATGGTTCCTGGGGGCTTTCTGCTCTGGATGACTAACAACCCTTCTGCAGCACGGGACCCAGCCAACACATGGGAAAGGACAGAACCACCACAAGCTCTTTCTCCTTTTAGCAGTTTTAATTTAGAATGACTTATTACCTGGGAAATCATCCCCCCCTTTGCATAAACACACACTTTAATACATTGCAATGAGCAGAGGGGGAGAGATGGAAGTTTCCGTTGACTTGATTTTCTTTCTCTAGCTTATAAAATATCTAAAATGCATAAATAAAATGCTCTGTTGCAAAAATGCTGGCAGGTTTCTCCAAAGCAAGGCAGGGAATGGAGCTGAAATGAAATACAACCATCCAGGGTGATCTCTTCAAGTGAACCCAGTCTCAATGGGCTTTAAGTGCCCACAGCCTCCCTGCTCGGATATTTATGTTCTTATGCGGTGTGACAGAGTCTTTTCCCCCTTTTTTATTGACTATAGCACGATAGAATGAATCAGAGTCCTGCAGCCACCACAGTGAATTTATGGAGCTCTGAATGTGTGGCGGATAATGCTGAATTTCCTGGGTTTAATGAAACCTGCTCCATTAATGATGGTGCCGTGTGGCAGGAGCCATGGCCCGCAGGGCACACCTCTGAGCTGTGTCAGGGGACACTGGTGGTGCCTCTGCCTCCCCTTTGCAAGCCATGGCTGGAGCCAGGAATAACAAGACCTTGGCTTTGTGTCTCTGCCTCTCTCCTTCTGTCCTCACACCTCTTAGCCCTAACTCTCAGGCATCTTGTGGCATCCCCAAAGTGGTGTTAGATCCTGGTGGGAAATGTCACTGCCTGCAACCACAGAAATAGCAAATGTTGTGGCATGGGTACAAATCCACCCTAGATTACATTAATGCGACCACAAACTTATTGTCACAGTGATGGGATTTCAACCCTCCTTGTTAGACTAAGTCTGATTTAAATCTACGTTTAACTTTTAATCCCCCCTGACTGGCTTTCTGTGGAATGTTGGTGTGACCATCCAGAAGGCAGAGCATCTGCTCTGCTGTTCACCCACTCACCGTAGTAACCAGGCTACTGCAGTTGCAGACTTCTCATGGGTGTTCTGTAAATCATCTTCTCTCCAGGAAGCAGAAATTGCTGCCTCATCCTATTGCTGAGTTCCCACATGGATGCTGTCTCACAAGCAGATAATAATAATAATTATAATAATTATTATTATTAGGCTCCTTAAGGGGAGACCTTAGAGCAGCTTCAGTGCCTAAAGGAGCTACAGGAAACCTAGAGAGGGGCTTTGGATGATGATGATTATTATTATTATTACTATTATTATTATTACTATTACTATTATTATTACTATTATTTAGTACTGTGGCTGGGTTGAAGAATGGATGGGTGATAGCTCCTGCACTGCACAACGGCTGGGTCAATGATGACAATCAGAGGGGATGCTCATGGTGTAATTTTCATTCCAGGTACTTTGCCAGTAGGCTTCTGGGGCTGCTCCAAAACCTTTCCATGGGTTGTCGCAGCAGCTCTACAGAGGTCTATAGACAAACAATTACCCATTTAATAGAAATGAGAAGGGTATACAGACAGTGGCAGATCTCACATGGTAAAGGACTGAAATCAAGCGTCACAGTGCCACTGCTTGGACCAAAGTCATGACTTGCTGGTGCTCTGAATCTCTCCTTTCTAGAACGTAGATGTAGTAGTAAATACGACAAGCATGTGCAGCCTGGCAGCACCCAGGGTAATACTAGCAGCAGATTTACTGGGTATCATGTCCAGCTCTGGCATTCACCTGTCCTGAGAATGAAAACCTGGAGGATGTGCTGAAAAGATGAGCACTGAGGAATCATAGAACCATGGAATGGTTTGTGTGTGTTGGAAGGGACCTTAAAACTCATCCAGTTCCAACCCCCTGCCACCAGCAGGGACACCTTCCACTAGAGCAGGTTGCCTCAGGCCCTGTCCAACCTGGCCTTGAACACACTGTTCTCTTTCATTACATATTCATGTTTAGTAAGTAAACTTGGAGCCACAGGTACTATAAGTAGCAGAGGTGTTTGCTGGGCCAGAGTTGACCAACTGCACACAAACCGCCTATGATAGACCTGGCAGCAGATCAGAGCAGAAGTGGATCCACACTTGTGCAGGGCTCTGGCTTGCAGAGCTGGGGTGAGAGATGGGCAGGAAGGGAAGGGATGCATTTGAATTGCCTACCACAAGTGTAGTTTAAGTATTATTCCTATAGTTTCCAGAGGAAGGCGAAGTTGGCAGTGTTATCACTCAGCAGTCATTGCTCTCTCCACCTTGAAGAGTCACCCTCATATAAATCATGTGAATATGATGCTCTCACTCCAAAAGCTCCTGTTTGCAAGGTCATGGTGCCTGTTTGCCCAAGTATTGTCACTAAATTAAGGCACAAACTGGTACCAACTCACCTCCAGAAGCATCTTGAGTTTTCCACTGAGCAGCTTTGGCCAAGAACTGGCCAGAGGCAATGTTGTCCCCCTGTGGCTTTGGTCCTGCAGAACTGGAGCAAGACCCACAACAGCATTATCCTACAGGTCTTCCACTGCTGTAGGATGGGAGTAGCCAGGCTCTGCCCACTTCTACTGTTAAGCCTTTTATTCTTCCTTGTTTTCGTCTCTGGTGTGATTTTAGGAGCACTTCTGGAGCTTGGACAAGACAGAAAACAAGATTCCACCGCAGCTTATCTTCCAGATCTGGGACAACGACAAGTTCTCTTTTGATGATTATTTGGGTAAGTTGGGAATGTTTTTTGGCTTCATCTCCATTGATGCAGACAGGAAGGAAAAAATTATGGAGTCCTCTCAGGATATGAAGGAAGTTTAACAAGACCAGTTTAAGCCACTGAACAGGATTCAGTGTCAGGATGAATTCAAGACTGATGATAAGTTCCTGGGCTGACATAATGTTGAGAGGATCATTGAATCCAACAGAGCCATCACCTTGCAGCACCTTCTTCTGTGACTTGTCTGAGTCCATGCTGAAATGTGCTCATCAGAGCTATGTGTGTTTGAGCTGAGGCCACTGACCTGATTTGAGGATCATTGATGTGGTGCTCACCTGGATGTTTAGACATGAACAGAACTCAGTTCAATGCTTGCCCCTTTCAGTGCTGGTAATCATCCTCAGAGATCTAGGATTAGGTCAAGGAGAGAATAAACCAAACCCCTCTAATAGCAAGGACAGCAGAGCCATGCAGCACGTTATCTGTGCAGAAGCTGCAGGCTCCAGCATTATGAGTGGTTTTTGGCTGGATCTTGTTCTACCTTTCTTTTTGCCATTAAAAAACTTCAAACATCAAAGGCTTCGCTGAGGAAGGAAGTGATCAAGATCCTTTCAAATCCTGTCCTTGATGAACTACCTAGGCTGAGCGCTGGAATAACCTCTCCAAGGTGTGTTTTCCATTCTGGCTCTGCACATAGAATCAGGGAATGGTTTGGGTTGGCAAAGACCTTAAAGCTCCTCCAGTTCCAAATCCCTGCCATGGGCAGGGACACCTTCCACTAGAGCAGGTTGCTCCAAGCCCCTGTGTCCAACCTGGCCTTGAACACTGCCAGGGATGGGGCAGCCACAGCTTCTCTGGGCACCCTGTGCCAGCGCCTCAGCACCCTCACAGGGAACAGCTTCTGCCTCAGAGCTCATCTCAATCTCCCCTCTGGCAGGTTAAAGCCGTTCCCCTTGTCCTGTCCCTACAGGCCCTTGTCCAAAGCCCCTCTCCAGGTTTCCTGGAGCCCCTTTAGGCACTGGAGCTGCTCTAAGGTGTCCCCTTGAGGAGCCTTCTCTTCTCCAGGCTGATCAAGCCCAACTTGGCTTGGTGATCCCAAGTGCTGAATTCCTAGGAAGAGCCACTAGCTAAAACTAGCGCTATGCTTGGAAATCAAGCCACACTTAAGCCTTCTCTCCCCCTTGCTATGTGGGGGTCTGCCCAAGCTCCCTGAGGTCAGGAGGGTGCCACAGTGAATATTTCTTTTGGGAAAGAATCCACATTTTAAGGACTTGTTGCACAGAAATGTCTACCCAGTGTTTTCCTCCTTGCAGGCTCCATTCAGATGGATCTCAACAGGATGCCCAAACCTGCCAAGACTGCTGAGAAGTGCTCCTTGGAGCTAGTAGATGACACTTGGTCTTCAAGCCACTTTGTGTCACTGTTTGAGCAGAAAACAGTCAAGGGATGGTGGCCCTGTGTTGCTGAGCAGGATCAGAAGAAGATCCTGGCGGTAAGGTGGCTTCTTGACATGTTCTCTTGGGGGGACTCACTCAAAGCACTGAGGAGGTATGTGGCCAGGCCAAGCACATGCAGGATGCCATGGCCAGGACAAGAAATACAGTGCTGGGCTGCACCTTTTACAGACTGCACCAGCTTTTGCACTTGGATGTTCTCCAGGACTTGTCCAGCACCATCCAAATGCCTCAGAAGAAATGATTTTTCCAGCACCATCCAAATGCCTCAGAAGAAATGATTTCTTCTGTAGGTTTTTTGCTGTGGTTTTTGGAACATGCCACCTAATTCGACTCCGTATCTCATCTATTCTTAATGACATTGTGTTGTGACAAGTACCATGGAAAGGTTCCAGCTGGCAAACTGATCTATTTAAGTGCAAGTATCTGGGCTCCCGTTCAAGTCTTTGGCAACTGTTCAATGCAGGTAAAGGAGTCCAGGCAGTGAGTTAAGTCATTCAACATAAGACCTTGGACTTGGTTGCCTGAACTTGGGTGTTGGTGATATTTGAGATGTCCTAGAGTATCTGAGAACGTTATAGTGGGCAATGAGACATCTGTATGAAATCTACTTTACTGGGTTCCTCATGATCCTTGTTGGCGGTGGATGGGTTATGCTCAAGGTAGTTTTTCTTTCTCCAATCAGTGTTTTGTATCATAGGTTCATTTCTCACCTCTCCCTTTTCTTTTGGTTTGGTTTTGTTTCTAAGTTTGGTTTTTGTTTAACCCACACAGGGCAAATTGGAAATGACTTTGGAAATTGTGGCAGAACAAGAGCACGAGGAGCGGCCAGCTGGCATGGGTCGGGATGAGCCAAATATGAACCCCAAGCTGGAGGACCCCAAGTAAGAGCATCTTGAATGGGAAAGTAACCACCAGGGCACAGATTTCTCAAGGAGCAATTGAAAATCTGGGTTCCCAGTTTGGGGTCTGCAATGGGTTTGCTCCTGTGTAGGCTCCATTGCTGAACTGCTGATGCTCAGACTGTAGGAACTGAGACAATCCAGGGTGGCTGGGAGGCTGGTTTGGACCACCAAGGAGGGCATTTGGCATAGTCTACCCAGAGGGATCATAGAATGGTTGGGTTAGAAGGGAGCTTAAAGATCATCCAGTCCCAACCCCCTGCCACGGGCAGGGACACCTTCCACTAGAGCAGGTTGCTCCAAGCCCCTGTGTCCAACCTGGCCTTGGGTATGGGTTTCTGGGATGAGCAGCCAGCCCATTACAGCAGGTCATGCTCGTGGGGTTGGGGATCCAGGAGGATGAAAGTACTGTGAAACTCAGAAGTGACCTCAACTTTGACTCCAGGCGCCCAGAAACCTCCTTCCTCTGGTTCACCTCCCCATACAAGACCCTGAAGTACATCCTGTGGCGGCGGTACAAGTGGGTGGTTATCCTGGCCATCGTCCTCTTCATCTTGCTGCTCTTCCTGGGAATCTTCATCTACGCCTTCCCGGTATGATGGGTGTGGGAGAGGATGTGGGGGTTGACCAAGGTTGGCTCTGTGGTGACAGAGATGGTCCTAGTGCAGGTGACTGCAGAGTGCCATGGTGGTCCCTGAGGGACAATGTGGTGGACCATGGTGGGTCAAAGAGAGAGTTTGTGTTTCTGTGCTTTGCTGCAGACTCACTGTGAGGTGCTCACCTCTTTGTGCCCATGTTTCAATTTGTGCGTAACGATGCTGAGGTTTAATTGATGGTCTTCAAAGAGGTTCCAGCAGCTGATGCTGGAAGTGGTGCAAGTTGGTGCGAAAATCCCTGACAAACATGCAGCCTAATTAGGAATGAACCTAATTCCTAATTAGAATCCCAGAATCCCAGACTGGTTTGGATCGGAAGGGACCTTAAAGCTCCTCCAGTTTCACCCCCTGCCCCGGGCAGGGACACATTCCACTAGAGCAGGTTGCTCCAAGCCCCTGTGTCCAACCTGGCCTTGAACACTGCCAGGGATGGGGCAGCCACAGCTTCTCTGGGCACCCTGTGCCAGCGCCTCAGCACCCTCACAGGGAAGAGCTTCTGCCTCAGAGCTCATCTCAGTCTCCCCTCTGGCAGGTTAAAGCCATTCCCCTTGGCCTGTCCCTACAGACCCTTGTCCAAAGCCCCTCTCCAGGTTTCCTGTAGCCCCTTTAGGTATTGGCATTATTAGGTTTTATTGCTATTTTCATATATTAGGAATGAAACTGAGCATTTTACTGGGCTGAGCAGTGGCAAAACCCACATTGGTCAGTAAGAGCTTAAAGATGCAGGGAGTCTGTAGGTGTTGGGGCAGCCCTGTCTCTCACTATCAAGGCTTGGAGCACGTTACACCAATGTAATATCTGAAACGAGGGGAAGGGTTTTCACCTCATTCATCACTAAAGTGGCTTTTTCTTGCCTTGCTGAAACTGGCAAACCTAAATAAATAAATAACAGAGCCCTTTGCCTTCCACTTTGGCCATGGATGGGGGTTTATATCCTCCTCTGTTTCTACAGCACTGGAATAATTCATGCTGGCTCTTGGATGCCATTTCCCCTCCTCTCAGACTGATAAGAAAAATGACCCGTTTCTCTCCTTCCAGCAGTTAACAAATTCTCCTCCTAGTATAGGATTTTTTTGTTTTACATAGGAACTCATTGGGGTAATTTATAACTTCATGTGAGAGAACGTGGCTGCCTTTTGCAGATGCCTTTGTGTGCTTGCAGTGTGCAAGCGAAGAGCGAGGTGTGGAATTTCTTCTCGCCATCATAATCACTTTCAGATGATCTGAAGTCGTGCATGTTCCATTGTTCCCATTGAGAAAATAGGGGTTGGGATTAGATCAAGGCTTTCCCCACCTCTATATGCTTGTATCCACGGGAAAAGCTGGATACTCGTGCTGTAGAAACAATTCTGGAGGTGCTAAGGAGTATGAAGGAGGAAATAATTGTGCATGCCCTGTGCTTGGAGCCATTCCTGGAGACTCCCTCCATGTCAAGTGGCAGAAACCAAACCTTTTCAACCGAGAACTCAGTGTTTCCCTGCAGATGCAAGTGGCTTTGCAGCCATTCCAGTGGGATCATATAAAACCAACGTTGAGAGGAGAAAACTTTGCAAACTCTAAATCCTGATTTACACTCATTATCACTTGGGATGAGTCCCTTTTTCCAGCTCAATGTTGTTTTATTCAGTTTCAGTTTGGTCAGGTCAGGTTTTAGTTGTGTTCTGACAAAGTCAGGCCGTGTTTCATGGAATTTCCCTGGGTTTATGTCTATTTGGCCAGCTTTCCCTAGATTTTTGAGGTCACTGGTTCTGCATTTACTTGGAGATTTAATTCCTTTCCCATTCCATCAGGCACTAAGCTTGGCTGTTGCGCTGGTGATGCTTTGCTATGAAGGATGCCCCTGGCATCCTGACCTTTGGCAGGGCTCACCATCACACCCCTGATTAAAGGCATGGAAAACCAAACCCTCCTCACTTCTGTTCTTGATCTGCGTGGCAGGAGCACCGCCAGAACCTGTTTAAAGTAAGGACCTTGCTGCTTTTATATGTAAATCCTGCCACTCCACAGTTTTGAGGTCCCACGCTGCAGGTAGAGGGTTCTGTGTGTGTCCTGCCCCTCTCATCCTGGCAAAGGGGTGGGTGGTGGGAGGCAAACCTCATGGGAATCCTGTTAGGGCATGTGTACCATCAGTGTGAGCAGGCAGAGGGCAAGGAACAGGGATACAGTGATGCTAAGGGGCACATACAGAGGTGAAGTTACTATTTTCCTGCTTCTGTTGCCCTTTTTGCCTACGGCATTACATGAAGAGCTTTCTGCTTGTTGGGATCTTCACTGTGACCTCCAGGGTCCTTCCAGTCATGGAAGCCAAGGACCTGCTTGCAGATCGAATCCCTGCTGCAGATCAAATCCCTGCCTGCCTACAGGCTCCACTAGGGACCATTGTGTCCCAAATCTGGCTCCAAACCTTGTCCTGTTTGGACTCTGCCTGAGGGCACCATGAGCTAAGCTAACCCTGGATAGGTCACCTCCATCCCAAGCAGACAGGAATCTCCCCTGAACACAAACCCAGGGCATTTTCCTTGGCTTTTGGTATAAAAATGGGATTTCATTATTATTCATTCCTATTCTGCATACAGTGCTGAAAGCTTCCGACCACAGACCCAGCTTTGTGGTCAGAAAGTAAGAGCAAATGTCCCATTTGAAAGCTGTGTGCTTCCACCCAGAATGGCAAAGGGCTTCTGTGGTTCTCAAAACCACTTATTCCCCCCAAAAGCTCCAGCTTTTCAGTGAATGATGAAGCTGATGTCTTGGTCTTGTTCAATTACCCACCAAGAGATGCTTTACACCCCAGGGAAGTATTTGCTAAAGGCTGTATTCCAGAATATTCCCAAAATAGCCTTTACATGGAATCAGAAACCTCTCAAAATGTGGTGCCTTTGTGCTTCTGCTGTCCTCAGGACACAGAGTACATGTGATGGATCATGGGCTGGAATAAAGATCTTCCCATCCCTCATCTCAGCTCCTCTTCAAAGCCTCTTTCCCAGGAGAGCTCTGAGCAACCAGCAGTTGTTTTCCAGCCAGGGAATGTGCATTGGCTGCGTTGGTGGGATCTGGGGTCCCTGGAGGGAGCAGGAGGAGACCTGCAGGAGTTGGGAAGGGTCTGGAAGTGCTTTGGGGCGAAGAGGAGGTGATCAGGATCTGTGGGGAGCTGGGAGTACAGCAGTATGGGAAACTTAGGCACAAGTCCATAAGAAATCAGTCATCATTAGCACAACTGTTGACAGAGCAACTCCTCTGAGTTGGTGAGAGGCCATTTCCAACTGGAAAACCTTTGGGTTTGGGTGGAAAACTGCATGGTATTGCGAATTTCCATAAAAAATTAGTTGTCTAGTTTTACAAAAATGGGAAAAAATGTTGAAAATCTGATATTCTGAGGTTCTTTATGTTTTCACTTGGGCTCTTCCACCCAGTCTTAGTGTCAGGTTACTCCTGGTTTGCCTTGCAGAGTGGTTGTCATTATGGTCTATACAAGCTAGGACTCTTGGAACAGCATTCCCTGGATATTTCCTATATGATTTCCTTATCCTTAGATTTAACTTGACATCAGAACACTCCTTAAACAACAGATGAACGTCTAATGAGCTCCAGTAGCTGGATGTTGAAGTGAGGGGAATTCTTCCAGTGGAAATAGGATGCTAATTTGGGAGATGAAGGTTAATGAACCATTGGAACAATGTGCTGAAGGTTGTGGTTAATGCATCGTTGCTCGAGGCGTCCACGTATGGAGATTGAATGTCCTCCTACAAGATATGCTCCAGTTCCACTTTATGCTCCTGTCCAGCAATGCTCATTTACAGCACGCTGTGGGGCTTTTTGGGAAGGGACAGTGGCTTTGATGGACTTTTCATCCAACATTGCCATAGCTGAGAAGAGCTTTGCCTTCTGCTGTGGGGATGGTTGGGTGAAAGTCTTGGTGTACACAAGGTCAGATGGAAAGGTTGTAAAACTCGGGTGTTTAGAATCATAGAGTCACAGTTTGTGTTGGAGGGACCTTAAAGCTCCTCCAGCTCCAACCCCTGCCACGGGCAGGGACACCTTCCACTAGAGCAGGTTGCTCCAAGCCCCTGTGTCCAACCTGGCCTTGAACACTGCCAGGGATGGGGCAGCCACAGCTTCTCTGGGCACCCTGTGCCGGTGCCTCAGCACCCTCACAGGGAAGAACTTGTCCTTATATCCCACCTAAACCTCCCCTGTTTGAGTTTGAAGCAGTTTTTGCCTCTGTAACACACAAGGAACACGGCAGCAAAGTTGTGTCCCCAAAGCAGTGCTTATTGTAAAGATGTTAGTGGCTACCACCATAAGAGTATGTACTTCTCCTTCCAGCTGGAGCCAGCTCTGCTCTGCAGCACCATGCGAATGTTTACTACCTTCTAAAGCTCTGTTTGTGTTCTGCCAGCCCAGCCTTGCTTCCGTTGGCATCAATTCCAATTACAGCCCTCTCCCTGTGTTGATGGATAATCCTGCTTGGCTTTCAGCACTTTCTTAATACAAAGCCTGAGCTGGACACACAACTTGCTACCCTTCATTATACCACCAGTCAAAGCATCCAACGAGGAGTGGTTTGGAGGATAGGCTCTGAGAGACAAATGGATGGATAATGAATTTGAAGGTTATATGTCACTGGAGGCCTTTCTAATGCCTTCTGGTACAGTGCCCTAACGTTGCTTGCTTGATTTATGGCATTATTAGAAATCCTTGTTGGCAAACTGCCTCCTCATTTGCTACACATTGTAATTTATCAAGATGCCATTGGTCAGACTTGACTTTTGTTGTGTTTTGGGGGTTTTTTCCCTTCTATTTCCCCCATTCCTCCAAAGACCTTATGGGTAACAAGCACTATGAGCTGTTTCCAAACTTGTTTTGCTTTAAAGTGACAGGGTGATAGAACATCCTGTACCAATTAAACTCAATATGCTGAGGAGGGACTTCCAAACTGGCTGGTATGTGGTTGTGGGGCTTTGAATTGGAGCTACTTTAACTAGAGCTCTTTCCAAATGACCTAAGCCGGAGTCTTTGTATTTCATTGTGGTCTTGATAAGCAAGAGTTTACACAGCTTATGCTTTTCCCAGTGCTGTCATCTTCTCTTAAGGAAGGAATTGCACATTCCATAGGCTAAAATGCTGTGACACCTCATTTGACATGAGCCCCATACTTCACTGTGCACTAACACGGACAGTAGATCCCAGAACACAGGCACAGGAAGGTCTCGCCTGGGGTGTCTGCTCTGAGGAGCAAACCCCACACCAAATGCTGATGCTGAAGGAGGTGGTTGAGGCATTGAGGGATGCAGAGAACAAAGATTCAGCAATAGGTTTGCTGTTCTTGGTTGCCTTTGGCAGATGCTTTGGAGATAGTCCGTGGACCTGCAGGCTGGGTCTATACTAAACCAGGATGGGGCAGAGCTTGAGAACAATCCTCTTGATGTTCTGACCCAGGTGGTGTGATCCTGGGTGCAGGTTTTGACTCATGGAAAGCAGCACTCTCCAGAAAACATCACGGCATGGTGTGATGGATGCCTGGGACCTGTTTCCAAAGGGTCCAACCCAACAGGCAGAAAGGATGAGAGAGATGACAGGCTGAGAGAGCTGGGCTGGGGCAGCCTGGAGAAGAGAAGGCTCCTGAAGGGGAGACCTTAGAGCAGCTCCAGTGCCTAAAGGGCCTCCAGGAAACCTGGAGAGGGGCTTTGGACAAGGGATGGAGGGACAGGCCAAGGGGAATGGCTTTAACCTGCCAGAGGGGAGATTGAGATGAGCTCTGAGGCAGAAGCTCTTCCCTGTGAGGGTGCTGAGGCGCTGGCACAGACTTTTCCCAGAGAAGCTGTGGCTGCCCCATCCCTGGCAGTGTTCAAGGCCAGGTTGGACACAGGGGCTTGGAGCAACCTGCTCTAGTGGAAGGTGTCCCTGCCCGTGGCAGGGGCTTGGAGCTGGAGGAGCTTTAAGGTCCCTTCCAACAAAAACCAGTCTGGGATTCCATTCTATGAGGTTACCCATTTTGGGGGGATCATGGGGAGAAGGAGCTGTAAGGACATGAGGCCAAGGCTGGGCTAGAGAACAGAGCCTCAGGGTTTGGGGGGAGCAGTACAAATAGACAGTGGAGTGGAATGGGCACCAGGAGCAACTCAACAAAGAGCTGGATGCTCTCTCCTCACCTGCAAGAAAAGCATGAGAGCAGTGGGATGGAGCTGATGGGAAGGTGCCACATTTCTTATGAGGGGATGAAGAGGTGGGAATTTACCTTCAAAACTGGTGCAAGGAGCAAACAAAACCCAGGAATGACTCCTGGTGCTCTTTGCTCGGGGCTTGTGATCAGTAGCCTATATTAGGAGCAGGCAAGACCTGTTTCCCTCCTGTGTCTTAGGCTTTTTACCATCTTCGCTCATAGGAATCCACTTTTACTTGCTTGTCTCTGGGCTGGGAGCTTGGCATCACTCCTGCCCTGAAGGCAACTAAGTCTGCACTTCTGTGCCCCTAAAGATGCTTTAACCTCCACAGCCACCCTGCTGTACCTGATGCAAACCAGCTCATCTCCCTTGTTCTTCCATCCCTGCAGAACTATGCTGCTATGAAACTGGTGAAGCCTTTCAACTGAAACTGTGCTGAGAAATGCCTGCAAGGTCCAGCGCCTGCCTGGGTGGTTTGGAAAGACTCCGTGGCTCTGCACTGGATCCCATCTGCAGATGGAGACGGAGAAGGAACAGCTTCACTCAGGCCCTAAGCTGCTGCCCAAATGAAAATCCAGCTGATGCTGATGCAGCATGAGGAATCCCACCTCCAGCACCCGCCTCGGAAGCTCATCCCAACCATACCTACTCTCAAATACTTCTTATTTTACTTCCTTGTCTGTCGTCTCTTTGGGGTTGTTTTTGGTTAAGCAGAACTGAAGAGGGTGGGGGACAAAGGGATCTTTTCACATGCAGTCTGTGAGCATGGAGACACGTTGCAGACCTTAGAGGACGAGTCATGGGCTGCTGGTGTGAGCAGCACGTGCAAGCCAAACCCTCTCAGCTTCTGAGCACGCTTCCCTTTGCACCCTGTTTTCCTTCCCTGTGCGATGCGTATTGCCTGGTTTATAGATGTGTAAAGTCTATTGAAGACAAGATATGCTGCACAGCCCGAAAGCCTGGGCTGCCACGTTGCCTTTCCAAAGCGAGAGCGAACATCACGGGATACAGGGCTCAGGGAAAAGGCCGAGATGTAAAACCCAGGCAGGAGCTGGTGGGAACTGCTAAACCAAAACTCTCATTGAATTCTGTGCTTGTGAAGGACCTCACACTCTGGCTTGTGGGTTTTGGAGCCTGTTTTCCCTCTGCTGCTCCCTCTGCTCTGAGCTGCTCCCTTATGTCTGCTGGCATCACAAATCATGGAATGGTTTCATCTGGAAGGGACCTTAAAGCTGATCCAGTTCCAACCCCCTGCCATGGGCAGGGACACCTTCCACTGGAGCAGGTTGCTCCAAGCCCCTGTGTCCAACCTGGCCTTGAACACTGCCAGGGATGGGGCAGCCACAGCTTCTCTGGGCACCCTGGGCCAGCGCCTCAGCACCCTCATGGTAAAGGATTTCTTCCTTGAAGTGTTCCCCTCCTGCACTTCAGCAGGATGAGACACATCTCCCTTGGTTTCATTTGCTCCTGGAGCTGTTGCTGCTCAGCATGACATGTGAGAGCAGTAGCAGTGGAAAGTGATCCTGAGGGATCAGAGTTTCTCAGGACAAACTGTGCTAATGTCAGCTCCTGCCCTGCTCCAGCAAGGCACTTAAGCCTGGGCTTAGTGGAAGGCAGGGAGAAAAGCCAGGCACATGCCTAATTGCTTTGCTGGATTGGGATGTCCTGCATTGAGCATGAAATCCCTTGTTACTCAGTACTGTAACAGCACCCAGCTTGCACAGGGCAGCTCACAGCCATAGAATCATAGAATATGGACAATATGCAGCTGTAAAGCTCTGTCCTTGCTGCTGAGGCCTGGCTGCTCAAGTATCCCTACCCCAAAAGCTTGAGTGATGAAGTTGGTTCTGGGCTTGTGCACCCCAGGGTGGGTGTTCCATTTGACCTGCACAGTTAAATGCTTCATTCCCATCCATATATCAAACCCACTATCAAACTACCAGGTTTTGGTAAAGCTTTTCCTAAATGCTTTCCCCCTGAGGGTCTGATGAGTTGAGGACAAAGGGTGCCTGTGTTGGCTCCTTAATGAATGTTGGGGTGTTCATGGTTGATCCTTGTACATCTCCCACGATGACCAGCTCTGCTGGGGAGCACTGGCATCCCTTGCTCTCCTATCCACAGGGGGAAATCAGGCCCATTATTCCACTTCCTTGCTTTGGTTTGCAGAGACTGCGACATTTCCCATCCTGGCATTATTGCTCTGGGATCCCATCCTGTTTCAGGAACAAAATCCTGGTGCCAAGAGCCCCAAAGAGGTGAGTGACCCATGCTTCCATGCACAACACTGCTTATGTCTGGATGCTCACCACCCATCCTATCAATCACAACAACCACTCTCTACGCCAGCTGAGACAAGCAGCCCTCCCAAAACACATTTGTGTGTTACCTCTCCAAGCCTCTCCCAGTGAGAAACTGCACCTTATTCCCCAGCACTTACCAACAGCTCTCCCCTGACAAACCAAATCGATTATCCGTCATGGGAGAATAGGATCCAGGGGACCCAGTTCTGTAAGGATGAGGAATAGAACAGTTTGGGTTGGAAGGGACCTTCAAAGCTCAGCTAGTCCAAATGCAGTGCAATCCTCTGTGCTCCCAGTCCAGCTGCAGGGCCAAGAAGGCTCCATGGGACTGTGGTGGGTAAAAGCAGGCTGGAAACACCAACTCAATCCCATTGGCATTGAACAGCCACATCCATCTCTTTGCCAGACTGTGGGCCTTCTATAGCTTGATTATGTCTCTCCACCAAAGCCAGCCAGGAGGTAAGACCTGGGTGAAGTATTCCCTGTGGCTCCCTGTTGTTCTGGGGTTTGAAATGGCTCAAAGATGTCCGTATCACCTCTCTCTGCCTTATATACAATAATGCAAAATGCACTGTGGTTACAAATGAAACGCTCTGAAACCTTCTTGTCCCTGGTGTGTTTTATTGTGTGGATGGAATTATGGCACCTTCCCTCTTTGTGAGCGATGCCCTGACCTGGGACATGGTGAAGGATTTATGTGGGGTCACATCTCATCCCATGAGCTGGTTGACCACATATGCTGGTTTGCAAGGCTGATCTATGATCTGGAGCATCCTGTGAGGCAAGTGGGACGGGTGAAGGAGGCATGGGAAGCTTGTGCTGGCTTTGGCTTTGGGGAGCCAACCTCCAGCATCTTCCTGGAAGAGGTTGATGCCCATTTCATTTATAAACATGAACACCCAAACTGGACCCACTGAAAGCCAGGGGTGGCTGGAGAGGAGGTGGGTGGCTGGGAATGGGACAGAGGACAAGGATCCCACAGATTTTACCCTCCTGCTGCAGTGGGGAAGGCAGAAGGAGTTCACCCCATCCCTCTGCTCCGTGCATGTGCACACATCCCTGTGCAGATGTGCATTAGGATGGTCCTGGGCTGCTGGAATGTGAATGTCCAGATGCTGCACAGGACTTGACCCTGGCAGCTCTCAACTGAGGGCAAGACCCTTCCCCTGCTTGTCTCTGTTCCTCAAAAACCATGTAGACGAGGCCCTCAGTGCCATGGGTTAGTGGTGGCCTTGGCAGTGCTGGGGAATGGTTGGACTTGATGAGCTTAAAGCTCTTTTCCAACCTGATTGATTCTGATTCTATGATTTCTGGACTTGGCTCAAAGAGCAGCAAGCCCCTTTGGGTCTGGGTCTGTTTCTTCCCTAAAGAGAAGGTCTTATCCAGGCATCACCCAGAGTGACCCCAGGATTAATTCTCTGACACCTTTTTGGAGCTGTTCAACACCAAAAGGCTGTGTCCCGGGGATGCTCCAGTTATGCAGAAAGATTTGCTGGCGGGATTGGGGCTGTTTGTGCTTGGATCCCCAAATGCCTTTCCATTGCTTTGGCCCAGGAGACCCCCTCCACTGCCTCATGTTTTGGGATGGTGCCTGGCATCAGGACACAGGCGATGAGGAGACCTGAGTGTTCTGGGCTTCGTTTGAGGGTTCAAGCAGGCACCCTGAGCTGGCATTGTCCAAACCCAATTTGCCCAGCCCCATTGCAGCCTCTCATACCCACACATCAATGGGGAGCCCCAGAGGGGGACCAAGCATAGCACGAAGGCATGTTCCTCCTTGTTGAGGAGGAACAGGCAGAGGGGATGAGGGGACAGGTCTTGCCTGTGCATGGGGATGCACAAAAGTTAATAGCAAAATGTTCCCTGCTCAGAACACTCCTGCGATGTTTTTCCTATTATTCCTCAGCCTCCAAGCTCAACGCTGTGTGTAACTTCAGGCTGGAGTTATGAAGTGTGGGAGCTCCTTTGGGGACACCCTGACAACACCCCGTTGTGTTTCACATCGCCTGGGCTCAGCCCCACGAGCTGGAGGGCAGCGAGAAGAGGAGCTGGAACTCTGCCACCGCACAGAGGGGCTGAACTCCCTTAACCTCACGCAAAACAAAGCCCAGCTAAAAGAGCTGCACTGATTTTCCTCTTCAATAATGACAGCTTTCTATTCATTTGCTCAGAAACGAGAGGTTTCCACCCAAAAGGGTAGCTTGCAGCGAAGCGGTTCAAGGGGAGGGAGGTGGTGCAGGGTGAGGGGGATGAGGGTGGGAACGGGGTCAAGGCACTGCCATAAACCTGCTTTGTGGAGCTGCTTGGAGCCGTGTTTGTTGGTTTAACCCCTGTGGAGGGGGCCTGCGGTTGGTTTTGCTCATTACCTGCTGACAGGAAGGGAACACGTCTGGTACATGGAGCTGACCTAACAGGATGGTCTGTAAAGAAGAACATTGTGGCCTCCTGGCCCCCAAGTCCATCAATCTTCAGGTGGGAAGGTGGGGATAGGCCTGGCCTGGAGTGACACAACTCATTTCAGTCTTCACTTGAGGTCTGACCCTTTAAAACACTCCCAGATGCAGAATGGTGTTTGCTGGAATGTCCTTCCTGGTAGAGAGGGTTATGATGAGTGTAAAGGCTGCTCCATTGGCTCTGGAGCCCCTGGCCTGATTGCCTGAGCTTCCTATCAGCTCCTCCATGGATAGCCCCGTGCCATCACTGCCAGGACAGCCACCGGCCTCATCCCTGTGCTGCAGCCTGTCTTCCTCCCAGACAAGCCAAACTCCGTGGACTTAGGGGGTGATTTGAGTTGATCTGTGCATGGCTCTGCTCTGCATCAAGTGAGGATGGAGACACCCAAGCAATGGGGCGTGAAACTACCGTGTCTTCCTCTCTACCACGCATTAGCTTCCAGAAGGAAAATGAGCTTTTCTTGCCCCGTCTGCTTTTCCCATTCACATCCCAGCCTCCTCAAACAACCAATGCTTTAAACACGCTCTGCAGCACAGCAAACTCTCTCTTACCTTTGAGTGCAACTTGGTCTCTGCTTTGGCCTTTGGGCTGACTCCAGGGGGACCTCCAGGCTGCTCAGCTCCTTGGCACTAGGTGACAACAAGCATCTCTTGTGCTGCGGATGGCTTAACTCTGCCCTGGCCTCAAGTTTAGAGTGTTAGAGACTGTTTCTATCAAAGCCTTTGAGTCCTGCACAAGTCCCTGATAGGGTGAGGAGGGAGAAGTGAACCTTGACAAGGTTTTCAGCTGGAAAGATCCAGATCAGAACTACTCAAGGTGATTACTGGGTACCTAAAACTAATTTCTTGGTTTAATATTATCCAGGCGAAGTCAGTGTCTTATAGAATCATAGAATCATGGATAATAGAATCCCAGACTGGTTTGGCTTGAAGGGACCTTAAAGCTCATCCAGCTCCACCCCCTGCCCCGGGCAGGGACACCTTCCACTAGAGCAGGTTGCTCCAAGCCCCTGTGTCCAACCTGGCCTCGAACACTGCCAGCGATGGGGCAGCCACAGCTTCTCTGGGCACCCTGTGCCAGCACCTCAGCACCCTCACAGGGAAGAGCTTCTGCCTCAGAGCTCATCTCAATCTCCCCTCTGGCAGGTTAAAGCCATTCCCCTTGTCCTGGCCCTACAGGCTCTTGTGAGAAGGTCCCAGGCTTTGAACCAAATTAGTACCAAAACAAGGAGAGGTGCCTTGTGCCATCTTTCCATCAAGATCACAAGGTTTTAAGGCACAGAAAGGTCTCAGCCACCTCTGTCTCACTGTGGTTGCCATAGCATCTCCTCTCCTTGTCTTCAGCAATGTCTGCCCACTGAGTCTCAAGGACCATGTGCTGGGATGTGCACTGGGCTGTGGCCATATGGTCACCTTCAAATCACAGATCTATTTGGTTGATGACAACAGAAGTGTTCCTCAAAGCCATCTGCAACCAGACTTTACCTTCCCTTTGCTTTCCCTCACTCTTTGCGCTTTTACCCCTCTCTACTCCACCTTCACCTCCTTTCCTACTTGTGGTTTGCCACCAGTGTGTGCCCAGACCTCATCAAGGACTGCCAGCCCAGGAGAAGTGGAGAATTACAGCCTCACCACTTAGGAAAGCCCCAGCTCTTCCATAGCCAACCTTCCTCTCCCTCTTCGTCCTTCTCCTCAGAACATGTGTGAAAGGAATTCATCTCTTCTCCTACCTCCTGATGATGGGACCTTTTGGTGGTTTTCTCTGGAAACAGCATAATCCCATGTTTATGAAAAGCATGAAGCCAGGGCACTTAAACTGGATCCAGTGCCTGGCTCTGTAGCGCTGGAGGAGGCAGCAGCCGTTTTATCCCCTTTTGCTTTGTCCTTTGGAGCATGCTCAAGGTTGTGCTTCTGTCAGAAGCAAATAAAGACAAATAGGATTTGGTGGATATGGAAAAGGGGAAAAAAACCCTCTTGAACAAGCACAAGATTTACAACTGCTGTTTGCCAATGAAAACACAGTGGGGAGAGTCATCTGCTTGCAATGTAGATGGCTGTAGGCTGGAAAACAAAGCCTGAATTGATTGTCTTCCTCTATAGTCAACAGAGAACAATTGGCACCTGTGGGGATGAGTCACTGCAGCTGAAGACACCGGCTCAGAGTGGTGGGATGGGTCTGTCCTGGGATGTGGAGCTGCCCCATGGCTCTGGAGGGACAAGGAAGGTCATTGGTGTGGCTTTGTGGTCTACCTCTTCAGTGCTGGAAGCTGGGCGAGATGCCACCAAGGTCTGGTGGAGCTGCCCATCCCTTCTTCATCCCCCCAGGGACTTTGAGCAATCTGGAGCCAGGCGCCTCAAAACCATTGCTTTTTTAGAAATTATGCAATCTGGAGAAAAGAAAAGAGAAGAACAATATAAAAGCTGGTTTTTTTCATTTCTTTTCCTGGCTGGCTGAGTAAGCAGGGATTTGAAATTCCAAGATTTTATTTTCAGCAAAAAACCTAAAAATATAAATATTTTTGCATGAGAATTGCCATTCTGACATTTCCTTCAACTCCAGCACCAGCTTTGTTAAGAAATACCAGAAAACACAACTGTCATGGGCAATGGAGGCAGCTGGTATCACCTTCCTCATGGCTTGACCACAGGAAACCATGCAGTGATGTTGGAGACCTCTACTAAATCTCAAAAGGTTCGTAAAGAATGAAACCTTGAAAGGATAATCCCGTCCCTCCTACCTCTCCGACCCATCTCAACCAGGAGATGGGGGGAATTAGCACAAAGTGGGGACCTGTCCCAAGTGTAGAGGCCATTCTGGGCAACCTCAGCCCACAGGGATGCCTGAGAGGGACTCTTTATCAGGGACTGTAGCGATAAGACAAGGGGTGATGGGTTTAAACTGAAACAGGGGAAGTTCAGGTTGGATATAAGGAAGAAGTTCTTCCCTGTGAGGGTGCTGAGGCGCTGGCACAGGGTGCCCAGAGAAGCTGTGGCTGCCCCATCCCTGGCAGTGTTCAAGGCCAGGTTGGACACAGGGGCTTGGAGCAACCTGCTCTAGTGGAAGGTGTCCCTGCCCGGGGCAGGGGGTTGGAACTGGATGAGCTTAAGGTCCTTTTCAACCCAAACCATTCTATGATTCTATGGAGACTCCTTGTAGGAAGAGATTAGAAGATGTAGGCTTGTTTAGCTCAGCAAGAAGCAGACTCAGAAGACTCTGTCTGACAACCACAAAACAGACTGGAGTAAACCCCAACCAAGGAGAAGAGCTAAAAGATAATGTTAACATAGAGATATAATAGAGAGAATATGACTGTGGAGACATTCAGGCTCTTACTGCATCTAAAGCATCAGTTAAGGTCTCATTGGGTCTTGACCTTCCCTCAAGGTTGGACCCTCCTCTGTGATGCTTCATCTTCCCATGCCTCAGGCTTTCCACCACAAAAGGTTTGCTGCTTGAGGCTCAGCTGTGATCTGTAAAAGCCCTCAGCTCCTGCTGGGTTCACCCAGTGTACTAGGATCTGCTTTTTAGCTGCTCAACAGCTCCAGCTGCCAGTTTTCCTTTCAGTGTCCCTGGATGCTCATGACTGCAAAGGGAAGATGTTCTGCTGAACATGGACGCCATAAATCACCACAAATCCGGTCCCAGGCATGCAACAGGGTTGAGTAAAAGCAAATTTAACTGTGTGCTCACCTCCTTCTAGCAAAGCAGAACCCATCGGACCCTTCCAGTCTGAAAACCATCACAGGGAGGTTGAGGTGGCTGTGACTGATTGCACTGGGACCAGCCCCACTGTCGTTATTACACCCAAACTGAAAGGCCATGGAGAACTAAGGGACTTGGAGGGGTTTAGCCTCGAGAAGAGAAGGCTCAGGGGGGACCTTATCGCTCTCTGCAACTGCCTGACAGGAGGATGGAGCCAGGAGGGGGCTGGTCTCTGCTCCCAAGGAACAAGGGATGGGACAAGAGGAAACGGCCTCAAGCTGCACCAGGGCAGGTTTAGATGGAGCTGAGGAACAATTCCTTCCCCAAAGGGTGCTCAGGCATTGGAACAGGCTGCCCAGGGCAGTGCTGGAGTCACCGGCCCTGGAAGGGTTCCCTCAGTGCCATGGGTTAGTGGCGGCCTTGGCAGTGCTGGGGAATGGTTGGACTTGATGAGCTTAAAGGTCTTTTCCAACCTGGTTGATTTTATGTTTCTAGGGTGTCCTCAAAATGAAAATGTGCAACTGAATAAGAGCTGTTTGCAGCTATTCTTATTTTAGCCAAATCAAACATGCTACTGACATTATTATTTCATTATTATAATTATTATTATGGTTATTATAATTGTTATCATTATTAGTGCAACTACTAATATTCTTTCCTATATTTTCCATCTGAAAAATGAGGATAAAGCAGTCAGACCAAACCTCTCTCTTGCCCAGGCAGTCCTTGCTCTTCGTATGGTACTTGATCAGCTTTTCCAACTGCAGCTGAAATTATTTCATCAAGAAAAAAACCCCAAAGGATATGAACTTTAAACCTCACTTCACATTGGCCAAACAGTAAACTCAACATTTCTCTCAGTGAAGTGAAAAACAGGATTGAAAACCCCCTCAAATACCGGAGATTCAGATTGACTGGAAAAGAATAAATAACAATAAGATAAACTCCCACTTAATAAAATCACAGCTAAACTTTAGACTTGATTAAACTTCTTTAAACCATTATAAACTTTAACAGGGATAACTCAAAATGGTAATGTTCTAAGCAAAACGTTTCAAAACCCTTTACAAATTGCTTGCAGGCAAATTCTGAAATAAAAGGAAATGGTTGAAAGTTTCAATTTTTGTTAAAATATTTTTACTTTCTCTGTTCCCATTTGCCAAAGCTGTGACCGGCTGCATTATTTAGGGTAATATCTGAGGATTCAGCACTGATTGAATGATGCTACAGCACTTTGGTGGCAAGGGGAAGCCACAGCTCTTCTCATTTCAATATCTCCTCTGGCAAGTTAAAGCCATTCCCCCTAGTCCTGTCCCTACATCTCTTGTCCAAAGCCCCTCTCCAGGTTTCCTGGAGCTCCTTTAGGCACTGGAGCTGCTCTAAGGTGTCCCCTTGAGGAGCCTTCTCTTCTCCAGGCTGCCCCAGCCCAGCTCTCTCAGCCTGGCTCCAGAGCAGAGCTGCTCCAGCCCTCGCAGCATCTCTGTGGCCTCCTCTGGCCTCGCTCCAACAGCTCCACGTCCCTCTTGTGCTGTTGCCTCAGAGCTGGACACAGGGGGACAATCCCCTCCCTCAACCTGCTGCTCATCTGCTCTTCAGCTCCAGTTCAGGGTGTCCTTCTGTCCCCATCCCATAAGCCTGGTGGAGCAGGAGGGCATGGGCTAGCTGTGGACTTGCAAATCTTGCTTCCCACTTTCCTACCAGAACCACCCAGTCGACTCAATGGCAAGGGAAAAGCTTGGTCAATTTTGGCAGCAAGAGAATGAGAACAAAGCAAAGGAGGGGATGAGGATGGACAAGGAAAGAGGAGGTTTGTTGCCGACAGAGTTAAACAGTTGAGACCTTCCCAGCACCTCCTCACCAGCCCATTCCAGCACAGTAAATCATCCAAACCTTGACGGGAAGAGAGTTGCCAACTTGGACAAAAGACTAATTGCCACGATAGGAGTCCAGTTGCTCCAGCTGGGATTTGGGGTAATGGAAGTTGGGTCTGCGTTTACATGAATGGTGTGCCAAGTTAATGCATGAATGAAGATCTGCGCTGAGCTCCTTTATGAGGTCCATGTTCCTGCTGATGGCCTGCCAACACAACTGGCACCCGGACCTCCAAAAGGAGAGCTGGGGGGCCCTGAACCCTGGTGTGTTTTACAGGAACAATAGAACTCCCTAATGAAGAAAAGAAAACGTATACCCATCGCTTTGATCTATGTGAAAGCCACGCACACACGTCTTGTTGGCTCCTGGAAGAGGACCTAGAAGAGGGAAACCGCTGAGGGGCTGGTGGAGGAAAGGGTTTTTTCCCTTGGTAGCAAAAAGGTACTGTGAAGAGGAGCAAAATATTGCTGGAGGAAGATAAAAAGGGGCAGATACCACCCAGGACAGACCCTGCTGCTGCAGGCGGTGGTTGCAGCCTTGGGAAGACCTTGTGGTGCTTCCCACTGGGTCAGGAGGGAGCAGGAGGTGGTCTGTGCCCCTCCAGTGTCTGAGCTTTGTTTGGGAGGTGGAGATCCATGACCTGAGGTGTGGAAACAACAGGAGACAGCAGAAGAAGCAGGGAGAGGAGAATCCCCTGGGATGCTCACCTAGGGCAGGAACAAGGCCTGGCTCAGCGCTCCCATCCCCAGTCTGAAATGATATGAGAGGTTGGGTGTCTGGTTACCATTAGCTGCTCCATGGTCTAATAAGAACAAATCCATTTCTGTATGGTTTAATTTCCAACAAAAATCATCTTTGTTTTCTTTCTTTCCTCCCCTTCCCTTCACTTTTCCCTTCCCTTTTGCCTTCCCCTCTTTTCCTTTCCCCTTCCTCTTTTTCCCTTTCTCCTTCCCCTTCTTCACTTTCTCTTATCCCTCTTTGCTTTCCTCTTCCCTTTCACATTTTCCTTCTGCTTTTTACCTTTCTCCTTCCAATCCCCTTTTTCCTTTTCCCCTTCTCTTTCCCTTTCCCTTTCACCTTCCCCACCCCTTTCCTTTTTCCTTTCCTCTTCCCCTCTTTTTAAAGACCCTCTCCCAACATCTGTAGCCCAAAGAGAACAGCTCTGGGTCAGTTTGTGGGAACCAGGATGGGTGACCAGACTCAAGAAGAATGTGATGGGCAGAGGGTCAGGCCCCGCAGAGCAAAGTGCTCTTTCAAGCTCCTGGGGCCCGGTGATTGCACAAGACCACAGCTTTGGTGATGTGCTGAAGATGTTTCTGCCAGTTCTTCACCTTTCCCAGGACTGCAGCACCACTGGTTGTCGCTGGTGGCTTCTTCCCTTTGCCTTGTTGCTTCTCTTCATTGCTTCAGTGTTCAAGACCAGGTCGGACGGGGCTTGGAGCAACCTGGTCTAGTGGAAGGCGTCCCTGCCCATGGCAGGGGGTTGGAACTGGATGATCTTAAGGTCCTTTCCAACCCAAACCATTCTATGATTCTAGGATTCATCCAGGGGATGGAGCAAACCTGTTGTCATGCCAGGGAGGGTAGTTCCAAGACCCTCACCAGGCCACTGGCTTTGTTTTCCACATCTATCATGGTCCACTTTTCAGCATGGGAGTGGTCTGGAACACGTGAACCACTGCTGGGTTTGTGCTCATTTTTTTGTGCCCATTTTACCATCTGGGTTGGTGTTCTGTCTGTCGGGTCTGCACGAAAACATTTCATAGCCTGAGTGATCGTGACAGCTTGACTGCTGTGGGATGCCAGGGCTCTCTGTTACCTCATGTTCTGCCAAAACGCAGCTCAGCAGCTTCTCAGCTGCTCATCACCAGGAGCTAGCAGGGTCTAACAGGGACACAGCTCACCTTGTCTGGTCTCCAGCTCTTAAATACTTCTGAAAGCAGATTTGACTTGACCCCAAATATGCAGAATGTGACTACACAATCCATCCATCACTACAGATGACAAAACACCCTTGCTGGCTTGACCATGCTGGGAATGTACTTCGCTGTCATGATCCAGCCATCCCCATGCTCTGTGTGTGGTACCCATGGAGGTACCACCTCCCTGATGGGCTGGGCTGTGGTACTGAGCGCAAGCACTACAAATGGGATTCCCACTGTTTCCCACTGGAAACATGCTGGGAGCACATGGATATCTTCACTGGAGGGGTCAAAGAGTAAATGGCAGCTTGCAGAAGAGCCTCCAAGTCTCTGAACTCATTTATGGCTCCTTGGAGCAGCTCAGGCTCACGAATGATGAATTCCCCCCATCCCTCCTGGAGGGAAAGCCTCAGCCACTGCCAGGCAAAACACTGGGATTTTCTGGGTTCTTCGTCCTTTTTTTCGGTAACAAATTTACTGAAAATTTGGTAAAATACAGACTTTTTGTGAATCGAGTTTGGTGTCACCAGACTACTTAAAAATGAACCAAGAAAAGACAAAGAAACCCAGTTGAAAATGTGGAATCACTTTGCTTCAACCTTTTTGGGAACAAAACATTTTGATGTCCTGATGTGAAGCAAGTCCCTGTTTTGAAATTTCCTCCAAGTTATTTTAAGAACACTAAAGAAGAAATGAAGAAAAAGCTGTCCTGAGATTGAAAGGAAAACATTTCATTTCTAGGAGAATTCATTTGAAAGAGTGGGGGTTTTAGAAGGGCTGCTGAACTGGAAAAATCATTATTTGTTTGACTTGCCTTGTTGTCCCTGTGGGAAAACCCAGGCCAGGGACATGAATCAATTCATCCAGCGACTGTCAGAGCTGGGACTTGAGCTCATGTTGTCAAAATCCTTGTTAAATACATCAGCTGGGAATATAGGGTTTTGATCCATGGATTAAGCTCGGAGGTGAGGCATTGCCCTGCTGTCCTCACCAGGCTGCTTGGCGCATCTTGCTCTTCAGCTCTTTGGGGTGAATAGAAACCCCTGAGGTCAAGCTGTGTCATCCGAAATTTGGGGGGGTCCGTTCTGCTCTCCTGCCTCCTTATATTGTAATAGTAATAGTAGTAGTAGTAATAGTAACAATACTACTAATACCCTGAGGTTTTTAATCCATGATTAAAAATCTGTTAATCGTTTCCATCCCATTCACTAACTAATAATAATAATCATCAGTATCATACTGATGGGTCTGGGGCGTTGGCTTTGGCCTGTGTGGTAGTGGGGATGTTCCAGAATTCAATGCAACCATATAGCACATTAGGGAATGTTTCTTTGATCTCCCCCAGCAGTTTTGATGGGAGCCCTGTGATGAGGTGACCCCCTCCATCCCCCAGCATCGCTTTTCCCCCCCATTGCTTTAAAAATGATGCAGAGGAATCCCAGACTGGTTTGGGTTGAAGGGACCTTAAAACTCATCCAGCTCCAACCCCCTGCCACGGGCAGGGACACCTTCCACTAGAGCAGGTTGCTCCAAGCCCCTGTGTCCAACCTGGCCGTGAACACTGCCAGGGATGGGGCAGCCACAGCTTCTCTGGGCACCCTGTGCCAGCACCTCAGCACCCTCACAGGGAAGAACTTCCGCCTTATATCCAACCTACATATATATTTTAACCTGGTTTTCTAAGGAGATCAATCTTAGGCTGTAGCTTAGGCTCTCTCAGATGTGGGAGCCAATGTCCTCACTGAGGTCCTTGGGGATGCTCAAGGGGAAATTCAGTTCTGCACCCACCACGGGTAGATTATGAATGGGAGGAACCAGCCCAGCAGCCCCTGTATTAGTGAGTGTGATATTAAAGTCAGCATATTTCACACATCATTCTGGAACGTGCCGCGGTCTCTGGGTTTTAATTGGGAATGCTGTGTGAATATTGTGGAGATGGGAAAAGGTGTGTGTTTTGGCCTTTGAGAAGGTGTGGGAGAGAACCTGAGATCTCATGGGAAACCTACGAGCTGGACTTCTCTGCTCAAGCTACCAGTAACAAAGTGGGTATGAGCAAGCTGTGAACAGGCTTCACTGGGTTCATTCACACCTCTTAAACCCCTGTTTCTGGGCTGTTGCACCCTCTGCTTACAATCACCAGCTCACATTTTCAAGGTACATTTGCCACCATGAGGGCAAGAAACACGAAAAGTAGCACAGTCTGTGGGCAGGGAAGTTTTAAAGCATGTGAAAGTCCTCAAACTACAGAGTTTAAATGTTCTTAGTCCAGTCACTGGGTAGGGAAATGGGAGTTATCTATATATAGGGAGAAGCTGCGAGGGCTGTGGCAGCTCTGCTCTGGAGCCAGGCTGAGAGAGCTGGGCTGGGGCAGCCTGCAGAAGAGAAGGCTCCTGAAGGGGAGACCTTAGAGCAGCTCCAGTGCCTAAAGGGGCTCCAGGAAACCTGGAGAGGGGCTTTGGACAAGGGCCTGTAGGGACAGGCCAAGGGGAATGGCTTTAACCTGCCAGAGGGGAGACTGAGATGAGCTCTGAGGCAGAAGCTCTTCCCTGTGAGGGTGCTGAGGCGCTGGCACAGGGTGCCCAGAGAAGCTGTGGCTGCCCCATCCCTGCAGTGTTCAAGGCCAGGTTGGAGTGTGAGTAGAAATGGCTTGAGAGCGTGCATCAGGAAAACTGCTATTTGTAAGCCAAAGATTTTGATAGCTCAAGTACTTTGCTGCAAGCTATGGCTTACCTTCCCTTTGGTATCTGCTACCCTTATGACTGCTGTTCCTCCACTCAGATGCTCTACCCATTTGCAATTTGGGGAAGAAGAGCTCCACCTCCAAACTTGTAGAGGCTCTTGCTCTAGTGACATTTGGTGCTGGGTGGCCCTGAAGCCAATACATTTAATTCATACACTTCTCAATGAAATAAATCTCAGGAAAGAGGCAGCATTTTGAGACAGATCAGCAATAGGCAGCATTTCTTAGATGGCAGAAATCTCCAGCAATGACTGTTTGATGGGCTGTCTTTTATGGTGTGTTTATTTGATTTTTAACCACAAATATATTTGTAATGTCCTAAACACAGGCTTATTTCCACTGCTGCATGGTAGTTGCCCTCCAGTTGAGTTCATTCATGTTATTCTATTCTAGAGCTCTTAGATGCTCTAACCCAAGTCAAAGCTCTCCCAAGTGCTTGGTGCAAGATCCAGACCTCAAAGAGCTTGCAGGTCCACCCAGAGGAGACAGAAGGAGAAGAACCAAGGCAATAAGGAGCAAGGGGACTTGACAGTGGTCATTCAGCACAATTAGCAGCAAAGATGGTGCAAGCCTTCTGAACGCCTGGCCTGTTTCCCTCTGCAGCAATCAGATAGCTGACGTTAACACCATGATAATGAGAACTGAGCTGTCAAGTCATTCCCAACACCCAAAAATATCACCTCCCCAGAGGCTGGGATGAAGCAGCAAACCATCCATCATGTTAGCACATCTAGTCCCAGCTCCTCTTGGCGCTGGGGAGCACGGTAAGGGTGGAAAGTTTCACAGCTCTGGCTCCAGTGTGTAGGGGGGTGGTGGTGGCACATCTGGATGCACTTGGGGCTGGTGCAGTGGCAGCTGGTTGAGGCGCAGCCACCAAACCCAGTAGGTCACCCCTTATCTGGAACCAATTTCTGAAGGATTCTTATGCATGAATTTGAGACCAAAGTCTGCTTGGCACCTTCTCTCCTGGTTTCCCCTTACAGCTGGGCTTCAGTTCCTTACACAGGCTGGTCCCCAGGAGGCTTAAAAATAGATGCTGTAAAAAGAGCTGCATGCGGCTCTTCCAAGGGCTTTGCTGAAGGGAAAGAAGGGAAATCTGCTCTTCTTGGAGCACGGAATGGGAGAAGTTGCTGTGGGAAAGAGGTGGGAACAGACTGTGCTTCCCCGTGTAAACCCCATCCCTGCCAGCTCGAGAGGTGCTGGCAGTTCCTTGGTACAACAGCTGGGAGACAGGCACCCAAAAGCAGATACGTGGCCAAGCAGAACATGGCGCAGATATAGAAGAGGAGCTTAGTTTGTGCAGCCAGACTCGGTTTATGTCAAAATAGCCGATTTGTAAGATGGAAACTGCTCAGGTTTCTCATGACACAGACTCCTTAGCACCAAAAATAGGTCGTTTCACCCAGTTTTAAACATCTACAGGGCAGATGGTCCCATGTGAACTAGTTCCCTGGGCTCCTCCTCCAGCCACTCTAACCATCACTCCAGAGGTGATGCATCCTGATGTGATTGAAGAGTCCAGTCACCATCACATGAAGCTCACCAGATCCACAGCATCAGCAAGCCCTGAGCATCACCTCAGTCGCAGGAGCAGCTCCCTAAGTCATACTTGTACCCAAGTACCATTTTAGGAGCAGGGGACTGGACTCGCTCCAGCAGCTCCACGTCCCTCTTGTGCTGTTGCCCCAGAGCTGGATCAGGACTGCAGGGGGTTCTCCCCAGAGCGCAGCAGAGGGGCAGGATCCCCTCCCTGAGCTGCTGCTCACGCTCTGGGGGTGCAGCCCAGCACATGGGGGGGTTCTGGGCTCAAGCACACACTGAAGCCAGGTCATGGGGAGCTTCTTGTCACCCAGTACCCTCAAGTTCTCATCTCAAAACCTTCATCCAACAGCCTGTGTTGATAGCAGGGGTTGCCTGACCCAGGTGCACCTTCTACGTGGTGACCCTGTGTAATTGCTCCACATGATACTGAGCATCTTTTCAAGCCTTTGCTGCTGCTTCTGTGATGATGTTGCTCTTCATACCCCAACTTATAGTCTTGAAGATGGATCAGGATGGTCAGGACTGGCTTGTATGCAGGTCAGGCATAGACAGTTTCCAGACCAAGGGTATGACATATGACTGGGACCTCTTTCAGGCTCAGATATTCCCCGTTTCCCAAGTTCTGTGGCACGAGTCCTATGGGTCCAAGTAATTCAGTGTTTCGGTTTATGGGTTACGCGGTAAGGGAAGTTCATCACCACAACACAAGGGGGACACAGATCCATTCTCTAGTGAGGGGGTTGTAACATGATTAGGTGGAATACAGGAAACCCCAGAAATTTCATTGCAGACAAGACTTTCCAGTAGCTGTTCTTCAACTGTTCCTGCCAACACATTCACCCATGGAGATGGAACGCAAAATCACCCTCGATAAGTGGATTTTATATAGATATTGGAATGCAAATCAAACTGTGCAGAAAGTCTCTAACCTACATTACCCTAAGGGCTGAGAGTTACATGGCTGCTGGAGACAGCACAAGAGAAACATCCTTTCAAATCGCTATCATCCCAGATGAGATATTACCAGTTCTTCAGTGCTCCTTGTAAATCTTTTTGCCTCTGGAAACGAGCACAAAAATCCAGCCAGCATTTAAAGTCTGTGGCTTGGTAGATACTGCCAGAGGAATGGGAAAAATGGCACACAGAGAGAAATCCTTCTCTCCTGAGAGAAGATTAGAGATAGATTTCACCAGAATGGAACAAGCAGGAGCTGTGGGAGGAGATGTCCCAGGCAAGGCCCATGGGTTTACTGGTAACTCACTGGGAGTCCCAGTAAAGCACAGTGTGGAACACACCATAGCAACAAAACCAGCCCTATCTGGCTGTTGCCAGCTGGGTTTCATCCAGGGACTCATTTCAGCTCTTCAGGCTTTGGGACAATCCCTCTCAGAGCTTCTGAACAAATGACCTCCCAAGTGATAGTATCTTCTGAAAGAGATCATCTGCCATGAGCCCGCTGAAAGTGTTTTTAGGCATCACAAGACTGATAGTGTATCTTTCCACACAACCTTTGGGTTGTGATGCTTGGTCCTCCAGGTCCTCACCTGCCCACGCCACAGGAATGAAGACCCTTTGAGGGACACATGAAGCAGCACAGACTGGATGCTAGAAAGCCAGTGGTTGATACATCTGGAATGGGGTTTTGTGATGTGGTGCTTGAAATAGCAGAGACCACTGGTCCTTCTGAGACCAGTGTCCTTCCATTGCTGTTCCTCTAGGACATCCACAGGGTTTGCGTAGGCTGTTTTCACCAGATCCAACGTGGATCTGATGGCCTAAATCCCACAGCAGTCTTCAGATACAAGCTTTCATGCTTTGTAGGGTACCTTTAAACTCAGAGCAAGGGATGCTTTGATCAAATCCCAATGGATAATACAGGGATTTCTTCTGGAAAGGACCCATAACCATACTCTTTGCTTCACATCAGCCCTGTGTGACGTCCTTATGAACTGGGCAGGCCCAGAGCTGGCTTCTGAGGCTGCTCATGGAGGGAATTCATGTCAGCCTGGCCTTGAGTCTGCTCAGGGGCATCACTTTACATCAGCCCTGGTCTTACAATCTGCTTTTGGTCACAATGAAAGGCGAAATACTGGACTAAAAGACATTCAGTTTGACAAACACATCCACACTTACCTTTATGTTGCTTCAGATCCTGGTGTCCAAAAAATGAGGCTTCAGGTACGAGGGATTCTTTTGGAATATTGATCCAACTACATGGAGTGCTTCAGTTTTCTCATTTTCTAAAAGCATCGGGAGACTTATATTCACATCGGATGGTAGAATGGTTTGGGTTTGAAAGGACCTTAAGATCATCCACCTCCAACCCCCTGCCACGGGCAGGGACACCTTCCACTAGAGCAGGTTGCTCCAAGCCCCTGTGTCCAACCGGGCCTTGAACACTGCCAGGGATGGGGCAGCCACAGCTTCTCTGGGCACCCTGTGCCAGCGCCTCAGCACCCTCACAGGGAAGAGCTTCTGCCTTATATTCAACCTGAACTTCCCCCGTTTCAGTTTGAACCCATCACCCCTTGTCCTATCACTACAGTTCCTGATGAAGGTCCCTCTCCAGCATCCTTGTAGCCCCCTTCAGACTCTGGAAGCTGCTCTGAGGTCTCCATGCAGCTTCTCTTCTCCAGGCTGAACAGCCCCAACTTTCTCAGCTTGTCTTCGTACAGGAGGTGCTCCAGCCACTGATCATACTCATGGCCTCCTCTGGACTTACTCCAACAGCTCCATGTCCTTCTTATGTTGAGGACACTGGAACTGCACGCAGTGCTGCAAGTGGGGTCTCATGAGAGCAGAGGGGACCCAGCAAAACCCCTTGAAGCCACCTGAAGTCTCTGCAAGGTGGCATCATTACCTGTAACAGGGGAAGAGCTTAAGGCTACTGAGTGCCCCCAGGATTTCTCAGCACAGCTACACTTTCTGTCCAGTTTGCTCTTGCAAAGGAGAGCTGCTGATTTGGAGTTAAAATGATGAGCTCTAATGATGCCAAGAAGCAACTGAACCCCCAGAGCAAACACCCTCTCCTCTCTTCCCTCCCAAAGCTTTTTCATCTCCCTCTGTTTATTCCTTCCTGATGAATGTTCATTAGCAGCATTGTTAGCAGCTGTTGGCAAAGGCCATTGTTTGTCAATTTGCAGCAGGGGCTTGAAGATGGGAATGAAAAGCAATGCCTGGCTTTGATTTAAATCATAGCCATAAGGCATCTGTGCCTCTGGGTACAGTAGGTAGTTGTTGGTGTAGAGGGTTTAAGTTTCAAAACAGGCTCATGGTGCAGCAAGCTTTGGAGGCCTGCTTGCAATTTTATCCCCCTTCATCCCCCCAGAAAAAGAGAAGAATGTGCTCTCAAAGTAATTGTGATTTCATATGAAAGGCCAGATCCAGCCCAGACAACCTGTGGCAATGGGTATCTTTAATTGTGTATGGTAATGGAGTTTTAAATGTGTTCCTTTTCCCTTCGCTCCTTTTCCTTTTCCCCTGAAGGGTTGTAACTTGTGAATACTCACAGTTGGATACCATGGTAATCCGGCCCATTTTGGAGCCTGGGTGCCATTCCCTGCTGCTTCATAAATACCTGTTGCAAGGTAAATTATGGGGTAAACTTGCTCAAGAGGCATGTTGAGATAATTTCCACCTTCAGGCTGTTTCCCATGCCCTGAGCATGACCTTTGGGAAGAGGAAAGAGGAAATAAGGGGAAGAAAAAGGAAAAAAGTAAGAGAATAATAGAGAGAAAACCCCAGCTTTTCTCCTAATAAAATGAGTGAAATATTAAGTCATCATGGAACATCATGTTAAGCAGGCTTGCTCAGGACTGGCTTCATCACTGATGGAGCTTAGGATGGTTTTGAGGTCTGTGTGTTCGTGTATTAATGCTTCATCCTGTACTGCCCCTGCCTTAAAAAATAACCCAAACCTCAAAGAATAAATTAAATGGAAGTGCTGGAAAACAACCTGCTCTAGTGGAAGGTGTCCCTGCATCTGGCAAGGGGTTGGAACTGGATGAGCTTTAAGGTCCCTTCCGACACAAACCGCTCCGTGATTCTATGATTCTATTGTTCTATGATTCCACCTCTTTCCTTCGTGAAGGCACAGTCAGTGTTCCACATCTCCCTGCATGAGTCATGAATCCACATCCCATTTTAGGCCCTGACTTTGCCACCAGGGAACTGAAATCCAACAGCGCTCAGTGCCATGCTCCAACCTCATTCCTACACCGTTAAGGTACTCATGCATGTAAATTATGCTTGAAGATAGAGATCATGCCCCCAAATCACTTGGGGCAATAGGCACAGAGGAGCAGAGCATAGGTGAGCCTCTCCTTAAGGATCTTTCGTATGAACGGTCTTGCAATGCTTAAGAAAAACTCCAGATCTGAGACAGGTTTAACAAGGAAGCTATTTATAGCCCTGCAATAGCACAGCCATGGTTGGGGATCGTCTGTTCCTGCTGCATTTTGCCTTTAAAAAACCAGAACCTCTTTCTATCTGTGCTTCTATCTGGAATTTGATTTTTTGGCTAAAAAGGCGGGTTTCTTGACAGTGTTTTAATGCTTACTTGACCTAAATCCAACTTCACTTCATCTTGGCTTCCTCAGCAAGAGTTTTACCCTCTCTGCTCTGTTTTCTATGGTTTCTATGCCCTGACACGACCCCCATTAATTGCACTTTGTCTGAAGACAAGAGCTCCTCTGGCTTTTTTCACCTTTTTCCTCTCCAAACCTCTGTTTCTGGGCTCATAATTTTTTACGAGTGAAGTGATTTCTCGTGCCTAATTTGCCAGCTCCAGTCGTTATTTCCATGGTGGGATTTTATGGCCAGGGAAGGTAAACAAATAACATTTGTTGCCATATAGGCCACAGTCCCCCTGCCTGTTTTAGTCTTTACCTCCGAGCCTGGCTTCTGTTTGTCTCATGTCCCGTGGCCATGTGGAAGGGATGTTGATGCCGAAATGTTTCCACTTGCTTCTTTGCTGGTGCTGCACACAGGCAAGGTGTGTACTTGTGAATGGAAGGAAAACATGAGTTATTTTGGGGCAAAGCCTCCACATTTGGGGATTAACCTGCTTTATGAGCACTGTGCCCTTTCTGGTGTGAGAGCGATGAGCCTGGGATGCTCTGTGCCACCCGGACCACCTCATCTCTGACCAGCTGTAGGTGATAACCAGCATGGGTTAAAGGCATGAATTCCTTCTGTCTCCTACTCCTTCTCTGCTTTTCCCATGGAATCTTTCTTCCAGGCACTAAAGCTCTTCTCCTTTTGCACAAGAGTTTAGCCTGGAAGGGTGTTTTCCATCATCCAAAATCAGAGAGGCTCCGGGTTGTCCTCAATGGGAGCTAGGTTCAGCTCTTGGCTCTGCCATCCCTGCTCTTTTCCTGACCTATCGTGCAAGGAACATACTGTTTAGGTTCATTGCAGCTAAACAAAAAGGCTGGATAAGCCAGTTTAATGCCACTTAATCCGGTGGAAATACAGCCATTATTGTCACATAAAGAGCACGTTCAGCTCCCGTCATGCTGCCATCAGAAAGCTTTCAGGCAGGGAATTTTCAATGCTATGATTAAGGAAAGAGAGGAAAAAAAAAAGAAGGAAAAATCCATCATTTGCTGCTGTTACAGCATCTTGAATAGGTTTTTTGGAGTGACTGATACGTCCAAGAATCTCCTGTCTAACCACAGCCCTTTTCACATTTCATCTGCCTATGATTTCTGGAGGGTTTGGCATTTACACTACAGCATTTTGGACTCTGGCTGTTGTAATGCAGTGGTGAAGGTAATAGGCTGTGCACAAGGCTGTGTGCCACCATGGGAAACATGCCATTGCAAGCAGGAATGCATCCCAGGTACCATGGCTTGATGACCTTGGTGTACATCTGTGGAGCCCCTTGCACTGTCTCAGAGGTATAGGACAAGGATGCTGAGCCAGAATCAGGTGCTTCCCGTCATTTTGGCAGGAGGAAGAAGCTGGAAAGACTTAATTCCCCAGAGGATCCCAACTGGATGGGTCCAGTGGTCCTTGAAATAATCCTGTCCCCAGTTCCACGGGATCAACGATCCCAGAATTCAGGGCTGCTTTTGGGAATCATAGAATAGGTGGGTTGGAAGACACCATCACAGGTCATCTAGTTCCAATCCAATCTAAATGCCCACCTTTTAGACTGCCAAAATTATTCCAAAATTTTGTCATTCCTGCTCACTGTACCTCTTTCTTTCAGCTGAGAAAACGCCAATAACATTTTTCCTTCTCCTCTGCCTCTTTATTTGGTGTTTTAGTTCTGGTTTACCAGCCAGGGACTTTGGCTGAGGAGTTTATCCAACTTTATTGCCTTGGAGGTTCCAGACAGCCAGAACAGCAGCTCTGGTCTGAGTGGGAGCTCTGAATAGAGACAAAGGGCAAAATTTGACATTACAGAGCAGCCAAACCTCTAATTTCTTATTCTTTTCTTAGTTTTATTCTCTTTTCAAATACTTGATTGTCATATGCTGTTGAAAGCATTTTCTGAGCTGTTTCCCTTCCTTTACCTCCACCTTTCATATCTTTGTAGCTCTTAGCTTCTAACGCTGCATCTTCTTCCACCCCCTGGTCCTCCCCTGCCATTCCAGTGGTTTCCCACCATTCCTTCCCACTCCATGTAGGTGCCACAGCCATGGGTGGGTTTATTTGCCCAGCCAGTGAAGAGCAACAAGAGGAGTTCACAGTGCTCCCAGGTTAGGTGTATGCAGCTAGGGCTTCTCCCTTCTGCTGTGGGGTTAAAACTAGCCTGTGCACTCCTAGTAAGGGGAGAGCCTGGTCCAGCTTGGAGTATCCTGCTTGCAAATCAAGCAACAATGGGAAAAATCAGCCTTCCTGAGAGAAGCAGCCATGGACACAGGTTGTGTGCAAGAGTTTGTGCAAATGCCCAATTCTGAAGCAGGTTGAGAATGTTCATTTTCTTCCAAGCAATGGTGGAGTTGATCTATAGCACCCAGAGATAGGTGAATAATGGATCTTTCTCTTCAGCAAATGACCTGAAAACTTGAGGCCTGGAGTAGATGAGGAAATGTGATTTTCTGGTGTGGAAAACAAAGAATCTTTGGTGTGGAAAACAAAACAAAACAGGAAAAGAAAACCCGTGTGTGTGTGTGTGTGTGTGTGTGTGTGTGTGTGTGTGTGTGTAATGTAACACAACATTTGGGTTTGACTTGAAACCAAAAGTTCCCTTTTCTTTTCAGATTGTGGAACTAACTCTGCTGGAAAACCTTGATTTTGTTTGCAAACCCAAAATGGAGCTTCGAGTTGTCCACCCTGAAATCATTTAGAAAAGATCCATTGCAGAAGGGATTGCTTGGTGTAGGAAACCTCAGGAGGAGAGGGCTGACCTCCACCAGACTCTGAGCCATCCCAATGCAACAGTTGGTTCCTCTTGTCTGGAAGCTGTAGGAACAAAAGCTGCAGATCTAGTTTAAACCCTTGGCCCTCTGGAGATGCTGATCTCTCCCACTGTCCATAGATGGAGGCCAGGCAGCTAATCTGGACTACTTTTGATCCTTAAAATAGCTGAAAAGTCACCAGTCATCTTGACTAAATGAAAAGGGTTGGGTGTTTGATTTCCTGGCCATGCAAGGTGCATTCCTCAAGCCTTGAGTCATTGCCCTGTTCTGGAGTCCCCAATAAATCACTGTTCCTGGGCAGGGAAGTGTTACAGCTCTGAGATGACACATGGGAATGAGACATGGGGAGGGCTGATTTGCCAAGCTTAATGGCATTTCCTACGGACAAAAGTGCAACTGTATTAGGTTGGACCAACCAGTATGAAGGTAATAACAGGGTAAGCACAGAGGAATATATCTGCAGAATAATCTCCTTGACTCCAGCGATTTGAAAATCAGGGAATTCCTATGGGAGAGATTGCAGCTTTGTATTTAACAGACCTTGATGGTTTTTTGTCCTCATGAGCTCATCCTGTCATCCCCAGAAGCCATGTAACCTTCTGGTTTTCAGAGCTCCACTCTGCCTCTTGACTCTACCATATATAAAGGGCCACTTCCTTGGTTTACTTTGAGTTTCCTCCTACTTCCAACAGTCAACTGGCCGATTTTCTGTATGGAATGAAGATGGCAACAAGACCATGGTCTAAATGGAAACTCTTGCTTCATAAATCCCTCACCTGCTGAGAGCCAGGTTGGTGGAGGACATAACCAGAAGAAAACCCATGCAATATATGCCACCTTCTTCGATTCTCTCTGCTTGCATCTGTTCTAGCCTCTGCAGGAAAGAGGATGCTCAGGTAGGTGAACATTTGGTCCAAACCATTATAGCTCTGATCTTATGCTAGCAAAGCAAGTAAGGGAAGGTCTTCAGAAGACAACATCTCTTCTTTCCTCCTCCTTTGCCCTGACCAGCAATTCCTGGACAGTTCTACCCAGGACCATGGGACCTTCAAGCCTGTTTAATTCCTAACCTGAAGCAGTATTAAGAGATGAAACTGATGGAGTGTTTCCCTAAGAATCCCAGCTCCCACAGCAACCTCCAGTCCCATTATCTCTGCAGTGGACATCCATGAAGTTTGACAAACCATAATTGTTCTTTGAGGTCAGATTCCAGACACAATCTGCTTTTTCTCCTTCTCCACCACCCCTGGGGGTACATGGTTCTTACTGTAACTCTACCCTGGCTTCTGCTGTTGTGAACAGAAGGAGTTGTGTCTGACACCCTCAGGAATGCTGGGAGCCACGTCCAGACCCACCTTTGAAGTTGCCATTTGAGCTCAGTGAGAAGTCTACACCATGAGACATCACCTCACCAGCCTGGTAACCCCACACACCCTGTCCTGAGGCAGACAACAGCCTAGAAACAGCCCCTTGGAGGCTAGTATTAAGTTTGGAATTTATCAGTAAATGCTATTTTTAGAGCCCAGTAGCTGAGCTTGGCTTTAGGATTTTTAATACCCCTGGCAAGTGGCCATGCTTCAATCAGCCTTGATTTGAAGCTAAATAAAAGCCCTGCACACACACATCTGGCTGCTACAAATCTGTGCTAAGATTTTACCTTTGCATTATAAAAAAGAAAAGCAAAGCCGCAAAATTGCTCTGATTAGTGCTTTATGGTTTATATAATATAAAAGCCTTTGCTCATATTTATTCTGGAGGGTAAAGGCAATAACTGTGAACCAGGGTGGAGAGCTGTTTGCACCTGTATCCGAACCTGCCATAGAGGACTCAGTGCTTGCCCTCCACTTCTCTTGTCACAGGCAGGGATAACTGAGGCAAGGGCAGTACCTTGGATGAGGAGGGAACATGTAAAGGCACTGATGTTCCTACCACTGATGTTATTTTATAGCTACAGCCCCACAAGCCTATTAAACCTGAAATGGGCTGAAATCCCATTACACCTTGAAGAAGTGATGGCCCACCTCTGCTACCAAGGGATGCAGACTTAGGAAGTGGGCACCCCTCTTGAAGCCAAAGGGCTGATCAAATCAGTGGTGGAGCTGGTAATGTTCTCTGTGGAGAACACAGGAGAGAGTGTGAGGAGCTTTCCCAGAGGTGGAGCTCCAATAATTCCCCTAGTTAATGCCCTAAAATCCCTCTGTCAACCTTGTGTTTCCTATGGAAGCCCATGGGTTGCTGGGCAACTGCTATTCATGCTGGCTAATGCACTCTCCTTGTTTCACCATGGTCTTTGCTCTCCTTGCTGAAATCTCTTATCTCAAATGTAGACTCAGCTGTCTTCAGGGCAGAGCTTTTATATGGCACCAAGCACGACGGGGCCTCATCCATGACCATGTGCCACCTCCTTTAGCCTGTCCATCATCTCACATTGGCAGTGGGAGCACCTGGAGAAGGAGTTTTGTTCATCTAGTTCCTCTGTAGTATTTGCCAAGCAATCCTGCCCCATCCCCATTGTCCTGGTGGAATTTGGGCTGAGCGAATTCCCACCTGAAATAGCAGTTTCTTGTTTCTTGCTGTACATCCATGCAACACTGTTGAGCTCAGCCTGCAGCCCCATTTCCATCCTTTCCTTTGTGGAGGATGTCACCATGATGCTGGATGAGGCTGGAGAGGGACTCTTCATCAAGGACTGGAGTGACAGGACACGGGGTGATGGGTTTAAACTTAAACAGGGGAAGTTCAGGTTAGATATAAGGAAGAAGTTCTTCCCTGTGAGGGTGCTGAGGCGCTGGCACAGGGTGCCCAGAGAAGCTGTGGCTGCCCCATCCCTGGCAGTGTTCAAGGCCAGGTTGGACACAGGGGCTTGGAGCAACCTGCTCTAGTGGAAGGTGTCCCTGCCCGGGGCAGGCAGTTGGAACTGGATGATCTTAAGGTCCTTTCCAACTCAAACCATTCTATGATTCTATTCTATAAACATTCCCAGGAAGATTTGTCACATTGGACAGCACAGGTAAGAAGTTCCTTGCTCCTAAATGCAATTCCTTGGGTTAAAACCGGTGCATGGAGGCACTCCACATTCCTCAAATCCCAGCTGGTCAGGAAGGTCATCCAGCCTCAATTCAACCTGGGGCTTCCCTCTTTACAAGGAAGGTTCTAGGTAGGACTAGAAAATACTGCAAAGTAGGCACAGCCTCCCCCAGGTCCCTCAAGTCATCTCTTCCACCGCTCGCTGGGCTCACCCTGCCTGTGCTATGGAAATAGAAGCTTTCATGATGAACTCAACTTTATCCCACTTGTCTGTGAGCCAGGATTTAGGCTACGCTATAAATTATGATCCCAAGTCAGCTCGTGCCAGCCCCTAATTTGCGGTAACTTTATCCCATAAATGCCCCCATTGTTCAGGGAGGTGACACTTTTGCTTTCATTTCTATATTTATAACTTGGTTAATATCCCCTTTTACACACGTTTTCTTGGATAACAAAAGTCAGCTTCCCTCTTCCTCTCCTTCCCAACCCACCTCAGCTCTCCCATCCGCCTGCATAGGGAAATTTAGAGAGGGAAAATAAAATCCACTGTAAAAGAAGAGATTGCTCCAGAGAGACCTGAGTTTTCCTCCATGGTGATGCATATGAATATCCACTGCATATAGAATCACCGTAGAGTCACAGTTTGGGTTGGACGGGACCTTTAGAGATCACTATATAAAGGTCATCTGCATTGGGAATGTGCCAACCCACCCAGAGAGCTGATGTGTTGAGGTATTATGTCTTGGGAGTAACCAGAGCCTCAGCTCTGCCACTGATTTATCCCTTCCATGACTTTGCATGGAACTCAGTTCTCCGTTTAAAAGGCTCAGAGAAAGCAGAGTGTCCCCCAGTGAGATCTTGCCCTCACAGCACAGCTGTAGGTTTGGAGTTGGGTTGGGTTGGTTGTGGCCAAGGTGACCCACCGTAGCCTTAAATCAAAGGCTATCCAGCCTTTCCAACTGTATAAAGCTCTGCTTGCAGCATCTCACCATGTTGCTGCTCAGCTTCAGTGAGACTTGATCTCATGATGTCTTTCAGCTGTAGTCTGTGGACCTCCACCATCCAAGCTGCCTTAGCTTAGAGTCTTAAGAGTCTATGGAGACCCAAGTATGGGATGCATGCTGGTGCTGAGGGGGATATTAGGATTGTGGTCACTGGCTTGAGCAAGCCTTAAGTGGAGAGTCCCCAAGGGGCAACCTCCTGAGGTTGGTGAAACCTCACCTCTCAGTGCCTAGGGAAAACATGGCTTTAGGGATCTTCCTACCACTCCATTGAGTACATTGTCAACCCCAAACTCTAGTCATTATATCCTTAAGGCTTTGATTAAGCTCTTAATCAAGGACAACCAGTTGATTTCCCCACTCCTATTTCCTGTCTCCTCTGATCCTCCTTCAAGCTGTTGGTGTTTTGTGAGCCACAACCTGCCATCCCACAGAACTATGGACACGTAATGGGTCTCATCTCACCCAGGGATTCAGGGATGCTCCAGTCATGATCCCAGTTTCATCTGGGAAGGAGCATGGAGAGGCTGAGCTGTCACCCGCTATGCTGGGCCAAGTTGAAGGGGTTCACTCCCTGTGGGGTAGCGGATGTTTGGCTCCATCTCTCTTTGTCTTGGTGCCTGCATCTGGTTTAAGTGAGTCTGCGTGCCATCATCAGAGGTTCATGTGGACTTCATATGTCTGGCAACATCTCCTGCTGTTGGCCAGTGACTCATGGCTGTGGGGGATTTCTCCTGTCCACAGGAGCCTTTCCAAAATCCAAGGATTTGGATGCATCTGGGCTGTGGCTCCAGCCAATGTCACTGATTATTTTTCTCTGCTGACACGAGGATGTCCAACAGGACACAACAACTCCCACCCAATGTGATGGAGGCCAGAAGAACGGCCAGAAGAACACCCAGAAGGACCAGGAGAGCGGCTGGGTGTCCTACAACAGTGACTCTCCCAGCATGTGGGTCTTGGATCTCTGTTTTAAAGGCAGGAGGTTCGAAACCCAGATACAGGGAACTGCCAACATTTTCCAGATGATTGCTGCTCTTCCTTGGCTTGCACTCAGTTCTTCTCACAGCTCCTTGGTTTCTCCTTGCCATCTGAGGGAAAAAGGTCTGTGTCTCTGGTGTATGGACCTCACCAGTCAAGGTCTGGTTTGGCTCTTACAGGTGAGTACGATGGCTCTGTATTGACCCTCCTGTACTGAACCTCACTGGTATGAGGTTCAACAAGGCAAAGTACACTTGATGATCTCAAAGGTCTTTTCCAACCTAGTTGCTTCTATGATTCTATGATTCTCCTGGTGCCAGGTCCCACCACTATAAACCACTCCTGATTTATCATCCTTTCTGGGGGGGCGAATAGAGCACATGAAATATTGACCACAATGTGAAAGGATTTTGCAGCCCCCCTGCCCTCTTGTTGTGTTTTTACCATGGGTCTTATGCTTTATATACACGTGGGAAACACATCCACACACACACACACACATGTAATCATGGAACAATTTGAGTTGAAGGGACCTTAAGGCTCATCCAGCTCCAACCCCCTGCCATGGGCAGGGACACCTTCCACTAGAGCAGGTTGCTCCAAGCCCCTGTGTCCAACCTGGCTTTGAACACTGCCAGGGATGGGGCAGCCACAGCTTCTGCACAAATACATGAGGGAGGACACAAATTTCTAAGCAGTTAATGTGCAATGTCCTGAACTAGAGAACCAGAAGAACAAATCACAGGACCTCAAGTATTTTTGCCTCCTGACCATTATCTTAATCCAAGATTTTCCTTTCCATGTAAACAGCTGCTTTAACCTTTCCCCCCTCTAGAATGGAAAAAGAACATGCAAACACACACACAGAGCTGTGCACACATAGCAAACCCTCGCCGAGATGCTCTCTGCTTCTGTGTCACAACACAAACCAGACACTGGGGAGTACATGGCAAGGCTGGAAAACGGAGGAAGGTGCTGCCTGAGTGGGCTCCCACCCAGCGTGAACATCCTTCCCGCTCCCCTTTCCTGGCATGGAAGCGCCTTCCTCATCCTTCCCTCACTGGGACCACCCTTTGGCTCTTTTCCTCCTCTACCCAGGTACTGATTTGTGTAAGTTTTTCCAAAACAAAGCTGGTTTTGAGACTTTCACCCTTCCGGCAAACTGGGTTGAATTTGGACGAGTTCAACAGCTCCAGGAGGCAGAAAGTGCTGCTGGATTTCATTTCTTGCTTTAGGAAAAGAGGCTAAAACTTACCATGTTCCTTCCCCCTGACAGGAACCATCCATCACAGACGCTGCCTGCTGTGATAGCTGGTGTGAGCCCTGTCTCTGTTTTTTCCCTGCCCCAGTCTCTGAATCCCACCCACCCTTCATCCTCTTCTTCTGTCCTCCTTTCACTATTGAATCTTCCCATCCCCAACTTGTCCATGAGCACAATTCCCACCTTCTACCTCCATTTCCCACTCCTTGATCACTCTTATTTTAAGCTTTCTGGTGCAGGAACCCATCTTTTTGTCTTGTGCTCACACAGCCCCTTCCTCAGTAGAGTCCTTGCTCATAAGCTTTGACACTTGTTTGGTCTATGTAATAAACAATGATAAATCTCCCTGGTTTAATAACTTTGTTCTGCCTATTCTTAACAAAAATTTTTCTCCTTATGAGAGGAAGAACAGGGGGAAAAATAGAGATTTTTCTCTTTTCTTTTTTTGAGGGGAGGATGCAATCTTTTAAGATTCTAAGCAAATAAGACCACTACTAGAACTATCAAAATCAAATGCTTCAGGGCAACCTCTTTCCTATGATTGCAGTTTCTCAGAATAGACCTGGGGTTGCAAACATTTCCATCGCCTGCCTTGATTTACCTTTTCCCAAGAGTGAGGGATGATTTCTGCCTTCTAATGGGGAAAAGCATGGTAGAAGAACTCAGTAGACTTCTGTTCTCTTCTACTGCTTCCTTATTGATGGCAAAACACCACACAGACTGAAGTTCAGCTTTTTTTCAGCAAGGATTTATCTGTATCGGGGCAAGAAGAGAGCATTTTCCCCTTTTCTCTGAAGAATTGTACTTCATGAGGAAGAAATCTGATTACTGAAATCTTATTATTTCAGGAATTTCCAAGCCAAAACACTCCCACATTTTCTACTCTGAAACTCTGCTTCTGAAATACTGAATTTCAGAAGAAGGCTTTGGGTAAAAAGCCACCTAAAATCATTGAGAAGGTTCAGTTTGAAGGTGATGAAGTGGGAGCAACTTTGAAAGCTGGAAGATGTCGATGGACAGATTTCTGTAGCCCTGCAGTTTCCCATAGTGTTGACTCTGCCATTGCCTTGGAGAGGATGCTGCCAGATCCATCCCATGCTGGAAGATGCCACAGGAGAGAGTACATCCTTCCTGCAAACTGACTCACCTCGCTAAGCAAATTAATGAGTTCAAGAGCCTCATGGAGGAAGCATCTTCTAAATGAATTGTCTGTGATAACAAGATGACCCTTTTAACTAAATCATTTCAAAAGGCTTTGTACTAATTCCCTTCCTGATGCATTGGCAAACAAGAAACAGGAGATGCATTTTATACGGATCAAGAGGGAAAACAAGGGAAGAAGCTACGAATGAGTGATATTTTGTCAAAGGGTTGGATGCTCTACAGCAGGATGCTTCCACAGCCAGAGGTTTTTGTTCAAGAGCTGTTTCTTGCCCTGTTTTAATTCTTATTTTAATTAGACAGAAAAGAAGCCATTTTCAGAAAGCTTCAACAAGGCTCAAGCACCTCTGAGTTCCTGAGAGCTTTTTGACAATGCAGTCAGCATTTATTTTTAACCAAATGAGTAAGGACAGCTCATTGAAAACTGTCTCTTGAGTATGTCTGAATCCAGCTACTTACCCCTCTGAAGGGTTCTGCTGCCCAGGGATGCCTCTTGCCATGTAGGGCAGAAGTGATGCTGAGGATGCCTCGCTGAGTCCTTGTTTCTGCTGATAAACTGCCCAACAGGCAGAGAGTCCCTGCTTCTTCCATATCAGCCTGGGCTGGAGTGGGATGGACAGGTCCTGCTCAAGGTGCTGCACCCAGCTCCAGCTCTGTGTAGGGTTTCACTGACTGTAGACAAGGACTGGAGGCCTCTTTGCCCCTATTTCCCTTCCACAGGGTTGCACTGATGTCTCTTACGAAGGCCCATGAAAGCAGAGCAGGAGCATCCCTCCTTACCATCTTCTTCCATCTCATCTGGCCTCTCTCTTCCCTCTTCCCTGCAGCTCTGCAGACTCGCCTTTCTCCGAAATCACATGGCTTCAATCACACAGAAGACAGTACCACAGAGTGGCTGTTTTCCACCCGTGGAAACCCAAAACACACAGAGACGTGGTCACCACAAACCCATGGAGACACCAGCTCCAAGGTGGGTGGCTGCTCCCCAAAATCCTCCCTATCTCCAGCAGCAGCCAGTGAGTCCCATGCTTACAGGGAGGCAGATGAAAACCCAAACATCATAGAATCACAGAATCCCAGACTGTTTTGGGTTGAAGGGGCCTTAAAGCTCATCCAGCTCCAACTCCCTGCCACGGGCAGGGACACCTTCCACTAGAGCAGGTTGCTCCAAGCCCCTGTGTCCAACCTGGCCTTGAACACTGCCAGGGATGGGGCAGCCACAGTTTCTCCAGGCACCCTGTGCCAGTGCCTCAGCATCCTCACAGGGAAGAACTTCTGCCTTATATCCAAGCTAAATCTCCCCTGTTTCAGTTTAAATCCATCACCCCTTGTCCTATTGCTACGCCAACAATAACCTGAACCCAGCAAAGCCCAGAGGTGCCACTTGAGAGGCAGAGTAGCTGGTGGAGTTCAGCAGGATGTTCTCGGGTAACAGCGAGGTTAGTTGCTCCCGGGGGGAGGTGGGTTTGCTTACTTACTATTAGTTTTCATACTAGAAAAACATTTACTGGAATTTGTAGTGAATTACGCTCAGATGTGCCTGTGGTCAGTCCCACGTCTCACCGGGTTGCTGTTACCGCGGCGTAAAGGAAAACAAGGTTTCCAGGGCTTCCTTTGGTCAATAAAGCAAGCCATAAATGAAATACATGGAGCAAAACCGGTAAGTGTGGAGGAACCACAGCTTCGTCCACTGACCTGACTCTTGTTTTTCCTCCTCCCTTTTTACCTCTTCCTTCACAGGACACCCCTCTTCATGGCTGGTGTTGGATGTAAGGTTTAGGCGTCCCCGTTTGAAGCTGATGTCCCTGTGGCTGTTTGAAATCAGGACGGGCTGCTCCGAAGCCAGAGGAATTTTGCAGGTGTGAGGGAGCAGGTCATGGAGTTTCCATCCAGGCTGGTGGGTGGTTAGAATTGGCTTTAAGCAGTGGAGAGCTGGATTTATAGCCTGCCTACCACAGTGGGGCCCCAGCCCAGATGAAGTTTCTCAAAGCGAGTGTGAAACAGATAAATAAGAGAAGAAACACGCCACGGCTGGATCGGTCTGGTCACAAGCAGCCACCACAAATCTGGTGTGGAAATAAAGCACTTCTCATTTCTCCAGCGGCGACAGCAATTACCTATTAGAACATGATGCTCTGAGGACTGTGGTCGTATCCTGTGCTTGATCCAACTGGAAGCCTTCTTGGCAGATACACCTTTCAGAGTGCAAGGTCTCCAGGGGGCTATCGGCTGCCTTAGAAAGGTTAATCCAGTGGTCTGTCAGCTGTAAAACTTGTGATGGGAGATGATTCCAGGTGCACGGCACAGGGAAAAATACTTCAAGGTCCTGCCTACCCCATAGACTGAGCTTAACTCCTGAATTGCCACAGAAATCAAGATCCAAAGCTTGACACTTAGGATCTTGGGATCTATATTTGTTTTCTTTACTCTTTTTAACAAAGCTGATGCCAGTTCTGGACATTTGCATCAAACACATCCCAAGGGCAGAAGATCTGGTTCAGATAGAGCCTGTTTGTTTGATGGCTTCTAGATCACTGCTGGTTAAAGTGCATCATTCAGTGGTGCATTGCTGCCTGGATGCAGAGACCAACGCTGACTTGAGTATGATTTTTACATTTGAGGACCTGGGTATGATTTTTACCCTGGTTTGACCTTATTTTAAGAGCTGAAACCAGGTCTGAGAACTGCTGAGATAATTCCCTTAGGTGTGCATAGTCCCCTCTTTCGTGTGCTGAGATTTGGACTTTGGGATCCGATGACACGTCTCGATGTTCATGGCTCAAAATGAACACTCAATGAAGAGAAGGAGCAACTTCAGCAAGATGCAAACCAGAAGAACCCAGACAGCTTTTTCACTCTCTGCTGCTGACTTCCTGAGTGTTTCTTGGTTAAATCTCTTCACTTTTCCTGTGCCCTCACTAACATGAATCCCAGCGGGCTTTGAGGAGGAGGAATGAAGGGGTTCAGCAAATCCAGATTCTCTTTTCTGTCTTGCAAGAAGCCTCCACCTGCTCTTCTGTTGTATTGCAGGGGCTGGTGGTTGCACTTCCCTGCCTTGGTAAACGGCATTTGTGATGGTGGCTTCATCCAGACCATGTTCTGCTGCCCTGAGATGGTGAGGTGGCCCCATGCAAGCTCTTTGCCACTTGTTTCTGTAGGAAGGAAAGCAGCCCACCACTGCGCCAGGGAGCCATATGCCTTTTGCCTTGCACCTGTGAGCTTCTCAGCACAGATCTGAGCCTTTGAACCCCAATGTGATTCCATGTGAGGTCCCACAGGGTGTTTTTATTGTCCCCAAACATATAATAATTGCATGTACAATCTCTCCTGTTAAAAATCTACTGCAGTCTCATTAGAACTTCTACTCTTATATCTATTTCCTTTTCTTTTCCCTTTCCTTTCCTTTCCTTTCCTTTCCTTTCCTTTCCTTTCCTTTCCTTTCCTTTCCTTTCCTTTCCTTTCCTTTCCTTTCCTTTCCTTTCCTTTCCTTTCCTTTCCTTTCCTTTCCTTTCCTTTCCTTTCCTTTCCTTTCCTTTCCCTATTTCTGTTTCTACTTCTATTTCTATTTTCCTTCTCCCTCCCTCTATGTTCTTTTTTCTTTTCCCTTTCTTTTTCCCTTTCCCTTTCCCTTTCCCTTTCCCTTTCCCTTTCCCTTTCCCTTTCCCTTTCCCTTTCCCTTTCCTTTTCCCTTTCCCTTTCTCTTTATTTTTTCCTTTTCCTTTGTCTCTTTTTCTCTTTCATTCTTTCATTATTTTTTCTAATTCTATATCTCTCTCTCCCTCTTTCTTTCTTTCTCTGAACACACCCATATTTTCCATATTTAGATCTTATTCCACTGCCCGTTCCATACTGGATTCTGGCACATTTTATGACATCTTTGGGATTGGTTTTCCATGGTTAAAGGAAATAAACTTCAAAGCCCCTGTGTAACACATCACCCACCTCTGTGGTGAGCTTCTGTTTGCATTCCCTGCAGCAAATTGGCCTTTCCAGCAAGAAGAAGGTCTGAGAGGGAAGGGGTAGGAGGAAAGGGCTGCATAGAACAGGAGAGGCACAGCTCTGCCTGAAAACCCTAAGGCCAGAGATGCGTGGCTGGAATGTAAAGCCCATTTCCCCAGGAAGGATGCTGAGCTGGCTGGATACCGTCAAGAAAGGAGCTTCAGAAGCTGGAGGGAGCTTTGGGCCTTTCGCTGCTGCTGTTTTGCAATGCATTTGGTTATGGATTTGGCAGCTCTGCCAAACTGGAGTTCTCCCCTTGGCCAGAGCACAGCAAGCGCCCTTTCAGGTCTCCCATCACAGCTTCCTTCCCGTGTAGCTTTGGAGAGATGAATTCAAGCCATAAGGAGGTTCATGCACCACGGCCCAGCCAAGCTCTGCTCTTCCTGCCAAGGTTAGAAACAAGGGAAACAGTGAGTGCAGACCAGGAGAAGACACAGGGGCATGGAGCTAGGATGCAGTGTGGGGACTGGGCAAGCTGACAGCCCAGGCTGGAGTTACTTGCTTGTCCTTTTTCAAAAAGGAGACCACAATGTTCATCCACATGCAGGGACTAGCCAGAGTGTGGAGGATAACACTAAAATATCCTTGGCCCTTTGGTTCCACTCAGTTTTTGCTTTCTTGGACAAAGATGTGTATCTCACAGTCATCCTCATCCTCAGTCTGGCACCAGCCCTGGTTGCTTTGCCCCTCCAGGTCCTTCCCAGGCCAAGCTACTTCACAACAGGGCTCTTGAACTGGCTTTTCCCTTCCTTCCCTTTGCGGGGGACAGCTGTACCTTAATCTATAGTGAAATCAGTATTTTCACACCCCTGCCTATGCAGCAATTAGTCAGCTTATGCAAAATTAGCCAAAGCTACAGCCTAAGATTGATCTCGTTAGAAAACCAGGTTAAAATATGTATGTAGGTTGGATATAAGGCAGAAGTTCTTCCCTGTGAGGGTGCTGAGGCGCTGGCACAGACTTTTCCCAGAGAAGCTGTGGCTGCCCCATCCCTGGCAGTGTTCAAGGCCAGGTTGGACACAGGGGCTTGGAGCAACCTGCTCTAGAGTGGAAGGTGTCCCTTCCTATGGCAGGGGGTTGGAACTGGATGAGCTTTAAGGTCCTTTCTAACCCAAACCATTTATGATTTTATGTTTCTATGTACAATTATTAAATAATTCATTAAACAGTTATTAAATATTATTAAGGTTATATAAGCTTCCTTCCTCTTGTGACTGCATTGGGCTCCACCTCCAAAACCTTTGCTCCGTTCCAATGACATTAACGGCAATTATCCCTTTCCTGTCTTTTTAAATCCTGGTGCCATCTACGGCCATAATTAATACGTGCAACTCCTTCACATCCAGCACATTCCCTCAGTGCACCAGCGAGGCAGGAATTCTAATTCTGTCAAGAGCTTTGTGAGTGCTCATTTCCCTGGGGCCATCCAGCCTCGCAGGTTCTTACATTTGGTTTTGCAATCAGGAGAAACTTAATTAAAAGAGAAAAAATAAGAAAAAGGAGGCAAAGATGAAACAAACAACAAAAATCATGTGGGAACTTTCAGATTCTCCCTTGCCAGATCGGTTTTGTGAGGGAAAGATAAATTAGCCCTGGACGGAGCTGTGCTCCTCCACATCTGTAAGACATCCGTGACAGCAGCTGCTATATTGCAGCACACCTTTGATCCCTGTTGCCTCGCAGGCCCCTTTCCCTGCTATTTCATGAGGATGTGTTTTGCTCAGCACCACTCTCCAGCCACCCCTGGCTACAGCAAAACAGCACAGTGATTCCTAGGGAAGGGAGGGCCTGCGAGCAGGAGGGAACATACAAAACCCTGGAAGGATGGAAACCTGCAGGCAAGTGTTTGGCTCTGAACTGAGTGCATTGAGCCCTTGGATGGGTGAAGAGGTTGAGGGCTGGTTCCTGCCTCACTTGGTGTCTGGGAGCAGATAAGGAAGGTGATAGGCAGCAGTGCAGAGCTGGTGGAGATGAAAGTCTATTCCTGGCTCTTTCTAGCTCCGTGGCATCTTCTGGCCACATCTATTTGATGGCTTTTTGCCAGGTCTAGAGAAGCAGAGTTCAGACCCTTCTCTTAGAATACCAGACTGGTTTGGGTTGGAAGGGAGCTTAAAGCTCCTCCAGCTCCAAGCCCTGCCACGGGCAGGGACACCTTCCACTAGAGCAGGTTGCTCCAAGCCCCTGTGTCCAACCTGGCCTTGAACACTGCCAGGGATGGGGCAGCCACAGCTTCTCTGGGCACCCTGTGCCAGCGCCTCAGCACCCTCACAGGGAAGAGCTTCTGCCTCAGAGCTCATCTCAATCTCCCCTCTGGCAGGTTAAAGCCATTCCCCTTGGCCTGTCCCTACAGGCCCTTGTCCAAAGCCCCTCTCCAGGTTTCCTGGAGTCCCTTTAGGCACTGGAGCTGCTCTAAGGTGTCCCCTTCAGGAGCCTTCTCTTCTCCAGGCTGCCCCAGCCCAGCTCTCTCAGCCTGGCTCCAGAGCAGAGCTGCTCCAGCCCCTCATCATCCTCATGGCCCTCCTCTGGACTTGATCCAACAGCTCCATGTCCTTCTTAAGAACTTCTTGTCCTCCCAGCCTGTAAAAGTCCAGGAGAGCTGCTCATTCAGTGGGAAAACAACACCTCAAGCTGCAGATTGCCTTAACAGAGCTCTCGTGGATAATAAAGCAGCTCTGCAACCTGCCCCATCCCAAAGCTCCTGAGGCTTTTCCCACTTTTTCCCACTTCACGCAGAGGGAAAGGGTCCAGTTCCAGTTAGAAACAGGACTAGAACGGGAGTAATGCAGGATGCTGGATTTGGTACCCAGGCACCGGGACATTTCTTAACCTGGGCTCACATCTCACTGGACACAACCACAAGTGACTGGATGGTTTCAAAGCACAGGGCTACGAGGCTTTGGGTGATCACTGCCCTGCTCCCCTGGCGAAGGTTTCCTGGTGTTTTGGTCTCTCCTGGGGTGGCCATGGATGAGCAGGATATCCCAGTGGTGCATGGCGGGGATGAGGAATTGTGTTTTCTTGCCTCTGAAGAAGAGGACGTGGTGAGTGAGCCCTGTCCTCCCTTCTGGAGCAGACACGTACGTGGCAGCAAAGGTGCCTTTCCTGAAGAAGGAAAAAGAAAAGGAGGAAAACAGGGAGGCAGAGAGGATTCCTGGTTGCACTAGAGGGAGCCCTTCCATTGCAGATGAGGCAGGAACCAGGCTCAGGCTGGAGCTGGAGGCTAAACCTCAGTGTCTGCAGCCCTGGTCTCACTTTCCAGCTCTTTCCAGCCTGTGTGAACTGGGACAGTGACCCCCCCAGCCCCATCCAGGGGTGTCACTATTAACTGTCCCTTTGACAAGAACTGGACAGACCAACCTGGCACCAAGATTCTGAGGACGAGGCAGCCTCTGATATAATGTTATCCCCACCCCCAGCTTATATCTTGGCTGGAAAATCCCTCCACCTCAGCCTGTTCAAGCATCTCCTCTCCATTCCCCTCCCTCAAGGCAGTTTCCACCCCACTAGGACACTCTCAGTTTGCTTGCCAGGCTGGAGGGAACACTGGAAAAAGGCTCGGAGGCTGATTGGAGAGAAGACCCCCTGCAGTTAACCCTGGAAATTATCCTCCTAAGGTAACAAATGGAGCCAAGATGCACAATTTCCCACCCCCTACTGAGATCTGGGTGTGTGGCCATCCTTGAAGATGCCACATCAGGGCAGAGAAGAGCTCATGGGTGCTGGACAGGCATTTGAGTGTGATCCTGTTGAACGCAGACCCTTTGTCCCCTCAGAGCTTCTCCAAGGATTCCCTTTCTGGGCCTCATTGCACAGAAATCCAGATACTTGTACTTTGCAGATGAGACTGTTTTGCCTCCAAGATGCTAACTGAAGACAGATCTAAGTGAGAAAGAAGATGCCTGTGTTCTACTTTGGGACCTGGACAAAGCGGGATGGAGTCAGTTTTCCCACATGCTCAAGCACTGGGGACCATTTCATGGACTTTGCTAAGTGTTTTTAAAGAGCATCCTTGGGAGGGAAAGATGGGGGGTACCTGACCAGTCCCTCTTGTTTGCACTACAGTGTGACATTCTTACTCCGTGTATGTTTAAGATGTGCCAAACCCTCCAAACAGGTTTGTTAAAGCATGTGTGGATCCATCTCTTCCATCAGAGGAATCTGTTTTTCATGGATGATGTTTGATTGCCTTCACCTTGAGACCATCCCAAGATCTTTCCACCCAGCCCTTTTCTCATCTCTGTGCCTGAAAGCTCCACCTGCTCTTGTTTTAATGCCCTTCTCCTGTTCCCTGTCCCAGCGTCCTTTCCCAGCCTCTCCAAGTGTCCCTTTATTTCTCTTGCAAACCCTACTCATCGCCTACTTCATCCCTCCTCAGACCCAGCTGTCTTCCCTTGACCTGTTCATCCTTGGTGGTGGGAATGTAAATAGTCCTTCCTGATGTTGGGAACAACGCTGGTCAGGGGAACCCCACATGGGGAAGCCCTGCAGGATATGATGGACATGATTTGGAGCACTCTCCTTGTGGGACATCAGCTTTAAGCAGGAGTGAATGGGAGATTTATAGCTCAGCCATCCTGAATTACTTTTAAACTAGGAGAGCAGAAAGTATCTATGAATGGGGTGAACCCGGCTTCAAGTCGTTTCACTCCAGGTGGAATTTCTTGGTGAAACTGCTGTAAGTTCTTGCTTTCCCTGGTGTGTGAGATGGCCTAGTTCTAGTGAATGCCATTTTCAGAAATGATAGAACCACTTTTGCTGGAACTTGACTAGAAAAACTCTGCTTTGGGGAGACACAATGGGAAAATGGTCAGAACAGAGAGATTAAAAATGGCACCATCATGTCTGAAAACTAGTTTGTCAGCTATTGAAATAGAGCATTAGAAAGAGATGTGATGACTCACCTCATTTAGATGGTAGTACGATTCTTATAGGTCAATTACAGATCATCTAATCTGCTATTTCACTGCCTTTCCACTGCTTACATGCTCTCTGGTCTTGTCATCTTCACTCCAGGTGTTGCTGAACATCATCATAACTTGAATCCTACAAGATGCTTCATTTCACGTGGTTTTCACAGTGGGTTAGACTTCATGGCTGGGTGCCACAACACAAATCCTTCCTCACCAAGCCTCACTAGGGAGGACCCTCTGTGCCTGCTGCAGAGGCTCCATCCTTGCTCTCCCAACCCTGGCTATGTCAGTTCAGGTGTTTGTATGGGCATGGTCTCAAGCCAGTCTATAATAATGTAGTTTAAACTCAACACTGCTAAAAGAAAGCAGATCTTTTAAATTTTTTAAGTGAAATAATTCATTTAGCCAGTTTTGAGTGAGGATGGGTTAAAATATGCACGACATGCTGAAAGCACTGCCTAAAAATCCCAGTTGAATGTGGCCACCTCTCTGCACCAGCTGTGGAAAAAAGACTTCAAGAGTGATTTGCTCTTTCTCAAAGAATCTGCTCTTTACATACTGTCATTGAATCTGGCACCATATAGAACCAGCGCAGATGGGCAGAGGGTTTATGGCTATTTATCATCCTCCTGTAGAGGCAGGGGTGAAGATCTGGAGCTTCACAGCCCACTGTGTCAGCAGAAAGAGATGCTGAAGATGCAGACCCTGTCTCCTTGAGATTCACGTGTTCTGCTGGGAGGATCTCCACACATCCCTGGCTGACCATGAACTGCATCCAAGGATGGAAGAAGGTGAGGTGTTTTGGGGATTGTTACTGGCTCTGAGACAAAAAAGTAATGTTATTCATGGGGAAACTGGCATTGAGAGATCTGTCTGATTTCTACTCACAACCAATTTGTTGTCCCTGTAAGACAAGTCACTTTGTTCACAACCTGGACTCCTGAAGACAGACAGAATCATGGATTGGTTTGGGTTGAAAAGGACCTTAAGCTCCTCCAGCTCCAACCCCCTGCCCTGGGCAGGGACACCTTCCACTAGAGCAGGTTGCTCCAAGCCCCTGTGTCCAACCTGGCCTTGAACACTGCCAGGGATGGGGCAGCCACAGCTTCTCTGGACACCCTGTGCCAGCGCCTCAGCACCCTCACAGGGAACAACTTCTGCCTCAGAGCTCACCTCAATCTCCCCTCTGGCAGGTTAAACCCATCACCCCTTGTCCTACTGCTACAGTCCCTGATGAGGAGTCCCTCTCCAGCATCCTTGTAGCGCCTTTCAGATACTGGAAGCTGCTCTGAGGACTCCACGCAGCTTCTCTTCTCCAGGCTGAACAGCCCCAACTTTCTCAGCCTGTCTTCACAGGGGAGGTGCTCCAGTCCCTGGTCATCATTGTGGCCTCCTCTGGACTTGCTTCAACTGTTCCATTGTGTTGAGGACACCAAACTGCACACAGTGCTCCAAGTGGGTTCATTGGGGAATGGTCCACTTCAGGTCTCCTCTGGAGCCTAGAGGAACCAGATGAATTTGTGTGATCTCTCCCCTGTTAATTTGGAGTCACTCACCTTGTGGGATGCAGCAGGCTCCAATGGGATGCTGGAGTTCTGTGGCTTTGACCTTATCAATGAATTCCAACATGGCCCTGGCTAAATGCTGCCTTCAAAGAACAAAGAAATGCCCAATTTGCCACATCAATGGAGGGACAGAGTCCTCCCCTCAGTGAGGAGCTCCCTGCCAACAGGAGCAGAAGCCGTGTTGGCCGGTGTGTGCATGCTCTGTGGGACTGGGAGCTCCCAGCCCCACACATATGGTTTAAATATTCTAATAGATGTGGTAATCCTTTTGGTTTCCAAATACTGTTATGGTCGAGTCGATTTATGGTAACGCTATCTTAAGCAGTGAGGGCAATAAAAAGAGTTTTAAATGTGAACAATTTTTTCTTCTTGCTTTTCTTAAAATAAGGACTTTTTTCTTCTTTCTTTCTTTTTTTTTTTTTTTTCTTCCCCTAAACAGCCTTTTCTTTGTGCTCTGTTTAAAGCCGTCAGGAGCGGAGATCCTGCCAAAGCTACTCCGTGCTCACGAAGCAGACACACACCTTGCTGGTAAATGAGCTTTCCTGGAGGTGAATGGTGTCTCCGTCCCCATCATGGCCCAGCATCCTGGTGGCTCAATCCCTGCTGGAGGACAAGATTGATGTTTCTGTCCTTATTTATTTGGTTTCATCTTGGGACAGAGTGGGGAAAATGGTGGCCCATACAGTGTTCTCCACTGGTTTGAACCATTGCCTGGCTTGTTACCCATTCCCACTCCTGAAGTGTCATCATTTAAACTAAAGCTTTCCTCTCTGGAGAAGGTCCGACGAGGGATTTGTGTCCTGAACTCTTCAGTCCCCTCCTGTCACAAGACCACAGATTAGCTCAGCTGTGATGGAGGGCCTCTCAAGAAGACAATTGGGCTCATCTGAATCCCTAGACATCCCTTGCCCGAGGTTTCCTCCCAGCCTGTGGGGATCTGGGATGTCAAAACCCAGTCCTGGAGGTGGGACTTCACCCTGCAGATATTGTGCATTGCTTCTCTTCCCCTGTGAGCATGGGACATGAATCCAGTTTTACCCAGAGGGCCTGGAGAGGTGCTCATGTCAGCTATAGCCAAGGCTTCAGCTTCTCTGGCCGTGTGGCTTTGAAGAAGAGACCTGAGCTTCGTCTGCTCAGATATCTCCATTGCTGCGAGCCAGATGTTGGACACAGCAGCAGCCCGACGGGACCAGAGGGGAACTCTCACACTGCCACGAGCAGGGAATGCTCTCCATGCCGTTCCCTGGCTCCGAGGAGGACAATGAGCTCATTTTTTGGGTCAAGTCCCACCTGTTTTGTTTTGTCTACAGCTTGAGAGAAGAACTAGTAAAATCTGGAGGCTAGAAATGCCAAATATGTAGACAGGGGAAGGATCTGTCCCAATCCACCAGAGACAGTGACTCCAGATTTGCACCACGAGACCCACCTCAGCTACAAAGGCACTGCAGCAATTTTCAGGCCAATCTACTGATATATGAGCCTTCGAGACCACTTTGAAAAAGCAGCTCTTTAAACAAAAGCCCTTTTAGTCTTCATTACGGAGTCAAAGGCTGCTTTCACGTCAGGCTGGGCTAGGTCAGGTTTCATTTGCTGGGAGATAAATGGCTTTGTCAGCAAACATCTTTTGTGGATTTTTTAGAAGAAAATTTGAATTATTGGATTTCCTGGGAATTCTCAACAAGTGAAAAGGTAAAGAAGTGAAGTTATAGACAAGAAAGCTCAATATCCAGTTTTGGGCTTTCAGTGAACATTGTTACCCAAATTAGAGAGCGATGACCTTCACAGGACCCAAAGGAAGTGCTATTTATATGTGACAATAATAAAAGGTTGGTGTGATAATAAAAAGCTGCAATCCTATTTATTTTCCAGATCTTCTCTAAAATCATCCATATTAATACATGTGAAATGGACTTTAGATCAAGATTTTAACAGAACAAATGGGGGCGCACAAAAACATCTCAGACTGGACCCAGGGTGAAACTGGGAAAGGTAAATAGCCTCATGCCACATCCATAAAGGACCTTAAGATCATCCAGTTCCAACTCACTTGCCATGGGCAGGGACACCTCACACTAGACCATGTCACCCAAGGCTCTGCCCAATCTGGAAAAACAGTGAAACAAATAGAAAACAAGCATGAAATGCTCCTCATAAGGTTCCCATCCTCTGTACTTTGACCAGGCACCAGCTTGAGGTTCTACTGTACAACATTTTATAGCTTTTGGCTTTGGCTTGGTGGCTAAAACAACACGGGCTGCTTTTCAGAGATGCTTTGCTGCAGGGAAGGACAAGCTTTGGGCATGATGAGTTGGTCTCCATGCCTTCCTGAAGGCATTGGTCTTCAGAAGTGTCCTGACAGAGGAAGGTCTTTCAGCTCACACGCAAAGCTATGGAGCCTGTTGATTGCAAGGGTTACACATCACTTCTTTATGGCACCGTCCCCTTGCACTTAAATAGATTATATAGAAGCAAGATGTGTTTGGAGAAGAAAATGTGTGACCTGACCACAAAAACCTGATCCACAGTGGCAGCTGAAGCAGAGCAAGCTTTATCCAAGTCTGCTGGAGCACATCTCAGGCACGGACGTGCTCCAGGAGCAATGACTCCAGGTTTCTCCTGCTCCCAGACTGCCTGTCCAGCTCAGCCATGCTGGGAATAGCTCATGGCAGCAGATCGAGGGAAAAGGTTTCTTCTCTCAGGCTGCAGCAAAAAGCTTCTAATGGTGTCTCAGCCTTGTCTTCACGTCCAAGCATCAGCAACTCCCTCAAGGACCCTACATGAACGTTCTCTCCAGAAGGTAAAGGAATAGACCTGCAGGACCCCACCTGATTTGCTGTTCCTCTGTTTGCCAGCTCCCATGCATGGCTTTTGGCTCTACATTTTATGATGCCAGAAGCTTCTGGAGTGCAAAGAACAGGGAGTTCCTTGGACCTGGAACAACCACCAAAAAAGAAGGCCAAAACCCCCTCTTTAATTGAACTCTGTCAGCAAGTTCCTTTATCTCTGCAAGGCTTGCCACCTGCAGCTGTGTTCTCAGCAGCCCCTGCAGAGATTTGGCCTCTTCTTGGGCAGCCAACCTGGAGAACCTGCAATGCTGCAGGAAAACAGGGGCTGGCCTGAAAGGGGACGTTCCCCCGTGCCAGGATGAAGCAAACTGTTGCCGGGGGAAGGAATGAGGGGTGAGTGCCATATTTCCATCAAAATGTGAAACCAAAGCCTTGACCCCCTTCCCCGCTCCCATGGAGCTTCTGCCAGAGCCTGTGGGTGATCTGGTCTTCTTTCCAAAATGAAAATGGATATTTATCCTCCAAGCACCAAATTCCCCTTCAGATTCAACTGGATCTGCAGTTTCTTTTCAGTCTCCACTGCTGTTATGCAGAAGTTATCTCCAAAGTGCAGGTTAATCAGAAGATTCCCAAGGCACTGTGTCTTGCAGGAAGGCTGGTCTCTCTATCTGACAGTCATTGAAACATTTTCCCCTTCTCGCTTCCAAGATTAGAGCTCTCCTGTAGATGCACAGAGCCAAGCACTGCCTGAGCACAGCTTCCATGTTTCATTCCTGGGGGATCAGGATTTTCCTCAGATTGTTTCCCTCTGCATGTGCTGGGGTTGGCAGCGATGTCTGCATCATATATCATGGATCAGGGGAGACAACAACATGCTACTGAAATGGAGAGACCATTAACTAGTGGTCTGCCATCCTTTCTCATAGAATCCCAGACCGGTTTGGGTTGGAAAGGACCTTAAAGCTCATCCAGCTCCAACCCCTGCCATGGGCAGGGACACCTTCCACTAGAGCAGGTTGCTCCAAGCCCCTGTGTCCAACCTGGCCTTGAACACTGCCAGGGATGGGGCAGCCACAGCTTCTCTGGGCACCCTGTGCCAGCGCCTCAGCACCCTCACAGGGAAGAGCTTCTGCCTAAGAGCTCGTCTCAATCTGTCCCTCTTCACACATACACAAGCTCATTGCTGGACTACTAAGCAAGCGAATGGCTGGATAAAGGAGCCTGAGCTTCCCTGGGAGAGGATGAGTCCTGTTCTGATACAATGCTTCCTCGTGGTTCATAGGAACACTGTCACATGAACAGTGCATGCTCAAGGTGTGGTGACATTAGGAAAAAGAGCACAAGCAGAGATGCTCGTGCTGCTGCCAGCTGAGGACTGAAGCAGCAGCAGGGCTTATGAAAGGCAGGTTTCCAACAGGAGATGCAGGCAGCATGCCCAGCACACACAGCCCTGCCAGCTCCTTAATGTGGTACCAACATCCCCTCTCATCCAGGGAGAGCCTCATGGATAGCAGTAGCAAAGGGAGGTATAATACCTTGTTTGAGGTAGGAAAATAAGGCAAGAAGGATAGAGAAAGGAACTAGCTTCAGGAGACCACATTTCCCCCTTATTTCCCATCAGGTGGCTAGCCTGAGGATGAAGCAATGCAGAACTTGGTGTGAGGTTTTAGTTTCTTTGTTCCTGATGAAACTCAGGCTGGCTGCACAACCACTACCCACCCCTGAAGCGAGAGGTTTCTCCAAGAAAAGACTCAGTTCCAGTCTATCCTGCCTGGAAGCTCAAGCAGCTGCTGAGAATAAAATGGAATGATACTAGAGTGTGATACAAGGCTGGAAATCAGGGGAGCTGGCCAAGACTGAGGAAAAACTGGCCTGAAGAAGTAGTAAAAAACAGCACAGATTCCAGCAGGCTCTATCCAAAGGCAAGCTCTTAAATAGACTGCCTGAGTATGGTATCAGCTGGAAAGAGATCCAAGGCTGGATGCTGGACAGTGGGGAGTCTGTAGGTGGGCCATGGCTCGGTCCTGGATTGCTAGTTGGCTGGATTATCCTATTTCTCCACCTTCTTGCTGCTACACCTATTTTATTGGGATGCCTCCAGGCTACACTAGTGGTACCTGTTCCAAGAGGTAAAGGGGGGTAGGGAGGTTGTGGGGAGCTGGTACCCACATCACCCCCCAAAAATGGGATGATGTAGAATAGGGAATGAGAGAAGGATTAGTGTCCAGCCTCCACAGCAAGCAGAGCCTGGACCATGCACAAAGGGAAGTACTGAGGCTGCCCAAGGGTTTTCTCCCAACCTCAGCCAAGGGTCTTCCCTCATCACAACAATCAGTTGTGGCCAGCACAGAACCATTCTTGCCAGTAAATGGGTATTCTGGAGGGGGTATTTCTTTCCATTCCCATCCAGAGGTGAAAAAGGAGATACCCCATCATACACAAAAAAAAAAGATATGGAGAGGCTGGAGAGGATGCAGAGAAGGGCCACAAATTGGATCCAAGGGCTGGGAAGCTGTGTGAGGAAAGGGCTTGTTCAGCCTGGAAGAAAGAAGGCTCAGGGACACCTTGTCACCATGTGTCAGGATTTAAAGGGTGGCTACAAAGAAGATGGAGACTCCTTTTGGACAAGGAGCCCCATGGGAAAGCCGAGGAGTGATGGGCACAAGTTACTCCTGTGGAGATTCCAACTGGACACAAGAGGAAAATCTTTTCCAATGAGGATAACCAGCCATTGGAATAATCTCCCCAGGGAAGTGGTGACTCCCCAGCACTGGGCACTGTTAAGATTTGGCTGGACAGGGCGCTGGGACATCTAGTCTAGGTGATGCTTTGCCTAGAAAGGTTGGACCAGATGATCCCTGAGGTCCATCCCAACCTGGGATTCATGGATTCTATGATTTCCTCCATTATCACATTGTCAGCAGCTCTCCTGGTACAGCCCTGTGGCCAGATGCTTCTCCTCCAAGTGCCCCTGGGCTCTTTTCTTGTCCTGGAACTACTATTGAGGTCTAGATGATGCTCTTCCACTTTCTCTTATGGGTGGCTGAATAGAAATAGCAAATCAGAGAGGGATGAATAATGAAACTGAGACTTGTTTGTCTTTCCTGCTATGTTCCTGTCCATCACATGAGCTGCTCTATTCCTCCATAGGCTGTTTTCCTCATAGTTATTCAGCGTTATAGGAACTCACTCATCTGTTTTAATCCCCTTGTAGGGGAAAGCGAGCCAGGTTAGAGCATTTCACTGTGCTCTACTCGACTGCTGGCAAAGCTATTCCTTGATATAAAACTCCTAATGGAAGATTGTAGCTTTTGCAGGAAATCGAAGAACAAGCAGTAGCAGATATTTCAAGACCATCTTCTTTGGACTCATTTCTACCTTGTACCGGTGCCATTTCTGTGTTGGAACAGGCCAGATTTCATTATTACGGAAGAAATTCATTTCATTTGTGGATCTGGGAGTCAGGGAAGAACCAATCTTCCTGCTGAGGGGAATCATAAAACCCTGCCTGGACTGTATGTATTCCTGAACTGTGCCTGACCCCTGGCGTGCTCCCTTCACAGCATGGAAAGGAAAAAGAATTACAGAGGAGAAACAAAGCTTGACTCCAGCAGGGACAATGTTATTCATTTTCTTTTGTTTTTACACAGCAGAACCCAAAACAGAGTTTTTGTCCATGTTAAACATTTATTGAAAGCTTGAGATTTCTCATCCTCCAGGTCTGGCTCGGAGGCAGAAATCAAGGAGTGATTTTATTTCCCCCCACATCTGTCACGGAAATTAGATGAGTTGATAAAAACCACATTCATAGGTCTACCTGCCTTCAAACCCCAGCTGGCCAGCCTGCATGTTCCCCATTAACACCTAGAGTTCCAGCATCTAAAGCCATTTCTAGCCTCTCTTGCGCATCATTTCTTTTAATGCCAGATGAAACACTGGGTATTTTTGGGGAGCAATTCAGGTTATTTATTGGGTTGACAGAGAAACAGGGGAGGGGGTGAGTGGGAGCTCAGCTGAAAGCAGAGGAATTCCTGGAACCTGGGATAGGCAGGAGGGAAGTCAGCAAATTTATCTCCTTGGAAAGGGCATTGCAGGTGCTGGAGCTGTCCAAATGCCACACAGTAGCATCTGATTCTAACCTCTGTGGGTTCTCCATGCTGCACACAGCCTTTCCCAACAGCAGTCAAGAGGGACAACTGGACAAAGAATATCTGGTGACTTTCTGCCATCTCCATCCCTCTCTGTGCTCCTCCTGCTTGAGCACAAGGCACTTAGGGACAAGGCTGGGGACATGGATGGACTCCAGGGATCACCAGGAGAACATGTCCTACTTGTGCAGTTCCCTCTGGTGTAATCTCCTGAAGGAAGTAAGCAGAAATCTAACTTGCCTCCACGCTCATCAGTCTTTGATGACTGAAATACTAAACTTATGGGTGGAGGAAAGTTACCTAAGACAGCTTGGGAATCTTTCTGGTGGAATACAACTCTTTTTTATCATTTCAGCCCTGCCACCTTGCTTCCTGAATGCCCATGGATTCACTGCTCTCGCTGAACGACTGCCCTGGTACCACAATCTTCCTGCATTTGTGATCCCTCCTTAAAGCCCAGCAAGTGCTAGGTACCAAGGTGGACTGGTTTAAATCAAATCATAGAATCCTGAAATGGTTTGGGTTGAAGGGAACTTAAAATCCTCCAGTTCCAACCCCCTGCCATGGGCAGGGACACCTTCTACTAGAACAGGTTGCTCCAAGCCCCTGTGTCCAACCTGGCCTTGAACACTGCCAGGGATGGGGCAGCCACAGCTTCTCTGGGCACCCTGTGCCAGCACCTCAGCACCGTCACAGGGAACAACTTCTGCCTAAGAGCTCATCTCAATCTCTCCTCTGGCAGGTTAAAGCCATTCCCCCTTGTCCTGTCCCTACAAGCCCTTGCCCAAAGCCCCTCTCCAGGTTTCTTGTAGACCCTTTAGGTACTGAAATAGGTAATGCTTTCCAAAGGAATCCCTAAATCTTTAACCAGGGATCTTCTGGGCTAAAGACATGATGCTGAGCTCTTAACCACACACAAAACCCCTTTAACACAGGCTACTTACAGAGTTTTACCTTTTCAATTGCTTCAGCTCACCTATCCACAGGCTGCTTTTCAAGGAGATCTGAGGAAGTCAGTGGGAGGACTTCAAGCACCATAAGAGGCTCCTTCATTCTGCTCTTTCAGCTCTAATTACTACCTCTCTCATTTAGCCCAGCTCCTGCTCCTCCATCAACCCCACATCCTTTCAGCTGTGATTTCTTCCTTCTTTTCAGCTCATTTGATCATTGCTTTTTTCAACCACCCTCAAGCTTCTTCCTGGCTCTCCTGTGCCAGAGTACCTTTCTTTACCCTTGACTCGGCCAGACTCACCCAACATGGAATGACTCCTTCACTCCTGTCCCCGCCTCCCATGGGAAGCTCCACATGCTGACCCCTGCAGTTCAGTGTCAAATCACTGCCTCCAATTCCCTCCTAATCCTGCATTAATAATCCATTTTCAGGGACCAGATCCCATGTCCCTACAAAACCACTACTCACTGCCATTTAAGCATCATCCCATTCTGCCCATGCCAGCAGCCAAGCTGCAGTGGCTCAGAAGAAGGGCAGTTAGAGATAGCTTAAAAATGAAATAGTCTTTTAATATCACTATCACAGTATATTTCCCCCTCTTATTTCCTACAGAAATGAAGGCAATTTGGTCCAAAATGAAGTGCCAAGCATCTTTAGCACATTGCAATGAACAAAAGCAGTGTTTAATAGTTAGTGTTAATTCCTGTGTCCTCACCTCTCACCAGTGATTCAAGGCCTTGTTCATGTTCTAGAAACCTTCAGTCCCTCTTTCACTTCAGCAAAAAAGGCCCCTGGAACAGAATAGAGCCCTCCTTTGACACCATTGCAGTAGGATGGTTTATATTTCAACCTTTTGCTTCAAGCCTTAGGATTTCCAGGTAGAAGGAGAATCTCTCTTAGCATTCCAAGGCAGGACTGAGCCCTGCTCTGTTTGTGTGCAACATCCCTAGCAGCATAGGCTCCAGCTGAGAACATATAATGGATAGCATAGGCTGACCTACCTTTACACCCAGTTTCCACTACAGCACTTAAGCAGTATTAAAAGTGCATAAGGATGAGGAAGGAAGTCTCAGAGAGCAGCCTTACATCAGCTAAATAATGACAACTTTAAAGATCATCAAAATACAAGCATCCCTAAGAAACAGAGAAAGAACAGAAAAACCAACTTACAGATACAACAAGAACAGAACCCTTTCCAGCAGCTGTGCCCAATAAGCCCTTAATGGTCCCAGATTTGACTGGAAATGGGAGGGCTGTGGAGGCTATATAAGGTAGGGCTGACCATGATAACTTTTAAAGAAGGGTGAGAGGTAGGAGAGAGGTAATAGAAGAGTTCTGAGGAGTAATGGGGAGGTAAGAGTGTTTTCTTCTGGCTGGTTCACCTTGGTTCTTGGGGCAATAGTTTGTTGATGCGTTTTAGGCTTTAGCTACTTTGCCAAGATGTAATGAGAAGTTATCTTTAACAGTCTTTTTTGAGTGAATGTCTATGGTGGCTATCTTAGGTGTATGTGTGTACTTTCTGGCTGCCTAGAGTAGAATCTTACACTGAATCTCTTTTCCAGGGAGGTTACTGCTACCTGCTGGTGATAACTACTGGGTTGCAGTAGCAAAGGGACCCATTTGCCCTCCCATATATCAGCAACTCCTAAACTTTTGCCTGCCTTTTTCAGTCTCTCATTACTGGAATCTGGTTCCTTTGCTGCTTCTATGCTGTGATATTGCTTCCTTGGTTGCCTTTTCCTTTTCTTAGTGTCTGTCCCCCTTCCTTCTCACTGTAATCCTGGGTCTTGCAGGGAGTATGAGCTATATCAGTTCACTGTAGCTGGTGCTTTGCTCATTGTCCTCTCACTACCTCATGCCTTGGCAGTGAGAGTAGCTCCTGAGGTTGTACAAGTTCATGTGGTCTTGTCCAAGCTTTGACCATGGGAGGTGATGGGAGAGGAAGCTGCTCAATGTTTTTAAGGGACACCTTAAGGGTCAGCATCCATCTTCTTCAACATGTCAACAAATCTTCATGTAGATGTTATGGGGATGATGTGTGGGGTGAAATGGTTTGCTGTGGATGAAGTTGTGGTCTGTGGAGGAACAGAGATGTCTTATAGCTCTTACACAGAGGCAGGTGCTACTTATGAGTTATGCTGCACCCCCTGGCCCCAGTGGGCTTCTCCTGCTTTCTTGGGACTAAGAGAAGCCTGGTGAGGTTCCCTGAGTGATTTTGGGGGTAAAAGCTTTCTGACCCAGCTTGAAAAGCCTGGAGGAAGGTTATATTTATCTCTGCTGCCTTAGGTCAAAGCTAGCTAGTCTACTGAATAGCGGAATCCTAACAGAAGTATGTTGGAGTCATCAATCAGTAACTTAATAAAATGGAATAATTTCTCCTTAAATTGAGCTCAAATTTATTAAGGTTATTATCCTAAATGAATAGGATGAATATTGGAAACATACTTTTGAGGTCTAGAACTGCTCTCAGTCCATTGTTAAAAGGCTGTTTAAAATGTAAGGAACTGTTCAGGGTGCTCAATTATGAGAAACAATGACCTGCCAGGAGAACACTGCAAGTAACAGAGCTTACCTCTTGGCCTGATGAGGAATGAGAAGAAATATGAAGCACCTTTTAAGCCTGACCTACAGGGCAAGTCTCCTTTCTGCTGAAGAACTGTTTGCCTTCATTATCAGATGCTAAGGGCTTTTTGAAAGACTTTAACCCATTAAGTTAAATAGAGGAAAAAGATCTGCCTAAACATTTTATGTGAATGTGATAAAATGAAACACTTTGTCTTCTTCTATATATTATAATGTGCTCAAACAATTCAGGACTGGTCTTTCTAACTCGGCTTCTCATGCTTGGCAAAGGGTGCACTTGAAATGTTGTCTTTTCAAGCTGCTGTGACCCATCTAAGACAATAGCCTGTGCTGATATGATCCCATTTCATGTATGAGGTAAGTATGGTCTCGAATATGCCTCTTGGCAGACATAGCTCCCTGGGGAAATGGCTTTACATCCAGAACCAAAACTGGGGATTGGAGCCCATGTGTGGGTGATATTCAGGTGTGTAATGAAGAAACAGCTCCTGCCCCAGGAAGCTCATGGCTATGATGCTCCACCTTGTGTCTGGGAGCTGAGATGACATGGTTTAATCTCCAAGCTGGGAAATGCCTTGTGTCTGGGTCTCCCAGGGTTGCAAAAGGACTGATGGCTGCTGCTGGCTCCTGCCGTCCTTTGGACACCAACAGCAGTTACTCTTGGTGCTCAGAGAGCTTTATCCCAGCTTTTGGGTGCAGCTCACTGTGCAAGCTTGGCTGAGGTGTCTGTGCAGACAAACCCTTGATTTTGGTGTTCAAACCACCCATTCTGGGGGCTTGAAGTACCTTCAGGAGTCCAGAGCACTGTGGGGTTGCTGGAAAGAGGCAAAGCATCTCACTGAGGTCCCCTGGGTTACCCTTCAGAAATGCTGTCTTCTCTCCACTCATTAGATTCTGTCTAATATGAGTCCTGATGGTAAGCTATGTATTAAGTTAAATCTTTGGAGTTTAAGACTACAGTGTGACCCAACTGAGAACTCATTGCTTTGTGGAATTTGCGTGTTTAATTAAAGCTTAGTAATGACTTGATGCACAGAATAAAGGCCACAGCTTCGGAGGGCCATAACAATACCATATGTTTGCAAATGTCAGGGTGATGTGGGTTTTATTTGAAGCTAGTTTTGCCCTTCAGTTCAAGCAAAAGCTAGTTACAGCAGAGTCCTGACTATAGATTAGATACTTCACGATCTGTACTGTGGTATGGTTTGGAAATGGCCTGTTGATATAGGCACACCTGCATGTATGGAGTTGGACCCTGTGCTGGAGGTACAAGATGATGTAGTAGCTGCTGTGCTCCTCAGCATCTGCTGCCACTTCTATCTGTCAGGCATCTTTTCCAGTCCTGTCTGTCTATAGTTTGCCTTCTCAGGTCAGACTGCATTGCCCAGGAAGGATCATGCCCTTCCTACAACAGGATTGTCTCCCTTTTGGGGTCTCTCCTCATATAATGAACTTTGGGAGATTGAGTTGCTATTCAGTTGATTAGCAAAGAAAAACACAAATTTGAGGGGTTGGTAGTTGGCTCAAAGCATTTTAGAGTCCCTGTTCTAATAAGTCAGTACTTCTTGTGGAAAATATGACCTTAGTTTAAATAGAGATCTGTTTTTAGTGAAAACCCCCAAGCCTACAGTAAAACAGTCTCAAGACAGAACATTGAATGACAGAATCATAGAATAGTTAGGGTTGGAAATTAACCTTAAGACATGATGTATTGCAAAGCAGGAAAGCTGAACCTTTCCCCATGTACCTGCTAGGTGGTGATGTGTGGAGTGGTGAATGCACAGTCCATGTGTTGTGGAGCTGGTGGAAACAATCTCAGTGAGGGAGAAGAATGTGATAACTCCTCTGTCTTCAGATGGTCCAAACCTGTCCAGTATTAAAGGGGAAATTTTGGAAATTAACCTGCTTGCTGCTTTTTAAGCCTGACATCTTAATAACCGTGTGCAGCCAGGCCTTGGATGACCCCAGGGGCCGCAGATGTTCCCTCTCCACCACAGCCCATTTTCCACTACAGAGGAGGCACCTAAAGCTTGGTTTATTGCTGCAATGTATATACATAAACCCAACCAATTTTAATTAAGAGCACTGCAAAAAGTCCTAAAGTTCAGGAAATTTAAAGATTAAGGCCAAGGGTTTGTTTTCACACGTTCTTAAACTGAACAGATTGGGCTTTTCTTAGAAGTAATTTCCCTTTCAAAAGCAGAAAGATCTTTATTGGAAGGTGATTAAATCTTTCCCTGATACACTGATTTCATTCTAGCTTTGCTAGGAACAGGCTCAGAGCTCTTACCTATGGATTTGAGGATTAAGATGCACAGCAAAGAGCTTCTAACCTGATAGTTGCCCATGGGCAATGAGTGATTATTTGTTCCTTAGGAAATGAACTCATGCTTCAAAGACACATTCACCAAATGGTCCAGTTTCTGCCTCTCCACTCCAGGCAGCAAGGAAGTTTGCTGTTAGTTCTTCTGTATTCAAAATTCTACATGCAATTTGAATTGGTTCACTTTTACTACCAAGAAAGGTCTGTGCTGTAAGTTAACCTAATGATTAAGCGAGGGCCACAGCCAAAAGAAGCAGGACTGCCTGCCCTGGCTGCTGGATCCTTTTTAATGGCACAAATATCCAACACTGGGTGGTAAATCAGACTGGGAAACTGGCCCTGTGAATATACTTGGGGGTGGTGGGAAACCAGAACTATGCCATTCTGTGGCAGTGCTGCCCAGTTGACTTGAACCACATATGAAGCTGTGTAAAAGGCATTTGCTGCCTGCTGCGAAGAATAAGGTGCCCAATTTCCACTTGGATATAAGGAATGTTAAAGACAAATCAGGGTTTTCTGGCTGTCTGCTATTAGCTGTTAAACTTCTTCTCTGGACTAAGTCTGATGTATCTGACCTTATCCCTGCCCCATCCCCACCATGTGCTCCTAGTTGGCCCTGGTGCTTGACTTATCTTTTTGCTGCCTTCATAGAATCATGGCATCTCAGGTTGAAAGGGACCTCAGGGATCATCTGGTCCAATCTTTCTAAGCACAGCATGGCCTAGACTAGATGTCCCAGCACCCTGTCCAACCCAATCTTAACAGTGCCCAATGGTGGGGAGTCACCACTTCCACTGGGAGATTATCCTGTCTTCTAGGATAACTGGTGTCTTTTTATCCTGAAGATATTCTGGGTCTTAAGACTGCATTTGAACTACCAGAGAGGTATCACCAAGTGTATGAGAGGTGGAATCAACTATCTGGGTGGGCTGTTGGATCATCCTGTGCTTTTATGTGATTTAGCGTGTGGCCTCTCTTCCAACCCAAGTGAACACTTCTGCCACTCTAAATACCTCTTAAAACTACAGGTAGATACAGTCTTCTCCCTTCCTCATCCTGATTTCTGGAATGTGCTGACCTTGTGCTGTCTAATGTCTTGCGTTGCCCTTGCAGAGACCTCCCAGTCCTTCACCATCCGTGGAGAAGCTTTGTGTTGTGTCTGAAAGCTGCTGTCTATTGACCATGCAAAGACTCTCCACTGCTGCTTTCTGTCACTTCTCTACCCCCAATTGCTTGCTGTCTTCCATTATTTAAGCTTCCAAAAGTGTTTGTGAGGGAATTGCTCCTAGATGCAAATGTGCTCCAGGCCTGTGGAACTTCATGCCATGGCTCTGAGTTTAATAAGAAACCATCTTCATTAGGACTGAGAATTACTTCCAGTTTCCCCCAGTCCAACAGCTGTTTAGCTTCATGCTGGCTGCCAGTTGCACACACCTGCATGTTCCAGATGTGTGCTGCTGAAACACACTTCATCCCCAGCTGAGGAGCCAACACCTGGAAGACATAAAGTATTTACAGTTCGGAACAAGAACAAAACTCCCTCAATAAAAATACTTGTAGGTGATCTGTGCTCTTTCAAGTGCCTGATGCAGAAAACATTGTGTTTTCCTTCTGATTGCTGGGCTGGAGGAATGATGGAAAGCTAATTTGTTAGCAGGTTTGCTTGCATGTTTGTGAGGTTTGGAGGTGAATGCCCACCAGCTTGGAGGAAGAGCAGGCAGACACCAGGGTAATTTTGGAAGATAGGAGTCCAAAAATGAGGAGATGAATAGGGAAAAGACTTGAAAAAGGAAATGTTGCCTGAGGAGTGTCCTAATGATGAGGTCCAGAGGAGGCCACAGAGATGCTGCGAGGGCTGGAGCAGCGCTGCTCTGGAGCCAGGCTGAGAGAGCTGGGCTGGGGCAGCCTGGAGAAGAGAAGGCTCCTGAAGGGGAGACCTTAGAGCAGCTCCAGTGCCTAAAGGGGCTCCAGGAAACCTGGAGAGGGGCTTTGGACAAGGGCCTGGAGGGACAGGCCAAGGGGAATGGCTTTAACCTGCCAGAGGGGAGACTGAGATGAGCTCTGAGGCAGAAGCTCTTCCCTGTGAGGGTGCTGAGGCGCTGGCACAGGGTGCCCAGAGAAGCTGTGGCTGCCCCATCCCTGGCAGTGTTCAAGGCCAGGTTGGACACAGGGGCTTGGAGCAACCTGCTCTAGTGGAAGGTGTCCCTGCCCGTGGCAGGGGGTTTGGACTAGATGACCTTAAAAGGTCCCTTCCAACCAAAACTATTCTATGTTTCCATGTCTTCAGGGAAGCCGTGGAAGAAACTTTGAGCTGGATTCAGCTCTCATTTTAAGGAAGGCTTCATTTTTCTGGGCTGTGCTATTACATCAAAACCTCCTGTGTTGCAACTTGTACTTGTCACCCCTTGTCCCGTGCATGTGCCTCCTTGCAAAGAGAGAACCTCCATCCTCTTTGTGGCTGCCCTTTAGGTATTAGAAAACCGTGATGAGGTGCCCCTAAGCCTTCATTATGGCAGGCACAATGAAACAACTGAATGCTGTCTGGATGGATTTCCCCTGCTGTCATCTCCTTGCTGTCTGTAACCATGATGCTGGCTGCTCCTTCCATTTTCTAGCATTAGATCCCTTTAAATAAAAGGGTAAAGGCCACTTTCTAGCATTAAATGTCTTTAAATAAAAGGGTAAGGGGGCAGAAACTAATCGTGATGTAGTTTTTCCACCCACTTTCCTTCCTGGAGAGGCAGCAGGCATACTGCAAGCTTTCTGTGTGAGCAAAAGAGCATGGGTGGGATTTCTCTGTGTTGAAATTGGCCTGGGCAGTGGAAGAGAAACTCCACCCTTCTGTTTTCTGTAGTGGGTTTTCTTAGCCAGAGATTCTAATGCAATTACAGTGTCTCTTTGTCACCCTCCCTAATAATTCTGGGGCCATTTCACTAGGATTTCATAAGGCAAAAGAGGTTCCAAAGGGTTTAGGGTGGGATTCTACTTTATGAGATGAGTCTCACTCTGGAGGCACTTCTTTCCATTGGTTATTTAAGAAATAATATTAAAAAGATAAAACTGGACCTCCAACCTGAAATGGAGACAGTTGTACTTAAGATTGTAATGAGTAGACAAAGAGAACCCTACATCCTATAAGCTTTGGGGGAAGAGAAGGTTTTTCTCCTCCAGGTTTAAAAACGCAATGCTGAATTAGGGTTTAGTGGACTCTCACCATTAATGTCATGGGTATCTAGTCTTCATCAGATCTCCTGAACACAGAGTGACCTGCAAGCTACGGAGCACACTGGTGTAGTGGTAGAGGCCCTAATGGAAGTCAGTTACCAGGCACAGTAGAAGAGAGACGAGGGTTCACAGTGGAGCCCTTTTTCCTTACACCAGGCTGGATTCATTTGCGCAAGAATTTGCTGAATTACTCTAGGACCCAAACTTAAGCTGCTCATAGTGAGAGAGAATGAGCTCTGCTGTGTTATGAGCTCTGCCATGGGACCTTATAGCCATTGCAAACTCGAGCCTGTGGGACCTTCGTGTTCACTTGCATCTCACAAGGCAGTGGTCTGCATCCTCACATTGCTCAGTAATAGACGTGTGAGATGGCCCTTTCCCTTTTTAAGGTATGGCTTCATGACACCTCTATGGCCTTATTCAATGATGCTCTTAGTGTGGGAATGGCATTTGGAGAAATGCTAGGTCCTAACATAGGTTCTGACATGCCTGGTCCAATGCAGATGGGACAGGCAAGCCCAGAAGAAAACCCCAGTTCTTATGTGCCTTATGCATCACCTCATCTTTCCCTGAGCTCTCCTTTCTGTAGCCTGTTCAGGCAGGAGCTATTGCTCTGTGAGACCTGTGCACAAAAGTTTAACACAAGTGGTATTGCCAGGAAATGAACAACCATCAGTGTGAAATCTGGATGTGAAGGATGAAATATGGGCTGCCTGCTAGGGAAAAAAAGAAGCTTTCAATTTAGGACTTGAATTCTGCTTTCATCAAAACAAATTAGTATTTTAGTGCAAGTCCCACTAAAGTAGGGGGAAAGTCCTACTAAAGTAGGGGGAAAAACACTACAAAAATCAATGGAAAATGTTCTGCCTGCTTTAACCTCAATTTTGCATGGACACTGTTATGGAGCTCCATCTCGGTGACTGCTCTATACCTCCTGCTTGTTTTTAAACATCCCATTTCAAATGCACTGCTTTCCTATGCAAGTCTGTTAGATGGATAAGCTATTTCTGATCTTCCAGAGCAGTATAAACCTCACAGCTCCCTTGACTCGCTCTGAGAAATTTCCACTGCTTGACATATTAAAAATATATGGAAGTCTGCAAGGAGAGCAGATTAAGCTTTATGCCTGTGGAAATTCATTTCGATAACTCCAGATCAGCTGGTGCATGGAAAAATCATTTGAAAAGGGGGAGAAGAAAACCCCCAACCCCCTCCTGGGAAGCACAGCTGATGCTGTATGTCGAGGAGGACTTTTCATAAAGCATCTTTCATTCCCAGAGCACTCACTGACCTATATATAGAAATCATTTCCCTCCTCCCCTAAGAGCAGCCAGCTCTGGGGTGGAACGCTACAGTTGATTAACTGGGCTCAGCGTTACCATCTCAGGGCTTAGCAGAGGACAAAGCTTAGTCCAGCTGGCTCTGGCTGACCACAGACTACTTAATGTGGTGCTGAGGCCAAACCTGGCACAGTCTCCATGGTTTGGCACTTGTGGGTGACCCTGATGGTCTTCCAGGAGACTCTGTAGTTGCACAGAGCTGAACAGATGGATTGGAGGCCACTAGATGTGGCTTGAAGTGGCTGATTCAGGCAGGAGGCAGCCCTTTGGAGGAGTCAGTGCTCCTTCTTGAGGTCTTCTGGTGTTGCCTTCTGCGTATGCTGGCTAGGGACCAAGGTGTTCCTCAAATTGAGTCCCTCCAGGATGTCTTTACTAGCCACCATGAGATATAATAACTGTGCATGGAGTCTAAGGATGGAGCTAATACTAGGGAGTCATTTTGACTTTGAGTAAGCATCAGTGGAGCTTTGGGAGTTCCCGTTTGTATGGGCTGCCCTCCTGGTAGGTGGATTGGGTGGGACTTAGTGACCCCCTCGAGTCCATTATTCCTTGGAAAAAAGGGCAGTTGGTCTTGCCCAGTCCTGTGTTTCTGCTCATCTCCACCTTGTTTCTGCTCCTGGCTCAGCTGCTGTGTGAAAGCTTTTCTTTCCTGGCTTGTCTTGTGAATACTGGTCAAGAGAGCTGTCAGTCTGCTTTGGGAGTCCTGTGGTACAAAACCTCTCTCTATCTGAACAAAATACTTGGATGCATTTCCCCCCCCCCCCCAAATTTCTGCTGGCAGCACATGAACGTCTCTAACTCTGGCCCTGTGCATTCACCCCTCTTAATTGCAGCAATAAATCTGGAAATCATGACATTGACTGGTCAAAGCTTGATGCAAGAACATCCCTGGGTCTTGTGAGCTGCTCATGTTTGTGCCTCTGAGGGGTTTTCATCTGCTTTTACAACCTGCTTACCCTCATGTTAAATACTGGAGCTCCTGTCTTCCTTGTGCAAAAGCCATGCCTCTTGACACATGCTTCCCTGCTGATGTTAAGAGGTGACGCTCTACCCTGTATTGCTGCTCTAGGGTGAAGAGCTGATGGGAGGCAATGCTGAGGATGATGTCTGCATAGATTACCCCATGCTGGCTGGCAGAAGATGCTGTTAGGCAGAAAGGATGATGGGGAGGTGTAGATGTAAATATATATGTTGCTTTCCTGACACTCAAAAATCTCATGGAGGTTGTCTAATGGCAGGACAAGGGTCTGTTGGAGGTGACCTAGGCATAAAGGGTCTGTTGTGGTACGAAGGCTCCTTGTCCATAATGACAGACTTCAGAGCCATGTCCCCCTTGCCTTGGCTATGCTTTAGGCTTCAAGAGTTTCTCTTCCTGACCAACACCAGCCCACATAACTGATCATATCTGAGCACTGCCTCTCCTGTATCCTCAGCCCATCACAGTTGAAACCTCACTGCTGCTCCTCAAACCCCTCTGTTTTCCCTCATTTGCTTTTCCTAATCACTGCCTGGAAGTTGTGTGTTGTCCCAAGTTCTCAGGCTTATTCCTCCTAACCAGGACCTTTGGGCTATGCCATCCCCCAGGAATGGGAATGACTGTGCTGCAGGCTTAGAACGTGTAACATGAAATTTCGTCAAAGAGACCCTAAGAGCAATTCTGTCTGTTCTTGATTTCAGTTAATCACTGAAAATTGGGAACAAAGAAAACTTGTCCCTCTGCTTTAGCTACAGGAGTGCAGCAGGAGGTGGGGGATGACAGCTCTGGGGAGAGCCCAAGCCCTGCGTGTACATGGTCTTTTGGAGGCAGATATGGGGATGAGTTGCCTGTACTCCTCCTGGTCAGCTGCATGCCAGCACAGGGCTAGAAGCTGTGTAATGAGGGTAAAAGCAGTTCTTGGACCTAATGATCTGCTGGGACCAGAGCAGCTTGCAGGCATCTGGCAGCGCTGATTCACACCTTGCTTGCAACAGCCTCTGCGGGAATACTCCAGGGTGCATACTCAGAGGAAAGCTCCGTGAGAAAGAGTGTGGTGGTTTTGCAAATGCCTTTTTTGGGGGGTTTTATCCTTAATGTTCAGTCTAACAGCTTTATTTCTGGCTTGTTTGACTGTGCTGCTGTTGCCTGCTCTCCTCCTGCGCTGCTACTGCTTTCTGCCAGTGAAGGCTGCACAGAAGGTATCAGGCTCTCAGCATCCTACAACCAGAGAGGTGACAAAGTAGGCGATGCCATCCCATCATCTTCATAATGTCCCTTGTATTTCCTGCTGTTGCATTGAGGGGGAAGGGGAGAGAAGCAAAGGAAGCTTACTACATGGCTACCTACCATGAGACCTGATAAATCTGCCAGACAATTTATTTGATCTTTGAACCCTGGGGTCCCTCGGAGGCAGGTTTGGAGGCCTGCAAAAGCAATCAGAAAGGATATAAAAACCTAATGAGGCCTGGACTTGATCCCCTTCTCCAGGTGAAATTTACAGCGGCTGGCAGAGAATCAGAGCAGTTGGAAAGTTATAGAATGCGTGTGTACAGATAGTGTAGGAGAATGGATGGAGCCGCTCGGGCTCTCTGCTGTAAGCTCTATCCTTTGTGCTTGTGGCATTTCATTTTAACAGTGGCCCCTGTCTGGCTTTCACAATATCCTGCTGCACAGGATTTGCTTAAAGGGGCGGGGGAAAAATCAGCGTTTCTTAAATTTAGCATCTTGGCTTTGTAACAGAGACTTAGTCTGTCACCTAGGTAGAAGGAGAGATGTTAAAATGTCCCCAGCTGACTTTGGAGCACAAGTCCCATTAACTGTGCTTTGCTCTTAAGTGTTTTTGGGGAGGATTCAGAAAACTTTCCTTGTTCCTTGTGCTAAAGCACTGACATGGCTTCAGGAAAGTCAGCTTGGCTGGAGCTGAGTCCAGCAGTTCTCCTCCTGGCAGTGGTTGCTGGACTGGGTGTTACTGGTGCAGCGTCACTCCTCTGCTGTAACTCCACAGCCTGGGATGGGGCTGCCAGTTGTGTGCCATATCAGGGGGTAATTATATTAATTAATGCAACTTCATGCCACAGCTTGTCTGCACGCCCTGCTTATGGATACAACCTCTGCTCTTTAACCATGGGTGTGAGAGGGGTTTCTATAGCTCCCAATGCATTGATGCTTGTGGTTTTGATGCTTCAGAAACCTGGAGAGGGGCTTTGGACAAGGGCCTGTAGGGACAGGCCAAGGGGAATGGCTTGAACCTGCCAGAGGGGAGATTGAGATGAGCTCTGAGGCAGAAGCTCTTCCCTGTGAGGGTGCTGAGGCGCTGGCACAGACTTTTCCCAGAGAAGCTGTGGCTGCCCCATCCCTGGCAGTGTTCAAGGCCAGGTTGGACAAAGCCTTGGGAGACATGGTCTAGTGTGAGGCGTCCCTGCCTATGACAGGGGGTTGGAACTGGATGATCTTAAGGTCCTTTCCAACCCAAACCATTCTATGACAAGAGGAAATGGCCTCAAGCTGTGCCAGGGGAGGTTTAGGCTGGAGATTAGAAACAATTCCTTCCCCAAAGGGTGCTCAGGCATTGGAACAGGATGCCCAGGGCACTGGTGGAGTTACCATCCTCGGAAGTATTTAAAAGACATGTAGATGTAGCACTTAGGGACATGGTTTAGTGGTGGCCTTGGCAGTGCTGGGTTAATGTTGGGCTCTGTCATCTTAAAGGTCTTTTCCAACCTAAACAATTCTATGATTTCAGTCTTTAACCAAAACCTTCCAACTTTAGATTTGAAGTGAAGTTTTCTTTAAAAATTTATGTTCATTTATATTTTTAATAAAAGCTTTTAATAAGCTCAAGGAGGAAACAAGCCATTTCATTCTGAGCCTGGTGATGGGCTGTGTTTGACCCCACATTGACACTTTTATGGCTCTCTGATTTGCTGAAGATCTTGAAGTATTTCTGGTTTGGTCTGACCTGAAGCAAATCTCTTTTCCAGTTTCTCAGATCTGCAGAAAATAACAGCACTGGTTGCTCTGCTCAGTGCCAGCAGGATCATGACAAAACCAAAAGCTGGTCTTGTCTGGTGTTGGCATCTACCGCTCCGCAGTGAGACAGCAACTCTTCCTGCATGGCAGCAGATGCCGTCTGATATAGCAACTAAAAAGGTCAGTTGAGTCACTGTCTTGAGCTGGACTTTGCTCTGAGAAAGAAGCTCCAAACAGGAGCTCTTTGGTAGATTAATGTTGAAACTGGATTGGGGTCCAGTCCTGTAACTCAGAGTCCAATGTAAACTTCCACAGTCCAGGAGTCTTTGGGTTTTGCACATGCTTGAGGAATGGTTTCATCCCACCCCTCCAGCTTTATAGGATGAGCATGCAGCAAGAAAATGGGGTTCTGTTTCTGATGGATGTGGCTGTGAGAAATCACTAGAAACTGAGTCATTTGGCCATCTTACATGATGGTGTTTAACACTATTGCTTAAGCACCCCAGGGCCTTCAAACCAATCTGGTTTGCTCTCCTGAAGTCCATGGGAACTGTTGCTTGCATGGGCTGCTTTAGCTTTGCTTAGTCTCCCAATTCCTTGAAACTCTCTGGTGCTGTTCCAAGCCCTTAGAGAGTCCATGATGGGTTTCTACTGCAGTAATCCTCCAGCCATACTGACCAGAGGTGGCTGCAGTATCTCCCTCCTATTCCTACTTGTCCCTACAGATATCAATAAGCAAGTGGGGAGAGCTGTGAGTGCTGAAGCCTTGCTCGGCCGGGGAGCTGAGCTGAGGCCAGCACACACGTGCCTGCTCTGGAGCTGTGAGTTGTTGCCAGATCAAGCAGTTTAGAGGCAATTTGTGAGAATGAGATAGATTTGAGCAAGCTGTGAGCTTGGGTTGTCTTAAAGTTATTGCACAGTAAAAAGAAGGAAGGAGAGATGTTGGAGGCAGGTCTGAACAGACACTGGGCTGGAATTCAGCTAAAAAGCAAACTTAAAGGCCCAACAAACCCTCACAGTTTTCTATGGAAACTGTAAAAACTCTAAAGAGTCCCCAAGCAACAATTGCTCTGTCTGGTGTTGCAGTTCAGAAACATGCCCTGGAAAGTCTACTGTCTCCTAATAGCTCACCGGCTACTAAATGTAAATGGCCAAGATTTATTTGGGGTGAGGGAGATGAAAGGGAGTCAAGTTTATGGTCTCTCTTTGCAGTTTGGTTTGTAACAACCCCAGGCTCTGCCTGCGGAGACTGTCTTGCTCTGGCTAAACTTGCAAAGCCAGAAGCTCAGCAGGAAAGGGCAGGGTTTTGTTCTCCTGACACCATTTACCAATGCTTCCCAGCATTCATCTGTCTGCTGTTACAGCCCTCGGTGCTGCTGTGTTCGAGTGTCTCTCAAACACTAATTAAAGGAATGAATCCTTCAGCAACCATGCAGAGCCATCGGCTATGGTAGATGAATGCTGGTTCCACCCAAGGGATATTTATGCTGTTCATTGAGCTACCGATTGTATCCAAGCTTCAACCCTTGCTTGGAAATGATCCCAACTACTGAGACTCCTGCCTTCCCCTGACACCTTCTTGGAGTGTGCTTGCAGGTCTTCAAGGAGCTGGATGCTACCATTGCTCGATCTTTCCCGTAAATGTAGTTTGGATTGCAAACCATGTAGAAATTCCCAGAACTAGCAGCAGTGATTTAGGTTTTCCAGATTGCCTTTGTGCTGGAGCAGGGAAGGTGTGCTTCTGTACTTACGTACATGTCTGGAGCACCAGGGAATGGTCCCTTCTTGTTCTTTAGCTCTTCTGGGTTGTCGTCACTGAGGCATAGTGACAGCAAGGCAGGAAGCCTAGTGGAGCTGTAGCCTTCAACCCAAGTAACTGATCAATGTGGACATGCAGTTGTTCCATGAGCCAGATGGGTTAAAGGCCTCACATTTGAGATAGGGCCAAGCAGCTCTCAGGAGTAAATCATATGTATGCCATGACCTGATCATTGCCTCCTGAGAGGTGGAAAAACTGTTGACATCTCCCTATATTAATGCAACTTGTAGGAAGGGAAAACACTGATAGATACTTTTTTCTAAAAGAAGAAAAGGTAAAAAGCAGGGGCCAAACTGTCCTCTGGAGTTTCCCCTCTCTAGGGGTTATTAAACCAAATACCTGGACTCTTCCTTAGCAGTTGCAGAAAGAGGTGCTGTGAATCCCACCCAGTGTTTTGAAAGGTAAGTGGTTTGACTGAAAGCCTCAGGGAACCAAAAGCTCAGGGAATCTTGAGGGAGGCACTTCCATAAGTTAATTCCCCCCACTGTCAGAACATTTCAATTTCATTTCAGGCCTGAATTTGCCTCCTTTTGGCTTCTGACTCTTGGTTTTCATTATGTAGTCATCAGCTGGCTGATTAAAGAGCTGTCTGCTATCAGAAATCTCTTCCCTATGCAGGTATTTGTGGGCTGTGATCAAGTCACCTCTTAACCTTCTCCTGGATATGCTATTAGCTTGAGGTACTTATGGCAGGTTTCCCAGACCTCAAACTGCACTTATAGCTCTTTCCTGAACCATTTCCAATTATTATTTCCCCACCCCCAATGTCCTTTATGGAATGTGGACACCAGAACGTGGCCATCTGTCCGGTCATGTCTCATGAATACCATACATAAAGAACATGCCATGTTCCTTCTCATTGCTTGTGTACGCACCCAAGGGTGAACTCTGGGTCCCAGCTCATCATCTGTGACCTCAGGTGTGTCTTGGGATTTCAGACTCTTTGGGAATGTACTTGCTGAATGTGACCTAGTTTCCTTGTTCCTGGAATCACAGCCCTGTAAGAGGGGAAAGCCAGTCCTTGGTTGTGACAGAAAATGAGTGCTTGATGTGACCCAGAGGCTCCTGGAGAAAGCCCAGCCAAGCCCTCTGAGGTCTCAACTCTGAGTTATTCACGTGGGTTTCACATGTATGTTTCTGATTTGGAGCAGCCACAAACCTCTTGAGGTGCCTTCAAGCCTAATTAGTATTAATCTCATTTACTCCCTTGTCTGTTGGCTGTGCAAAAGGGTGACCCAAAATAGCACATACGCAGCAGAGAAGGTGAGAATGGAACAGCACCCACTACCTTAGACATATAAACTGGATATTAAGTGGTGGGAGACATTCTTTTTCCAGTTTATATGGAAAATGCCAGGAGAATAACGCAATATATTTTTTTCACCTCCTTTTTGTGTCATCTTTAACAGCAATTATTTCATATTTTCTTTTACATCAGCGGTAAAAATGTTGAGTTATGTTAGATCAAGAGCAGATTCCCTTTTGAGATCACAGCAGAGGCATGTGCATGTAGTATAATCGCTTCCCCATTGCAATTATGGTGGGGGAGAGCTCACTGCACTAGTAGTGTTGTTTGTTTTCAATCAGAGTGACATGCGTGCAAAAGAGCTCTTCAGGCAAAAGTTTAGCGTTAGTGCTGTTGGCTTTCAGTCATCTTTGTGGTTCTATAAAAAACTAGTGTGTGTACACATAAAATGTTATCTAACAGGCAATAGTTGATATTAGACGTAATTAATATGATATATTTCTGCGGGTCTGACAAGACTTGTGGTCCAGAAATCTGTTAGATATTATGATTTGTGCTCTGCAGTACACTGTTTTCCCCCACTCTTATAGAGGGGCTAGGGAATAGTAGGAGAAAGGGGAAAGGCTATTGTTTAGCAATTGCTGTCTAGGGGGTAGTTGAGGGAATTGTAAATTATGATAATTACATATTTAAATGTTTTCAAGGTTGCCTAAAACCACAGCTTCAGAAGAATAAAGCTAGGCAATAATTCTGGGGAGAGTCAAATCCATTCGGAAAAATGCTGTTTTGGAAATCAGTGGAATTATTTCAGGTGGAAATGAGAGATAGGGAAGGGAAAAGAAAATCATAGTTGAAGCCCTTCATCTTTTCCATGGGCAAGTGGCTTTCTAAGATTTAAAAACAAAAAGAAAGAAAAGGCAAAATAACCTGGTAAGAACCAAGTATTTTAGACCAACCTGAGATGATTGTATATTGACAGCAAAGCAAAACACTGTTGTCTGCTGTGTTTGCTAGAGTGAAGCAGACATGCATTTCTGGCTGGGTCATACCAGTTTCTGCAGAAGGATTTCTGCAGGTTGTAGCTGACACAGGGTTTTTGCCCTCTGCCGGCTGTGTATCCATGATACACCTACATATATCTGTGAGTATACATGTATGTTCTCATCAACTGGTCCAAAACTAATTGTAGGATGGAGCAGTATGACCTCCTTTGCTATCTTATCACTAAATACATTATACTGTATTATTCTCATGCAAGACCTCATCCCTCCAGCCTGCTGCCCCATGTGAATCATAGAATAGTTTGGGTTGGATGGGACCTTCAAAGGTCATCTGGTCCAATCCCCCTGCAATGAGCAGGAAATGAATGAGGTCTTGCTATAGAGCCATGAAAGCTGCAACTAAGTCAAGGAGGCAACATGAAGTTGAGCAGATGTGTCCCACTTTTGGACTTGCTCTTGCCCATCAGCTGCTCTGTTAAATGGCTTGTTGAATTACCTTAGGGCACATACCTTACCTCCATATGTTGGTCCAGCCAAGCTAGGTGAAGGGAGCTGGGTTCTTGTTTGAAGAAACCAGATGTTCCATCTGGTCTTTGGTCTCCTGGGGAGGGTTTGGCACCTTGAAGCTGCCTTGGCCTAAACCAGGGTGAATACTTCAGTAAATTTGACTTGCTGTGTTTACTTCTGTGCAACATGTGCCCAGAAATATGTGGACAAATTGGAGAGAGCTGAGAGAAACAGCTGTCACTGAAGAGCTGATGGGACTCCTTTTAAGAAGAAAGATTTAAAGTGCAACATCCTGCACTGGACCATCTGTCCTGGGGCCTGTGATGAATGTGAGCTGGAAAGGAGATCCCAGCTAAATCTGGGACATGATAATAGCTTAGCAATAACGAAGATGTCAACACTGTGGAGGGTTATGTATTGCTTAGCGTGGTCTAATGAGGTTATAATGATGAGGTAATAGGATGAGATGAAGACGATCATTTAGACCATCAGTGAAATCTGTTTGGCTTGGAGTTGTCCTTGGGGAGGTGGGTGGTGTGTATGTGTGTAAGCCACATTGGCTGCTGATTTTGGTATTAAAATGGACAATATAACCAGGGGCAGGTATCCATGTTAGCTGGGAGAGTGGAAGGGTTGATCCAATAGGTGTTTGGTCTCTTATTTATTTTTAAAGCAGGGTTTTACTGCAGGCAATTGGCGGAAATCTTATTCTGCAGCTTTCCAAACCAGGCTACTGGAAATTCTTATTTTTGCCTTTTTTTCCCCTTTTCCAGATGCAAATGTTTGAGTCAATTCTAATACAAAATAAGTACATTTTGGGATGATGAGTACAAGTGAAACAACTGAACTCTGATTTCAGCACCATCAACAGGAGGGAGAAAGAAAAAAGCCCACAACATGTCAGCTCCTCCTACATTCCAGACAGAATCATAGAATCATAGAATAGTAAGGGTTGGAAAGGACCTTAAGATCATCTAGTTCCAACCCCCCTGCCATGGGCAGGGACACCTCGCACTAAACCATGTCGCCCAAGGCTCTGTCCAACCTGGCCTTGAACACCGCCAGGGATGGAGCATCCACAACCTCCCTGGGCAACCCATTCCAGCGCTTCACCACCCTCACTGTAAAGAACTTCTTCCTTATATCTAATCTAAACTTCCCCTGTTTGAGTTTGAAGCCATTACCCCTTGTCCTACCACTACAGTCCCTAAGGAAGATGAAAGCATCTCTTTCTTCTTGTTGGGGAAATAATCACAACAGAAAGGACCCTCATTCTTTCCTGAAAGGCCAATGATACCAAGGTCAGAGAGACAGCTTTATGTAGAAGGACAGTTGGATCCAGTGAGTGGTTATGCACACATACGTTCTGCATCCCTCTCTTTTGGTAATGCTTTTGTGTAATTGGGCAGGTGCATTGTATTTTGAACATGTTTTTCCCGTTATCTGCTGGGGTAGCTTCAACTTATCACTGAGATCCAGAGGAGCTGGATGGCTTTTGCAAGGGAGTCTCTGGGTGGAACGCATTAGCTGCAGACTGGGGTTAGTGCCAGTGGCCTCCCCGTGAACTTGTAATCCTGGCCTTTGAGTAACAACTGTGAAAAATCAATGATGATCACTTCCATTGCTGGCTTGTAAGACTCATTTTTCTCTTCCCTTTTTCTCCTTTTGTTTTCTCAGTGGCAAGGGAAGAAATGAGGCTCAGGAATTAGACAGTGAACAGTCATTGAAAAGATACACAGCTGGGGTTCCCCCTAGGAGGCTTTTTTTTACATCATGCTAAGGTGAAGAAGACTCTCATAGCAAATACTGCTGTATGATATACAGGGTGAGTCCTGTCAGCACACAGTGATGGTTTGCAAGGTTAAATTGGGAATAATCTGGTGTCATCTAGATGGGAAGTTGATGGAACTGGTCTGGATTTATGGCTCGTGAAGGGTAAGCTGAATTTGGGCTGGTTAGTTGAATTTTTGCCCAGGTCAGGTCTTGATGCATTACTGCACCATGCAATTCCAGGGATGTCTTTACTATGTCTCCTCTGGCTCTCCCTGGGCTCTCCTGCAGAGCTCAGTGTGGGTCTTCTGACTCTTGTTTCTTCCCTGCAGATAAGGTACCTGCTCTTGTACCACCTTCTGCAGCTTCTCTCCAGCACAGTTGATGAGAAGGTCCCCATGACCCAGCTTCGGTGCTGGGCTGCACCCCCAGAGCGTGAGCAGCAGATCGAGGGAGGGGATTCTGCCCCTCTGCTGTGCTCTGAGGAGACCCCCCCTGCAGCCCTGATCCAGCTCTGGGGCAACAGCACAAGAGGGACGTGGAGCTGTTGGAGCGAGGCCAGAGGAGGCCCCGGAGCTGCTGCGAGGGCTGGAGCAGCTCTGCTCTGGAGCCAGGCTGAGAGAGCTGGGCTGGGGCAGCCTGGAGAAGAGAAGGCTCCTGAAGGGGACACCTTAGAGCAGCTCCAGTGCCTAAAGGGGCTCCAGGAAACCTGGAGAGGGGCTTTGGACAAGGGATGGAGGGATGGGATGAGGAGGCTTCCAACTGGAAGAGGGCAGAGTTGGATGAGATACAAGGAAGTTCTATACTAACAAGGGTGGTGGGACATTGGAATAGGTTGAAGCTGTGGCTGCCCCATCCCTGGCAGTGTTCAAGGCCAGGTTGGACACAGGGGCTTGAAGCAACCTGCTCTAGTGGAAGGTGTCCCTGCCTGTGGCAGGGGGTTGGAACTGGAGGGGCTTTAAGGTCCTTTCAACCCAAACCATCCTATGATTACTAAAAATCCTTTTTACTGTAGCAGCTGACACCAACAGTGGTTGATAATCCTACAACCCTGAAAGTCCATCCTGCTTCATAGAAGTTGCATCTCAGCAGATGCTGAAAATGGCTGTGAGCCATTTTGAAGCACCTAAACACTGGCTAAGCCCTCATATGATATTGGATCCAGACTTAAAAGACATGCTGAACGCAGGACAGCTAGAGAGCAGCTAATGGAGGGAGGAGCTGGAAAAAATTTAAATCCACCTTGTCTATAGAAACCTGTGCTTAAAATAACCCTGGGTTGTTTATGTAAGAGGGAAATATCTCTTCTTGCAGACCGCTGGCAATGTCAGAAGTAGCTCAATAGACCACTGATAGAGAGACTCTTGGATGCTGCTTTGATCCTTGCAGTTTCTACAACCCTGAATGCATGAAAGGTATCTTTCTCCCACTACTTCATGGTCTCTTCCCTTGTTTGCCAAATTCCAAGGAAAACTGTTGATGTGTTTCAGCCCTTAAAGATGATTGAGGGACTGGCACATAGATTATAGACCCATAAAATGAGATCATCCCATGAACATTTTCTGTGGTTCAGAAAAGTCCAATTAACTTCTCTTGCTCAGTCTTCCCCCTTCCTCCCTCCCCCATCCTGTTTTGTGGCTTCTTTGGTGTTTCCTGGCTCCAGCTGAGATCAAAAGCAGAAGAGTGGGATATTGTAGGGATGGCTATTTTAGCAGAACCACTGGGCCTGCGGAAAGCAGAATGGGAAAACTGGGCTTGGTTTGGTTTTGTAAATATCAGTCAATCCTTTCCCCCACAAAATCAAAACCAGAGGGGTTTTGGAGCAAGCAATCCTTATTCTGAACTGTTGTTTGGGGAAGGTCCAGAAATACAACAAAGCCATATTGCTCATTGATGAACTTGTACTAAATGGGGGAAGGTTGTCTTAATCTGTTCCAGACTGACTTAAATAACGTACTCACAGGGTAGGATCCAGCTCTCTTAGTTCTAGAGGTATTGACTTAGAGATCTGTGGGGTCCTGACCTATTTAAATGTATAATCTCGAAAGAAAACAGTGAACATGTTTTAAGCAGGGATGTGATGCAGCCCCTGATAATGGCAAAAGTCCTGTTGCTCCCAACATGTGTTTGGATGACCGTCACTGCAAAAGCAACCTGGAAGATGTTCTGGGTAATGGTGATGAAAATGATAATTTAAACTCTCCCTTGGCCTTTGAGCTTTATATTGACATGCAACTCCACTTCAACTGAAATTGTAAAGATGCTGATGCTAACGGTTTGATAGGTAGAGGTAGGCAAGGAGCCCTTTCTGCAGGGAAGTGTTGCTGGAGCTGATGTTTTTCTCTGGATTTATACATAATAGAGTAACTCAGAAATGCTGTAACAGTCTCTCTTCTCAGAATGTGCATTTCTATCCTAAATACTGCATGAAATTGATTTCTCTAAGTTCTGTTATCAGAAAAGTTGGAATCAACTTTTCAAACAAGTGTCTTTTTTTCTTAAGGTTTTTGATTTTTGTTAGATATGATGTCAAATGACAGAAATTTAACTGTCTCTTCAGCTTTTGTGTCCTGTGGAGAAACACATCAGACCTAGTGTTTCCTTTCTTTCCGTCAGAATATCTTGTTAGCTTTAAAAGGTCTCGTTATTCTGCAGAGATAAAGTTTAGTGTTGCTCATGGGTTCCATCTTTCCTACTTGACTTAAATTAAATATTTGTGACTTTTCTAGTCTAACAAGTAATATCCTGTGATTTCCATGATGACTTTAAGGATATAGAATCATAGAATAGCTAGGGTTTGAAAGGACCTTAAGATCATCTTATAGGCAATGCAAGGTTTGGCAGAGGAGAGGAAGTAACTTTTGTTAGATGTATTGGTTTAAATCAGTTGCATGGGCTTGTCACTGGAGACAGAGCCGTACTTCTGAGGACATCCTTCTCAACATTCAGCTTGGAATGGGATGAGCAACCATTGAGATATGTTACTTTCTCCTGGCAGAGGAAGCCCGGGCTGTGAGTTTAGGTTGGATGACTGACATGGAGGTTGGAAGCCAGGTAAAGTAAATATCACAGAATAAATACAAAGCACTTTCTTTAAAAGATCTTGTTGTTCCCACTAGCTGCACCTCCTACCTTACGGAGTTGAAGGGTTTATGTGTTGAGAGATGGTTTCCTTAGTGCTGTTCACCATCCCAGGACTGGCTGTTTCTCAAGATCCATTAAGCATCTGCAGTTCTTGGGAGGAGCTGCTGACCAGCCTGTTGCATATGCTGGGGCAGAGATGATGCTGTAGGGATAGGAGCATGAAGTATCCTCCTAGCAGCACCTCACAGCCTGTCACACTCACACTGTATTTGTTCATGCTGAGCAGTGAGCTGTTTTCCCCACAACTCCCCTATTTTCAGTCTTTTACTCCATCTTTCCCTCCCTTCCCTGGGTTATCCAGCACCTTGGGCTGGGCTAGGAAGTGTCGCAAGCGCATCCAGCCTTGGCTGCAGTTGGCTTATGCTCAGAGGTTCTTGAGTCAGCAATGTCTGCTCTGGTTGAGGAGATGTCTTCGGCTCCAGTGTTTCCTCCCTCCTGGATTCTCACTTACTCTGTCACTTGCTGGGCCAGGCGGCAGTAAAAGCCATCGCCAGGGTGGGGCTGTCCCTGGAGGAAGAGGTGGGTAGGAGGACTTGGAAAGTCATGAATGCGAAGTCAATGAGCCAAAGCTAATAACGTTTCCAGGGATGCGAGTGCTGGGGCCTGGGAGCCTGATCCCATCTTAGAGTCGTAGAATGGTTTGGGTTGGAAACGGCTTGAAGATCATCTAGTTCCAACACCCTGACATGGGCAGGGACGCCTTCCACTAGACCATGTCGCCTAAGGCTCTGTCCAGCCTGGCCTTGAACACTGCCAGGGATGGAGCATTTACCACTAATCTGGGCACCCTGTGCCAGCTCCTCACCACCCTCACAGGGAAGAACTTCTGCCTTATATCTAACCTGAACTTCCCCTGTTTCAGTTTAAACCCATTCCCCCTTGCCCTATCGCTACAGTCCCTGATGAAGAGTCCCTCTCCAGCATCCTTGTAGGCCCCCTTCAGATACTGGAGGCTGCTCTGAGGTCTCCATGCAACTTCTCCAGGCTGAACAGCCCCAACTTTCTCATCCTTATCTTCATCACTTGCTCCTTGGAGATGATGATCACTGAGTTTTCCTATCATAAGAGAATGATGGTTGTAGACTAGTCCTGGGCTCCACTGTGTGTACTGTCTATGCTGGTGACCCAAAGTGAAAGCTTCAAATAGCAATACAGAAATATCTCAACAGGGCTGGTGCAGGTTAATTTGTGAAGTAATAAGTTAATAATATGTGGCATGGTTTGAGATTTGAACCTGTTCCAGAACTCTTCCAAACAGGTAATTAAACCATCTGCAACATTTAGCATCTCCATCCGGTCTTCATATTCCTTTAACTCATATCTGGCATCTTGCTAGCTTTTTGGATCTTTCTATATTCTTGCCCTTTGCAACTGTCTTGCTGATTAGTTCCACTGTCTGTTAATGCTTCAAGTAAGTCTATGTGTGGAGGGGATGACTTCTTCAATGTAATTTACTTAAAGTTTAATTGCGGAGAGCTTGAACAGAAGAGCAACCTGCCATCTGCTTTCTCTAAATAGAAGAAGACAGCAGAGTCCTCATGAAGAGTGTATTACCCTGTGTAGGTGAGAGGTGATTGTAAAATCTGGTGGGTTTACTTGTGAAATTTTGGGATCTCTTATGTGTAGCACTCCTTTGATATACCAGAATAGTCATGAGACTAAAAAGAACTGCTTCTTTGCCCATGTGATATTTTACCCTGGTTTTACTGAGATACAAATGAAGTACTGCATTTTCTTCCTAGCTCCTTGCGAAAAAAATGCGGGCAGTTATTTGAGGATAATGTAGATATCTTCAAGTTAGAGGTAAATACCATGCAGAGGACATTTGGAAATCAATGTATTAAGAAGCAACTGAGAAGAGTTGTGGAGAATTTCAACTCTATTTTGCTTCAGCTGAAATATTTGCTGTAGACTTCCCACTGCTTTTGATTGCTAAGATGAAGGTATGATGTTTGGGAAGACTGCAGTCGAAGGGAGAGTCTGTATTTTCAGCTTTTGGGGTTTTGTTCTTTCCAGACTTCTTATGAAAATCTTTCTATGCAGGATAGGGAACCCTTAGAGCAGCTCCCAGTGCCTAAAGGGGCTACAAGAAACCTGGAGAGGGGCTTTGGACTAGGGCCTGTAGGGACAGGACAAGGGGGAATGGCTTTAACCTGCCAGAGGGGAGATTGAGATGAGCTCTGAGGCAGAAGCTCTTCCCTGTGAGGGTGCTGAGGCGCTGGCACAGGGTGCCCAGAGAAGCTGTGGCTGCCCCATCCCTGGCAGTGTTCAAGGCCAGGTCGGACACAGGGGCTTGGAGCAACCTGCTCTAGTGGAAGATGTCCCTGCCCGTGGCAGGGGATTGGAACTGGAGGAGCTTTAAGTTCCCTTCAATCCAAACCACTCTGTGATTCTATGATCTCTTTCCAGAGACCAAAAGAGGAGTGTAAACAATCCCCAATGCTGTTTATGTGCAGGTCTTCTGCAAACAGTGATTTCTGTGTATGGAGACACTGAGGAAAGGTAGAGTGGAAATAATTGTAGGTTCCATGTGTTTGGAGTTGTCAGGATTGAAACCAAATCATGTGTCTCAGCTGGGAGACATTACATTCTCCATTGACACTAATTAGGAGTTCCTTACATGACCTTGCAGATGATGGCTTTTCTCCCTTCCAAATGGTGCTTAATGACAAAGTCTGGCTTGCCAGGTGGGTGACTTTTCCCAGGGTCTCACAGCACTCGGATTCATACTGATGAAAACCTCTTAAGCTTCATGAGAATTTAGATCCAAGGAGTGTTTTGTTCTTTAATTTCCCACGATTTTCCATTCTGAGAACTATCCTTTTGAACATATTTATTCCAGCTTGAGCACTTCAAGGGCCCAGAATTTGACACAACCTCTTCTACCTTCCAGATGCTTGTCAGAAAGGAGCTGCTATTCTACCTCCTGAGGGTTGTGTTTTACAGCACAGGGTGTGTCTTTCAGTACAATTTAAATCAGCAGCAATTAGGGGAGACTGAGAGCTTTGAATGTATCAAGACAGGGGGAAAAGAGCTGTCCTTGCCCTTTGCTTTCTGAAATGAAACCTTTTCCCTGTCAGCCATTGCCTGAATTCTCAGTCTTTCTCCATGAAGTGTTCACATTCAGGGGCAGAAAGAGGAAATTGGATGATGTGTCGAGGCTCCATGAACGTTATCCAATGTCTGCGCTCTACCTAATGAACAGTCTCAAAAGCGCGATGCCAAATCCGCCTTTTTCCTGCCTCTGCCACTCTTGCTCTCTAATATGGCTTGGCTAAGAGACAAATTTCCTTGCAGTCAGCGAAGAAAAAAAGATCAGAAACAGAAGCACTGCTCAGCCCTTGCCCTGGGAATTATGTGGACGTGCGGTGGAAGGCTGAGCTCATCCCAGACTCTGCAGTGTCTTTCCCAAGACGTATGGAGCCTCGATCTGTCACTAGGAGACCTTCAGAGGCTCCTACACTTGCTGTATACCTGTGGTAGAACCATTGGGTGTTTAAACTCATTGGATACATGCCCAAAAGGAGGGGAATTGGTTAAAAACAAGAGCTACGCAATACCTCGTGCTTTGGATCTAACTGTCTCCTTTGCTGAGCAGACAGCTCTATGTACTAAATACGCTCTGCAAGCAACTGCATCTTCCTCCAGGCTATCCCATATCTTAAAATCCCAATTAACCAAAATCCAGTGTTCTGTTGCTCCCTTTCCCAAGGGATTGCATGCAGTTTGGATTTTAGGCCTGACCTTCTAAAGAAATAAAGCTTAGGTGGCCATGCCTTGCGTGCACATCCTTCTGCCTGATTATGCATTTCTACTGAACTTTGATACCTGGTAGCTGATTTTAATCACAGTGGATGTGAGGCAGAACAGTCAAAGTTATGAGGTCTTGGACTATTTTGGGCCAAAAAGCATCCCCCCCCCCCCCCAAGAACTATGTGATAAATTATGTTTATAACCATCCCAAATGAGGAAGCTAGATGTGTGTAGAATTTCTCATGTGATAAAGCAGTGGAGAACCAGCGACGTTCTTTTTTTAAGAGTCTTTATACTTGGAGAACCTTAAAGGCTCTTTATAAAAGAGTGGACTTGGAGAAAACTGGGGCTGGAGGGGGGTCTGCCTGGGGAGGAGCTTTGCTGAAGAGCATCTGGTCATCCTGGTGATAAACAAGCCTTGGCAGCAAAGGTGTCCAACAGCATCCTGGGCTGTACTGGCACTAGCACAGCCAGGAGCTTGAGGAAAACAATTACTTATATCTAAACAGTGCTTGTTAGACTACATCAAGAGTCTGCATCCAGTTTTGGTGATGAGCATTTCATGGTGTCTTTCTCAAAAAAGGACACCTTCCCTTCGGTGTGTAGGATTGAGATACTTGTGGGATCTGTGTGCTCCTGGGAGTGGACTCCTCAGTCATGCATTGATCACCTCTTTCTTTTCCTTAGCACGTTAGATAATTGCACTTTGCAAGTGCACTGTGATTCTTCTTGCCTGGACTTTCAGAGCCAAGAAAGGACACTTGAAATTTGCTTCTTTAGTCAGTGTTCAGCTGTCAGGCAAGTTGGGGTTGCTGACTGAATATAGAATTGTTCTGGTTTCTCTTTCTTCTTCCATAACTCCTCAGGTCTCACCTGTCTGACCTATCTTAGTGTTTTTTAAAGAAAACAAGCTCTTAGACATAGCAAGTATTATTTGGCTTATGTCTGTGTATGTTGTTCAACCAGGAGAGGGACTGAGGGTTCAACAGCCAGAACACAGGCTGAGAGCTGGGCTTGTTCAGCCTGGAGAAGAGAAGGCTCCTGAAGGGGAGACCTTAGAGCAGCTCCAGTGCCTAAAGGGGCTCCAGGAAACCTGGAGAGGGGCTTTGGACAAGGGATGGAGGGACAGGCCAAGGGGAATGGCTTTAACCTGCCAGAGGGGAGATTGAGATGAGCTCTGAGGCAGAAGCTCTTCCCTGTGAGGGCGCTGAGGCGCTGGCACAGGGTGCCCAGAGAAGCTGTGGCTGCCCCATCCCTGGCAGTGTTCAAGGCCAGGTTGGACACAGGGGCTTGGAGCAACCTGCTCTAGTGGAAGGTGACCCTGCCTGTGGCAGGGGGTTGGAACGGGACAAGCTTTAAGGTCCCTTCTACTCAAACCAGTCTGTGACTACAGGACACTTGTTTGCTACTAGTCAGACTGAAGTCCCTATTTCTCCACATCCTTCCAGTTATGATCTTTGCCAGGCCACTGTCCACCAGTCCTTTGGGAGTCATAGTGCTGCCTCGACTCCCAGGAAGCCTGCACCAGTGTTTGTGGGGGTAGAACCCAAATAAGCACCTAAATAAGCATTTTAAATGGGAACAAATGTTAGAAACATTTGTGGACTTTTACACAGAGAAAATCCTGAAGCAGGATTTTGAATTGCAAACACAAGCAGTTGAGACTTTTTCTCTTCCTATAGTCTGGTCAGTATTGAGACTTGCCAAAGAGATACCTCCAAGAGGATTAATTCCTGGATTTGCTTAAGGCCTTGCGCATCATGGAAAGGGCTCCATGGAGAGATTTACTGTGAGCAAGTCCATAGCTTCCTCTTGATGCCAATTTCTCAGCTGTAATACTGAAGAGTTGTGTTCACAGCTTCCTTGGAGATCATCACTGAATTGCCACTGCAATGGCTTTGCTCCTCTTAACAGCCTGTGGCTAAGAGTGTTTGGAGAGTGAGAAGCACAGATTTCAGGCCCAGAATTAGTCTTCTGGCAACAAGATGACCACCAGCAACAATTTAAATTGCAAAATGAACATTTCTAGGAAAAGGGAAAAAAAAAATCCTTCATGTTTTGAGCCCAGGTTGGGCTGTTTCAACTGAAACTTAAATTGTTTTGATCCAAACAAAACAAAAAACCCAAACCAACCCAAACTTTTAAAAGATGAACATTCCCAGGCAGAAATGCCACCTCTGTGCCATCTTAGAGTTGTAATTTGGAGGTTAATTCCCTCTTCTTTCATTCTTGAAGGTGGGCATCACAACTATTGCATCTCTGAGCTGCTAGAGAACATAAGAGGAGCACTGTGACGGTGAGGCTTCTTGGGGCTGCTGTAGCCCATCTGAGGAACCAGACTCATGATCTCTATGAACTGCAAATGTGAGCTGAGAATGGTTGGTTTTGGCTACTGATTACAGACAGGCATTACTTATGCATCTGTGAGCAAGAAAGTGCCTCTTGATCTGCAGAGGTGAGATATTCAGGGTTGAGAACAGACATAAGTTATTAAGAATTATAGCATCAATTAGGTTGGAAAAGACCTTTAAGACCATCAAGTCTAACCATTAAGCAGCAGGTATATAACTGGGTACTTCCAGCTTTGAGCACCTCCATGGACAGGGTGACAAGGACAACAAGGCATATGATGTTCTCTGTGGAGTGGAAATGCCACAAGGATGAGGGAGCAGAGAAGGCAGAGTGCTTTACCCTAGTGGGAAAGCTTCCAGGAGGGATGAAGACGAGGAGGAGGTTAACACCTTTCCCCTGGAAAGAAAACCAAAGCAAAGCACAGGAAAGCCGGAGCCTCCTGAATGCCTGAGCTGGGACAAAGCCTTTTTCTGTCTTCTTGCCGGCTCAGCGCCCTCTAGTACAGCGAGGACGGTCCATCAGGAGATGGAAACCTGCCACCCCTTGAGTCACCGCCGCCACCACCTCCCACCTCACTTTCCAAATGTGCCTGTCTCCTAATTAGCCGGTAAATTCACAAGCTCTTCGCTGTCATCCAGCAGCCTCGCGCTGGGACCGCTTCAATTGTGTGTTTCTATGTGTGCGCTGGTCCTGGCAGCTTCTGGGGCTCGGGGCCGGCGCCCAGCCAAAACCACAGAAAGGCTTTAGTGAAAAGGAATATGCTCCGAGTATGAGCAAATTGGTGTATTCCAGTTGAGGTGATATTAACTGCTCTCTGCACGGTGGCTTCCAGGGCACGGTGCCTCAGCACTGGGAGAAGGGGATGGTTGTGCATTGAAAAGGTTGCAAACCCCACAGCACAAAAATGATGTGCTGAGCACAGAGCACTTCACACCTGATTGCTTGGGGGTGTCCAGGTTGTCTCAGGAGCTGCTCTGGGGTTCGTACCATGGAAACGGAAGGCTCAGGATGGTGCCCCTCTCCCAGCTCTTGCTGTCTGATGATTAAAGCTCAGGCAAGCTCCTTGATTCAAGAATCCTCCTCTGCCCTGCCAAAAGACATTCAGTGCCTTGAGTGTGCTGTAACTCGGCTGTGGTGCAAGTGGTCAGAGGCTCCTATCATATGACAGCTGTGATTGATAGCAGTTTGTCCCACTGATTGCAGCCCCTAGGGCTGGATTAAGTATTTAAGCAGCAAAGAAGGCATCCAAATGGCAGGAGAGCTTTGGGGCTGAAAGACACTGGAGAGTGCAAAGCACTGGCAGGGAGGGAATTGTATCTAAAGTTATAAAGTCTATCATAAGGAAGAGGAGACAAAAGAAGATTTTCTTCAGTATATCTGGCTGCTTGATGGATGTCCCTGTGCAGAGATGGGCTGAAGTGTGGTGCTGATGCTGTGTGCACGCTCTGGCATTCACCTGCAGAAGGCTTCCAGGCTGAATTCCGAAGCGTATGCCCCTTGGAAACTGCAGGAGAACGGCATTTCCTTGGTAAAGAAGGGGCTGTGGGTGTTAGATTATGTGAATAAGGGCTCATCTCCACAAACACAAAGGAGAATCCAGGTCCAACCAACCCTAGGGCTGTCCCAGCTGGCCCTGGGGATGGGGTAACATCCATCACTATGATTCAAGGTGAGGTGGCCTCCAGAGCACCTCTCAGACCAAGGAGATGCAGAGGAAGAGCATTTCAGGATTGCGTAAGACTTAGGTATAAAGTTTAGGGTATAAAGTGACTTTTAGGGGAGAAACCAAAGATAGGCAATGATATGGATCAAGGTGGTTTGGGGAGAAGCAAGTGTGGGGAAAACAGAGGGATAAGGGGACAGAAGGGGCTGGCTGCATGAAAAACCAAGGCCAGGTTAAATGGGGCTTGGAGGATCCTGTCTAATGGAAGGTATCCTGTCTAATTGAAGGTATCCCTGTCTGTGGCAGGGGGCTAGAGCTGATGAGTTTTGAGGTTCCTTCCAACACAAACCAGTCTGTGAGTCTATGAAAAAGGTGTCAGAGGACCAGGAATCAGTGGCACCATGGGTCACAGCCCAGAAACTGTGGAGGCTGTGGGGCCTGAGGGTTGGCTGCTTGTGGTGTCCTAAGTCTGACCCAGCTGGCAGAGAGAGATGAGTTTGCGTTTGCATGAGGCAACTGGGAGACCAGGGGATCGGGGGCCAGCTACTGTGTTAAACCAGCAGAGATCTATATATGTGTTTACATATGTATGTGTTTTTTGCTCCCAGGCTTTCATCCTTGTTGCTGAACGTTACTGAGCAGCCCCAAGGATACTACCTCTCCATGAAGCATGTCCTAGGGTGAGGTATGGACCGTTCATAGCTACTGCAATGGCTGAAGTGCTGGATGAAGGTTGGGTGAAGGTCTGAAACCCTGGTGTTAAATGGTTTCTACAATGAGATGCCAGATACTCCCCAAAAAGGAGAATGTGGCCTTCTCATCCCTTCTCCTCTTACAACCTTATTTCATCCCAAGGCATTTATAGTAGGAACATTTCTTTTTATAAACACTTCCATCAGGCGGATGCGCCTCTGCGGGACATGTTGACACATCAAATTAGGCTGTGGTTTGGGTGGCAGCCGCCATGGGCCCAGGGATGTGAAGATGTGAGTGGGAACATTGGAGAGGGGAAGGAGGAAGGTTCTAACAGCTAAAACCTGCGGTTGGGAGCTGGCTCTCAGCAAAACCCCTTCATCAAAGCCGAGCGAGGCGCTGGATCCTTGCAGTCTGCACGTCCCCCCTGTCCCTTGGGCATGGACAGGAGGGAGGTGGGGATGTTCTGAGGTGGCCCTGTGCTTCAGGCCACGTCTCATCCTGCACTGACCTGCCTTTGTGGGTGCTTTGAGACACTTGGTTGCTTCTCTCCTCTTCCTCCACTGTTTTTCTGTGCTTCCTTGTTCTGGCTGGGATGACTGAAATCCATGCCAGGAAAGGCTGTTTTCATGGCATCTTGTGACTGGCTGGCCCAACCCTGTGAGATTCCCACTTCCATCCAAAAGCTTGTCCTACTTTCAGGCCAGCCTGAGGTGATCACTCATGGTGTGAAACACCTTCCCTCTCCCCTCCTGCCCCAGGGACTCGCTACAGCTTTCTGCTTGTGGGGTTCCTAGTGATACCCCTTTGCTGCTGCTCCCCACATCCTTGGCTGAGGCTTATGGAGTCAGTGATGGTGGTGGGATGAATGGCTAGGAAGGGGAGCAGAGAAGAACAGAAGGCATTTGGGAGAGCTGGGCACAGTAGAGACAACAAAATACCTTAATAGGCTAAAAGCTTTTGCTACTGATTTGGGTTTATCCCAGGATTCAGCCTTTCAGCACAGCTCTGATGTGGATGGAAGGTTCCTGAATTTCAGTCACATCATGTGCTTGATGTGAGAGACTCACCCAGCTGGGTCCTGTGTCCTTGCTCCTCCTCCTCAACCCAGTTTTGTAGGTTCTTCCCTATCCTGGAAGCCAAGGAGCAGTTTGCTGGCTGGCAGAGCTGTAGTGTTGGGGGTGCACAGTCTGGCACTGTGTATGTGTGCTCTGGCTGCAGCCTCTTGGGCTACCTTCTTGCCTGACACATGCTTGGATGTGGAGAAGGCAGGAACCTGCCCTATGGCAGGATAGGGAGCAGCGTAATGGTTTTCTTTTTACTTTGGACAAGGGCCTGCAGGGACAGGACAAGGGCAATGGCTTTAACCTGCCAGATGGGAGATTGAGATGAGCTCTGAGGCAGAAGCTCTTCCCTGTGAGGGTGCTGAGGCGCTGGCACAGGGTGCCCAGAGAAGCTGTGGCTGCCCCATCCCTGGCAGTGTTCAAGGCCAGGTTGGACACAGGGGCTTGGAGCAACCTGCTCTAGTGGGAGGTGTCCCTGCCCGTGGCAGGGGTTGGAACTGGAGGAGCTTTAAGGTTGCTTCCAACCCAAACCAGTCTGTGAGTCTAAGATCCTCTCAATAAGATTCTGGTATGAGGGTGCCTGCCATGGAGCATCACATGTTGATGAACCCACAAACACCCATGTTATTTTTCTCTCTATGGAGTTAGAAGGCAGGTTGGTTTGCTAGAAGAAGGTTTTTAAACTCTGGCTGGACAGAGCAGTCTCCAAGAGTGTGGAACCATGGCTTGTAACCAGCCTTACCACCACTCAAACCCCAGGCAGGTGAGATGCCTGAGGCCATCCCTAGACAAGCCCAGATGTTTCCTACTGAAGCAGCTGATGTGATCTCTAGGCAATCTGAATCTAGTCTTTAAGCAGTGTTTTCTCTTAAATAGTACCAATATTGGCAGCTGGAGGTGCAGGCTACCTCTCAGCAGCAGTATGGACATGTGGAGCTGGGGCCGGGAGCACTCAGAGCTTTACTCACACCATGCTTGGCTTTATCCCATAGCAGGGATGTATGAGCCAACCTCTGGAATAATACAGGTTCAGGACTAGTAATGAAAATAATAAGGAAATGTCTTATAAACACTTCTGCTGCTCCCACCTCTCTCTTCGAGACTTAATTTAGCTGGAGAATGAAGTGAGACATTAGATTTAGATTTACAGTACCCCAGGACTAAGGAATGGCCCTAAACCAATGTATAGGTCTGATTGTCAAGGATAAAAAATTAGCTCTGTTCTTGCAGGCTTGCTGAAATCCATACATGTCTGCAGCTGAGCAGGAATTCCTAGCTGCTCTGGAAGAATAAAGAAAGGCACTGAGGTCCTGCAGCTAGAAATCATGTGGTAGTTGGTGGTTCTGCCAAAGAGTAGATGTGTCAGATACCTCACTACACACACCATTGTAAAAGGAATCAAAGCACTTCCTTCCATGTTGATGGATGCTTCAGAGGGTGCAGCAGAAAAAGAGACCAGAGAATAATTGGTTCTTCAAAGAGAGAAATGTAACATGATTACTACAAGACAAAGCAGGAGTTACAAAGCAGTGTGGTGAAAAGGACATTGAACTGACACTGAAGTCAGTGGTGGTCTCCTCTACCTGTGAGGAAAGAGCTTAGAGTAAAGCAAAGAAAACCTGAAATGGATCGATAGACTAAAGGAATCCTGCTGGACGTTAATCACCTGAAATGCAGCCTTTCAAAGGGTAAAAGGATCCAACTCCTGTAGCAAATGGTAGATTCATCGAATGTAAGACATGGAAAGATCTCTGACCTCCCACATAAATCCTGCTGCCTGCCCCAGAGTTACTGCGCTGTAACTCGCAAGGGACTTCATGCATGTGTTTGAGAAAGACATCCTGTCTTGATTTCAAAGGGAGAACTCACACCAGCCTTAGGTAAGTTGTTCCTGTAGTTAATTATCGTATTGAAAGAGAAAGAAGTGTGCTTTATTCCAGATTGAATTTGTCTGGCTTTGGTTTCCAGCCATTGGAGCTTGTTAAGCTGTTGTCTGCTAAATTAAAGAGCTCTCTGCTGAATACAGACAAATTGGCAATCTAGAAATGAGAAGGTCCAAGGCCAAGCTCTGTTCTTTGTTAGACTTGCACAGCACTGCTGAAAGGAGGAGCACAGTGCTCGGGGTCATGGGGAGCTGAGCTGGGTCACTAAGGATGCTCTCCTTTGCCATCTTCGCCATGCCAACAGTGAGCTCTCCAGTTTTTGGCTGGCAGGTCAAGACAGTGTCATTGGATGTAAGGGAGGAGAAAAAGCAAACAAACCTTCATCTGCCAACAGCCTTTTATTTGCTATAGACTAAATGAGCTCAGAGTAAGACAAGAAATGCTTGGCACCTCAGCCTACGTTTGTTCTGCAGAGCCAAGCTTTAGATCCATTGTGTTGGGTTGGGCACTTGGGTCCTGGAGTGGGAATACATGGGCCATGCATGGGCTCAGGCTCAATGGACATTATACTTCCCACCTGGCGCGGAGGTCGGCAGATCAAAACCTCTTCCAGTGGCTTTGGCAGTAAGGAAAGAAAAATTATCATCTTGAAAGAAATCAAGTTAATCAATACAGAAAAAATCCTTTTTAGTGGGAAACAGCAACCTGGTGCTCTTGATGGCTGCTCCTCGGCTGGGCACAGCAAGAAGCATTGGAGGAGAGGCTTGTCCTTGGGATGCTGCTGTCCACGGACCTGGGCAGGGCACACAGTGCTGTGATTTCCTCCATAGGTGGGGGACTTGGGCACAGCCTGCAGCAGCTTTAAAGCTGACTCCAGAGGGAAGGCAAAGAGGAGATATGTCCAGGAGGAACCTGGAAAGAAGGAGGCCAAGGACAGAGCAAAGGGCCCCAAATTAGAAGGCAAAAAAAAAAGAACAGCAGCTTCTCTCTGCCCTGCTCTCCCTCCTCCTCCTCCTGGGCTAATGCTAAGTACAAGTTTCCCCTCCTACAAAATAAAGGCCTTGATGACAGGCTGCCTTCCTCAGAACAGAGTGTCGAGTTGAAATCTGGCCCTGAGGATTTGTGGTGGCTCAGGGCAAAAGTCAAAACAAACACAAACACATTCCCCAGTGCCGACGTCGATGCAACCCTGAAGAGGAGACGGTGAATGGGAGTTAACAAGCGGGAGAGGTTTCAGTTTGCATGTGTGAAGGAGGCATGGGAGATTGTGGCTTTCCTTCAAGCTATGGGGCAGGGGGCTCACACCATCAGCTTATGGGTAAAATTGATGTAATGCCTTCATTCCAGTTGTAACATTGGCACTTTTCCTCTTCCCTTGAAATAGCTGTTTGCCAGGTCCAGTGGTAGCCAGATCTCAAGGGCTTTGCCAAGAGGTGGCAGTGCTGGAGCTCGATTGACTGGGTAAGCAGGTGTCTATGCCAAATGTCTACGTGTGTCCATGCACAGCACAAGTGGTGTCTTTGGGGATAGGCACGAGATGTGAGTAAAGATTTTGTAGTGAGGCACAACCGAGCCAGTACTTATTTAAGGCAGGATGGAGTCGAGTATAAAAGGCTTTTCCTTTAATAAACTGAGTGGCTGGTCAAGTGCTGGCTCTGACAATGATTCTGAGCACCAGCTGAGGTCTCTGGACTTTAAAACTCTTCAAATATTTTATTCTCCTGCAGTGCTTTGCACTGGCAAAGTGTCTTACAATGGCCAGTGAGTGGTAACATCTACCCTATTGTACCATGGTAGAAAGAAAGGTTGGAAGCCATCCCTTCTCCCTACTTGGAGAAGGGCCCCATAAGCTTTGGAGACCTGTCCATGGGGGGAAAATGACATTCAGATACCCTCGGGGGAGCTCAGAGTTGAGGTTTGGTCAGATGTCAGCTAGGGCTGGTGGGCAATGGTTGCTTTAGAGCATCTTTACTCTGCTTGGATGTAGGATGAGAATAGGGACACAAACAGCCTTTGGCATCATTTGGATGATTCATATCCACCCATAGATGGACCCAAGCTGTGATATTCATGGTCTGATTTACAACCTCCAGGAGAGGCATGGGTGATGGAGGAACAGCCACGTTTCATGGGAGCTCAGCTGTGGATGCCTGTGCTTAAGTGAGGCAAGGAGGAGACATTTAAGGTTCACTGTTCATTGCAAAACAAGCAATGAACTCACTTAGCAGTCAGTGACAGGGAGTGCGCAGCACTTCACCCATCCGAAGTGCCATTTGGGATCTCGGTGGTGATCACACCAAGTCACACAATCCTAAGAATATCAAACACCGTAAGCAAGGCTCATGTGGAATATTTGATTTGGCTCCGGTCTTCTTTAGGGAAGGAAAATAGAAGCTGCCTCCTACCAGACACCTCCCTAAACTTACACTTTGTAAAGCTCTGTGTTAAAGCACAGTTTGGAAGCAAGCAAAGAGGTTTTCTGTGTAATCAAGTGATTAATATAAATCATGTGGTCCAATGATCTGACATCTAAGATGTTGCCCTGTGCCACTTAAGATGCTGTGGTTTGAAAGAGCACCAAGTAGAGCTCAGTTCTCCTCTTCCTTCAGTTTATAGAGTTTCTCTGGGTAATATATGTCAGTGGGTTTGTGCAGTGATGGGTGAGAAGCTGGGAGGTACTGTAATAACAAGTGGTGTGTGCATGGCTCGTCCAGCTCCTGTGGCAGTTCCCAGGTGAAAGAGAAAAACCAAACCAAAAAGGCTGATGCTCCACATCTCTCTTCTCTGGATTTCCTACATCATCCTCAAAAAACCACTAAGGTTCTACAGCTGTCGGAGGCAGGATATTGGGCAGATTGGACCTTGGGACTAACCTGTTTTGACATCTCCTTCCAATCTTTCCAGTCAGGGCTACCAGGAGATGCATTTGATGCCTCCACCAACTGTCCCTAAACCATGTGAGGTCAAGAAGGTTCAATGTTTTCTATGGGGAGAGAAACAGGTTATTTTCCTCCCAGCAGGATGTAAAGTGTCCAGCCTCTTTCTGCCTCTCCTCAGCCTCCAAATCAAGAGGACTTCTTGCACCATTCCTCAGCCCAGTCCCTGCAGCTTTACAGTCATATATTTAGCTTTTAAAACACTGTATTTTACTCTGAACTTTAAATTGTCCTTCTTCTCCTCAGTGCTTCTGTTCTTCCCCATCAGCTACAGTTGTAGTCTATTTGATACAGGCCAGGATGCTGAACCATGACCGTGTAATTATGGTTGGAGCCACAGAGCTATTTTTATGCCCTGCCAGAGATTATTCACTTATCAGGAATGTATATTTAAGTGGCAGGCTCTGAACTATCCGCTATAAATAGGCAAACCCAGGGACCTCTATGTTTTCTTTCAACTCTGGCATCTCTCACACCTTCCATTTCCACAACCACATCAGTGTCTGTGCGGGGCAGCACTGGTCAGACTGGGGGGGAGCAGCTGGTGACCTTGCTGCATAGAAGAAGGGAAAGGAAAGGGAACATGTAACATCGCCTCGCTTGAGTGTGGAGATAGCTTGGAAATGGAAGGAGGAGCCTGGAAATGGAGGAAGGGCAGTCATGCTGTCTGCTGGGGTTAACTTTCCTTTTAAGCATGGTCTCTGTGCTGCTTTGAAGCTCTGCATGGCAGCTTCTGCCCATCAGCAGTCAATGGTCAAGGGTGGCGTAAGGACCTTCGTTTTGTGACAGATGGGACATGAGTTGATTGCACCCATTCTAGAGTATCTCCCTCTGCGAGCCCTCGTAGGGTAAAAGGTGCGAAGGAAAAGGCAAGGGAAAAATGCTTTCAAGCAGCATTGAGAAGGCTTATCCAGGTTTCACGTCTACAGCCCATCTGGAGTGCTGGCTGCTGCTTTTAAATACAGGTGTGGTATCACCAAGAGTAGACACAACCTCATCACGGAGTGGTCCTCAGGTGCTGATAACTCCCATAAGCAATGGCCATCCTGTGTTACTCCTCCTGGGATGTTTCTGGCAGCACAGATACCTCATGCTGGCATTTTCCAGGCTTGATTCCTGCATCTTGGCATGACATCTCCAAGAGTTTTGGTGTCCTTCAGCCCACCAACCTGTTCCTTAAGATAGGCAAGATTTCGATCTTCACTGACCTTGGGCAGTATTTGATGGCAGTGTTCAAAGCCAGGTTGGACAGGACCTTGAGTAACGTGGTCTAGTGGAAGGTGTCCCTGCCCATGGCAAGGAGTTGGAACTGGATGATCTTAAGGCCCTTTCCAACCCAATTCATTCTATGATTCTATGCAGCAACCCAGACCATCACTCCAACCTGCAGATTTACTCAAGCTGATAAAATATGCTTCCTCCCATCCTTCTCATTGCACATCGTGTCCCTCCTGACTCTTTCTCAGAATTTCTGGCTGCACATTCCTTGGACTCGCTGCTCAGTCCCCTTTTAGCACAGCTGATACTGTACAGCAGCTCTGGGATTCATTCCCTTCCAGACTTCTCCAAGTGCCAGCGGAACTTGTGGTTTTATGCAGATCATTGGGACTTTGTTGTTTCTTCAGGAAAAGAAGTAAGTAAAATACAGGACTGGCTGTATCGTCACTGAGCTCATTTCTGATAAAGGATTTACCGATGCTGGTAACAGCGATAGCACATTCCTGTGGATCTTCCCGTGGCTTTGCACTTTGGCACTGTACAAGAGAAGAATTGCTGGGGAGGTTTTCCTGGTGTTTTCCCTGCCAATGTTCCCCAAGAGGCAGTAAGGTCAAACACTGCAGTCTCAATAACTCAGACATCAGAGGTGTGAATTTGGGATTAGTTTCAGTTCCGCAGCGCAGCCGTTTCTGTGTTATGATGAAATCTCTGGTGTCTGGTGGCAAAGGCCAGTGATTTCCTTCCATCCTTAAGTGCTACTCTGGAAGAAGCTGAACTCCTCTGTGTACTCTTTTGTGTCCTGAGATACTACCTGTGTATCTGTATGAGCTTTCCTTTGTGCCTTTGCTCCTTCACATTCTGTTCACTGAGCATCTCCTGGTGCTATCTCTATTCTTCACCCCACATTTTGCTTTTGCTTGGAGGGCTGAGCAGTGTTTTTCTGCCTCAAAAGGTCCCATCCAGGCAGCAGTTCCAGGGTAACTTGCTGTTTTCTGTCTCTGTTCCCATCAAGGCCTTAGATGCGAAATACCCTTTTCTAATCTGGCAGTTTTATGGGAGTTGTATGCATTCCCCTTGGATTCTGTCCAAAACATCCCTTTCTGGAGATATTTCTGAGCTAGGACTGTTGTCTTGTGTTGCTTGGCTGCTTTCCTGTGCTTTTAAGTTACACACCCTGGCTCTCAGAAATGCCACTATCAGGGTTTTGTCATGGCCTTTCCTACTGATGTCATGCTCCTGATGGGGATTTCTGACACTTATCAGTCCCACTAGGATTATGTGCCTTTTTTTCCTGGAAGGGTTTCTTGTGCCAATTCTGCTTCAAAAGGGACATTTCTTCACACCAAATTCCAAAGCAAATGCTGAAAATATTGCTGCCTTTCTTGGCATGGAGATGCTGATATGCAGATGGAGAATGGAGTTTCATCTAAGTTTAACCAAGCTGGATATAAATAAATGTAATTCCAGCCAGTTTTCTAGTCTGAGACAATTGCCTTGGGTCTGTCTGTGGTCAATAGAAAGAAGTAGGTAGCTACAGAAGGTGCTTCATCCCATCCTAAGGTAGCTGTATCAGAGGTGGATGAGGCTGTCTGCAGGCTTGTGGCTCTACAACATCTCTATTTAAATGGCTATTTATGATTAAGAGCCAAGGCATCATTCTGCATGCAGATTGAGACCAAAATTAAAGTGTCTTTATGTAAGCAAGTTGTCAGTAGCTAAACATAAACACTTATTCCCATTTGAGATACCCTAGGAAATCCTTCCCTGCCTGTAGCAGTCACTGCAGAGAGGTTGGAATCTCTTACTGGTCCTGTGTTGCATTTGTCAACCCCAAACGGGTGTCTTGAATACACCAGAAATTCTCAAACACCACTAAGACACCTGCATACAGGCAAAGGAATCATACTGTTGATCTTCGCTGACCATGAAAGGTAGGTCAAATATCCGCTCGCCTCTAGACATGTGTTATAAGTTTGAGTCTATGTGTTGATACCACCCCTGGCTTTCAGCTAAATAAGTAAATACAAAGGTGAGATCACTCTGATGTGTACAAGGAGGCAAGAACATAGGAATAAGGAAAGTGATGGATGTGTAACACTACCACTGTAGATGGATGGAATAGTGGATCCTAACCATGTGTCCTACCTTTGATCTCTTAAGTGCTCAAGAAGCTTGTATGCATCTTCTCTAGGGTGTCCTTACTTTATTGTGGCAGCGGTGTGAATTTTCCTAATAGATGGAAATAGTTAACAGATTACACTGAATTCCTATGTACACACGACACTGGTTTTGCTTCAAACCCTAGGAGAACATGCCATTGTTACAATCAATTTACATTAATTCCTCCTGCTTCCTGGGATAACAAATGTTCTTTCATACCTAACTGAGCACCAGTTCTGACCTAGCCCTGAACAGATCAGGTTTATGTTTTACATCTTTACAGTATGCAGCACACCATAGTCCAGACAAGGTAGAGCAGCCCGTCCACTTTCATGTGCAGTAGAATTAGGAGCCAGGTCATATGTTATTTTCCTTGGCTGACACCTTCAAATGGGTTGACACATTTCTTCTTTCCTGCAGAGATGAAGGGAATCATTTGCAATGGAGAAGAAGCAGCTGCACATCTGTCAAAGGGAAGGTCGTGACTGCAGCACCATTCCCTCTGCATTTCTGTCCTCCCTCTTTGCAGACGATGTGGAGGTCTCTAAAGTGATGTGTTAACATGAAGAGCAGTCACCATCTGGTGTGGCACATGGCTGGCAGGCTGCTGTGCCTACAGGAACCACATCTGTATCCCAGCACGTCCAGCCACCACTGAGAGGAATTCCAAGGAGCTGGCACAAACATGAAGGACCATGGAAATCCCATTCTTATGTGGTCTGAGTTTTGGGTTATGTCTCCTTTCAAGGGGAATTTCACCCTGTTTGATCAATCCTCTGATTGTATGTTTGCAGCACCTCGAAGTGTTTTGTAGAGGATGGAGCCTCCAGTTTTATAATGAGAGGTAACGAGAAAGAGGCTGTAACTAGTCCTGTGTCTCCAAGGAAGGAATATTTAGGAGCTCTTTCTGTCTGTACAGGATCCCTCTTCCCTATTTGCACCCAGACAGCACTTCCTCTGAAACCAGACCACTGGAAGCTGCCCTAAATTCTACCAGATGATCACTTCTTGAAAGCCTCACTGTGATTGTATGTCTTGAGCAAGTTCCAGCAGATTTTGTGAGATGGAAGGGTCCTGTTGATGACATAACAGCAACTACAGCTCCTTTTCCTCCCCTATTAAAACAAAACAGCAGTTTTGCAGGAGTTGTCTCAAACTCATGACCGCTTCCTAGCAAACACAGATTTTTCCTCTTGACGAATAGCAGGGTGACCTAGTGACAGGTGGGGTGACTAAGGAGGTAACATCCAAACTCTCTTTAACGTATGATGTCTTTAACCAGCACTGTCAAAACCTTCCTCTCCAAAGCATACATTCACTCACTTAAGAAAATAGCAGGGCCATGGGAACAATAAAGCCTCTGTTGCCCAAATGCATTTATGTTGGCTCACTTAAGCCCCACCACTGACATCGAGGGGAGTACATAATTTTTTCTTTCTTCTCTTCTTAAAACATAAACTCTTTTCCCACTGGAATTACAGGAAAGAGCTCTATTAGCACAGGACTAAGATTTGGTTTAGAGGCCTCCAGGTAGCATGGTACAATCCAGGAGAAGTTGCCACCTGCCTATACAACATGTCTTCTGTCTCCTCGTCCTCTCTATTGACAGAGCATTAAGAAATACTTGTGCCCATCTTTGTCACTGCCTCTAATTTTGATTCATTTGCCTCATGTTCCTTTCTCATATGCTATAATTTCCCTCCTTGCTAATAGTATTTCCTTTATTTCTGATGGAGCTTCCACTCTACTACTGACACATTTGCATGACCCCTGGAGCTCAGGAGCTTTTGCTGCTGATGGATGTCTCAAACCATCTCCTCTGTCTGCCAGAAGAGGATAAAGATCCGTTAAATGTGTCATCATCTTTTGGAAAGGCTCAGATGAAAACAAACATTTTTCAGTATCTGAAGGTTGCTGAAAGCTGAATTATGTGCTGGGTGTTTCCTTGTATCAATGAGAAACATGAAACTTTTCTGCTTTCCTTTGAAAAATTGCTTACAACCAAGGAGAGAAAAAAGGGGGGGGGGAATCTCTTTTTCATGTGTATCTTTTTCATTAATATCAGTAGGCAGATGGAAATATTTCACACAGAAGCAGAAGACAGTGTCACAGAATCAGTGTTGGCTGTGTCGATAGTTGAAAGATCAGATGAAGGTCTGGAATGTCTTCTTAGAGCTTGTGAGATCTCTAAATAAGAAGAGATATATGAAAGAAGGAAAGCTCCCAAAAGGACTGGGCCAAGTTTTGATTCATTTGCAGATGAGCCATGTCTCAATGAGGGTAAAAAAAGACGTATTAATCTACTGGGAATAGCACAAAAATGCCATGCCAGAGCTGTGTCAACGAGCAAAAGTTGATCTGGCAGCTCCAGCAACACAAGCGTCTGCTGAAAGAACATTTTCAGCCCTCAGATTTATCATTCTGTTGCAGACACGCAGTGTGACAGAGGATGTATTAGATGTTGTTTTATTTCACTAAACAAAGTGCTCTTAAAAAAACCTGTGTTTATTTGACAACACACAAAAAAAGCACTGGGGGAATTTTTGGTGTTAAAGTCAGAAAATAAACAAATGGTCACAAAACAATAGCTTTAATTTTGCATTTCAACACTCTGTTTTGAACTGAGGCCGGAGTTTGATGGGTGTTGGTCCTGACTGGTTTGTTCTGGTAACAAAACATTTGTTTTATTTTTGTGATGGGTTGAACGGGATCTGAACCCAGCCTGGATACGACTACACCCAGCCCCAAAATGAGTGCAATAGCTGTCAAGCTTTGAAAAACCTCTTAGCTCCTTACAGATATAGCATTCTCTTACTCTACGAGAATGGCTTCCAGCTTGACTCCTCATCCAGTGGGTCGATGGAGATACCAGCACTGCAGGTGAAGGAGCAAGTTCAGGGTCAGACCAAACTGTGCTGAGCCCCAGATCCATGGAATGTCTGTCCAGGCTGTTAGCTTGGTGGTGTCACAGTCCCAAAGCTACATATATGTGAAGCTGCTTAGCCAGGATTAGGTCCACACAGCTAAACTCTCGTTCCTCCAAAGATGGTGACCTCATGTGTCCCATCAAGCATGGGAGCAGGCTGCCCAGGGAACTGGTGGAGTCACCATGCCTGGAGGTGTTTAAATGATGTGTAGATGTGGCACTTAAGGATATGGTTTAGTGGTGGACTTGTCAGTGTTAGGTTTACGGTTGGTCTCAATCTTAAGGGTCTTTTCCAACCTAAATGATTCTGCGATTCTATGTGTTAGGAGCTATCTAACACATTACTATCCTCTTAGTTGTGCATGGAAATGCCTGGAAAAGTGCTGGTGGCCAGAGAGCATGAAAAAAGATGTCTGGAGTATCATATGCTAGTGCACAAGACTGTACCCTGTTTACACCTCGCTTACTAGTATAGACATAACCAGGTATCTAACCTCTGCGCAGGAGAAGAGATGCTCAGGCATAATCTGTACAGGACTCGAATCACTGTTTTATTCCAAGCATGGTCAGTCTCTGCCTCTCCAGAGAGTTTGAACCTATTCCATAGCCATGCGTGACCTTGAGTGTGAGCTGTGCAGAAGCTGAAGGAGCATGGATGTGGGATGGGGTGCAGCCCATGTTGGTGTAGAGATGGTCCATGAGAGCAGCAGCACAGAGAGCCTTTGAACAACTCACTCTTCTGGGAAAAGGCAGCAATGGGAAGGGCCAGGCAGCTCAGCTAGGCAGGGAGATTTCCCTTTGGCAGGGAAGTTTGGCAAGCGTTTCATGGAAGGTGGCAGGCCTGCAAATGAATTCACCCCAGCATGACTCTATCAAAGTCAATGCAAAATAACCCCTGTGGGGTCAACTGAGCAACATCTGGAACGCATTTGGGTTACTGGAGCTGTCTGTATTAAAAAGAAGCAAACAAACAAATGCGTCGATTAACCTGCTCCTCCCCTCAACACAAGTATGTGTTGCAGGGTTAACTTTATGGGTTATTTTACTTAAGGCTTGACAATCAGCTTGCTAACCCCAAGCAAAGGCTGGCTCTGCATTTAAGATCCAAGCCAGGAAGAAGACGATTGGCTTTGATTCCTCCTGATCCCCATCCAGAAGAAGTCATGTCTTAGTTTATTAAGATTTAAGGGTCCGGGCTTGAGTGCTAGCCCGGACTCAGGAGTTTCCCTTAGAGATTACATGCACTCATTTTCGCATATAGTTAATAAAGAGCCGTCCCCATATTTTATGGTGACTGCTCTTGAGTTTATGAACAGGAGAGAAAAACATCTGACGCTGCCTGTAACATGCTAAAATAATTTCATCTAAATTACAGTTCACGGTTCTTTTTTTGCTTTAGATTTCCTGTGATGACGAATTAGATACCACTTCCTCACCAAGAATCTCCCCCCCTGCCCCAGCTCCTTATCTGCATCTCTTCATTGAAACTTTTCCTGGTCTAAACATTCTCCTTTCTAACAGGTCTATTCTCAATTAAACAACTTCTTTGGGATTGGGAACCTGAATTTTCAGCCTTACTTATGACTACGCATAATAACAGAGCAATTTATCCACAAAATACCATGTTATTTTCCATGCTGTCTTCTCTGCATCATTATCTTGATGAGAGAGGATGCGATAGGTGCACTTCATCAGCGTAACAGAAAACTGCTCTTCCAAAATCGACTCCCCCACAAACACACTTATGACATACAAGATGAATAAAATCCACTATTTGGTGGGGGTTAGAAACAACAGTGTTCTGACCAAAAGAAGGTCTGCCTCTAAGAGGTGTTTCCAGGTCTATTATGAAGCATTAAGGAGTTAAAAGAAGCGTCCAATCATTGGTTATCCATCTAAATTGACTATACAGTCTTGTCTGGTATAAAATGCAGCTCACTGGGCTGTGATAGAAGGGGTAAAAGGAAAGTCATTTAAAATGTGAAAAAGTTAAAATGAGACTGTGAGCAACATTTTCCCCCCTGAACTTTCAAAACAAAAAGAACCAGGAATTATAATTCAGATTGAATTATTTTAACATATCCCAGCCCACTGAATTGAAAAGATCTCAGATAAATTAGGGAGGATAAATCCATCCGCGGCTATAAAGCATGATAGCCCAGATGTAAATTTAATCTTAGTAAATTCCAAAATCATTGATTCCCCATGCCTGGGATAGCACAATCCCAGAGGATTGCTCTAATCTCACTTTTTTCTTTAGGCACTTTTCCTATGGATCTGGGGCTGGTCACTGTCAGAAATGGGGTAAGACCTTTAGTTTGACTCGATGTGGCTGTTATCATGGTGTCAAACCAGTGCTGTAGCTGGACGTGATGCAACCTCAGCATAACTTCTGCACACACTGGGAACAACAGGCATTTTTCTTGCATCAGTTGTTTTAGATTAACAATTATGCAAGGCTTGGAGGAAGAGGTAATACTTTTTATTGAATCTAATGATGTATTTTGAAAATAAAAAGCTTTCACACACAAATTCCTTTTCAGTTTTGAAATCAAAGCACCAATTGTCTCAGCAAAATGAAAGTATAAGAACAATTGCTCACAGTTGTTGATCAGGTCAATCGGAGCATCTAAGAGTGCAAATGCCTGGTACTTGTAACAAAGAAGGAGTGTTAGGAAGGTGAAATATATCTATAAAAAGATATGTTAGTTACGGAGGGGAAACATAAAAAACCTGCAAATCTATATTTGAATCCATTCCTTTCACACCATTTTTACTGGCTGAACAATGATTTTTTAATAACAGGTTTTAAAATGTCTCTCTCAAACCCAGATTATTACTAAAACTTTTTGGAAAATCAGATTTCCTTCCCAAGGGAAATGCCAGCATTTCGACTCCTGTTTTTATTCCAAATTGGAACGCTGAAGCGAAAATCTGAAACTTCTTGTGAAATGGCACTTCCAAAAAAGCTCTAGTGGGAAATACTGAAATGTTTCTTGTCAATGACATCGACTCGTTGCATTTCAGCAGTGTCGAATTGTTTCTGTTTGATAGTACACGATCACTTCATTTTGACATCGTGGCAGATTTCATTTCAACAAGACAAAAATGCTTTACATCAAAATAGCAGCATGCTATGAAATAGTAAAGCTGTTACCAAATGCAATTTCTAGAAGTCAAAACAAGGCTCTCCAAAGCAGCGATGTCTACACACAGTGGGCTTCACCTTATCAGATGAATCATGTTGGCGATTTGAAAGGAAAGGAGAAAGTGGAAATGGCAAATTCAAAGTTGCAGCAATGGGGTGAGGGGGGGAAAGGGGCTTGAGAATTTTTTTCAAGAATTTCATGGAAATTGAGCTACACCCGCAAAATATTTGGGTTTCATTGAGGCAGCATTTGCCAATGGAAAATTGTCCCATCCAAAATCTTCCGCCAGGCCTGCTCAGAATGTGCCTTGGCCCAGCAGCACATATAGGCAACGAGCCAGGTTTAAGAAACCTGGGGCCTGATCCTGGCCTCACGTGGAAGCCCAACGGGGACCTAAGAGAGAAGTGTGATTAATATGGAACCACTTGGTCAGCCAAGATGTGCCAAAAAGCACAAAGTTAACAGAGGTTGTTCTTCTCAAGTGCTCATTGTGGAGCAGAGCTGCGAAGCTGTGGTTGGCGAGGAACTACCTGATGAATGTGATCACGGTGGGTATGGTCCCACAGCACACAACAGCACAGGATGGGGCAGGATTTGTGCAATAATGAGCAAAAAAATACCTTGGAGCAATAGGGTAAATGGGTAAAGGATTGGTCTAGGGTGTTGCTTGGAGTGGTGAGTATTTAGCCCTTAGCAGAGCTGTATCCTATGTGTTTGATGTCTAAATCCAACTTTTCCCTTTGGAGATTAATAACGGGTTTCAAAACGTTTCCCAGTGCATGAGCCTGGGTAGGTTAATAGACACATGAAATAGCAGAGCAACCACCTCCAACACTCACCTTTGCTCTGAAGACTTATAAGTAGATCAGACGGATTTCCTGCCGTTCCCAAGGTGCTTGGGAAGGGAGAAGCAGCAGGGGTGCTGGGTGGGACAAGCCATTGCTATGAGCTTTCTGCACTTATTTCCACATGGAAGGGCTGATTTGGAGATGTGAGATTGTTCTCACACCCCTCAGGCTATGGCCCTGATGTCCTATGTCTTCACATGTGGCAGCAGCCAAGCCGTCCTTAGGACAGGGAGGAGAGCAAGCTACAGCCCATGCAGTGGGGATGAAACATTTGTTCCAGGAGAACCATGGGAGCAATTCCACCAAAACCCCATCCAGACAGCCCTGTTTGCAGCTGACAGATCTTCAGGCATGGCTGAAAACTAGAGTCTGTCTGTCTGCTCTGTTCCTGGAGTGCCCATGAGCCAACACCACAGAGCTGTTCCCAGTAGGCTCCTTGTTCCCGTAAACCACATCACAGGACAGCAGGGCTGGCAAGGCCTGGGAAAACCATCGTTGCACCCATTCAGCTGTTCTGGGGCACAATTAGCTGCTTCTAAGTAATTGCACAACATGCTTGGCCCCTGAACCTGGCTTGTGGGCTTGGGGAATTGCAGCCCAACAAGCGGGTGCACCAAAGAGCTCCATGTCTAGTGCACAGATCGCACCTTCTCCACAACATGGGCTGGATGGAGATCAGTGCCTCCTGAGGTCCAAAAAATAGAAGGGGAGGAAGCATGAGGTGCCACAGACTCTGGTCTCAGCATCTCTCTCCAAGGAGGAGATGTTCTTGGCAGCTTTGGGGTACACTATCCATCCCCCTCAAGAGCCATGCTGCCATTGAGGAGACGGGCGTCCCAATCACGTGGAGCCTCTCAAAACCAGGCAGAAACTCCAAGGCCAGCACGGTGCTGGGTTTACATTTCTTCGAGGGCCTAATAAGTCTTCTTTCCCTCCCTCGATCCCTGGAGAGATGGCTGTTTGGATTGTTACTGTCCTTAATTGTTGATGATATATGAGAGCACACTGCAAAGGTTTGTTATTCTTGGAAGAGAAGTGAGGAGGACCTTTCCAGCAATGTGTCAGGGCTTAGTGCATGGAGCTGTGCGGCTTTGGGCCTTTTTTCAGACACAGAGCTATATTTCAGCTGGAGGCCCTTTAGGATGATAGGATGTGTCTGCTGGAAGTACCAGAGTGTGGCCACTTGTACTCCACAGGGAGGAATGGATTTTTTTAATGACTTAAGGATGGATGCAGGCATATTTTGCAGATCATAGAATCACAGAATGGTTTGGGTAGGAAAGGACCTTACGATCATCTAGTTCTAATGCCCTGCCACGGGCAGGGACACCTTCCACTAGAGCAGGTTGCTGCAAGCCCCATCTGACCTGGCCTTGAACACTGCCAGGGATGCAGCATTCACTCCTGCTTTGCAGGGTGCTGGTCACAGGTAGCTGTACCCATTGCTTGGTGCAGCAGCCTCCACAGCTCATTTCCCACACCAGCAATACTCCGTCCTCCAACTGCTTGGGACTATACATTGGTGTTGGCTTTGTGTGTCCTTAGGACCAAAAGCATCTTCCTCACTTCCCTGCCTGACCAGATTTGCAACTGGAGGAGCAGACTATTTTTGCAGCTCCTTCTGAAAACCAGCTTCTTCTGCAGTTCAGGGGTTCAGTGATGCATTTAAAACAACAGTAGGTCCCACATCCTTCTACTTTTCCATATATGCTACAGCAAGGCAGCCTGGGCAGTGCTGCCAGTGTGTAACAGCTAAGTGTTTTCTGCATTGTTGAATATTTCCAATGGGGATGGATGGCATTGAATCAAGTCAGGTCTACTGCTGTTCCAAAGGCTAGCAGGACATACATAAACAGCGTGTGCATTAGTATGTATAGACCTGGGCTGATAAGTACACAATGATAACAGAGAATGTGTGTACAGAAATGGATGAATAAATAGATGAATGGATAGATAGAATCACAGACTGCTTTGGGTTGGAAAATACCTTAAAGCTCTTCCAGTTCCAACCCCCTGCCACAGGCAGGGACACCTTCCACTAGAGCAGGTTGCTCCAAGCCCCTGTGTCCAACCTGGCCTTGAACACTGCCAGGGATGGGGCATTCATGAGAAAGGATGACAGAATCTGAGTGCATCAGTGGCTAGAGTAGTGCTTTATTACTTAGTCTCCAGTTTATATTGTGTTATAAATAATACCTTTGTTTTACTGGATTTTGGCAGGATGAGGAGAAGCTAATTCGGAATTTTCTGGAGGGCTGGAACGTTTGAAGCAAATATCCCCATTGGGACCATTATGGTCAGAAGTGACTTTATCTATTGACAACAGTGTGGCAGGGCACTTTAAGGAGCTGAGCTACTTAAATAGCTCTTGGAGCCAGGTTCTCAGTTGCATCCCCATGGTACAGCCTCTTCTCACAATGTCTGTGACTCCCTGGATGCAATATAGACATCTCAGCGCTGCTGAAAACCAAGGCTTTGGTGATGATTAATCACTAACAGATTTTTTCCACCAGGGGAAAAAACTCAGAACAAGTCACAACAATCAGGATGGGTTTCCAGCCTGTGGGTGTTTGCTGGGCCTGATGATCACAAGAGTAAACAGTACTAAAATAATGTCCCACTGCCCCTCGGGGCTTGCTGTGGAACAGCGTGTCCAATTCGCCTGTGTTTCAGGGTAGGGAAGAGGCGGTGCTGTTTCTCATGGGGAGGACAAACATGGGTGGAAAATAACAAGGAAAGCCATACTAACAGAAAGAAAAAGAAATGTAAACTAGAAAATGGTCAGATATGAGGAAAAAAGTGGCCTGTTGTCTCCAGCACCACTTCTGGAGGAGCAGGATGTGTGTTTGAAGAGCGAAGGGGTGATGGGTTCAAACTAAAACAGGGGAAGTTCAGGTTAGATCTAAGGCAGAAGTTCTTCCCTGTGAAGGTGCTGAGGCGCTGGCACAGGGTGCCCAGAGAAGCTGTGGCTGCCCCATCCCTGGCAGTGTTCAAGGCCAGGTTGGACACAGGGGCTTGGAGCAACCTGCTCTAGTGGAAGGTGTCCCTGCCCGGGGCAGGGGGTTGGAACGGGATGAGCTTAAGGTCATTTCCAACCCAAACCATTCTATGACTCTACGAATGGTAGCAGTACACTGGGCAACACTTGCCCCAGTCCAAGGCATCATGAAGTTGGTGCTCTCAAAGGCAAGTGTGGGGTGGCTTGTCACTGCCAAGGTGCTGTCCTGCTTGTGCCTGGCACAAGCATGTTTTGCCCTGTTTGTTACATCCTTCACACATGGGATTTCCATCTCTGAGGGTAGGGGGCCCTACTGCTCCTCCTAGCACTGAACTCTTTGCATTCACGCTTTGAACATGGATGAATTGCAGTGCACCAAGGAAGCTCATGAGATGTTGAGCAGTGCATTTCATGCCTGAACTAAGGAGGACCTGATCTTGATCTTGTGAGCTCTTGGGTCAGGTCACCAAGACCTGGGTCAGGTTCCTCTGTCAAGGAAGCTGCTCTCCATAGCAATTTCCAATTTACCTACAGACAACAGTGACAACTTCAAGGCCAGTTGAAGTATGTCCAGTAGGCTGGACTGTCAATGCCAGGTTGGACAGGGCCTAGAGCAACCTGATCTAGCGGGAGGTGTCTCTGCTTATGGCAGGGGGTTGGAACTACACAAACCATCCTATGAATCTATGAATCTATGATTCTATGAACTTCTCTGACCTCAGCTACACGGGCATCCGTGAATTAGAAATACCACCCTTTGGAGATGACCTTTTCTCACTAACAGGCCCAGACAAATGGCTTAGACAGGATGCCCACACTATCAGCAACCATGGTCCCTAAGGTGAGTCTTTCCTTACAAGCCAGATCCATGCTCACTCTTACTAAATATGTAGTAAAATAACATATTTCCAGGAACAAGGACAATGTAGCAGCATTAGACTTAGGTAAACAGCTAGAAAAAAAGTAAAGATGAACTCTTCCATTGTGTTTCTTTCTGGGCTTTGGCAAACAACTAGACATACAAGAACCTGGATGGTGTTTATTTAACCTCCTGGGTCTGTAGATTTTCATTCCCTGTGAAATTGCCAGTGTTTTCAGTTCCAGCTGGTCCAGGAATGCCCAGGAGAGAACAGGGTTCTTCTGTGGGTGGTTTCTTTTTTGGTTGGGTTTCTTTTCTTGTTTTCATTCTCCAGAATTTTGGCACAGATGCTCTCAATGCTGTCCTGAGCTGGAAAACATCAAGGCACAAAGAAAATATTGAGCAGAAAAAGGTTATTCAAACTTTTACAAACCTCAAATAAGGTTCAGTATGGGTTCACTTCATGTTATATGCAAGTCATAGAACCATAGAATGGTTTGGGTTGGAAAGGATCTTAAGATCATCTAGTTCCAACCCCCTGCCTTGGGCAGGGACACCTTCCACTAGACCAGGTTGATCCAACCGGGCCTTGAATGCTGCCAGTCTGGTAGAGAGATGCTTCTTCTTCTATAGTAAAAAGCCTTGGCTCTTCTGGACACTTTCTTTTCTGAAGGGGCTGGATTTGGTTCACAAAGGTATCATTCTGCAATTAGTGATTGTGTTTTCAACCTAGAGAAAACTTTCTGGTTCTTGAACACTATTCCATGGCTGAAGAGCTCACCAAGAGTCAGCAGAGGTTTAGTTATCTATATAGAGAGCAAAGTTATTGAGTTAAAGGACTATCATGGTTTAATTCCAGCTGGCAACCGAGCCCCATGCAGCCGCTTGATCACTCCCCCCATTGGGGAGAGAATGGGAAGGGTAAAAGTGGGAAAATACATGGGTTGAGATAAAGACAGCTTTCACAGCTAAAGCAAAAGTTGTGCACACAAGCAAAGCAAACAAGGAAGTCATTCACCATTTCCCATCACAGGCAGATACTCAGCCATCTCCAGGATCAATCATGTGAAAGGGTGAGTTGGGAAGACAAATGGCATCACTCCCAGTGTCCCCCCTTCCTTCTTCTTCCCCTAGCTTTATATGCTGAGCATCATGACATATGGTCTGGGTTATCCCTTGGGTCCTGGCTGTGTCCTCCCCAATTCCTTGCGCACCCCCAGCCTCCTCGATGTGGGGCGAGGAGCAGAAAAGGCCTTGGTTCTAGATAAGCACTGCTCATTGATAACTAAAACATGCCTGGGTTATCAACACTGTTTCCAGCACCAACCCAGATCAGAGCCCCATACCAGCTACTGGGAAGAAAATTAACTCTATTCCAGACAAAACCAGCATTAAATATCAAAAGAAATAGGCAACAGTTTAGGAAGAAAGCAGAATTCTTTTTAACTTGGAGCACCACACTGACATGTGACTAAAATTGGGAGAGAGGGAAGAAGGAATAAATGGAAATGTTCTCCAAAAACAGGTGAAACTGTAGTTTTTTGGGGAGAGCTTTTCATAGCTGCCTTTAAAGTGTCTGGTCAGGACATCTCTGCAATCAGACAGTCCCATGAGATGAACCTCTGATCTGATCCAACAGGAAACACAGTGATCTCCATATGACAGATGCTCAGACACATCCTGGACCACAATAAGTTATTTTTGTCCAGATTTTTATTGAAAGAGGTTGGTTTTTTCATCTTTAAAAATAAAAATAAAAATCAGAAGATTCCAGAACTTTGTGGTATTTTTTAAATAAAATCCCAGACTTCAGAAAGAAACTCATTTTTTTGGGTGTGTGTTTTGTCTTCTCTATATTCCAGCTCAAAGATATTCCAGTGACAATCTTCAGCTACCTTTTCTCTTTTCCCCTGCCTCATGTTAAGGTTGCTTAGTTACTCTGAGCTATTTCCAACAGATCCAGGAAGCATCTAAGGTGTTTCTGTGTTCATGTCTACACTTCTCAGACCTATGTTTTAATTTTTCTTACCTTGTAAAAGCTTTTTTGATACTGAAATCTATATTTTTCTCTGTTACAGTCTACATCTGTTTGGTTCATCCAAGCCTTTTGCTCCTTCTTCTGTTCCCCAAAGGTTTCAGTGCTCTAATTGACTCCTCTCTTTTCTTACTTGAGCTATCAACTGACTTATAGGCACCTTTTGAGAATAAAATGCTGCTCTTTTTCCAAAAAAGAGAAAAACCCATCAAACTAAACTCAAAACCCAAGCCAACCAAAGAAGCCAAGAAGCAAACTTCAGTCAAAACGTACTTTTTCTATACATTGTGTATGTTTTACCTGCAGGCTTTCCATGGAAGAAAATTAATAAGAAGAGAACTTTTGACCAAACCCTAAATTGAACGTATTTAAAGTAATATTTGCTGTTTGGACTGGGAAAAGAACATTATTCTCTCTCTATTTGGGCCAGGACTAAGCTGGTCTGCTGCTGTTGGTGAGCAAAAACTATTCCCAGTGATTATTTTGTATTTTACACTGGCAAGCATTAATATTCCTTTGCCCCCTACCCCAAAACTTCCTTTTGCTTGACAGCCAAGGCAGAGCAGCCTTTGCTTGATGTTACCTGTAAGCAAGAGACACTAAGGGGATCCCAAGCTGCAGAGAAAATTGCCCTGGAGGAGGCAAGATTAAGTAATCTGGTGGTTAAAATCTGTGAGTCTAAACACACAAGGTTTATTCCATCTTTTTGTATAGTTGGTGCAGGGTTGCAACACTCACAAGCCTCCGGTTGCGCTTTTCCCCCTGATTTTTCTCCAAACTTCTTGTCTTCTGCTTTCTGCTTGGAAATCTCCCATAACCTGATGCCCCACCTGTGATCTGCAGTTTCCCAAACGTCAGAAAAGTTGGGATTGGATTCCTATAGTCAGGCTGATTCGTCAATAAAAACCAGTCTCTTGGACTGGGACATGGGTGAGTGACTGGTAAAAGTTGCATCCAGAACAAAGCCTGAACCGTATTCCTCAATGTTATTTTAAATTCCCTTGCTCTGATTAGCTGATAAATTCTATGCCCTTTGAGTCATGCTCACAGCACAAGGAAGGAACAGACTCAAGAAGTCTCTCAACTAGGTGAATAATGATTTAAGAATGAGAGGGAGGGAGAAAATGAGTTGCTGGCTTGCTATTTTTCCTACAGGCTTTCTGAATTTGGGGAAATTTGCCCCTCAGATGATTCGTGTCCAGCACGTGTCATGATGCCTTTCCATGAAAATGAGGTTTTGAAGCTGCTGGCAAGTGGACTTTACGAAGTAAGTGTAAGTAAGTGCAAAGGTCTTCTCCAACTCTAATTGCTCGGAGGCCTTGAGTTAGCCAGGATAGAGAAGACAGGAAGGCTCCATCAGAAGGAAATATTTCATCCTGAAATGGGGGGACCATAAGGAAAACAAAATGCATTTACCTTATTAAATAAAAGTGTAATTAGCTGGGAGGAAATGTGAAAGGCGTTAAGAACAAAAAAGAAAGCCTTTTTCCTGAGGTGGGAAGACCACCAATAGTCACCAAAGTGGAGAGAATTTATGGCAGTGTGGGGGAGAGTCTGTTTGGAGATACTTTAATGGTAATTTTGAGGAAGAATTTACAAGCACACTCTGCTACCGAGTGGAAAAATACATTGGCCACAAAGAAATTGCTGTTTGCCAAGCCTAATGATTCATTTCTGAGTCATAAATAATAGGTCCCTAATGACAAAGGGTATAAGAGTGGTCGTCTCTTGCCAACTATTTATTAGAAAATAGAGCTAAATCATTAGCTGGGAGCTCTCTTACCGGAAAGCTGAAACCACATTTTTCTATGAAAGGTCATAAGCTATTTCCACAAGAATTTAGACAAAACATTATTGCATTTTAAATCTTTCATCTTTAGCAGTGAAAAAAAAAAAAAAGGGGGAAGAAAAAAGCAATTGGTTCACCAGAGAGCTCCAATTTGTCATGGGGCATCCCCTGAGATCCAAAAGGGTAAGTAAAGAACAGGGGGAGTTTGGAAACACCACAGTCTTCTGAGGGAGTGGAAATGAATTAGCTTCACCTCCTTTGGAGACCCTTCCCATCCTCTGCAGCCCATTGGCACACTGCAGCTCTGAAGGAATGATGGTAGGCCAAGAGAAGCCCATTGCCCAGCTTCTGGTCTGTGACCTCGTGGCCAGTGCTGGCTGATGGAACCATTCACTATCATCAGCAGAGCCACCATCAATCACCTTGCATGCATGAGGAGCAACAGTGCCCTGGGCTTTGAGGACATGCATCAGCCTTGCTTCTCAGAGGACTTTCTTAGTGTGAATGAATGAATGAATGAATGAGTTGCTGGTTGATGGCTACTTAATTCATGTGGACTTCAAAGAGGTTTGGGGGAATGTAGTAAGTTAAACTCACATCAGCATGCTTTGCCAAAGCAGGGTCTCTTGTCTTGTACTGTTCAAAGGGAAATGGGGTGAGTAAGCTTACTTCTGGAGAAGGGAAACTGAGGCACGGAACAACATTTGCTCATTGCCTTGAGCAACGTGGCCTAGTGGAAGGTGTCCCTGCCCATGACAGGGGGGATGGAAGTGGATGATCTTAAGATCCTTTCAGATCATGGCAGGGACCAGAAGAGCAGCTATGGAGGGATTCATCTCACCTCCCTTCAGCCCTCTAGGTGAAACCTATAGGAACTATCTAGGCTCCTCTGGAGTCAATGAGGACACGCTAAACCCTTGGCAATGAGTCATTTCTCCTACATTTGGTGAATCATAAGCTTTCTGCAAGGGTTCTTCTCTCTGCTGGTGGCAGAGGGAGCAGGGATGAAAGTGGAACAGACTATTCTGTACCTATTGTGTATCAAAAGTTGGCTAAAGCAATCTGACTCAGTCACATACCTATCCCTGGGGGAAATATCTCTGCCAGTCCCAGCTTCCTGAATGCCAGGTATAACATGCAAATGTACCTGAAAGCCATATGTCCCTGACTTTGGACCAATCTGTCTCTAGAGGGGTTAATCAACTGCAGCATTTAATTCTTTCCCATACATCAGCTTTATTATCTGTTACTCAAATGAAGTTAGTCTTGATTTCTACCATTATTAGAGAGAACAGTTTGCTTTGTTGGCGACTCCCTTTTCAGTTCAACAGTTCAGCTGTTGTCTATTGGTGAGTGAAATTTCAATTGAGATGCAAATAAAGCCAAAGATCTGAGGTGCCAGTGGAAGAGCTGAGAAAATTCAATGCAAAGTCAGCTCTTGCATGATCTCACACCACTGCTTGATGGAAAACTACTGCAGAGGATTAGAAATATCTTCTGCAAATTAAATATAAGATTTTAGGGTTGATTTTACTGAACCCTCTTGTCTGCTTGGTTTGTGTCCTTTTTCTGGAGAGCAGCTGCTTCCTTGGCACATACTTTTTGTCTGCCTGGTTCCCTTCTCAAATGGGCTTTAAGGACTCTAGAGGAAGACAAATCACAGCTTTTCAATGCTCTTCTATAGGAAGACCATGCAGAAACAGTGTCATTTGACTGCCTTTTTGTCCACATTTCAAGCCAACCTTGGTGGTTTAATTTCCAACTCACACACTACCCACCAGAGGTATCCAAGACATGATATCCTAGCCCAGATTTCTGGGGAATGCATCCTGGGGTTAGCAGCTTTCCTGCTGGGAAGTAACACTGCTCTTCTGCCAACAGTTATTCCCAGGAGCTCAAAGGTATTTACTTTCTGGACTGCCCATGGAAACAAGTAGAGAATCAGGTACCTGACCATCCTTGAGATCTGATACTTCATTTGAACCAGTGGGGATCAATTTGACACCAACAGCACTAATAGAAGAGTTACTGAGATCAAACAGATCTCAGAAATGCTTGACCCCCAAAATAGCTTGGGAGGATTGTGTGGGACCATCCCATTGAAGACCCATCTTGCATTTTCCTTTCCCAAGCCCATGCACACATCCATGCACAGACATCCCAAACCTGTGGCTTTTCCACCTTGAGGGCAAAGTGCAAACTGCACAGAATAAAATGTAATTGCTGCATTTGAAACCCACAGGAAACCCTTCCAATCTTTGAGGAACATTTCCCCATTGACTGAGCTTTTTTTTCTGGTTAGCTCTGATCGTGCTGCATGGAACTGAGGGATATGCCAGAAGTTTATGATCATTCCAAAAGGAAAAAGCCAAGCATGGCCCTGATGTTGGGTGTTGCTCAGCTTTCTCCTTTGCAGAAGAAATTGCTCTCTGTCCTGATAAGCTAACTTGATTCAGCTCAGCACTGAGCCTGCCTTGTATGATAAGCGCAGCTGAAGCCAAATGCATTTGCCATGGCATTTCACTGTATGGAGGCACTAAACTACCCGTGAACTCTGAGGTTTCAGCCCTTACAGAGCAAAAATCACAGGGCCATAATTCACTGGGAAGGTAAAATGTGGAGCTGGCGAGCATTACTGCGAGGGTTCTGCGGAACATCTGGGCATGGAGAGCAGAACGTAGTGCCCTCCAGCCTCTCCATGGGACTTTCAGGGAGGATGTCACCCCAGTCCTAAATAACAGGATGTGACGAGGGGTGGTGGTTTTACACTAAAAGAGGGGAGATTCACGCTGGATGTGAGGAGAAAACTCTTTACAATGAGGTGGTAAAACACTGTCCAGAAAGGTGATGGATGCCTCATCCCTGGAGATATTTAAGGCCAGGCTGGATGTGGTCCTGAGCAACTGGGCTCATTGCATGGGGGTTGGACTAGATGACCTTTGGAGGTCCTTTCCAACCTCAACTATTCTATGATTCTATGATTTTTTCACATGAACTGAGTCCTTGGCCACTGCTGGACATGGGGCACTGGATTAGGTGCTACAGCTCAATGCAGCTGCTCTTCGCTCTCCTCTTCTCTCGGTGTTCCTCTATCCAAATAGATAGAGGAACACATATCTTGCACACACTCAGTTTACCTATCTATGCTGATTCGCCTGATGCCTGTGCATCTATCCCTTCACCTTTGCATGTCACCATGCATTTCTACTATTTCAGATCATCATCTTTCTCTAGCTACTCTAAAATCACTCATCATCCTGAACTTACTGGCAACCATAAGAGAATGATGGCTGTGAATGGCAGATCCCTCACCATGGCTCACTATGCCACTGTAGAAGGAGAAGGATGAAACCCAGTCCAGGATTTCTCAGCAGAGAACTTTTTCTTTTAACCCACAGACAGATGGAATTAAATTGTTTTAAGGGAAAAAATGTCTTTAAGGGAAAAAATGTCAGTACTTTGTCACTGAAGACAAACGATCAGGCTCTGTTAGGAATAAAAAGCAAAGAACCCAGATTTATTCCATCCTCTTTCACAGCACAGTGTTTCCTGGGTCTTCCAGGGAATTTTTGAGCAGTAGGCAAAGTCAAAGGCTTTGTTTTACAATGTGGGAAAAAAGCCAGGATCTTGTATAGCTGTATTCCAGCCCCAAGATAGATGCAGTCTAATCTTCAGAGGTGATGTGCCCCCATCTGTCATTGCCACACTGAAGTGGAAAGGATCTTCCCGTACTCAGCACCCTTAAACAAGTATATCACATTTACTTAAAGGTTAAACATGATCATTTGGAGGCTATGTTTAGTAGCCCATGTTTGGAAATCCCTGTCTGATATGTGTCAGGAACATAGGGTTGGAAGGAGCGTCTTGGCTTGTGCAGGAACTCATGTCATACCATCTCATTCGTAACCTTATCATGAGCCAGAAAAGCACTTAAACACACGCTTAATTCCCACATACGTCAATGGGACACACGCATGTCCTTCCCTGACTCATGTTCTGGTTAGATATGTGCTTAACTGCTTTTCTGAACCAAGGCCATAGGTGTCCTGAGAGTCCTGCCCTGTCAGAAGCAATGCAGCCAGACCCTACATTAGGTAATAACATAGGACAACCTCCCACAAAACTAAACACTGCATTGCTGCTCAGGGCTCAGCAAAGCAGTTTCTCTGACTGCTCTGTGAAGCAGGAGGATAAGCATCAATGTCAAAGCTGATTAATAATGTGCAAATGAGCTTTTCTTTGCGTGAGCAAGGGGTTTTCCAACACAGGAGTGACTTTGTCCCAGACCTTGATACAGTGGGAGGGTGGCTGGAGCTTCCCCTGTGTGGAGAACAGCAAAGTTCCCCTGGTTACCTCTTGAAAAGCTGAGCAGGAGTTTTTTGGCTGACCTCACCTTTAAACTAAGCTTTAAAAGGAGTGGGGAATGCTGAGGAGGAGAGGAGAGGAGAGGAGAGGAGAGGAGAGGAGAGGAGAGGAGAGGAGAGGAGAGGAGAGGAGAGGAGAGGAGAGGAGAGGAGAGGAGAGGAGAGGAGAGGAGAGGAGAGGAGAGGAGAGGAGAGGAGAGGAGAGGAGAGGAGAGGAGAGGAGAGGAGAGGAGAGGAGAGGAGAGGTCTGGGCCTCTGGAGATGTTGGCCTCCAGCGATGTATCTTACCTTCTCTGGTAAGGTACATTGGCGCTGTGGTAAGATATGAAAGCGCTGGCACAGGGTGCCCAGAGAAGCTGTGGCTGCCCCATCCCTGGCAGTGTTCAAGGCCAGGTTGGACACAGGGGCTTGGAGTGACCTGCTCTAGTGGAAGGTGTCCCTGCCCATGGCAGGGGGTTGGAACTGGATGAGCTTTAAGGTCCCTTCCAACACAAACCACTCTGTGATTATATGATTCTGACCCCAAGGACTAACCTAGCTTGGTGCAAGAAAGTGCTGTCTTCTGTATGCGTGAACCTGATGCCCAACTTCTCACGTGCCCTCAAACCTTTGTGGGAGAAAACAACTTTTCTTTGCCCTGGTTCAGCCAGGATATACAGATCTCTGTCCTAGACCAGTCACTGATTTCTAGGCTGAAACATCTTCATCCGCTCAATGCCCCTTCCAAGACCTTATATTAGAAAGCTGAGGTTGAGTTTCTGCAGTGAACTGGGATGTCATGAAGCCTTTTGTTTAGCCTGGAGCTGGAGCAGTGCAAGCCATGGATGGAATGATATGGCAGAGTGGTAGAGAGATTGCAAGAGAAGCAGAGTCCACGAGGATGCAGCTTGCTGGAACCGGAAGGCGTTGCACTGAGACGTGTTTCACAGACACTTCGTTTTGGAAGAACATCTTGAGAAAAGATCAGGCCATGCTGAAACATCCCCTGCCCATGTTTTCTGAATATGATTTATTAATTTTAGCTTTTGCTTTAGAAACATTCTATTTTTATGACATTAGATATCTAGATCCACATCTAAAATACAGAGTCTACAAAAAGAAGTAATAAGAAAATGGGTCATTTAAAACACTTGAATCAAACCAATGCTTTTTATCTTCTTTTTTTTTCTGTTTTTTCAAGCATTTATAGAATTCTCTATTTTCTTACCCTATTTGTATCCAAACCACATCTCAGACACTCCAACCCCATCCAGAACAAAACTTCTTGTATTCATACAGACCTTTCTATTTCTCCGAAACCATCTGGCCTGCAGGAATATGGGAATACTGCATTATTCCCTTGTTGTCTCAGTGTATTTTATGAATTATCAGTATGTTGGGAATCAGGAGCTCTTCAACACCTCATAAATCTGAATGTATCCTGGGCTGCATCGTGATATACACACTTGGGACTGGAAGAATCTGTTTTTATCAAGGTATTGATCTTTCCTTTTACTCTGGTCCTTTTTGGACCTTATTTTTTGTGATTTGGCCCCTCTGGTTTGAATACCCATGGTCCTTAAGGCCTGGCAGACTTGCTGCTGACCAGTGCTCCAGTGGAGGTCTACTTGTTTGAGCCAAGATACTATAAAATCTAGTGCAAAAGGCCTATCAAAGACCCTGTGCTATGGGAGTTCAATGGTAGGCTCCATGTAGTGCTGTCATCATGGGTGAACTGAAAAAGGATAGAAGAAAAAAGAAGAAAAGGCATTGCTTGATTTAAAGGTTGGACTTGATGATCTTAAAGGTCTTTTCCAATCTAGTTGATTCTTATGATTCTCAGGTGTCCTGCACCCGGGGACCCTGCACCACTCCCTCTCTGCACTCAGGACAGAAACAATCAACAGGTAGATGAGAGTCAGGATGTTGCTGAAAGGATAACACTGTCCTTAACATGGCAAGTGCATGCTGGTGGGCCTCAGAAAGCTTCCTATCCTTTTGGGATGTTCTCCTACTGACTGTTATGGTCACCATGCCTGGTCCACCACAGCCTGGTACTGCTCACAGAGTCCAATCTGGTGGCTCTAACTGCTCACAGCCTCTCTGGACCATATCTGAAGGTGGCCACTGAGAAACATTGGGGGATGTGGATTGGAGGAGAGGCACCCTTCGGCCCAGGAGGGTCAGTATTTAAACAGACTCCTTAGAGAAAACACATATGATATGAATGGAGGACTCCACAGCACCTTGTCGTCCTTTGCCAATAGATTTGAATGTAGACATGGGGGTTTACTGCTGGATGAAAAGGCAAAGAGAACAGCAACGTAGGGGTAAGCTCAGTGACCTTTCTAGCAGCCTTTCATTGGTACCCAGTCTCCTGCTCCAGCCTGCCTTCCCATCACACCTCCCTCCTGCCCCAGCCATCACTGCTGTTGTTTCACTGGGGCTGTGGCTGGCCAATTCCTTCAGCCCAGCACAAGCTTTTTGCTACCCTGACACCCAGCTACCCTCTGCACTAGTTTTCCCTTCTGAAAACACCCCAGAGCCGTGGCACAACAGCCCAGACACCACACCTCTCCCCCCATGAGCAACCTGCTCTGAAGCAGCATCTGTTTTGTCTTAGCAGAGTTCCTGCTTTCCCCAGTTTTCTATGTGGGACTGACAGAGACACGGGGTAACACGTCTTCCCAGAGCTCATGTGTTTTTGCAATGGGCTCTGCTCAGACTAATCTCTAACATTCCTGCGTGGCCATTGTACTGTCATGTGCCTTTGTCACTGCTGGCTGGGGAGACCAAAGTCCCTGATGGCAGCATCAACCCTCGGCCAAGACTTTGGGACAAATAAATAGGGGATACGAGGCTTGCTCTGATTTTCTTAGCCACGTACAAGGAAGGAGTCTGAGGGTCTGAAAGCCACTACTGTATTCTGTGTCTCCAGGGTAGTAAAACATGCCCTTCCTGTGGATAGTGCAGCCAGAACTGTCTTACTTAACTGCTCAATTAACTTAAGTAATTCCAGCCATAAGTCCCTGATGAGAAAAGATGCGTTTTGGATTTTAAGGGGGAACAGGCAAATGCACAGGGAGCCCAGGGGATCTCACAAAAGGAGCTGGATAAAGGCTTGGGAAGGCTCTTTGGAAAGGGAAGGGCAGGAAGGAGTGGATGAAATCATGTCCCCTGCCAGCCCTGGTGTCCAGTCAGTAAATGAATAGGAGAAGCAGTGATTTCCATCTAACAGCCTTGGTGAAGGGCTGGTGGCCCTCCCCATGCCCACACTGCCCCATGGATAGCGTGCAGGTGCAGTGGGACAGAGCAGCAGGATCTCTGCACACCCCTGGTCCACAAGACACATGTTCAAGTTGGGTTTATGGCAGGAGCAAACTGCAAACCCCTGGCTTGTGCTGTACCCCAGGAACTAGCAGATGAGAGGTGTCGAACATGCCACAAGGATGCTCTCGTGCAAGGTCAAGATTCACAGGGATGAAAAACAGGCCTGATATTAACTTAAGCAAGATGCTTTGCCAGCTGTTGTGTCTCTGTGCACCAGGCGCAGGGGTATCCCCTTCTTAATTCATCCTGCAGCTAAGGGCTGCATTCTCCCATTACCCACCACTGTCGTTCACAACACCACTATCAGAGGTCTCCCAGCACACGCTGCAACCACAGGAATGGCTTTAGCATGAGTCCTGGCCAAGTGCAGGCTGTTGCTTTCAGCAATTGAATCTCCTGCTCTCATTTCTCTATACTGGTTAAGCTGCCCAGTGTGCACTAGAAATGGGATGCTGCTGTGTTTGCCCTTAATTTCAGTGCACGTAGCCAAAGAGGCATCTAAGGCATACAGTATGTAAAGCACTCTGGGATTAGGGGTGTCCATGTGTATGCAAATCTTATGGCCACCAAAAATGCAATATTCTTTCTACAGGAATCGTGGCTGGATCTGGCTCCTCACACTTGCCCCCAGCAATCCAGGGGTGCAAACATCTGCATCCCCTGATCAGGCGCAGGGACTCACAGTTGACCTGGGAACTGTTATTGCTGAGGCTCCTGCCTGAAACCTGGCTTTAAGGAAGGGTTTAGCACTTTTTAGGCTCCCACAGCATCAAGAGGAAAATCAGAGCTAACAGCAGCTAGAACTATCCCCACTCCCCAGGTTCTGTCCCCTTTCGTGTGCATTTAGGCTCACAAAACTCCCATCTCTTCCTGCCCTGTGCTTTGAAGGTTGTTTTGCACTGAGGTAGTCAGTGATGGAGAGACTTCGGGACTGATGCTGCATTTGTGGGAAAGCCAAGAAAAGAAACTCTCTTCTGCATCCTTCCATGGGGCTGTGTTGTCTCTCCTGATGACCTGTTTCTCGTAAAGCTAAAAATGAGCTTTGAGGGGTCACTGCCATCCCATTGCTCCAGCCTGGCTGGAAGAACACAGCGTATTCCTGTCTCCCACCCTCCGCTGTGACCTTCCCCAGGCATCGCGTGGAGACCCGTGTGCTGAAGCCAAACGTGACTGGAGACAAGGCTGGATTGTTTCCCTGTAAACAGCCTGCTCTCTGTCTCTGCTGCCTCTGTGGGTTCCAGCCCCGACGCCTTTTGCCAAAGGGCAGTGGGATGGGGGGGATGCATGTATTTGGTGTCTGTGTGTGCCTGGGTGTTCCTGGAAGCCACAGGAAGGTGGAGGACCTCCTCTGAGGGGTTGCTCTGCTCCGTCTCTGCTGTAGGTGAGGGTTTCTGGCTGTGGAATGGTTCTCTGGCTGCTCTGCAGCTCCTCAACCTGGGAATCCTGCAGGACAGGCAGTCCCCGTGGTGCAGGGAAGCTGCTGGGGTACAGGGCATGAAGGGACATGGGTCAAGAAGATGGGTTTCAGTAGGAATCAGGCACCCCAAAACTAAGGATTTAAAGTCAGCATCCCCTGATGTGTGGTTGAATGAGTGAAACACTGCATTAGCACATGGTAGGGGTTTGATCCTCAGCCCTTTCCTCCCCCTCATGACTTCTGCTGGATTTATGAGGGGCCACAAGGAGCAGTGATGGTGTCTGCAGAGGCCAGGTCCTGCTCTGAGCACTGTCACATAATTATCCACGTATGTCAGCCATCAGCATGCTCCATGGTTTTGACTCAAGCAACAAACACCATCAAAAGAAAAGCAGGTAGAGGTCATGAGATACCCAAAGCCATGGTCCGCTCCCACTGGGAATTATCACAGCCACCCTCTTGGTGTGGACATGAATTTTATGTGTGTGGTATGTATCCTGGATCATTTAACGCACTCATATTGATGTAAGCAAAGCTTCTCCAACAGGCTAGACTATGCTGGAGCTTGGGAAGATGTACCCAGCTATGCAAACTCCCTAATTTGGCCCAGTGAGGCCATTCTGGTTTCTTTGGTTTGCTGTGAGCCCCTGGGGAAACCACTTCCTTGACTGATGACAGTGACCTCCTTCAAAAATGCTTTGAGTACATAGACTCTTAGAATCATAGACTGGTTTGGGTTGGAAAAGACCTTAAGCTTGTCCAGCTCCAAGCCCCTGCCACGGGCAGGGACACCTTCCACTAGAAGAGGATGCTCCAAGCCCCTGTGTCCAACCTGGCCTTGAACACTGCCAGGAATGGGGCAGCCACAGTTTCCTTGGGCACCCTGTGCCATATATATAAAGCAACTTGAATAGTTGTGCTCTTATCATCAAGCCTGCTTGACTTTTTCAGGTTATATCACAGACCCTCAGAGGCCCAAACTTCCCTTTAGCAGCTATTTTACAACATCAGGATGCTCCGACTGCTGTGATTTTGATGATGGGACAACTTGCAGAGTGCTGAGATTTGGGCGAGGAAACCTGCAGCCAGCTCCGAATTCAGGGCAAAAGTAATACTGTAAAATATTAATGTAGTATTTCACAATATCACAGCAAAGAGGCTCCAGTTCTGCTTTGCTGCTCCTTGCAGGGCAATATGGCTTTCCCTATTATTATTTAAATCTAGATGGAATTTACTCTTTCCCAACCAGACTTGACGCTATTGACACTTACTTGGCAGTTGATCCAGGGGTAGAAAAGGTGGTGAAAATCTCTCAAGCCCCAAATTCCCTGGAATGACTTTGCAGCCCTGGCTCTACTGCTTTATCACACCCACTCTTGCATTACCTAAGAGGACAGTTAGGCTTGTGGTGTACCAAAGCCACAAAAAGCAGTGAATTAACGTGTTAGCTTGAGTCAATAGAGCAGGTTGTAATTAGGATTTGGCAAACGGGCTGTGTTAACATAATAGCACACCTTCTCTGCTGTAAACCTTCAACCAGAGCTAGAATGGGAGAAGGAGGACTTATCTGTCTGCCTGTCTGTCTACCTGCTGTGCTCCAGCTTTTCACTCACCACCTTCATTCTTTGAAGGCCAAATTTGTCTGTTTTTACGAATTCCTGTCCTGTTCTGCAAGGCAGTTTGGTGGTAATGCAGGTCTATGGGGTGGCAGATCCTCAGTTGTCACCTTTGCACAAGGTGAGGGCAAGCCCTGGGCTGTGACCTTGGGATGCTGGTAGATCCATGACCACCCATCCACGTGGTATGGACCATGTTGTGCATCAGTCTGTTCTCTGGATTACTTTCTTTCCATTATTTACTTCCTCTGGAAACTGAAACTACATAAAATCAGGTCAAAATAACTTTAGGGAGCACATCACAGAGGTGTGATGTTATTCCAGTGCCTGTGCCCCTCCTGAGGTGCTGTTCTGGGGGACAAGAAGGAAGGGATGTGCTGGGATGATATTACTACAGGTGTGGAATTCAGTGTGAAAAGCAGAGTGTATGGAATTGGTTTCTGATGAAAACTCCTTTTCCCTTTAAAGGGGAAAGAAAATAAATCTTTGCTGTGCTTTAGAGAAATGCATAAAATCTAATTAAATTGGGTTTTGAGTGGAAGTCATCATTCACTTTAAAAATCACACCTTTTTCCTCCACCATTTTCTGTGTTGCTCAGCTGCCACCAGCAGAAAACAGTTCTAAAGCTGTGGACAACAGAAAGATGAAACCTCATCATTTTAGGTGCTTTTCACAGCGTTAAGAAAGCAAATTTGCTGCCTGTTTTACCTCTGCTTTTTCCCAAGGGAAATCAGAAACTCTATAATAATTAAAAGTTCCATATTGGGGAAGCAAGTGAAATGCTGCTTCTCCATGAGCTCCATTCCCACAGAGTTTATGAGTGAGGTGTAACTATTGCCATTTCAGCTGAGACTAACAGAGGGTGAGTTTTGTGTTCGAGGAACTCAGTAAATCAATGGGACAATCAATACATTCACCCTCTGCTCTATCAGTGAGGGGCTGTTCACTCTTCCAGCTGAAGAATCTCTTGCTCTGATCACTAAACCTCATGTTCCTCTTTCAGCTCTATGGGGATGATGTGCCTCTTACGTGCCATGCTTTGCTGAAGGTTGACTTCAAGTCACAGCACTTACTGCAGGCAATGAAAAACAACTTGAAGTGAACCTTAAAGACAATGAAATAAAAAAGTCTCTCTGAGATTAATCATTTTTCCTCTTGGGTAATTTCTTTTGCAAGGAAAAAGCTACTTCCCTGTGATTAAAGGAACTCGTGACACTGCTCCCCCATCTTCCCCCGCCACCTCCTGTGACCACAAAGAGTCTAGGATTATCCTAACCCACTATTAAGCACTCGCTGGTGTCAGATGGCTCGAAATATTGTGCACAAACACAGCCCAGAACATTATCCTGGCAGGAGCACATTCCATGGGAATCCCATCTGTCTGGTACACTGGGGTTTCTCCCAGTCCAGGGTAAGTTTGTGGCTCTTCTCCCTCCCTCTCCTGCATCTACCACTCCATTCCCACATGTCTTCTACCTCTTTCTCCTCTCCCTTTGGTTATCAGCCTGAGTTTGGTTGTGATTTGACCAGATTTATATCATGCAGAAGTTGGCATGGGGTGGGAAGTTGTTCAATCATTAATGTGGCTCTTATTTCATACATTTTAATGCCATCTGTTCTCACTTTCCTGGCTCTCTTTTCAGGATAGTTACAAGGGAGGGAATTCCTCTCCCCACTGCTATGCCAGCACTCTCGAACATTGGTGTTTCAATGGGGATAAGAAGCCTCAAGTTCCCATTTTCCTACCCCTTCCAAAGCAAAATGCACAAATTGCCAAAGGGGAAATAGGAATGGATCCCACCTACCAAATCTGTGGAGGATGTTGAAGAAAACAGTGCCTTTCCAAAGCCAGCAAGGACATCTACGACTTCCTTCTGCCTGGCACCCAAGGTGACCACAAGGTGTCCTACAGGTACTGTGCTGTGGGACTGGGTGCTGTGGATTGAACAGAGAGAGCACGTCTGGATTTCCAGCCCCATGAACCAGAGCATCAAGGCCTGGCTCCATCCTTCAGATAGGACTGTCCTTCCTAGTTTTAGCCCTTGAAAATTAGGGTGCTCATCCATACTGTTTTTATAGGCTCCTTCACAAGATCTCAAATTGGACTTGGTACTTCATTAGTGGAGAGTTTGTCTGACCACCTGTATATACCTACAGCAGAGAGGTTTCTATCAGAGGTAAGCAGGATTTGTTTTCCATGTTATCCAAAGGGTGGATGCCACTACAAGGGTAGAGCATTGCCTGCTCCATCAATGAGATCAAATGGATCTCCTGGAAGTGTCTGTGCTCCAGACAAGTGAAGTCAGGGAGATTCCATCCTGCATCCATGTCTGTTCTTGTGGCCAGTAATGATAGTAGTAACAATAATAACAATAACAATAACAATAAATTTAATATTAACATTAAATAGATACATAAATAATTTAAACTAATAAATAATGGTAAAAATGAGTAATGTTGGAGGGTTCTGAACATGGGATCCATCTTCATTCAAAGCACATAGTGTCATTTGTGCCAGGTTGAATGGGGCTTGGAGCAACCTGCTCTAGCGGAAGGTGTCCCTGCCCATGGCAGGGGGTTGGAACTGGATGAGCTTTAAGGTCCTTTCCAACCCAAACCATTCTATGATTCTATCAATATGACCCAGGCATTAGAGTTTTACTGGCTTTCAAATGCGCAGGGTGCCTGTGTGGATCAAATCCGCCACAGATGTAGCTGGGGAATGCCCACTGCCTGCAGACATGGACGTAGTTTAGGAGTAGCTACGTTCATGCGAGTGAACTTTACAGCAGGAGCAGGGGGAGGAGGCTCTGTGACCACTCCGACTTCCTCTGTGGTGTGTTTCATCTCCAAAGCATGAGACAGCAGCTGGGAGCAGAGCTATTATCACTTGCTACTAATTTATAGCCCAGGGCTGATCCCTAAATTCCTAAAAGCAAGGGGTTAGGATGATTTATTTGCTGGGAACAGGCGCAGGCTTGCGCTGAGAGCTTTTATCATAATTACAGGTGTAAAATGTCAGTGTCCATCATTTTTCAAAGCAATTGCACAGATTTCAGTTCTCTTCAAAATGAGCCAAGCATTTTATGTGTGAATTTAGTGCTCTAAAACTGGAGCTGACTGACAGCCCTGCATGCTCTGTATCCTGACAACCACACCTGCCCAGCATCAGTAGGGCCAGATCAGTCCCAAGGAGGGGGTTTTGTTGCTCTTATTCCTCAATGGCTCTGTCTGGCTCTCCCAGAATGGTGCACACCAGCCTGGTGGTGATTTTTCCACTGGGATAAATCACACAGCTGATTAGGAGCTCATATCCCATGTGCTGATGAGTGAAGCAGCTATTAGACCAATGTGAAGTGGGTCCTTATCACTGGGAATTAAGGCATTCAGATCGTTCAAAGGAGACAGGAGTCAGGAACAACCAGGGACTTAAAAACTGCATCAAAAGGAAAGGGTGTGGGGCAAATCCATGTGGCCAAGGAAATTGGTTTTGTTGTTTATGCCTATGTGAGAGGCTTGAAGAGCACAGAGTTTACTCAGGTTTTGGATGCACCTGTCCCTGCAATGCAGCAGCTCCTTTGCTGTAGTGCTGTTGACCATGCCAGTTCATTTTCCCATGTTTCAACTCACCCACCATTTGGGAAAACAGGGCAGAAATAACAAAATAGTTCCAGGGGTCTGATGAATTCACCCCAGTTTGCACAGGGTGGTGGTTGAAAACCCCAGTGTTAGATGGGTGATGATGGTGAAGTTCCTTATCCTCTTTTGCTACTGCTTCCTTTTGAAAGTGGGTATTTCTCTACCTCACAGAACAAATATGTGAAAGACTTTGATACTCTGGAGCTGAGAACCATGTCTATGGTTATTCCAGTCCTGGCTCTGGTAGCAAGGATTACAGCCTCATCTGAAGCAGTCCTGAAGTCATACAAAACCTCATAAAATAAAAATGTTAAAAGCCCCAAACAAAGCCCTTTATTTATTGTTTGTGTGCAATTAGGAGCCTGGCAGGGAAAAAAAGCATTACTCCTCAGGAAATTACCTTCTGAAAATCAGGTTAAAAACAGACAACTTGCTGAGAGCTTGTGAATGGACAGCTTCCAAAGTCCATCTTCTCTGCCAGAGTATTTCATTCCTGACACGCGAGAGAGAGCAGCCTGTTTGATAGAGCTGAGGGCGGGGAGGAGATAGCCATCCATCAATATTATAACACTGGTGCATTATCTCAGTGACTGGGGGGGTGCTCCGGAGTGATAAACAGTGATTTATTGGTCACCAAGGGATGTTTTCCATTAAAGTGTTCTTAGATCCTGAATAGGAAGCCTATCAAATGGCATTGTGCCTGTCTGTAGCTGTCCTCCCCAGGTGACTTTTGGATGGGGAGGGAGTTTCTCAGCAGTCAGAGATCAGCCAAGTCCCATTGTCATTGCCACTAATACAGCTTTGTGCATCCAGGTTGGAAGAGGCTTGTGAGTAACTCATGAGCTGGAGCATAGACAGTTCATCTGCCCAGAGCTGGGCTTTGTGAGTCCAGTTCCCTCCATAAGAGCTGGGCAGGTCCTAAGGGTCTGTTAAACAACTACCTGTGTGCCCCACTTGGTTTAAAATAGAAATTATCTTGTCTAGATTCTCTGAGGCTTCACAAAGAGTAAGTTTTAACATTTTCCATTAGCTGATGCAGTAAGTTATCTTTATCCTCACCTACTGCTGATTTTCATGAGTCTCACATGAACAGCATGCTCTGGAGACACCCTGAAAAGCTGAATGAGACTGGACAAGAATCATAGAATCAACTAGACTGGAAAAGACCTTTAAGATCATCAAGTCCAACCATTACCCCAGCACTGACAAGTCCATCATGAAATCATGTCACTAAGGGCAGGGACAGAGACATAGATTTACACACAACAGTATGTTTGTATCAACTCTGCATCCCTGCAAGACTGATCTAAGGATATTTGGGCCCATTAAACCCTTTAATAAATATTTCAGTGTAGATTTGCCATCCTAAGCCAGGTTCACCTGGTTCTAATAGATCCAAACTTTATTTCCCTCTGTTTTACACAGTATTTCAATCCTGATCCTAGTATGCTTAGTATTTTTTAGTGTTTCTCCTGGGCCAATGTTTTTGCATCAACGTCAAGAAGCCAATATCCTCTTCCACACTTCACTTTTGTCTTCTCCCTCACCACACAGAAACCCCATGTATGCTAACCCATCTTTACCTGTTATTTTTGTGGCTTTTCCCTGAAAATCCTTCATGAAAAGTCCTGATCTTATTATGAACCAGACATCACCATTTTCAGGTGGCACTAGGACACACAGGCACCCTGTTGAGTTGATGGTGTTGAGAGTCCTGGGCAGATGAAGGTGGTAGATCCTGGCATTCCCAGTGAGATACTGGGACACCAACGGTCCAGGTTAGTCCCATGAACTGGCCTCAGTGGTCCCAGGACTTGCTGTTTCCTCCAGTGAGGAATGCAGGTAACCATTGTGTCTGCACAGCCCTGATCTGGCCACCCCACCGGGAAAACCAGAACCAAGCCACCTGAGAAACAACAGAAACACCAGCTCCACCATCTATACACCATGGTCCAGAATGCACCAGCAGCATCAGTTTTTGTGGCAAAGAAAGACAATCTGTATAGGCTGAAAGGCTTTACATCCAGTCCAAATGGGGATGCTGTAGACTGGATCCAAACTCCAGAGTTGTGATTTGTTCCATTTTCTTCCAAGCTACTGCGTGACCTTGTGCTTGTCATTTAAACTGAAAGAGGGGAATTTCAGGTTGGATATAAGGCAAAAGTTCTTCCCTGTGAGGGTGCTGAGGCGCTGGCACAGGGTGCCCAGAGAAGCTGTGGCTGCCCCATCCCTGGCAGTGTTCAAGGCCAGGTTGGACACAGGGGCTTGGAGCAACCTGCTCTAGTGGAAGGTGTCCCTGCCCGTGGCAGGGGTTGGAGCTGGAGGACCTTTAAGGTCCCTTCAACCCAACCATGCTGTGATTCTATATTCTATGATTCCTACTGTACGTGCTTCTCCAGCTTTTGCTCCTATCATTGCAGATGTGAGCAAAGACGATTCCTGAGCTCTGCTGAATTTCAGGCTCATTCCCAGATTAGAATCATAGAATCATAGAATCGTAAGGGTTGGAAAGGACCTTAAGATCATCTAGTTCCAACCCCCCTGCCATGGGCATTGTGTGTATATGATTCCTACTTTAAATCTTCTAAGCCCACTCACATAAGTACCCTCAGGGTTTACAGTAGCCATGTGATGTTCCTTTAATTATTATGTCCTGGATTAGAAATTCTTGGAGTAAAACTCTGTTCAGCTGCCTGTTCTTGCGTAATGACAGTATCCCGTTAATAACCACTTATTTGGATTTATTAAAAAACAAAAATCCAAAAAAACCACCCCCAAAACATGTTCAATATTTTCCTTTTACAAGAGCAGCCAGTATTCCGAGGCAGATGTTTCTCAGAATTCATCTAACCAAGTGGCTTTCAACTGTTTCCACCCAGGAAGGTCATGCTGCAAAGTAAAAAAAGAGAAATAATACAAGAAATAAAGACGAAAAGAAGGAAAGAAATAAAATCCAAACTTTTGGGACTCTTTTCCCATCAGCATTATGAAATCTTGTTGTCATCTACCACTAGAGGAGACTACAGCTGGCTGGAAAATGTCTGGGTCTTGTCTTTGCCCTTGTACAATCTCAGCTTTTTGTTGTTCAAAACCTGTCAGAAAAGGAGAGGAAAGCTTTTGTTTTGCTGACAGCAATATTCTGTTTTCCCACCATGAGACACAACAGAGCCAACAAACTGCCTGATTCCATGAGACAACCCATTCTTTCTTAACCTATTAACATATCGAATGGGAAATCTGACCAACCTAACGCTCCCCAAACATATTTATTATGCTTAATGAGGCCATTGACCCCTTGCTGAGAACCTGTGATCAAATATAACCTAGGATCCTGCTGTGGAAACAGCTACTCCCCAAACTATCATTTGTCGGTGACCACCCTTTGGAGAGAGGGATAAAAAGGGCAACCAGTGTTCAAGCTGGGTGGAAAATGACTTCCCTTCCTACAAAAGCTTTCAAGAGTTTCCTCACTTGGTCAAAACCATGATTTGGAAGTTCACAGCATTTATACCGGGGTAAATCTCAGGTTTCCCATCACCTTCATGCCCCAGTGTTGCCTATTTGTGACTAAGGGCTCGAGTACTTGGGTAGTAAATTGCATTTAATCCAGAGAACATCCTTGAAAACCTTCCTTGGGACAAATCTGATTCCTTTGTCCATGCTCCATGTCATGTCAGGTCCTGCTGAGACATGACACATTGTCTGTCCCAGACTATATTGAGTCTTCATGATGGACATGCAGCCAATACTGCAGAATGGCATCACTGATCAGAGTGGGTGAAGAATAGGATGCAGAATACGAAATAACGAGTGATGTAGAGGAAGGTATCTAGAAACTATTCCCTTGTAAAAAGGGGGAAAAGGGTTAGTCAACAAAAGGGACTAAGGGAAGGAAATTACTTTCATTCAATATGATATAATTGCTCAGTGCAACTCAGAGTGAATGTTTGTCCCTGGGACTGAGAGATGAGAGCAACATGGGAAGGGTATTCACACAAGCAACAAGAAATCCAGTGCTCTGGAAGGACCAAACTCCTTTAGAAATGAAGTCAGATAGTACTCAATACAATAGAGGACAAGTAACAAGTCCCTGCCCTCCACTACTCAGGGAATAGGGGAATGCTGGATTGCATTTCCCAACACAGCGACCCACCTCAAGGCACCAGATTTTGAAAAGAACCGAAAAAAGCCCAAAATGAAGGTCATGATGAGTAACTCCTCTCCTCAGGTCCAGAGAGCTTCCTAATGTAATGGAGCTATAATCTGCTTCTGTAAACACACCGGTGACCTCTTTGCTCTTTACGGAACTAAGAAACTCTTCGTCCCTCCCCTGCCTGAGCCATCCACGTCCCTGGAACATTCTTGTTTAGTCTCCTGAAATGTTATTAACAACCTCAGCAACAGAGAGCCATAAATCCCTGCATCCCCCTGAACTTTACTGCACTCCAAACTGTTTGGATATTCAGTATCAACAAATCATCCCGATAAATATGATTTCTTTGATGGCATTTCATCAAAATAGTTTACGACTCTGACATTTGGAGCTGGGATTTACAGCAGCTGCAGCTTGTGCGAGGCAGGCGGTCATCTCATTGAAATTCACCTAAGAAAGAAGAAAGGCAAAACCAACAACCTTGCAGCAGCTCCTCGGGCTGACTTTAAAGAGAGTCTTCCTTTTCCTTCCCACACTTTCTTGGATAAGGCAGGAGTTTAGGGATCCACAAAACAAACAGCTTTGGCTCATCCTAATCAATACAATAATGGGTCAGGCCTTCAGCTACAAGTTCTCAAATACATGGAGGGAGAGATTTTGCTTTAACTCAGTGATCACAGGCTGGTTTGGGTTGGATAGGACCTTAAAGCTCATCCACTTCCAATCCCCTGTCATGGGCAGGGACACCTTCCACTAGAGCAGGTTGCTCCAAGCCCCTGTGTCCAACCTGGCCTTGAACACTGCCAGGGATGGGGCAGCCACAGCTTCTCCGGGCACCCTGTGCCAGCGCCTCAGCACCCTCACAGGGAAGAACTTCTGCCCAAGATCTAATGTATATGTCATATAATGTCTATGTCAGCATCTGGCAGTAGTTGTAAGCCTGTGATTGCAGTGGTGACCTTCTACCAACTTCATAGTGAAGAATTAGAAAAGGCAACCTTCTGGACCCTGATCTTTTCTTCCAAGATATACAAAAGCTGTTATACTACTTCCTTCAACAGGGAAAGGGCTCATTTAGTTTGTATACATCTCTTGCTGTACTGAATAAATCCTTCAATCAATTCAAATCCTTCATTGGGAGGATTTGAAAACATCTGAGACACAAGAGCAAAACTGCATCAGAAGTGTTCCTGCTGAAGAGAGGGATTTGGTGCCATTGAGGAAAAGCCCTGGTAGCATTTCTAGGACATGTGTAAAGTCTTGATAACCAGTGTTCAAAACCAGCTCTGAGCAGGTAAGGAAGAAGTCTGGGAAGTGAAGATTTGGGCATAAGAGAAGAGAAGAAAGTAGCTTTTTTTAAATGTTCAAGCAAATCTAAGAAGGAAGGTGATCTATTCTATACATGACTGCTGAGAGCAGCCTCAGAAAAAAAAATAGCTGTTAGGTTAAAAGACAAAAGGACAGTTGGGTGGACTGGCCATGAACAAATCACCACAGCAGTGGAACTCTGGAATAGTATCTCATTAGGAAACACAGGGACAACAGAAGGACACTTGTCTGCTTATGAAGGGTTGTGTGTGGTTGGCTTTGTGAAGGAGATAGTGACTGGACTTCATGACCCTGCAGTACCTGTCAAGCCTTGAAATATTCAGGTTTAAATAATTGGATAAGGCTCTTCATGCTCAGCTGAGAGGAACTGAGACACTGCGATCACATCTTCAAAGATAGAAAGCCTCTAATTTCAGACTCCATGTACTTTGGGGTAATCAGGTCTACATTGCTTGTCAAAGACCATGTAGGCAATCCACAATACCAGCCAGAAGTGAGGAGCTGGGACCTTCAGAAATGTGCTGTTATCCAGAAAACCATCCTTCTATTTGAACCAAACATAGGACAATAGTCCTGCTCCCATGTTTCCATGAAATATGGAAGTCAGGGGCATTGATCCATTAGCAGATCAAGAAGATCCATTAGCATCACCTTGAATATGTGAATTCCTTGAAAATATCCAGGCTGCAGCCACACAGAGAGGAGCTTATCCATCAGAGGTCCTGGTGAGGCAGGGGATTCTTGCTGTACATCACCCCTTTGCATTGCCTACAACAAGCAAGAATCCTCTTGGTGTCCTTTCCCCTCTTAGCCCTGCCCTACAACATGAAATGCATGCTTAAGCCAGAGCATTTCTTTCCCTGCTGAATAAATCTTGATCCTGTTGTCTACGACTTACATCAGAGGCTGATCCTGAGGAAATACAGCTCTTGGGAAAGGTCAGTTCAACGAAATAGTTCTTTTTAAATTGCCTTTTAGAAATGCACTTGTGCAACATGTAACAAAGGTATATTTCAGGATCTGTCTCTCAGATCTTTAATCCAGGTCATGACAATATTCTCCATCACAGTATCCTGGCTTTAGCTTAACCTGAAATTTCTCCTTCTCCACAAGATGAATTTCTCTGACCCTCAAAGGACCTGCAGTGTAATGCTCAGAGGTCTCTGCTTCACTATTCCCAACTGGTTTATGCACCAAAGCTTTGCCAGAGAGCCATGTCTCAGAGAATTCCATGAATGCTGTAATGGGGAAACGCATCCAGAAGCTTTTTGACAGCCGTAGGGATGAATGAAAACTGCCTTTCCTTTATGTGCACACAGTAGCAAAAGGCACATGAAATGGCACTACTACTTCAGCATTTTATATTCAAAATTTGCTTTATCCGTCAACTGGCCTTTTATAAATGGTGTTAATTTTCCATTTGCTGCACTGTGACCTGCTTGTGCACCAGAACTGTGTATGAGAGAAGGAATAGAGGGGGGGGAAATGAATCCCACAGCAAAATAAAACAGCTCAGATATTAATGAAGTTGATATGAATGGTTGATAGAGGTACCTTTGCAGACAGCATGTTCTTTGATGGCTGAAAGTTTTCACTTTTGTTCCTATTAAACTAACGAGATCAATAATGCTGTATTTATGCTATCAAGGGAAGAATGACTGACAGGTCATGTATGTCACTGGAAAATCATTGTGAGCTGAGGGATTTCTGAAAGAAAGTTTGAAGAGATCTAAATCCTGATGTTGTTCAATGTTTTTAATGTTGATCTACAAATACATATGAAAAAACCCTGAAAAAGTTAGAGGTAAAGTTTCAGTGAACAGATGAAGCCAAGCAATGATGAGGACTGGGCAATCAAACAGAGCCTGAGTTAATAAAATGCATTTTCTTGCTGTGCTTATGCAAAGTCACACATCTATAAGCATAAGACAGGCAGGAAGGCCACAATCAGGGAACGACAGACCAAGAAAACAGCAGCTCATTACAGAATTGAAGGGTGAGAGAGGACTGGCAGCTCAACACGACCTCCTGTTGCAACCAAATCACAGCCAAGATTAATGGCATCCTTAAAAGCAATGACTCAGAGCAGAGAGCACAGTGCTGGCGAGACAGACGATGGGATCTGGTGCACTTAAAGGATCAACAAACTTCAGATGCAGTCCCAGAAACAGAGTATTGGTTGGAAAACTGGGGAAAATGTCTTTTAGTGAAGTTGGGGTTCACCTTTCCTAACTTGATGTCTAAAGCTGATGTGAGATGAATACTGGCTGAGGTGGGTTAAAGAGCTGAAGACTGTAAGCTCAGAAGAATGGTGTTTGGCTGGCATTGTGGCATAGGTCTGATGTTTCTACAGAGCTTGGGTGATGACAGTCCACTCTGGCCAGCAGAGATGAGCATGTCAAGGAAACACAGAAGCCAAGAATAAGCAAAAGAGAAATTGAAAACAAGTTTATTTGAGAGTAAAGAAGTTTGGACTAAACCCCAAAGGAGAGTGCTCAATTCCCCCAGTTCTGGTGAAAAGCAAGCTTGAATGGATGTCACATTTGGATCAACAGCATACTTAGTGGGCCTGAAGCCAGGAGAAGTGGGGTGACTTCACACAGTGTTAGGCAAGCCTTCCAACTAGGTGATACCATTACCCCTGTTGACCTTCCCCTTAGCCGGCACCTCCGTGGTTGTTAGAAGAATCAGCTCTTTCATTTAGAACCATGTTCCCAGTCCCTCAGGTCTGTTGGGTGGACCTGTGCTTCTGCAGAAAACTCCAGACACAACTGGCAAGGGAGAAAATTACTCTTCCCTCCACGAATTGTTTGCTAAGTCAGAAGAAGGTGCAGTGATGGGAGCAATAAAATATGGGATCTAATCTATGCACCTGCTGCAATATCCCCTCTCTCTGCTGGTACAGGGCATGATTTATGGGCATGATTTATGTCTCCTTTCCACCCTGTGGATGCTTGTGCACTCTCCCTGAAGCAATCTAAGCTGAGCATGGTATGAAAAAGTGGAGACTGCATCGTATTTCTGTCACACTGCTTGTCAGACAGATCCAAAAGGCAAACTCTGGTGACTTGAACTTCCTTTCTCTTTAATCCTAGGCAAGTTTCAGCTCAAAGTGCCTCTCTGTAACTCTCTGAAGGAAGGTTGAGGGGCAGTGAGTCTCTTGAAGTGAGTACACAATGTGTGCTTTGCTTTTAGACTTTGAGGTCAGGGAATGAGCATCTGCTTATTTTACTTAGCAATGTAGATTTAGCAAAGGCAGAATAAATGAAGCCATGCTTTGCCCCTCTCCATTTCATGGTTCTGCCTCAGAAAGGGGAAAGTAAAGGGTTAATCCCACTTAAAGCAAGCCAGTTTTATTTCTGAGTTGCAGGACTGATGAGAACACAGCGCTGAGATTCAGGCATCACCAGACACTAGATAGAACCTGCAGACCTTGTTTAGATCTTTGTCACCATTTTGCCTTTTCTCAGAGGAGATGTGGATATTGTCCAACTGATGCTGGACTGATGATTATAGAATCATAGACTTTTATGATTTATGATTGTATGAATGGTTTGGAAGGGACCTTAAAGCTCCTCCAGTTCCAACCCCCTGCCACGGGCAGCGACACCTTCCACTAGAGCAGGTTGCTCCAAGCCCTGTCTAACCTGGCCTTGGACACTGCCAGGGATAGGGCATTCACAGCTTCCTTGGGCAGCCTGCTCCAGTGCCTCAAGTGTGTATCTCAAACATAAACGGGAACTCAAGGCTCACAATAATCACTCCATGATGACCACAGCCCAGAATGAAGCTGATAGCTCATTAGACAAGAACATGTAGGCAATGAATGTTCACTTCAGTTGACAATTGTAATCCGATGGCTGACTGAAACTCCATGGTCTGTCCTAAGGGAATAGTTCTCATAGCTGTTTAATTAACGATAAACAGACCTTTTGTTGTTGCTGTTGTTTAAAAATCAAAGAAGGAAGAAATCAGTGCAGATTTTCCTTGCCACATGTACAAAACACATTCTGGAGGGCCAGCACTAACAACCTTGGTGACAAAGCACATGCCCATTGCTTCATCCTTTCATTCCAAACGCATGAGATGGGAAGTGAAGCATGGTGTATGATCTTGTCATGAGAGCCTGGGAAGCATCCAGCCCAAAAGAAGCTGCTCCAAATGAGCTGGAAGAGAAACTCAGGCGGAGCTTGCGTGTTCTACCCGTGGTTTCAGAAGTGGCGCCGACATCTCTTGGAAGCTCTTTACTCAGATCATTGTTCTGTCTTTCTGATGCTTCATCAGATGTTTCCTGCATTGCTTTTCTTGATTGTTATTTATTTTTGACCAAGGACATGTGTTTGTAAAGAAGTGCTCCGATGACTCTGCCTTTTGCTCTTTTTCTGGATTTCCAAACATACATATCCCAATTCTTCTCTCAGCAATATCCTGGTGCACCCAGTAGACTTGTCCCACACATATAGAATCATAGAATCATAGAATGGTCTGGGTTAGAAAGGACCTTAAGATCATGCAGTTCCAACCTCCTTCCACTAGAGCAGGTTGCTCCAAGCCCCTGTGTCCAACCTGGCCTTGAACACTGCCAGGGATGGGGCAGCCACAGCTTCTCTGGGCACCCTGTGCCAACGCCCCAGCACCCTCACAGGGAAGACCTTCTGCCTTATAAAAACATGAATTTACAATGTTTGAGTTTAAACCCACCACCTCTTGTCCTATCACTACAGTCTCTGATGAACAGTCCCTCTCCAACATCCTTGTAGCCCCCTTCAGACACTAGAAGCTGCTCTGAGGTCTCTGCAGCTTCTCTTCTCATTGGGGCTGAACAGCCCCAATGTTCTCAGCCCAATTTTCTCAACACTGAGTACTTCCAACATCTATTTCATCATCACCTTTATAGGTACAAACTCCTCAAACCCAGAACCAAGGACACAGAAGGAGCTTGTGAGGTGGTACCCAGCTGCAAAAATCACAAAAGAGGCAGAATTCTGTCCCTTCCTCAGCCACCTGCCTTCTCCTTGAGCCTTTCTTTTCTTTTCTTTCTCCATACAGGACTTTCTTAACCTCTTTGGGAACTTCCTCTCCCCCTTCTCCGCCATCTTCAGCAGGAGTTGTTTTCCATGTGAATGTGAAGGTTTCTTGGTGGAGTCATTTGGTTACTAATCTGAAACCACTTGCCACCACGGCTGTAAATTTGGATCCCGCAACACAAGGGCTGTCATGTGCTCTGCCACAAAACCAGAGGAAAAACCTTGTCAGAGCCCAAGAGCTTGAAGATCCTTATTTGCCATTGCTCTATGTCTGGGCACTATGCCAGTTCTCCAATAGACATGATGGTGCAAGTGCTGGAGAAGTATTGGGGCATATCTATGAGTATTACATAGTTCCAACCAGCAGCATCACCCATGTGACTGGATACGGAATGTTGTGGAGAAGAAGACAGAGGCCATTGTGCTAATCCTGCCCCATCCCCAAGCCCCTGGTTAGTTTATCCCATGGGAGCATCATTGCAGTGCATTCTGCCTAGTAGAGAAGGGCATGAAGTGCCTCATGGGTTGAACCCCATCATGCTGGGCCAGCAGGAAAAGCCTTGCTTGCCTTCCAGCTCAGGCACCGCAGCCGCAATGTGTGGCTCTGAATCCCCCCTCTCTTCTTTTCAGCTCCAGCAGAAAACCCCTCCATTCACAAGGGTTCCTGCTGACCTCACTCATGTTTTCCCAACACCAACGGGAGTGAACTAGGGCGGGATTTCGAGCTACCGGGAGCCAGCCTGAGAGCCAAGATGATTAAGTCCATTGGCCCTGGCCCAAATCTAATGTGAAACGCCTCCTCCCCACGCTCACCTTCCAGAGTCAATGATCCCTTTATCAGGCAGGCAAGTTACTAACTCCCCTCTGGATCTGACCACTCCAAAACACCTCCAAGGCTCAGAGAGAGGAAGAAGAATACCCCATCTCCACTGAGACCTCAGCACTGCCTCTTAACTCCTCAGGTTTCTTGCTGAAGTCCTGCCTCTCTTTTTTGTTGCTTCAAAAAAAAAAAAAAAGGAATCATTATCATCTCTTTGCCTATATTCCTCCCTGCTCTGGCTCTATTCAGGCATACTGGGGTTTCTCTGACAGAAAGAGCTGATAATATCACTTCTCAGGCAAAGAGGCTTAACTCTCACCTTGGCAGGTCCACGAGGGTCCTGGCACGGTGGTCTGGCATCCCAAAGCACGACCTGTCTCCCCAGGAATTCGTGCTTTGCAAGGAGCAGTGCTTTGGAGGGTAACTGCACAAAAGCTACCAGAACACAGGGAGCAAACAGGGCCAGAGCTATTAGAGCTTGGAGAGCGCTGCTTATAGGTATCACTTTCCTCCTCCCTGAATACATAAGAACAAAGAGTTCCATGGAATTTGGATTATTTAACATAGTAAACATTAAGCAACTTGTGGTTGATGTAAATGCTTCCTTAATAGGCTGGTGAAATTCCTTGGGACCCGTCCAAGTTCATGTATAACCTCCAGCTCTGTTCTCGCAGACGTCGTCCCCGTGCTCCCCTCTGGATGCTTTCTTTAATGCCACAGTAGCAGACGAATGTAATTTGGAGCAGAACAGATGCTGCTCTTGCTGTGAGCTGCATGGGGAGCCCGGTTCCTAGCTCAGGACTTAGTCTCCTATTCATTGTGACTAAGTATCATATGCCTGAGTCCCCATCTTTTCAGCAATGAATACTGAAATATTTTATTCAAAGTGAAAGAGCTTAAACGTGCTGAAAGGCTGGTTCAGGGTATCTTAAAGGTCAATGGCTGGATTATGCTGGTGGTGGCGAGTCAAACTCATTTGTACTCTAACTACAGGCTTTGTAGGTATAGAGTGGGAGGATTTTTGTGGTTGGGACGTGTGAAAGCCAATGGAGGTGTTCCTGGGACGTGTTGGAGGGGAGGCTTTATGAGATGGTTGAGCTGATCCAGCAGCTCACAGCTGCTGAAGGGCTCCTTGCCACATGGTCCTGCTCCTTCCCTCACATTGACTCTGGCACTCTTTGAACCTCTGTTTTGGCTCCTTTCATTGGCAGAGAACTAAACCAGAAAAGAAAGGTCACTGGTTTTCTGAGAGTTCAGTAAGCACCAGAGCTCCCATAACAGTGCAGATGGGACCAGGAAGAAAACCAATCTTCTGTTAGAGCATCTTATCTCTTCTCCGAAGCCTCACCAGCAGTTCTGCTGAGACTCTAACCTGGGAACCCACCAAGGCTTTGTTGGGAGTTAGAATCTTTAGGAACTCTGCAAGGATTTGGCTGGTTTAGGGTATACCTTGCAACAGAAAGGTAGGTCTTTAGCGAGGCTTTGGGTGCATCTAACAACAGGCAGGGCCTGAAAGTTGAAGAGTTCTCAGGTGAAAGCTGAAATTTCAGGTTTAGGCAAATACATGATTTTCAGATGATGATTTTCAGGCCATGAGGGTATTGGGCTGGAAGGGTTGTCTTTGAAGGTAGCATTACAAATGGGAATGGGAAGAAAAGACTTTGCCTGTGGCTATGTTGAAGTTTCACAGAGGAAGGTTTTTAAATGTGGCTTTTTCTTTAACTCGAATGAACAGTGGAGTGAGCAATATAGCATATATGAAGGGAATTTCAACATGAAATATTTAGGGTTTTTTTTCCTTTGGTCCAATAAAATCTGTGTATGATTTCAGACTCTCATGAAATTAACAAAATCCCTGCCCCAAATCAAGGTTTCCTCAGTTTCACAGAAGTTTTAGCTAAAACGATGTTTTTTAGCACTGTGATTTACTTTTTCCACTGAGATTCGTTAAATAAAGCAGGAACTTCGTTTAAAGCTTTGGTTTAACCAAATAATCAGTTCTGAACTGGAAAACAGTTGGGATGGAAAAAAGCCTCATCCCACTAGACCTTTGCAGACAGAGCTCACATCTGGTCCTGAGCATCCCCATGCTGTTTTCAGCTTTCTCAGCTGTAAGGGCCTCTCACATTTAAGGGGTGCCTGCACATCATTGCCATTTCCCACCCTCACCCAGAGGCATGTGCAACCCCTGACTGAGGATAGAATGTTTTATAGGGAGACCTTATTGCTCTCTACCTACAAGAAAAGAGGCTGTAGCAAGGGGAGGTCAGTCTCTTCTCCCAAGGAACAAGGGATGGGACAAGAGGAAATGGCCTCAAGCTGCACCAGGGGAGGTTTAGATGGAGATGAGGAACAATTCCTTCCCCAAAAGGTGCTCAGGCAGTGGAACAGGCTGCCCAGGGCAGGGCTGGAGTCACCGTCCCTGCAAGTGTTCAGACACCGTGTAGCCGAGGCCTCAGTGCCATGGGTTAGTGGTGGCCTTGGCAGTGCTGGGGAACGGTTGGACTTGATGATCTCAAAGGTCTTTTCTAACCTAAATGATTCTATGCTTCTATCTATGATCTGATACATAGACCGGGGTCTGCAAAATCTTTCTGGTCTGCTACCCACGTGCCATGGTGCATCCAGTTCATACTGTTTAACTCCCTCTGTCCTCCCATAAATCAATAGCCACCCCTAAACACAGCACACATGCATACTCCCTCTCTGCCCACCCTTCTGCTGCTTTCAGCTCCATAGATGTCTTCAGGCTCCTGGATGACAGCTGCCCAGGGTCAGGTGGAATGCAGAACTGCTGTGATGGGCTGTTTTGCTTTTTACATGGTCATTCAGATGCATCTCAGTAGCAAATTCATGTATTCTTCCTTGCATGGAGGACTGTGACCTCTAACACATTCTGCGAGGTGGCTTTTGATGGCCAGGCATTTGGTATAGCAGCAATCTTCCAATCCCTGGGGAAAAGCTTCCTCTCCATATGGCATGTCATTCCCACCTTGTTTGCATCCCTCTTTCCCTCCCTATCTTTTGGATGTCTGTCAAGCAGTAGGGAGACAGAGTGTTTCCTGTGTCACGGTAGCCTGGGGCTGTGCCAGGCTGCCGGGTTCCCATCGAGCTCCCTTTGCTGGGAACAGAGGGGCTGTCATTCCCATCAAAAGGAGGTGCTGACTGAAGCCCAGGGCCAACCTCACTTGAACCCCAGCACAACTACACCTGGATTCCCTCCCTTCAAGCCTGTGGAAGAAGGAAGAGCAGCTAAATTTGCCACTTTGTCCCATATTTCCTCATAAATTGCCCCCAATCCCTCTTCCTCGTGTCATGGAACTCAAAGCCAGTTGCCACCATCAACACAGTAATTTGCAAAGCTCTTCTTTGCTGCAGATGGCCAAAGTGATAAGTTGGATTCAGCTGCTGATGAGTGTGGCCCCAAAATCCTCAAATGATAGAGCTGGCTATAGATTGGAGATTAGGAACAATTCCTTCCCCAAAGGGTGCTCAGGCATTGGAACAGGCTGCTCAGGGCAGTGGTGGAGTCACTGCCCCTGGAAGTGTTTACAAACTATGTAGATGGGGCCCTCAGTGACATGGGTTAGTGGTGGCCTTGGCAGTACTGGGGTAAAGGTTGGACTTGATGATCTTAAAGGTCTTTTCCAGTCTGGTTGATCCTATGATTCTATGGCTTCCTCTTGCTTGCTCCAAAGATGACTGAGTGGACATTGGGATGGAAAAAGAAAGGAAAAGAAATTTTCCTTCCCTGCCTTCCATTAGTCAAATGAATTATTTATCTTTTGATGTAGAAGTTCAAATGGATTGAACAGAGCTAGGGAGGAACTCAAGGCATGAGTGCAGAGCAAAATAAAGCAAGGACCAAGGTGCACAGCAGGCTGACATCCGTGCTGCCAAGCTCTGGTCCTCTCTAAAGGAAGGTTGGCCACATCTCCATCAGGTAGCAGCTGACCCGACTCTCCTCTTTGTTCCTCCCAGCATAGGAACATATTTTGTGTGTTTTTTCTCTATTCGAAGTGTCTGAAATAATGTGAACTCTGCTACAATATGCTGCAGGTATAACATGGATGTTTGCATTGCAAGCCTGGCTGAGGATGCAAAACCTTCCAGACTAGACCTGGAGCAGTGCATGGGGTAACCAGGGCTCATCTGGGTGCAATCTCACCTTTCCATGCTATGGCGTGGGGTAACAGGACTGGGTTATCCCCAAAACCACATCTCCAAGGGACCAAGTTGGGGTGGTCCGAAACCAAGCCAGTAAGGCGTGGGTGAAGGAGCATGAACAGGGAGGGATGCAGGGCTCGAGCAGCCTCCCTGACCCCCCTTCCTCAGCACTGTCCATCCATCCAGAGTTTCCACTTTGGGGAACATTCCACAGTTTTAATGCATTATTTTTTATGACTAAACCCCAAAGCACAGAGCTATTCGCCAGGAGGTGACATCTGGCTAAATAAATAACAATTACTGGCTGGTCCAGCACATGTTTTGTTTCGACTGAAACTTTGCTTTTAATAACTAAAACACAGAATATAAATATGCCTGTTGCATATTCAGACACACACACACACTTTTGATTTTTTTCTCTTTGGAAGGCAGAGTGAATTCCACATGAAAGGAAATAAAACACAGAGCTTTTATCCATGTGTTTCAGTGATTTACATCTAAATAAAAATGGTGTGGATGTCATCCCGCTTATTTTTAGTCATTTTGATGGCAATAAAAAGAAGACTGAAAAGAACATTTCAATAAAGTGTTCCTGACCTTGTCTAGCCCTGCAGATGACAACTTACAAGTAAGTTGTCTATTATATTTGCTGTTGTGACTATTATATTTGCTGAGCCTGAAACAAATACAGAGGCAGGTAGTGAACCTGCAGATTTTGGGTGTCTGGTTTAGTTTTATACGCAACACAAAGATTCCCCCTGCACTGTTTTTCTCTCCTACTCACTATGCGGGTTACATATAAGGAGTATCAGCTACTACCTGTTGCAATGGTAATGCAACAGTCTCCAATCTGAGAGTCTCCAATCACGTCTGAGTCTCCAATCATGGTCAGCATCAGTATGAATCAGGACATGCAGCTGGGGTTAAAGAAAGATGAATTAACAGAGCTGGAGGTGTGGGCAAAGATGGGATGGGATGGGATGGGGTGGGGTGGGTGGGATTTCCTTGCATCACACAGTGGCCCAGGCTCAGAGGAACTGCTTGTAACACAACTTTTCACTTGCTGTACTGTCCAGAAGACCCCAGACCTTCTGCAAAGCATCTTTCACGTACATCACTCATATAGGCAGAGGAAAGTTTGAAGGTAGAGGTGACTCCTTCTGCTTGAACAGCTGGAACAACTGGATGGACAGTGAGGAACTTGCAGGTCAATCCTGAGGTGCACCCTCTTTCCAGTGTGGAACAGGAGCAGTAAACTTCTTCAGAGGCAAATCTGAGGTGACAAGAACTCCTCTGAGTTTAAATAGAATAGGTACAGAGAAAGATGTCTGGTGCTTGCATGGTAGAAGGTGCATTAGTAAAGGAAGACATGGTAAAAGACATTATCATGCAAGCAGAAGCAAGACACAAGTAATTTAATTCAAGCTGAACATGGGGAGGTTTGCGAGAGAAAAATGATAATCTGTAGAACAGGTATCTCCAGGTAATTTTGCAGCTTTGCTCCACAATAAATAGATATGGAAGATCAGATTTTGAATGACTTTAGTTTTATACCTGGGCCTGGCAAACATGGTAAAACTGCAGTATGGAGCCCATCAAAAGGGCTTCACTCATGATCCAGGAGGGACCCAACAGTAATAAGGGAGAAACCATCCTGAACCAGCCTCCAAAAAGACCCACCATTGAGGCTGCAGTGGGACATGTGTTTGAGATGATACACATCAGCTGTTCAGTGTTATTGTGCCCACCAAAGAGAACACACAGAGCTGAAAATAACCCCTGGGGTGAGGTTGAAGTAACCTCAGGGGAATCAGAGGAGTCTTCAGAGTGTCTTTGGAATCCCTTCGGGTTTTTAGGGATTGAAAAGGAAATCTGAGGGGTGAACGTCTCCTCTGAGAGATGTATCCTTCAACGCAAAAGCCTAAATGAAGGTGTCTAGTTTTAGATGCTCTGGGTTATCTGGAAGATTTGCATGGGATCAAAATAAATTATGTGCAGGAGATCTGTGTCCTTCTGGTACCAACTCTCTGCTTCGGCAACTGAATCCCACCATCACAGCTAAATGAGCCTGAAAATAATCTCTTCATATCATACCATATCATATCAGCCTTGCAGTATCTGAAGGGGGCTACAGGGATGCTGGAGAGGGACTCTTCGTCAGGGACTGTAGTGATAGGAAAAGGGGGAATGGGTTTAAACTGAAAAAAGGGAGCTTGAGCTCTGAGGCAGAAGCTCTTCCCTGTGAGGGTGCTGAGGCGCTGGCACAGGGTGCCCAGAGAAGCTGTGGCTGCCCCATCCCTGGCAGTGTTCAAGTGTGAGTAGGGTCAGCACAGAGTGAAGCATCTCTCAAATCAAGGGGAAGCCTGTGAAGAGACTGAAGCAGTGAGCATGACAGAGAAACAGGCGGAGAATGGGAAGAAAACTCCTGAATCTTGCTAAACGTTTGAGGCAGAGGAGGGAAAGGATGAAGGGAATAAAGGACAGTGTTGTCTAAGACTCTTAATGAATGTAAAATCACAGTTCACTTGGGCAAAGACAGATCTTTTTACTGAGTGGAGACAGTTTTTATCTGCCCTTTGCCGCTCTGGCTATTCATCCCCTTTGCATCTGGTTACCTATTTAGCACAGTGGTGTGTGCATACACTCACTCCCCCCCCAGAGCCCAGCCTGCTGGAGGGAGATGTGGGTTTGTTATGGTGTTAATTACCCTGTTCACAATATCCAGTAATTTCCTGGGTGCCCTCAGGATCCCCTGCACAGCAGGGTTTAGTTTGCTAAAGCATCATCTGAAAATGGGAATGAAGAGGGACATGGTAGCTTTGATTTCGCACTCTGGAGTTTGCATTCAGTACTGCCCTGAACAGCAGCAAGGCATAAGGGAGCTGAGAATCAGCTCAGGAATGAAGGAAGATGAGCTTTAAGGTCCCTTCCAACCCATAGAATAACCATTCTGTTGTTCTATGATATAAAGCCATAGAGTCATAGAATGGGTTGGGGTTAAAGCTCACCCAGTTCCAACCCCCTGCCATGGGCAGGGACACCTTCCACTAGAGCAGGTTGCTCCAAGCCCCTGTGTCCAACCTGGCCTTGAACACTGCCAGGGATGGGGCAGCCACAGCTTCTCTGGGCACCCTGTGCCAGTGCCTCAGCACCCTCCCAGGGAAGAGCTTCTGCCTCAGAGCTTATCTCAATCTCCCCTCTGGCAGGTTAAAGCCATTCCCCTTGGCCTGTCCCTACAGGCCCTTGTCCAAAGCCTCTCTCCAGGCTTCTTATTGGAGCCCGTTGTCTGCCTGGCACATCACTTTGGATGAGGTGCCAGTGTTTGAAGACGCTGTGGATTCAGGGTGACTGGTGAGCAAATTCCACTGTGGTGTTGCTTAACCTGTGGCTGTCAGGCTGTTGCAGGACCTGGTGCAGAGCAGCAAGACAACAGCCAGCAGAAAACATTGCAAACTATTCACACTGGCATTTCCATGAAGCTGGCAGATGCATTCAGAGATCAGCTCCTGACCAGTGCCTGGGCTGAAGTAAGCCGCTAGTAAGTACAACAGCAGAAGCAAAATATTTATAACACTATAAAATATTCCTGGCCAGCAAGATAAGAACTGTTTCTACCTGCCATTTCTTCTTCAGGTAGCAGTGCAATGCAGGACAACCTAGCTGCTGTTCTGCCTTCAAAAGTCACACAGGCATTCAATAAAACAGGCAAATAACATCAAAAAACAAGAGTAAGAAACTCTGCCAATACAGAGATAAAATAGTATCTGTGCTTTCATAAAGAGCTGCACAATTCTGGACTCTGTTGTTTCATTTACACTGTAAATTGAGACTTCTCCAGACAAACCCCATCTGCTCTGACACGTGTGGAGCTCTGCACTGGAACCAACACTGTCCATTGTGATGTAGTGTTGGTGACATCTCCTTCATGGGGCATGGCTATTGGTCATGTAGCCACTGGTTGTCCCTGTTGGTGGGAAGAGCTGAATTCCTTCCAAAGTCTCTGCTATTAGATGGCTGAAAAGGAAGGCTTTACTCATTGGCTCTGTCTCAGTGGATCAAACCATCCCTTGGTCAGGAAAGAGGCCAGATTGGACATTCAAGGCCTTGGGCAACATGGTCTAGTGAGAGGTGTTCCTGCTCATAGCAGGGGGTTGGAACTGGGTGATCTTAAGGGCCTTTCCAACCCAAACCATTCTGTGATTCTATGATAAGAGGTCATCATCTCTTCTATGAATGGGGAAACTGAGGCACAGCAGGTCACAGAGGGGAAGGACCTGCCCAGTGTGCAGGATGGAATGGGTGGCATGGACAGAGATGTTTCTGATGACCTGAGCAAAGCAATGAGATATAAACCTGCACTGATGTAAGACTGGGTACACGCCACTTCAGCTATGCCTAGGTTGGTTGGGATTTGGGACCACCTTGGCTCAGCCCACACAAGATCCTCCCAGATGGAGCGAAGACAGAAAAGGTAAAAGATTGGGACCCCTTTGTACCCCATAAGTACAAAAAAAGAGAGAAATCTTCCTAAGACAGGGTGGGAAGGGAAGGGCAAGTGAAAGGAGGAAGTGTTCACATCCGAGTTCAATTCCTCCAGCTTCTCCCCTTTCATTCGGGGACATTCGGGGCGGTGGAGGCACAAAACCCAGCCACAACAGTGCTGCCCATTTATCCGCAGCCTGCAAGTGGACAAGAGGACTTATTCTCCTGGCCTTGAGAATGGAATCTTCCCAGGGTAGGAGGCTGAGCCCAGGGCCTGAGGAACAAAAAACCTCCTTTTCATTGCGAGTCATTAGGACGAGATAAAGGTCTGCTCGCTGGGTATCTCACTTGTCCTGCCAGTGCACCTTCTCAGCCCTGGGACAACAGTGGGGCCATTTGAAAAGGCCCTTTAATTATCTATTTCCTCCCATTGCTGCTGCTTGCAGAGGGAGCGATGGAAAGAATAAAGGGGAAAAAAAAGGAGAGAAAAAAGGCTTATTTCAACAGTCCTTATCTGATAGCACATTCGAGATGATCTTTTCTTGCCTTGCTCTCCTCCCAGTGCGGCTGGAGTGGGTTTTGTTTCCTTGGCCACCAGGAACAGGGCCGGGCGCTGTGGGTGGAGGAGTGGTGACAGGGTTGACAAAGGAGACCTCACTTTGCAGATAATAACTGGCCCTCCGGCCCTTTCAGGCGGGACACCCAAGCTCCCAGTGCCGGGATGTCTTTCAGGCTTGTCCTAATTTAGGGCCATTGTTGGGGTATTTCTAAAGGAGGATGACAGCTGACATCAGCTCTCTATCTGCAGCAGGTTTTTGTCCTTTTCTTCCAGCTCAACCCATAGATTTCCCCTGGTTTGTTATGCAAAAACCAACAGAGGCTTTTACTGATTTGTCTTTTTCCTTCAGTAAAGGCAGAAGCCTGATAAATGCTGCTAAATACAGGCCTTCACTGGGCACATTTTGAGCTGGGTTTTATTCAAGTCTCTGCACAGGGTACTGCTGAATTAGTGGAGATTTACAGTATGCCAGCTACCACAGAGACCCCAGTGAAGATGTGCCTACACAGTGCCTTTCTTCTGGCTAAATCACCTCAAGCTCTCTGCAGCCCCCTGCAAAGTCCCTGAGCCATGGTCAGATGTTTGCATGGACCCTTCCTAGCTCGTGGCTCTTGGCCACAGACAGATGGCTCTTGTCACCCAGCAAGGATGCTCTTGAATCTTCAGCCTGGTTTTAGCCACTGTACTTTGAGGTGTGTTCCCATCCACGGTTTTCCTGCAACTTCTGCATTGTCTGAGTCCTCCAGCTTCATGTTTTGGTGACCAGAATGATCAGAATGATCAGTCTAATCCTCTAAGGAGTGACTAACAAATCCTTCATAGGAGAAGAGGGGCAGTGATCAGTAAGTCCATTGAAACACACCTTTTCCTGCCTCCAATATTTCTTTCCCCAGAGACAAGCTCACGTTGGACTCCTTTGGGCTCTGGCTTTGCATCCAAGCACCTCTGCCATGCAGGAACTGGCACCTTCCCAGTGCTACATACAGACAGAAAGTGCTAGAAATAAGTTAGAAAAGATCAATTTGATCACTTAGATGGACTTTTGTGTTCAGAAACTGTTTCACCCCAATATCACTGCACCAATCTTTATAACTAGTGCACAGCTAAACTTCTCTGCAAAGAGACATCCAGATTCAATAAGCAGGACAGGGACAGTGCCAAGGGAGAGAGCCCATCCCTGTCCTTTGGCAAAGTGCTCCCACAGGGAACTGTTCTCACTTCTCACCTGGGTTTTCCCAGCTCAGCTGCCCTGTTTTGTGCCTCCTCTTACCTTTTCCTTCCAGGTTACAGAGTACTTTCATGCCTGTATTTTCCTTACATGGTGTATCTTGTGCAACATCCCCACCTTCCTTTTGATACCACAACACAACCTGTTTGTGTCTCTGCCTTTGAAGGTGGGATTTTTCCCACTCAATTGCCCTCATGGTGTTTTTAGCATGCTCGCTCACTCTTATTTCTCTCCTAAAACATCACCACAACAGGATCAGTGTTTCCCTACCACTGATCTGGTATAAGCTAAAGCACCATCTTTTTCTTTGCTCTTTCTGTGCTTATACCCCAAATGTCTCAGGAAACTCTTTTCTCCTTTGGTAAGCAGAGATTCATTTAATGAACTTCTCTTTGTGTATAAGCCACAACTAAACTCAATTCATAAGGGACCTAGCTGAATGCAGAGCTGAAGCAATTCCTAAGCTCCCTTAAATGAACATATTTAAGGTCATCTGCATTCAAAGGACATTCGCGAACTGCCCCTTAAGCTGCAGCACAGCACTAAGAAGGTGATTTCCACAGCACAGAAGTACCATAAACTCCATCCCCAACCCCCACGTTTTTTTAAGGTTAGCAGGAATCTGATACCAAAACATCTGATGAAGTGATAGCAGAGCTCAAGCATCCCAGTCTGATGTGAACCAGCAAATAGGCACTAATTCCCAAGGTGCGAACGCAAACCAGACAGCGCAGAAACAAGTAACAAGCCACAGCTGCTTAAGATGTTACTGAGACTAAATGCTCATTCTCTGCTCCTTGAGCTCTTTAGAAACTTGTCTGGGAGGGGATGTGTGTCCTTCTGCGCCCCACACATGGGCTACAGCCACACTCATAACCAGAACAGGGACCGGGTGCTGGCCATGCTGTGCAGTTTTGGTCTGCTGCCTGCCCTGGGCTTGGGCCAGTGTCTGGGGTGATGGGCACAAGTTACTGCTGGGAAGATTCCGACTGGACACAAGGGGAAAGTTTTTCAGACTAAGAACAAACAGATGCTGGAATAATCTCCCCAGGGATGTGATGGATTCCCCGGTGATGGACACTGTTGTGACTTGGCTGGACAGCGTGTTGGGACACAGACAAATCTCTCAGGCTGAGAGAGCTGGGCTGGTTTAGCCTGGAGAAGAGAAGGCTCCTGAAGGGGAGACCTTAGAGCAGCTCCAGTGCCTAAAGGGGCTACAAGAAACCTGGAGAGAGGCTTTGGACAAGGGCCTGTAAGGACAGGACGAGGCGGAACGGCTTTAACCTGCCAGAGGGTAGAATGAGATGAGCTCTTAGGCAGAAGCTCTTCCCTATGAGGGTGCTGAGGTGCTGGCACAGGGTGCCCAGAGAAGCTGTGACTGCCCCATCCCTGGCAGTGTTCAAGGCCAGGTTGGACACAGGGGCTTGGAGCAACCTGCTCTAGTGGAAGGTGTCCCTGCCCGGGGCAGGGGGTTGGAGCTGGATGAACTTTTAGGTCCCTTCCAACCCAAACCATTCTAGGATTCTATGATGATTCTTTAACATCTAGTCTAGGTCATGCTTTGCCTGGAAAGGTTGGACCAGATGATCCTTGGGGACCCTTCCAACCTGGTATTCTATGGTTCTATGATTCTATGATCTCCCAGACTATGCATGGTCATAGATCAGGGCAGTCAGAGCTCCCATAAAACCCCTTCATGCATAATCATGTTGTCCAAAGCATGACCCAGACACAGGTCTGAACCCACCCATTGGGTTAAGGACATTTCTTCCTTGGTCTACAGTCTGGCAGTGCTCAAATGGAGAAGAGCTCCCTTCCAGTGCCCTTTTCTCCTCATGCAGATCCTGCTGCCATCTCCTCTGAGTCCTGAGGTTCTACCCACCTCAACCATTCAGACATGCCCACCTCAGCAGACCCATTTCTCACCTGTAGCCCAATTCTCAAGGTTAACCTGGGTTTCTATCTCTATTTTTTCACAGGTTATGATCTTACCTCGCCAGCAGGCAACAGCAGTGCTGCCATGTTCCCCTAGGTGCAGATCAGCAGCTTTATCCATCAAGATAAGTAATTTTCATTAAAGGAAGGAAATTAATTAGACCTTCTCAGATTTAAGGGGATCTCTGATTCTTTGAGGTGCTTCTCTTAACCTGGCCTCTCCCACCTTTCTTTACAGACTTATGACCAGATCTTAGCCATGTTTCCCATGCTCCTGACAGTCCCTGCGCGAGATAAATTCACATCAGAGCTCAAAGTGAGAAAGCCATGGGCATCCTAAAATATCCCTTAAAAAGGATGTAAACCCAAAGGCCTCTTTGTCCTCATGTTCATTTACCATTTTGTGCCAACCACTCATAAAATAAAGTGAAAATAGAAAGATTTCTCTTTTCAGAGATTGTTGGATGTGACAGAAATCAAGGCGATCACTGCAGCCCATAACCACTTGCTGAGGGAAGGTTAAGGTTGCTGCAAATCCTATTTGACCTTCTCAATGGAGTTAATGAGTCAGAAGACTTCCTATGGATAATCCAATGAGCTGGATAAAAAGGTCCTGAACTAGTTGGCATGAAGTCAGTGCCAGAGAATTCCCTTACCCACTAATCCCTGTGAGCGGAGCAGCACAATCCCATCTCCTCTGAGAGTTTTAGGTGGTTGTCATCATTGTTGTGGGGTTTTCTCTGTGGCCATTGTCTTTTATGGGAAAGCAGAGTATAGAAATTAATAACTAAATGCCCACTATGTCAATCAGAAGCTAGAGATTACAAGACACAAGAGAACTTTGTCCATATTCTATACATATTCATTAATTTTAACTGTTTTTACCTAATATCCCTAAGAAGTCTTAGATGTAGACCAGGACAAACATAAGTCAGCACACACAGTACATACTGTTAAAACCTTTTACTTCATTGCTCACTTTACTTGGTTTCATTTCAGTCTTATAAACCAGACTCTGAAATTACTCCTTTCGTGAACTTCCAAGATGCTTCTCCCATCCAGAGGCAATATGAACCCCTGTAACATCTGCAGCTGGCTTTTTCTGCCAGGTTTCAGTACATTTACTAAAGAGCAGTCAAGAATGTTTAATGCCAGTTTAGGGCTCCAACTCTCCATCATGATTTAAGCTAGAATTTACCTCAAGGCTTGGTAGGTCCTGGAAGCATTAGGTGTTGAGTTGTACCTGATCATCCAGGCACCTGTGAAAGCCAAGGAGAAACGACTGGCTTTTTGGCGTGTTATTCTTCCTATCCTAAAATGCTGATTGAAATAATCTTGTTGACCCACTCTCTGAAGATGCCGGCCTCTTTCCAGTGCCTTTTTGGGGCAGATGACTAGATGATTAGTTTATACAATATAAATAATGTTTGGATGGATACAGTCAGGTGAATGGTATCAACACTTAAGTGGCTCCTGATTAATTACACTATGGAACAGGTTGTGGATGCCCCATCCTTAGAAGTGTTCAAGGCCAGGTTGGACACAGGGGCTTGGAGCAACCTGCTCTAGTCGAAGGTGTCCCTGCCCGTGGCAGGGGGCTGCAACTGGATGAGCTTTAAGATCCCTTCCAACCCTAATCAGTCCATGATTCTAGGATTCTATGATTTTATGCATACGCAAGTCTCTCTTATCACACAACTCATCTCAAGACCGCAGCATTTGAGAGCCCTCTTTAAGTGAAAGTCACTCTCAAGATGATAGGCTTTGCATGCTCAATTTATCATCTTTGTTGTGGCTTAGGACTGCTACAGTACCTTCTGATAAGATGTGAGGATTTTTGAGCTGCTCCCACTGTGGTCAGAGGAATATCTAGCCCAATTCAAAGGAGAAATTCAAGATCATAGTTTCATTCCTGATGTCTGCAGCAAGGTAACTCATGCTACTGAGACAACTACTGAAGCTGGTGCAGAAAAAGGCTGCTGAGGTAATCAAGGAGCAGAGAACTGGTGTGATGAGAGGGATCTAGAGTTGCGTGGCCTGGTTAGCTTAGCAAAGAAAGGCTAAGAAGTGACGTAACTGGTGACTAGAAATACATCTGGGAGTAATACACCAAAGTGGGGAGACAGCTATTAAAGCTAAAGGCCAGTGTTGGCACAAGAACAAAGGGATGGGAAACTGGCCACAGATAAAATCACGCTGGAAATCAGATGGTTAAAGTGCTAGTGAGGTGAGATGCTGAAAGCCTCTGTGCTGGGGCAGAGTGAAGGGCAAGCAACCCATGTTAGTTATAAATCACTTGCATGATGCAGGGTTCTGCACAAAAAAGGGGTAGATTCACTGGCCTCGGACAGATCCTCCCTATCCCACCTCCCAGTTCTTAGTTATAGCAAAAACAGGTAAATACAGTACTAACCCTTTTTGTACATGAACAGCAGGTACCTACTGACTTCCCTACTGAAGACCTTCTTCTGGATATGACAGAACCTCATTCAATCTTTCAGACCTTTATAAACCTACATACTAACTCAAACTCCTGTCCTGAAGCTTCATGAAGCTTCTGCTTTCCCTATGGAATCTATTTTCTGTTGCCAGGTTTCCACGAGCTCAGGGGTCATTGTCATTGGCAGCAGTGAGCAATAAAGGCTTTGAGCTATGAGACTTTGTCCTTAGAAGGAGTCTGGAAGTTAAGTACATCACTGCAACCACACTGCTTCACCTCCCCATCCCTGGCTGTTCATCATGGTGAGGCTGAAGTTAGAAATAAGAAGTTTGATGAGAGGAGAGTGGAAAATCCTAGTGCAGAGGGCTGGCAGTGGCCTTCAGGGCTCATGCAGCCATCGATCTCCCATCTTCCCTTAGCTCCTAGCTTGCTCCACCTAAGGTTCCCTTATAGACGTATATCTACCAGCTCTTAAGGATCTCCTGAGAAGTGGAGTGCACCTTCTTTCAGGCCAGAGTCCCAATTTTTTAACCTTTCTGATGTTTACAAGATGTTTTACCTTATATTTCACCTGTCTAATGCAATTTAGACTGGTGCCTTTTCCTTCTGCCCTCAGTGAATGTGGAAAAGTCTGGTTTCTCTGTGTTGTGGACTGGAATATATCCCTATAGACTTGCTTTCAAACACCAATATCATCAATCCCATATATCCACATTTGTGAATTACTCTTTACCCTGAAATTAGTATCATCTTTGTTTTAACTCCTGTGTATACATTTTCTTCTAGTTTGGCTTTTTGGGGTGATTTTATCTTTCTCCTTTTTATTTTTTCCCTTTACACTACACTCAGGTCATAGTTTCAAGCTTTTCTAAGCAACTCCAAGGACTAAAGACCTCTTTAATGAAAGCTGGAATCCTTACACAACCACTTGCTTCCAGATGCTGGGGATTACAGTAAAACACTAAATATTGCAAGTCTTACGGTACTATTGCAAGAGTTGGCAGCAGAGAAGAAGTGGATCAGGACTGAGAGAAAGGGGAAAAAAAGGAATGGGAGACAATTAAGAAAAGAGCTAATTTAGGGTGAGCACCAGGGAAGGAATTTCAGGAAACAAGACTTTCCAATAAATTCTCTAAGGCCGCGGAGCAGTCTGGAGAGAAAAAGACGGGATCAGTGTGAGCAAAGCCCTGCAAATGAGCTGTCGGGAACATTCCTATTATTGGGCTTTTGCATGAGATGCCTTTTCTTGCCTTATTTTCCCTTGATCTTTCTCCCTCCCTTTCTGATTGTGAGAAATGCTGATTTTTCTGTACATGTAAAAGATAGCAGAGCATGATCTAATCTCCGTGTTTGCAAATCATATCACTTCACACATCGGCCCAGGGATCAGAAGGGCTGCAGAGGACTTTCGGGGTCCAGCATTTGTTCTGACCAGTGGAGCACATCCAGCACAATGAAACAACAGCTACTGGAAGTAATTGGAGTCTGGTTCCCAATGGTTGTTTGAAAGCTTGTTTGGAAATCTCATTCCATTCTTCAGTGATCATAAGAACAACACTAGAACGGTCAGACTGATGGTCCATCTCAAAGTCTTCTCTCTGTCGGTGGCCCACAGGAGATGCTTAAGACGGAATATAAAAGCAGGGCAAGCATTACATTCTCTGTAGTTCAGGCACTCTCCAAAGATATTTTAGATCTTTGCATTTAACACTGTTAACCACCATATCACAAACTTAAACCTCCTTTAGATGTCTCCCTTTCTGATGATTTCAGCTGAGGATGGTGGGAGACTTCAGAGACTTTACTGTCCTAACGGCTTTTCCTCAAGGTCCTCATTGAGCCATCGGATAATGAAGGGTAAAGGTTCAACCATCATCATTTGTTTCAATAGTAAACACGTACATCAGAAGTGAGCAAGCAAGCGAGAAAGCTGGTCCTATGATATCCAGAGCCCGCCAAAGACTGAACCACAACTGACCTCCAGTTTGTGGAATTCCACAGTTAATAATCTATCATTTCCTCCTTCTTAACTGATGTCAAAGAGAGTCACCAAGGAGCAAGTGTCCCTTCAGGGGTCCTTAGCATGTTACTCAAGGGTGGCTTCACAATGTGCATCTCTGCCAGCATTTGTGACCATGCCAGGAACCCCCCGAAACCAGAAAACCTCCTACCATGAGGTCTCAGAGATAGGTGTGGAGGTAGTAAAAGGGTATTTTACCTCTCTCAATGCCACAACAGTTCCAGCACAATGGGAACATGGTTCACGATCAGTTCTTCCCTATTAGAGATGTGCTTAGGCAGCTCCCCAGCATGGGTCCCAATTTAACTCCGTTTCACCACAAGGAATCAAGCAGTGGAGATTTCTTAAGCTAAATGAGCACTGGCCCAGAAGTTGTTCCTGCTTAACATATGGGTTTTGGAGAGCCATGGGAGAGCAGGTCATTAGAGGGTGACCTGTCAAGTTAAATCATTCACTGATAGTACCAACCAGTGAGATAGCACACAGCAATATTCTCTTCTGCATTTGGACTGAGATGCCTCCATTTATTGCATCATTATTGTTGTTTATTTATTACCATTGACTTTGGTGTCTTAGATGGAAGGTGTTTGAGGACATGGAGATGTCTGACTGCCTTCAGATAGTACAGATGCCATGATGCAAATGTCTCTCTTCCCCTGTCTCCATTTGGCCTAGGAAAGAAAGTGAATATCTGCTCTGTCTAGCCCATCTCAGGTGTTGTGCATAGGTTGCATCTCCGAGTATATCAGCAATGTGTTCACAACCATTCACACTCTTCTTCAGGTCCTTCTGAGATGAAACACAGGCACTATCTAAGGGTTAAAACTCATCCCAGGATCTCACTTCGTGCTTACAATATGCATATGCTCCGACTAAGGGTCTGGTTCAAGTGGGCACATCAAATCAGCTCTTGAAGAGGTTTGTTCTTAGCAGCACTGGTTCAGGTTCTCCTTGAAGCTTGCTTTGCGTGCTCCTTGGAGCATGTACCTAAAGCAACACAGTCATAGCCAGACAATCCACTTAGCCCATTCACTACCTTGCCTCTTTGCTGAGGCTGCTAACTGCAGCAGTGACTGCGCAAGCAAAAGCTTTTGGTGCTTGTCGTGAGTGTGAGCCACAAGGCCCCAACAAGAGCAGGAGCAAGAACACTTCCATCATCCTCCTAAATGTGTGATGCTCCACAAGTGAACAACTTCTCTGCGACTGTTACCAGGATCCATTAATGGTTTTAATGGTCCTTAGTGGCATTGATGGATGATTGACTTGTTTGGTAGGTATGCACTGAAAACTTCTCTTTTAAATCCATTAGAGAAAAGATTGTTTGTTGCCTACAGAAGTGGTCCAGAATTCTGTTCCGTTTTCTGTCCTTTCTGGTGACACACTATCTGCAGGTCCATAGAGGTATAAGTAAATGATCAATTAAATGGCACTTTCCTTTGGAAGTTTGGAATGACTCCACAAAGGTTTTACTCCCTGTTTCTGTAAGTATGGGAAGGGACACAGAATCAGGACTATAACCAAACATGAGCTGGAGGGTGATGTCCCTCCATACCCACAGACAGGGAAAATTGAGAAACCAGCCAGACATCCACCCAACACTGAGAAAACTGTGTTACCAGGAGGTAATCCCTGCTTCCAGGAACTTCACTCAGCGCCTGTGCAGGAGCATAGCGAGAGGAACATGACTCTGTTAGAAGTGGGTGAACCTCAGAGCCTGACATTTTGCAAACCTCTCACAGTTCCATTCTGTGGGCTTCTCAGAGCTGGTTCCTGCTCACAAAACCCTTTTGTACTTGTAATTTGAACTTTTGTTCCCTGAGGATGAGTCAATTAAACAAACACAAAAGAATGCTGGCTAATCCCAGGCCAGAAGAGCCGACCACAAGTTCAGCTGGAGCTGAGGACGGGTTATGTATGGGCTAAATTCAACTCTAGAATTTCTTGGTGAGATGAATTTTCCAAGACTTTCTCTGTAGATTGTAAATTGCTATAAATCCATGGCACAAAATTCTGCCACACCGATTCCTGAGGGAAAAGCAACTTTTCCACTGCAAAAGGCTCATCGCTTCTCTCTCTTTTCCCTATCGATGAAAACCAGGGCAAGAAGTCAGGGTTACATTACAGAAAGGAAGATATAGATGAGGCACTAGAAGATAAGACATAGGGGATGCTGGAAATTCCAATGACTGGAGGAGGCTGTGGAACATCCCAAAGTGGAAGTTTTTAACATGAATTTTATTGATCATTTGTCAGAGATGGATTAAGTACTTTGAATCTTTGTAGAAGAGAGATGTTGTGTATCTCTGTGTTCCTTCCAGTACTGTTTTGTGCAATTATCTGGTAATTGGGAATACACACCATTTCCTTTTTTAAATAAAAATATTCCTCCCAAATATATTCTTCTTTAATGAATAAAGACTCTCTGGACATTTCTTTCTGCAAACCTGCTATAGAAAGAGCCTCGATCCATAGAATTAAGACATTGATCCATAGGCTTAAGACATACCCTGCTGACTGCTAGACTGTTACACAATATGAATCCCAACTTTACCCTCAGTTTGAACACCCAGAAGGTAGAGAAGCTAATGTGTGACATGAGACCTAATTCCATAACCTGTGGTGATGGGCAACATGTAAAGACACAGGTCAGGAGGTGCTAGCTGTGTAAATCAGAGGCAAGCTGGACCCCATCTCACTGCAGACATCAGGTGTTTCTGGCATCACACCCTATTCCTGAGCATCTTCTACCTCCTGTATTAACCAGGATCTATTTGATTTATTTTATTTATTTGGGATTTCCTGAGAATATCCAAAATTTGGTTGGATATTGGACATTGGACATTGTTAAGTAGGAACTCCCAGTAGACCATGCTTGTGGCTGGTCCACACTTGACAGTATAGGAAATGCTGCTCTAACACTTATGGATTGACTAGACATTGCTTAAAAAGAATCCCCCCAACCACAAGAGAGTGTGCATGGAGGTTTTTGCTGGGGTTAATAGTTCAATGTCAATGCAAACCCCTCTTTCTGATATGGAGGTTTAGGACTCACCCAGGTTACCTCTCTCTGCTTGGCCTTTTTTCCCCCTCACACAAATGTAGAGATGTCCTTTACCAGGCGTGTTAATGCTCTCAAAGTGGTCATTCTGCTTTGTCCCACAAGCCTTAAAGTGATTTGTTTCACCACACCACAAAGAGACAAACAGGAGATTTATATCATTTCTAAGTGAAATATAAAGCACCAGAAGCCTTGGATCACGAGTATATTAAAATCAGTCTAAATAAAACGTGACATCTCTTTGGGTGACAACAGCAGTGTCTCTCTTCCACCCAGACTTGGGGACAAAAGTAGAAGACTGAAGATGGTGTGGTTTGGTTCTTAGGGATTTCCACAAGCCTTTTAACTTGAAACTTTATTCCACCATCAGGGCTTGTGGGTTCTCCTCCTGCTGCTCCTCTTGTTCCGTGGGATGAGCCAGGGTTGAACAGTGCAAACATTCAGACCCACAATTGCCAAAGAGATGCTGGGTTTGGGTTAAGAACCATGGCAAACTGAGTGCCTTTCACCACAGGATCAGAGCTGGCAACGAGTCTTGCATGGACCCAGCTTGGTCCAAGACTGGTTTTGCAAAAGAACCCAGCATGGAGCTACTTCTGAATAGCCTGGAAGCTGCTGTGCCAGGTGCTGTTCATATGGGCACTCACAGTCTAGACAGGCCAAGGCTGAGGAAGAGAATTGCTGCTGTCTCACATTATACGAAGGTAGAGCATGACACAAGGCCAAATGCAAGTCACCTTCTACGGGCTCCTAAACTATCTTCTGAGACCCCAAACTATAAACCCTGGGGCAGATTCAGAGTTTACTTTAACTCCCCTAAAGAGCTGATGTTGCCTCCAACAGCAAACAGAAGGAGCTACATCCAGTTTATGTGCCTGTGACTGTGGCCCTAGCTGTTTCTCCAGTGCAAATCTTGTTTATTAGTGCCTACAGAATTTTTCAGTCCTACATTACTGAAGCAGCTAAAAGTGCATGCCTTCATAACCAGGTCATCTTTGCAGCCAGCAGTCTGAATAGACTTGAACCTTTATGTTATCTATGCTCCTGTTACGTGTCAAAACAGGTAAACTGGACCCAAACTGAAGGCTGCATCTGTCCCTTCAGGTTACTGCTCTGAGTTGCCATGTGTTTGGAAATGATTATGTTATCTGCATTATAAGTTCAGTGATGCAATGGAAAGCCAAGAAGAGAGAGAGAAATGCTGCTAATTCTGTTCTCAGGCTCTCCAGGTCTCTCTGCCTGCTATATAAGGGAGTTTTTATAAGACCAAGTAGTGATAGGACAATGAGGAATGGCTTTAACCTGTCAGAGGGGAGACTGAGATGAACTCTGAGGCAGAAGTTCTTCCCTGTGAGGGTGCTGAGGCGCTGGCACAGACTTTTCCCAGAGAAGCTGTGGCTGCCCCATCCCTGGCAGTGTTCAAGTCCAGGTTGGACACAGGGGCTTGGAGCAACCTGCTCTAGTGGAAGGTGTCCCTGCCCGGGGCAGGGGTTGGAGCTGGATGATCTTAAGGTCCCTTCCAACCCAAACCAGTCCATGATTCTATGATACAACAAATCTGTTGCAGCCCCCTTGTCTCTTCCCCAAATCCCTGCATATGGAAAACCCCAGGAGCTGTCCCTCTGCGCCTGAGGAAGCAGCGTGGGGTCAGAAATGACCTTTGCCTTAGAGCGATCTGAGAAACAGATGCTGGAAAAATGTGTGACAAAGTTGTGCCCTGGAAAATTATGAATCTTGGGGGGGGAAAAAAAGAATATTAAAAAGAAAATGAACTCAATCTTTCCCAGATTTTGTGGTAGCAAAAGTCTGTGGGAGGATTCCAGAGGAGCTCTAAGGGTTGGTAGATGGCTCCCTTAGGCTGTGCGCAGCTGGCAGAGCTACTGTACTTCCCCAAGCGCTGTTCTACCCTATCACTGATCTCCTCTGGGCAATGGGATGAGACAACTGGTTCCTCTTTGAGGGCTATGAACTGCCGATTTGGTTGGTTGTTTATCAGGCAGCAGCGATGCTGAAGTCAGTGCTGATATCTTCTCCCACCCATCAATTTAGCCTGATGGGGAGTGATGTCAGCTACAGATACTCCATTTCCCTTCTGGAATTTCCCCCTTTGAAAAAAATAGCCTCTTGCTTTCATGTGGTTTTGATCTGGAGGGTGCAGCATCCCACTGATTTCTGTCATTTTACCCTTTCCCCAGATGCTGACTACAATTCAAGGCAGCTTTGGAAGAACATCTGTGCTTCAGCCTGCTTGCCCCATGGGCCTCTCTAAACTATACCAAAGAAACACATTAACTTTTCTGGGGACTTGAAGAAGCTTTGTCTTTTCCCACTTAAGGCCCTATTTGTCTTTTCTCACTTCAGGCCCTACACTGACGGCTCCTCTACTGTAGATGGAGGCAAAGCATTTCAGAAATGGATTTAGAAACTCCCTGGGCTCTGGTAGTGCTGAATCCGTGGAATTTGGGCTCTCCTTTTCTATAGACCAACTCTTTTAGCTAAATTGGTCTCCTGTATCTAGTTAGGAACTTCTTACAGCTGCGGAGCCTGGTTTGAAGCACTTGTGAATGCTGTTGTCACAGAAGGATTAAAGTGAAGTTTAGAGGTGTGTACTGTCCTGCCTCCCCATTTCTTTCACTCTTGTCTATGCTTTTAGTTCTAGCTCTCTCTGCAAGGAGAAGCCAATGGCCTTGATAATGGGACATTTTGCAAAGGAGATTCTTATGAAGTTTGTGAGGGAATATGCTTTTCTTCCCTCTCTTTTGCATCCAATCTTCGTCTTTTCCACCCTCTTCATTGTTTTCCTTCTCTCTTAGTTCATCCTTCTATCCAAATTAAACTGTCATACTCTGAGCCTGCATTTCAGAAGCACCTGAAGCCTGTTTCCCCTCTAGAAGATAGGCAGATAGGGTAAATCAACCATTCAGCTTTCCTTTTCAGTTATTCAGAAAGATCAGCGTTTCCACGTGGCCATTTGTTGCAACCTAAAACTGGTGTATAAAATCATGTGGATAAAGCATTCTCTGGAGTCACCACCAGAGAAAGAACATGGAGCAGCATTGTAAATTAGACCCCCAACATTCAGACAGCTAAAGATAGCAAGGCAAAGTGTATCCTAAGTGCTTTATACATCTTGCTATATCCAAACTGGACTTTCAGACTGAAGGAGCAGGCACAAGACATGACAACTTAACTGCATAGAAAAGCAACCAATAAAGAAAATGAGGTTGAACAGTATAAACCATTAGAAGAGTAGAATTATAGAATCATAGAACCATCAAAGAAAGCCCACAGTTTGGGTTGTGGAGGTTGTGAATGATCTTCTACACTCATCTAGTCCAACCCCCCTGCAATGGGCAAGGACATCTTCAACTAGATCTGGTTGAAGACAGTAGTTACTGGGTTTGCACTAAGGCTTTGAGGATTACTTTTAAACAATTCATTTGTTACTACTTACTAGTAACGCCATAGTGACCAGGATCCCCATGTCTGGAACAGAATCCTTGCACTGGTAAGGATTTTGAGAGGCATGTCATGACATGACAATAAAGAAAGTCCCATGAGGAATTATGTATGCATAAGAGGTATTTGGACAATGCTCTTAATCATAGAATCATAGAATAGTTAGGGTTGGAAAAGACCTTAAGATCACCCAGTTCCAACCCTCTGCCATGGGCAGGGATGCCTCACGCTAGACCATGTCACCCAACGCTCTGCCCAACCTGGCCTTGATCACTGCCAGGGATGAAGCATTTACCACTTCTCTGGGCAACCTCTTCCAGCGCCTCAGCACCCTCACAGTAAAGAACTTCTTCCTTACATCTAACCTGAACTTCTCCTGTTTCAGTGTGAATCCATCGCCCCTTGTCCTATCGCTACAGTCCCTGATGAAGAGTCCCTCTCCAGCATCCTTGTAGGCCCCCTTCAGATATTGGAAGGCTGCTTAATAACACAGTTCAACTTAGCCAGCCCTGAATTTGTCAGGCAGTTGGACTAGATGACCGTTGTAGGTCCCTTCCAACTGAAATAGTCTATTCTATTCCATTCTATTTATATATATATAGTATGATTACACGCAATATGATGTAGGAGAAAACACAAGTGGGACGAAGTTTACAGACTACAGCTGTTTAGTCTAGAGCTTGGAGGGCTGAGGAAAGATGTAATGGTATTCAAAGACATTAAAGTGAGCTGCAAAGAGAGAAACAATCTATTCTCCATGTTGACTGGGGAGAGATTAAGAAGTCCTGGGTTTAGATCAAAGAAAGGCAGGTTTAAGTTTGACAGTAGAAAAGAAAACAACTATTTAGTGACAGGGACACTGAAGCACTGAGTTAAAGAAATCTTACCGGGGATTTTTATGCATATGCTAGACAGACATCAGGAATTCCTGAGCTATACCTGAACTTGCATCAAAGCAGGGAAATGGATGAGGTGGCCCATTGACATCCCTTCAAGCCCCACATTCCTATGTTATAAAATCATGCCTTCTGCAGGATTTCTGCAGAATTCCTGCACTTCCACTAACCTATGGTGCAGCCTTGAGGCCACCCTTCATAGAATCACAGAATCACAGATTGGTTTGGGTTGGAAGGGATCTTAAGATGATGCAGTTCCAACCCCCTGCCATGGGCAGGGACACCAAGATGGCTGGGACACCCAGGGATGACTGGGGCCCATCTATCTCAGCCCCTTATTTCCCAGAAACCGTTTGCCATCCACTTGAACTTTGGTCTGTTGAACACACAGGAGAGGAATCTGACTTCCCTACTGACGCAGCTCTCGTGGTGCAATTGTTAATGTTATCCCATCTGCAGATCATTCCTGAAGGTCTTTCTCTCCCTGTTTCCCTCCCTTCTGCCTCCAGGAGGCTCGTGCCAAAGGGGATCAGAGCAGTGGTACAATTCCCATTCACAAAATCCTTCTATTCCAGCTTTAATGGCAACCTCACCTTGCCAAGAAAGCTCTTTAGAACATTGACATTGAGAGCTTGCGTTGCATTTATTAAAGACATTTGTCACAGCCAGATCAGTGTGTTTTCATTTCATTTAATCCGTAAATTTTGTTGGTCCAAATCAATTTCTTCTCTCCCACCTATGATTTGACTCACAGGGAAAGCTGCTTAATGTCAATCATGTGCTAAGGAAATATGGTAGAGACTGACAAATACCTACAGACTGAAAGGACCTTGGAAAACAGTTTAGGCTGGTATAAAATACCTTTATTTCACCAAATTCCATGAAACTTTTTTACTGCTGCTGCAGTTTTGGATACTTTTGTGAATAAGTGTGCTAAATCTGTGATTTGCAGCTTGTGGGCCAGGTATGCCCACGGGTTCATCAGCAACTTCTATGGGGTATAAAAGAGACAGATAGATACAAAAACATCCTTCCTGTGCACCAAAATTTATATATAGGACTCAATGTCTACACTGGAATAAAACAGGACGACAAATGTTGGGGAAGAAACAGTAAAAGTGGATGGATGGGTGGATGGATGGATGGATGGATGGATGGATGGATGGATGGATGGATGGATGAGGCACTTCACTCATTGAGCATCATGATGAGAAAAGGACTGGAGGGCTGGAAGGGCAGTGAGAAGATTCACATTCCTCCCTCTAGACCTACTTCCCTTTGTCAGTCAAAGGGCTCCTGCAGTTGGACAGGAGCAGAAGAGCCGTTTTGCCGGTTCCTAAGTACATGGTAGGAACCCTCACTTCATTCCCCAGTTATAATATCTCCTCTTGATTTTCTTTTTAATGATTTCTCTTCCTCACAACTCCCATTCACAGATCTACAGAAACAAATGATTTTGTGTAGCAATGGAAACCAGCCACCCCTGGGGATTAAGCCAAGAGCTGTTTTGTGGCCATGGAAAAATACTATGTACTAGTTAAGGACAGATATTAGAAAGGCAGATCAGATTGATTGGGCACAAGCAATTAAAGCTCTTTATTTTATAGTAAGATCTTCAATAACCACAGCTCAGGAGACCTCCCTGGTTCGTGCTACATCTCTGCTGAGAGAAGCAACTTTGCTTCCTCTAAAACTGCATTAAGACAAATGGAGCAAGGAAGGAGGTGAGCTATGGCATGAAGTCAGCCTTTAGATCACTAAATCGAAGCCCCTCATGAGCATTTCCCCTTCGTGGTCTCCCATTCTAGCAATGACCTGGCCAGATCTCATTTGGTGGGCACAGAAAATAGCACGTTCTACTCGGGGACTAACTACTTGCAACCTTCCCTTTTCACTTCATACTTGCTTCGGTATTTATTTATCTTCAATTGCCTCCTTGAAGCTTTTTAAACCAACCAAAGGAGGGTTAAGTCGTGGGATGAAGGAAGGAAAATAAACTTGAGGAAAGTTTAACAGCCACTGCTAAGGGCAATCAACTGATGAGTGTAAACAACACTCTTGACCTCGAAACCTCCATCCATTGCAGCAAGAAAACATCACTCATTTGACCATATGAGGGCACAATCTCCTTATTTTTAGCGTTCCAAGTTTAATCCACAATGGATGTTGTTTGAAGTCTGTCTCAGTGCTTTTGGTTATAGTAACTCATGCAACGCAATGTGTGTAACCACTGCAGCTACCGCTGGGAGCAGGAAAGCTGCTGTGGGGAACACTGGGAAGCTGCAAGGAAGAGCCAGATGCACCCCCAGCTCCCTTGGGCTGGGGAAAAGACAGTCCCTTAATTTGGGTGGATAGTCACATCACATTAGAGAGAAAGCTCATTGCCATGGCTAGGAGAGCAGGGAATGATGTGAAGAATGGGGTGAAAACAGCTCTTCTCTTCAAACCTTGCTTGGAAGGTAGGCGAAACTCAGGCTTTCAAGCAGAATCGATTTAACAGGGGAACTTTTTACATAGAGGTTGCCTTTTTATGTAGGCAATGGTTCAATCCTTGACTTTATAGGTTTCCTGGCATAACACTAAAACTGTCAAGCAAAGCTCACTCCAACTCCACACCACTAGCAAGGACTCCCCATTCGGAGGTGCCTGTGGCCGTATTTCCACTCTCCCAGGAGTCTCCTGCTCATTCTTCTGGCTGTCGTTCCTCAGCCCTCTCCTGTTGTTATGGCTTTTTAAGGATGCACTGGTCCTCCCTGCCTGCAGAGCCTCGCTGCAAGCGTCCTCTACTCCTGGTGCTCCCAACATCTGGCATGGCGTTATCCATGTCTTATGGAAAGAGCATCACTTCCCATCTCACCTCAGTGCATGCCTTCGCACTGCTCCCTTCACCTCTCCAGCTGCCTCGTTTAACTCCACTTTGGAGTCAGTTTTCATCAAAGCCTTGACATTAAATAGAAGCGTCCAGCTTTATCCCAAGCAGTCCCCGGGAATGGTGCAGATGCTGTTTTTCCATGATGGATTTTGAAGGGACAGGAGGGAAGAAGCAGCAGCGTGCATGATTTACAAGATACAGAATCTGTTGCTGGGAACAGGAGACACCCGTGTGGATCATCTCAGTTGGGCCATTTACTTCACTATCACTGACAGTTGCTGTCCCCAAAACGACCTTTTTATTCCTCCACACCCCCCTTTTTCTTATATTGGTCAAAAATGAACAAGGGAATAGAAACATAAGGAATAAATCAGGAATAAAATAAATTCTTCCCAGCTTTTCCACTGTGCCTGTGGAGTTGGGGTGAATTTTCCTTTTTTTTTTTTTTTCTTGGGAACAGAACTATTAAATTGGAATCAATATTTTTTTGGGGGGGTTATTGTTCATCTTTCTCTCTAAAGGACGCTTTGTACATTTCTGTCAGCAGCAACACCCCTCTGGTTCATCCCGGATCCCCCTTTGCTTTGGAAGCCTGTTTGGATTTTGGTGGCACTTTGACAGTTTCACAAGGCAAGAGTAGAAAAGGTCACAAGGGACTGGAACAGTGAGTCAGGGAGGGAGGGGGGCAAGGAGGGAGGGAAAGGAAGCCAGTGCTTTTCCGATTGAAAACCTGCCACCAATCATGCATGATTCAATGGCAAAATGAATCCCAGGCGCTTGCTGTTGTTGTTGACATTTACTTAGCAAAGAGGGGTTGACGGGCAGATTTAATGGGGTTGGGACGGCTCACGTTTAAGTCAAAGTGACCAAAGTGCAATATTGAAAATGATTGAAGTGGGAACCTTTTCAGATTACTCACTGGCTATCACTTCAAGAAGCCATGTGGTAAACCGAAAATATGCTGCATGAATGGCCCAGCTCTTTTAAGGAATGCATCGATTTAGCAGAGACAGAATATGTTGCTAAATTTAAGCTCCAGGCTCTCTCTGACTGGGAATAGCCGTTCCCTTGCAGGCTGCAGTGTAAGCTAGGAAGTGCTGTCCTGCCTTCATAAATGGCAGGCCATGTAGTTAACACCTCAGCCCTGTGCAGGGAGCTTTGCCGCTGGCGTTTCCTCTGCTCCCGATGCTCAACCTCCTCCTGACCTCAGCCTCAGCAGGGGAGCCTATTCCTGCTCTCTCCCCAAGGCAGGAGGGATGAGGGGGGTTATTTGGCTTTTTATCATCCACCTCCTTCACAGCATCAGTTTGGACACACTCTGCTCCTGCTTCCATCATTTACGCTGATAAGAGCTCCTGTTTGTCCTAGGCAGCTGCAGAGGGATCATAGAATCATAAAATAGTTTGGGTTCCTCTCCAGCATCCTTGTAGGCCCCCTTCAGATACTGGAAGCTGCTCTGAGGTCTCCATGCAGCTTCTCTTCTCCAGGCTGAGCAGCCCCAGTTTTTATTCCCTCCCAATGTTTATTCCCTCCCACTTCCGTCTCCCTCTCAAACCTGCTTTCTGTGCTGACACTAAAAAGCACACACATGCAAGGTCAAACCACCTGAGAGCTGAGACAAGTAAATGCGCTGTGGTGTTTCAAGGACTCTTCGTCAGGGACTGTAGCAACAGGACAAGGGGTGATGGGTTTAAACTGAAACACGGGAGATTCAGGTTAGATATAAAGAAGAACACACACAATAGCACACACTGTGAGGGTGCTGAGGTGCTGGAACAGGGTGCCCAGAGAAGTTGTGGCTGCCCCATCCCTGGCAGTGTTCAAGGCCAGGTTGGACGGCGCTTGGAGCAACCTGCTCTAGTGTGAGGCATCCCTGCCCGTGTCAGGGGGTTGGAATGGGATGACCTTAAGGTCCTTCCCAACCCAAACATTTCTATGATTCTATGATATATCCTCTAGTTGCAACACCAGGTCTTGGGGGTGATGCTGTTGGCAGTCACATCCTTTTCCTCCTGAGCCTATCTGGTTCATCCTCTCCATTCTCCTCCCCACCTCCAGAAGAGGTGTAGCAGCCCACTGCATGGTGGGCACAGCCACATTACCACCCTGTGGTGCCTTTCTCTGCCACTCAGGCCACCCTGGGCTGTGCAGAGCTACCCCATAACTGGTGCTCAAATAAATACAACCTGGGCCAAATCAAACACCAAATCTTAAACGTGATGTAGAAGCCTGAGCTCACAGGAGCGCAGCAAACCCAAACAGGAAAGGGATTTAATTTAAAGGACAAAGTCACTCATTAAGACTTGAAACCCCCTCAAAAAACAAAAGCAAAGCCAACAAGCTAGGGCAACTGGAAGGTTTCCCTTGACCCTGAAAGGGTAACTCAAACCAGCTGGTTATAAAGATCATAGAATCATAGAATGATGTAGGGACAGGCCAAGGGGAATGGCTTTAACCTGCCAGAGGGGAGATTGAGATGAGCTCTGAGGCAGAAGCTCTTCCCTGTGAGGGTGCTGAGGCGCTGGCACAGGGTGCCCAGAGAAGCTGTGGCTGCCCCATCCCTGGCAGTGTTCAAGGCCAGGTTGGACACAGGGGCTTGGAGCAACCTGCTCTAGTGGAAGGTGTCCCTGCCCGGGGCAGGGGGTTGGAGCTGTAGGAGCTTTAAGATCCCTTCAACTCAAACTACTCTGGGACTCTATGATTCTATTCATTGAATCAGAGATCATGGAATATTCAATCCATAGAAAGCTAAAATAAATACAGAGCATGCTGGACCTTCATGGTGCAGGCAGCCTGCTGGGTCCAGGGTGAACATTTCCCACAACCTTCACAGCTACTGCTTTGCTGAAGCTTTGGTCCCAGTGATCCAACAGAATTATGACACCCTCCCAAAAATGTCCAAACACACTGTCAAGGAGTAAATGGTGAGAGATATTAAGCGGCTGGGGAAGAAAATAGCTGAGAAACCTGTGTTTAAGGGAGAAAAAGTGGGGTCCTGAACCAGGTAGCAGTAACAATAACTATATCCATACATAAATATCAGTCAGTGTCTCTGGAGGAGCTGATATCTGCCCCTGAGTCAGGTTTGTCTGCAAAGCACTGCAGAGAGGACAAGTTTGTACACAGAATGATCACAACAGGGGTCAATTAATGTGCGAGTGCTTGGAGAAGATCAGGTAAAAGTTGGGGTAACACGGTGCTGGGCAGCTGACATACCTCTTCTTGCCACAGCAAATAGACATGTTCTTCCCCAGTTGCTATTGCTTGCTGTATGACAAAGTGTGTGCAGAGAGAAATGATTGGTATATTGCAGTGGATTTCTGTGACCTTGGCTGGGTTTAGTTTCACTGAGCTTTACCCTAAATCTTAAAAGCTTTAGCATCAGTCTCTGATCACATACAGCTTAAGGAGTGGTGAACAAGGAAAAGTCTTGATGCAGTCAGAATTGTGGTTGCTACTGAAAAGGACACATTGCCCTGGGATGGACTTTACTGGGCTGGTCCTCCCCTCTTCAGATTCCTCTGCAGGAATTCTGATCAAGCAAGACCTGGGCGAAAACCCTACTTTGCCCTCTGGAGAACCAATCTTTCAAGGTGAAACTCAGTCGCCCAAGCAAATGCATCTGCTGCCATTTCCCCCTGGTGTCCCGCTGTGTTTCCAGAAGGACAAGGGTTTTCCTTAGCTCCTCTCTCATATCCACCAGCCCTATGTGTATTTTGAGTTCCCCATGGCATCTCAAATAGAATAAGGCTTAAGGTAACAGAGCCTTATCCTCAACTTGCTATGCTTGTGAGCAACATCAGAGAAGGCAAAAGAGGCAGCATCTTGGAATCAGGGCTGGGAAGACTTGAGCACTCTCCTGCTCTCCCATTTCCCAGGAAACACACATTTTGTGGTGTGACCGTTGTCACCATTTTCTAACCTTTAGACTAGGTTCCAGCACACTTTGATAGAGAAGCTGCCAGCACCATTAACAAATGTCACTGCTTCTTTCTCACTAGGCCCACTGTCCGCAAAGGTCCCACTCTGCCTGGGGCATAAGTAAGGCAACTGAAGGAAATTATGGCATCCTTATTTTGCAGATGATGAACCAGGTGCAGAGGAATGTGTTCGTAGAATCATAGAACAGTTTGGTTTGGAAAGGACGTTAAGATCATCCAGTTCCACCCCACTGCCTGTATTCTCCTGGGACAACACAAATGGAAAGGGAAAATGAACATGCTGTTCCTAAATCCCATACCAGTATCTTCCAGGCCTGCCGACCAGCTCTTCATCCTGGCAGGCGCAGGGGCTTGACCAGAGTGGAGTTACTCTTTGATTCCAGATTATTTGCATTACAAGCATGGCAAAGAAGCTCAGTCATGGCCTTAGGACCCCACAGAGGTTAGGAATGTTAGGAACAGAGAAAGGATAGACCTGGTGCCAGAGACTTGGGAACAGGTTGTGAACAAGACACTGAGCTGGTGGCCAACACCTTTAACAACCTCTCCTGTTGGCGGATAACATAATGTCCCGCATCACAGGCCCTTGAGCAACATATTTTGGCACCTCCATCCTTTTCATTCCTTTAATTTGTTACCACCTTTTTCTCTGCTTTAACTGTGAATGGATCTCTTCTGCTTCAGCTGGGGCTGTTGGTGGAGACAACCTCATCGCCAGCTCCCTTGGTTTGGCCTGACCACCTATTTGGGCTGGCTCGCTCTTCCTTTAGCAGTTTGCTTTGGTCTTCTTTAACAGCATTGAGGTGCCTCAGAAACATGTTACCCAAATAGAAGGGGAAAACGTTAAAATAATTAAGAGGAAATTATAAGCCATGAAAGTGAGAAGGAAAAGGCTGGAGGAAGAGTCTCACAGAGTCCCATGATCTTCAGGAGAAGGTGAAAAGATGGGAGATAGTCAAGCAAAGATGGGCTGGCAGATGCATGTGTGTGAAATACAAGAACACAAAGTGGAAGGCTATTAGTAGCAAAGGCATCTGGATAAAATTACAGCCTAACAGTGCATGAGAGAAAGAAAGGGAGAGAAAAAACTTTATTAGATCCACCAACAAGTCTCGCTCTGTTTTAAGGAAGAAGGACACAAATCAAGGGGTTATTTTTATTCACGAGAAGGAGCTCGTTTCCCAAATGCAAGAACGAAAGTTGAAGTTAAAAAAGAGAAAAAGAGGTGGAGAAAGTCTTTCTTTCTACTCAAGTCCTGTGGAAAAAATCCCCCTGATCCCAACTTTATGAAGGCCATAAAAAGACTTGGAAATCTATCCTGGCAGATGCCGGTGGGACTGGTGGTTGAGGCTTATACTTATTGGGTCTGAAGGACAGAGGGATTGTAAGGCAGTTGGAAAAGTGCTCCACTTTGGAAGTGTTCTCAGCCTATTACTTAAAGGTCAGCAGGGTGGAGTCATGGTGAAGGGAAAAGCACAGCAGCAAAGAGCATTGCCCGCTGCCTAAAGCCATGAAGCTCCTGGTGATATCTTGGAGCACTTGTCTCTGACGGAACAGACTCTGACATGCTTTTTTTTTTTTGGAAGCAGCAAACCTGAGGGTTTCCCTTCCTCATTTTTTAGAGACTCCTAAATCAGTAAAATGGCTAAATCTGGTAGGAACTCAAGGCCAAATTTCCTCTGACTGCTCTTTAAATCCATGCCTGAAATACTAGAGCTGGGGAGAGAGAAACCACCTTCATTCTTTCCTCTTCCATTGCAGGCAATGTGCCTCAGCTCTCAGCTGCAGAGATAAAATGCTCTATTTTGGTACATCATGGCAACATCAAGGTAGAGTTTCATCATTTATTCCATACCTAGAATGGACACTGCAGTGCTGCTTCCTACAAATGTCTTTTACAGATGGAGGAACTAAACCAGAGAGAACTAGACAGTCACAAGTGCTGTTTAGATACAAGCAACTCAGCTTTGGGGTTGAACTTCCCAAAAGCAAGCTGTGTCTCATGTTCCCTGAGCAGGGAAAGCTGAAACGGAACTCAGAGGGTGGGTGGTAAACAGGGCTACCTATAACAAAGGAAAATATCCAAAATGGATGTCTGTGATATTCCGACTTTCTTCCACATTTAAATGTCAACCTGAACCATAGGTACACTCCTCCAAGACACTGTGTGTTGAGAAACATTCCTGCTTTTAGGAAAAAGGGGTAAGGAAAGGAGCAGGAATCACTGGCAGGGAGTCTGCAGCTGAGACATGTCAGTGTAATCCATCTATGTCAGTGTAACTCACTTGAGTCTGGTGCCTAATTCCAAGCAATTCCCAGCTTCCTGGCTGTGTCTTACACCCAAGGGAAGGAGTATAGACACCTTTATATCTGCCTTGAGGGATTTCTTAGACCACCATATCTCTCTAGCCATAGTGTTAGTTTAGTCTCAGCAGACTGGGTGTAGTATGAGGTACTCACCAGACCAGTGGTGGAGCCAGAACTAGATCCCTGCATGCAGCTAAGCAGCAGCTGCAGAGATGAGCTTCCTAAGATCTCATCTCAATCTACAACATTCGTAGCCACCTCAGCAGTGCAGCTGAAGGCGACGAAATGATTTATCTTCTCCGCCCTGAGGAACAAAGCCAAAAAGAGATGTCTCATGGGGGAGCAGAAGGCTGTGCCCAGCATCCCTCGAAAGGTCATCAGAGGCTTTTCTCTTTAATGGACAAAGCTGAAAGAGACATTAGGCTCACCTAATGTACACCTCTGGCAGTGCTCAGCCTCTCAAGGGCCTAAACTGGAGCAGTCTCTGTATGGAGATAGCCTGGGTGGGGCAGAGACTTTAACTGCACATCTATTACATCTATTACTATTATGCTTTGTTGAGTGCACACATGCTCTGCAATTTTAACTCAACCAAGCCTGGGAAAATGCTTTCATCAGTGCCAAAAGCCACATCTGCACCAGGGATATTTAGCAGGGTGCTCCCTGCTAAACTTTGAGGGCCTGTTCAAAGTCAAAGGCACACTGCAGCTTTCCAAAGGGAGGAAGGAGGTTTCCAGAATCATTTACTATAGGTAGAACAATATATTTCCCCCCACTGCCTTGTTCTCAGGAACTCTTTTGGCTGAAGCATCCGGGGAACTCCAGCCTATGGCATACACCCTGCATTTCATGGTGCTTTGCTTCAGTTTTGACAGCACTGTAAGCAGATGAAAATAGGGTTTTAAAGTGAAAAGTTTCAGGCAACCACAAGTTTAAACATTCCTACCTATTCTGCCTCTAATGGCAAAACCATAGTAAAGCTGTAATCAGATCTGCTCCTTGTAGGCTGGGCTCTTTTCCAGGGCTTATCATGGAAACTCTGGGAGATGGCAGTCTGCTTTAACTGAGCCCCAGCCAGGGCAATATAACTGTTCTCCCTGTTTGGGAATTCTGAGCTTCTCCAGCTGGTGGCATCTGCTACTTGTTGGCCAAGATCTCACGTCCTGCTGCACTATCAGTTTTGAATGAAAGCAATTTTCAGGGCTTGCCATCATGCAAATGGATTTTAAAATAAGGAAGAAAGGTTTAAAGAACAGATGACAAAGGTCTGAAACACCTCTAGGGAAAGCCTTGAAGATATCGGTGCGTATTTCTCATACTTCTTTCTATGGTTTCCCAATTTGGTGGCCACAAAAAGCCCATTGTCTGAATTGATTTCTTGAATGCAGACACCACAGAACCTCAACAATGCTTGAGATAGCTGTTGGACGTTTAAAGTGATGTGTCTCATTGACATCACCACTGGTCCTCAAGCTTAGAGAGTCTCCAAACTAAACCAGTTCCAGGCAAGAAACAAATATGTTCTTTGCTTCAGGGATTACCTGGATATGGTTTACCTACTGGCTGAGTTTCAAAACCATAAGATAACAAAAGCAAGTTGGCAGCTGTGATACTAAACTCCAGAAAAAACTTAATCCAAAAGCAACTATGGTTTGAAAAAGCTGATATTAGGTCACAAACAAAATAGGATGGAAAATCATAAGGAAATTACTACAACCTCTCACATTAATCTAAGGGAAGGCAGGCAGTAGCTGGCAGGAAAAAGCAGTAGCATGCAGGTAATCCCATGCCCTTAAATCATCACAAACTTTATGATACATGGAAGAATCTGCAACAGGGAAAAGGCTGATATAAATTATTTCTCTCCTTTCTAACATACAGCTAAGAGCAGCAGAAAACACAAATAAAGTAGTGAGAATCCTGGGGGGGGGAAGGGGTGGCAGTTTTGGACATGCCAGCACTAAAATTAAGCTTCAGTCTTGTTAGTTCATCCTGAAGATCTGTGCCCAAGTCCCAGTGAAGCTGCTGAAGAAACTGGTTGATTGAATGGGCTTCATACGGGAGCAAACACTTTTCAGAGTGTACATGAGAATAGGGAAGGAACCTGCCCTTACCCTATTGCAGCTCCCAGGCATCTATGTAATCAGATGTCTGCCATTTACACCATTGCCTAATTTATACTGTGAGATAATTTGGCCCCTGTAGTTACTACTGAGAGGATTAGATTTGTACCACCTGGAGTGTAACGAGGGAAGAACTGATTTAATGGGGCTGAGCTGCTTAATGCATTTGTTACTATAGTCTACTTGTGCTTGGGTAATTTCTACGTTCTTGTAGTCTTTTTCTCCAGGTGAGCCATAAGAGAACTTAGTTCTATTGTATTTTATTCTTTTTTTTTTTTTAAAGTATAGATTATGTTTTCTGCATTTGAAAGCTTCAGCAGGAAATCTCACTATATGCTGTTCTATTGGTGTTACTGCATTTTAGCTCTTTTTTACTCTTCCTCATCTTCCCCCTTCTGGGAGGGGGTGTGAAGGTGATGGTTGTGGTTTCCTATTTTGGAGTGGGTTTTTCACACCTTTAAGTTTTTTAGCTGGAACGGTTTAGTTACTTATGAGGGAGAAATGGAAGGGAAATATTTGCCTTGAATTCTGGAATCCTGTGTGTAGTGAGGTTTTTGTTTTGTTTGTCTCTTTAAATCTGAGCACTGCTTCATCTTGAAATGCAGGCAATAAGTTGTGTTGGAATTTATTGTACAAAAGTATTCCTAAAGAAAACCACCTTGCCTTAGTTAACTAAGAAGCCTTTTGAAGGTTTAGTTTGATAGGGCTGTGAAACAGGGTTGTTGCTATCTTGTGATGGATGCTATTGTGGTCATAGGGAAGTGTTTTAACTTGGAATAGCTTTCCCTGCTAAAGTTGCTCAGTGTCATCCTTGCATGGCTTCACTAACTCTTCAAACATCCCTTTGTGAAGTTTCCCATTCTCTTCTCTTCAAACCAAGAAGAGAAGAGGATACCCACATGTGCCAGCAGCTCTGTTGGATGAAGTAATGGAAATGTGTGTAAGGACGAGTCCATGGGTTGTTTGCTGCCAAAGCAGAAGGCTCTACAGAGCTGTGTTCTCTAGGACTTGGGGCAATCTGATATCTCCATTTCTGACCTGCACAAAGAAATACAGACTTTATGTATTAGACGTGCAGGTGGCACTGGTCAGGACTGGAGAGGAAAGGTCTTGCCTGCAGAATGGAAGGGAGTCCAAAGCAAACTCCCCAAACTGGAGAAATAGCCTGGAAAAATAGGTTGTGAGCCCATGGACACAAACAGAAAAGCCCATGCTTAGGTGAGGTTAACCAGCCTCCAAAGGATGGAGGGCCAGCATGAGGGGAAGGAGCTGGGGTTTACAATGAGTCACATTGTGAATGTGAGTCAGCAATGTTCTGCTCTCATGCTATCCTGGGATGTACAAACAAATTAATACTCTCGGACACGTAAGCAGTTTTTCCACTCTGGTAGTGGAAGAGGTATTAGCTGACGTTGTGTCTTGAGGGGTCAGTGTCCTTTCAAAAAGAGATGGAAAGAGAAGTGACGAGAAAAGCAATTCAGGTACTAAAACATGGTCTGTGATGACCAAGGAGAAAAGGGGTAGTTTAGGCCAGGAAAGAGCCAGGCAGCCTCAATTTTGGCACTTCCTATTGTTTGTGTGGTCGACTCTGCAATCATGCCAATCTCCTTTCAGCATCAGTTTTGTTTTATTCCTGATGTTGGTGTTTCTCCAACTTAACCAAGTAACCCCAAGAAATACAGAGACTGTCCTGTGACATCACATTGGAATTCCTATAGCTCATCAGGGTTGGAGCACAAACCTGCTGTAGGAATCATGAAAATATGCTGGATAAGGTCTCTGAGAGGTCACTTGGCATAGCCTGCTTTCTGGAGCAAGATGAGCTGTGTGTAAGAGGCCTCTCAGGTGTTTGGATAATCTATTTTTGAAAACCACTGGGACTTGGAGTGCAATCCCTGCAGTGACATTCATGTTAGTAGACTCTTTCTACACCCTTCAGCTGTTTTTGTTGTTTTTTCCCCTGTAGAATCAACAACCTTGGTCTTTACAATGTCTTCAAACTTCTTGGTTTTTAGACTTCATCTTAATAAGGATTTTGTTGTTTACGTGCAGGTTACTAGCCGTACTAGCAACGCTGTAGAAGTCTCCCACTGACAGCCTTCAGATGCTGCTCTAGAAAGGCATGAGTACCTCAAATCTTATGTGATATGCACCCTCAAACAGCACAAGCTGCCTGTGAGGATGCAACCAAATCATGGCTTAAAATAGCTGTTACCTGCATGCTGCTCACTGTGGCACTAAATAGGGTCAGGATCCATAGGGAAGGGAAGAATGTGATGAAATAATGCAGGAGTGCATCAGATTGTCTAAGCACAAGCAGGCTGGCCTGCAGTTGCTCAAGTATAAGTATCTTCTGGACAGGGGGAGAAGGAAAGTGTTTGCAGTGCATCACAACCCTGTCTCGATACTCCCCAGCAACGCAATTTCCTCTTTCTCTCCTGCTCTGTGACAGTAACTCTCAAATGTTTTGTCTAAGAGACAAAACCTGATGTTGAAATACAGTTTTCCACGTTAGCAATGAGCCCTAAATCAGCACGAAATCATGACTCCATGTCTGCCAGGGGCAGCACTTCAAGTGGGAGGGAGGAAGCCCCAACTGCACTTCTCAGAACATGACAGTTCTGATGGCTCTTCCCATGAAGCCGGCTGTAGGCCAAGCAGATGCTGACGGCGAGCTACAAATTGCCACTTCAGCTCCTAACCAAGAGTGTTTCCTTGGAACTGGAGAGACTTTTACTCCCTTCAGTTCCGCCAAGGGGTTTAATAGCACTTTTAGACAACCTTCTGCTAGAGATGGGTTAGATCCGGTCTTACCTGGGGACAGGAGACCTTTCTGTTGCATGTTCTACCTGATCCTGTGTATATAATGAAGGCATCACTCCAACCCCTACCTTCCTCTTCCTCATTTCTCTTTTGCTCTCCTCCTTATTACGAAGACCTCTACTTTCCCAGGCTCTATCCTCTACCTTTTCACTCACTAATGGCTTGAGTACATGTGAGCTCAGGAGCCTTTTCCCAGTAATGGCTTGAACACATTTGAGCTCAGGAGCCTTTTCCCAGCAATGGCTTGAGTGTGGATGCAGATCCCCAGCCAAAAGATGACTTTCTGGAGCAGGACTGGTAGCAGAGAACTGCTTCTTAGAGCTGTGCAATGAAGAAAGTGTGCATGGGTTGCTGTGTTTTCCCCTCTTTCCTGTATAAAGAACCATGGCGTCTTGGATTAAACTATTTCAAAGCCTCTGTGTTAGATCTCACTGGTTGCTAGCCCAGCTTTCCCCAGGACAGGGAATTCCCAGACACTTCCCAAAGTTACATGCTATGACTTTGCAAGGAACATTTTTTGCATGTCATGAAGCCAGGATGTTTCCACCTTGGGTTCCTGAGTCTCCAAGTGAATTCAATCTCTTGAAGTTAACACTGTCTACAGAAAGTACCTAAATTCTTTCCCGACTGGTCTTATTGCAGGTTGATTCATCTGAAACCAGCCAGATGATATTTATCCTTCCAAATGTTAACATAATGAAGAGCTTCGCTTTCCCAGGTACAAGTGGAAAGGAAACCTTATATTTTCGTAAGGGGAAAAAAAAAATCAAACCCACAATTTCTTCTTACCAATCCACTTATACTTTAATTGAAAAGCCAAAAGTATAAAATATGAATGCATATCATTATCCGTATTCTTATAAGGTGATCTCTGACCAATCCTACTCCTGTTTATTTCCCACATCAGCTGATGTGTGCTAGCGAACTTGTTGCAGGCTGATGCTGGTCTAGCTTTCTAGAGATTAAGGTGTACCACAAAGTGGTTAGACAAGAAAAAGGAGAGTAACCTCGTTCAGCAGAGGGTTTGGGGCTGGTCAGAGCTTGTAGAGCATCAGCAAAGGAAAAAAGGTTTCCAAATGTTAAGGTTACTCTCCACTGTGACACAAGCCAGAGATGAATCCCATCTGAATCCACCTCAGCTTGTGGAGGGAGATTATGTGTTTAGAGCAACAGTACTGTATGATTAAGAGATGAGCTCTTAGGCAGAAGCTCTTCCCTGTGAGGGTGCTGAGGCGCTGGCACAGGGTGCCCAAAGAAGCTGTGGCTGCCCCATCCCTGGCAGTGTTCAAGGCCAGGTTGGACACAGGGGCTTGGAGCAACCTGCTCTAGTGGAAGGTGCCCCTGCCTGTGGCAGGGGGTAGGAACTGGATGCTCTTTAGGTCCCTTCAACCCAAACCATTCTACGACTCTATGAAAAATTATGCTGACTATCAGACTGTTTGAATGATAACATTCGCATTACAGTGGTTTGCCTAGAACTCCTCTAAAGCCAAAAAGTAGTGAGGAGTCCTAGACTGATTCATGTGACCTGCTTGCAAGTCTTTTTTGGCTGAGTTGTCTCAGTTGAAGAAGGTATGTACAGAATCATAGAACGGTCTGGGTTGGAAAGGACCTTAAGATCATTTAGTTCCTATCTCCCTGCTACATGTCTTTCCGTTCATTTGAGAAGGAGTTTAGAAGGACTTAAGGAGTTGTGGACATCTACACTCCAATGTCTAACCTTCTGAAACTATTCCCAACTGTATTCTTTATTTAAAACCAGGTTGGAAAACCATTAGGTGGTGGGAATATCTATTCTAATGGTTAAAACTGTACCTGATATATTCTATTTTAAAAAATAGTATATTTGGCTTTCAAATATTTCTTTCTTTGCCTTGTGGGGAGGGGAGAAGAGATGAAACATCAAGCTACAGGTTTACATTAGACTTAAGACCATGAAAAATGAAGAGGGGGTATAGCAGTGAGGCAATTCACATAGTGAACATCTGAAGATGGAGTTGGGAGCTAAGCACCAGATCATGCTGATGGAAATATAAGGATTTCAATACCTTTTCTTTGGTTTTGTCACTGTTTTGTGTGTCAACACCTGAAAAACCCCAAAAGGGTTACAGAAAAGAAATTATTAAAAAGAAAATGAGCAACTTATTCTTAATATATTTATCAAATACATTTAAATTGCATCTGAACTTTCAGCCTCTGGGATTGAACTGAGCTGTCAAATCTCTGCCTCTGTTAGAATGCTGCTGCATAATAAATGCAATTATTTCCTTAAACAACAGTATTAACTGTTTCCCACTGTTTCCATTAGGCAGAGGAGCTTCCCCCCTCCCTCCCTCCCCTTGTTGCTTTTTCTCCAAGTATTGGGAAATCAAGGGGGAAAATAAAAAGGAATTGGTGAGAAGAAAAGACAAGGGAATTAAGAGTTACATTGTTCATGCAGATAGCCAGCGCCTTGCTCTACATGTGGCTACAGGCCAGCGTAATCATTTCAGTCTGGGATGCGATTTTTCTCCTGCTTGAGCCAATCCTTATTGTAACTAAAGTTTAACTGGGATCTCTTTTTCCTGGTTTTACCAGTTCTGCTGGTAATCTACCCATAAAAACAAAACCAAACCATCCGTAACCAGAATAGTAACATTGGAAAAGATGAGTGGGATGCTCCTTTCTGGCTTTGTGCTTGTTCCCAAGAGCTGTCCTTCCCCTACCACATCTCAGCAGATGCAGAAGGTCCTGTCTCTGTGACAGCCACAAATGTCCTTACTGTAAGGCTGAGCAGTGCCTTAGCACTGATTCCCGCCTGTGGCCCCTGATGTTACTGCATTACATAGCATGATTTAGTATAATGTTATCTTATACTATACATTGATTAGTTTCCATCTAGAACTAAACAAAATCCACAAGCAAATTCAAACTGTTGGCAACAATTCCCAAACAAGTGAAGCTTGCTGGGCTGCTCAGGCATCCTCAGTTGCTTGTGCTCCTTCTGGTTCCATGAGTGAGTTTGCTGCAAGTTTAGGTGTTTGATTGTGGAGGAAGGACTTTGCCTTGCTTGTCTTTCAGTGCAGACCTTAGAATAGACAAAGCACCCTCTGGAGATGTCTCTCTTCCTCTGTTGACTCACAAGGTTTGAATACAAGGTGAGCTTTGGCTAGACAACAAACCTGGGGAGGGGTGGTGTTGGCCTTAGTATCCTACATTGCTCACAGTGAGATCTCAAATGCCAAAGAGTGGTGGCAAGGGCTTGTCTCTGTGTTGCTCCCTGTGACCTGTGCTGCGTTCACATTGCTGCAGGTTCATGGATGGGTTGAGGGGACCCCTTGGAACAGCAAAGATGGGGGCTGCCACACTGGCAAACCTCTCACTGCATTCTCTCCCCACCAGGTTTCTGCTGCTTCCACACGACTTGCATTTGGAAAGAGGGAGGAGAGGGAAGAAGCTGCTTGGAATTGCCCAGAAAACAACCTCAAAGGATCTCAGGGGAGCTGGACAGTATCCCAGCCCTTTTCCTTCAGTTTCTATCCCTGCAGCCTACAGAAGAGCCCTTGATGGAGGAGAAGAGGGTCTTGATAAGAGAGTGATAGGGAAGCAAGAGCAACCTGGCTGGCTCCCACTCCCTGCTCCTTTTGCGCGCTCAGCTGCATAGGTGAGGAGAGTTTAGGGCAGTCCTGCCTCCCTGGTTCAAGGGGCACAGAGTATCATCCGACAGGAGCATACAGCCCCCCTTTCTCTTAGTGGGTGGTTGGGTTTTTCAGGATCAGGAATGATTATTCTATTTATTTTGCCCCTGTCAAAAAAGGAAACGGGTCGGCTTCTGCCAAGTAATTTTACACCTAAGTATTTCCTTCTGTTTGTCTTAAAAACAGCTTAGTATGGATGTTACCTCCAGGTCGTGGGGTCACTGGGGGATTGGCAGAGGCTTTTCTGGGTTTCTCGGAGCACAGCACACTCCTGGAAGCCTGTTCCTAATTGTCTGGTGGAGATGAGGGAATACGGACCCAATCCAAGAAATGCAGCATGGCGGAGTGGGGCTTTGTCCCTTCGACAAGGTATGTAGCTAACCAAGCCTGCCTGGGTGCTGTGCTGCAGAGATGTGGGGTGAAGTGGTGCATGGGCACTCAGAACAGGTCATTCTTCACTTTTGGAACATAAGCTCTGGTGTATGGAATCACACACGAGGAGGTAAGGAAACCATCCAGCCCCAACAATGCTGCCTTTCACCACACTGCAAGATAAAGCACTGTTCCTTCCTGCTTGTCTATTTAAAGGGGGTTTTCTGCTGCTGAGAGGTGCTGGATGGATGGATGGTGAGAAGCATGTTTTATTTATTCAGAGCACTGGCACCACATGGGTCCCCAAAACTGCTTTAGTGAAGATACAGCCCATTCTGGGTCCTGCTCACCACTATCTGTGCGTTCACCTGCACAATCAGGTTCAGGGAGCCATGTGCTACCTCTAACTGCAATCTGAGTATGATCAGGACCTCATTTTGGGTGTATTATCAGGAATCTCTGCAGTTCGTGGGCTTATGAACAAGGGTGGAATTAGAATCATAGAACAGTTTAGGTTGGAAGGGGCCTACAAAGGTCATCTAGTCCATCCCCCCTGCAATGAGCAGGGATATCTTCAACTAGATTCCACATGAAATTCCACATGAAAAGAGGACAGATTCAGGCTGGATGTGAGGAAGAAATTTTGTACAATGAAGGTGGTAAAACACTGTCCCAGGTTGTCCAGAGAGGTGGTGGATGCACCATTCCTGAAGACATCCAAGACCAGGCTGGATGTGGTTCTAAGCAACCTGTTCTAGTTAAAGATGTCCCTGCTCATTGCAGGGGGGTTGGAACTTTGAAGGTCCCTTCCAACCCAAACTATTCGATGATTCCATGAATGTGGATACACAGGGCATGAGACATGATGGAAGAAAGTGTGTATCACCTCCTGCAGTGATTTGCTTTGCACAACTCACCAAGAAGCCCTGTTTGCCACAAGCATGTTCATCGATGAGCCCTTGCAGAGAAAAGCACTCGCTGACATCCCCCATCAAGAGATCTTCCAGCTCATGGAACGGTTGATCTCCACTGGACTTGTCTTGGTCAAGGGTTTTCTGCAGACTTTTTATTGTCCTTGTGGATTGAAACTGAATGTAAAATCACAGTCCTCTCTATAAAACCCTGGCCAGTTCCCTGAAACAGCCTGATGAAGCAGAGCAAGCACAAGATCCCCCACTCATAGTCCAGCTTGACAACCCAATGGTCTTCAAGCAGATCCCAAACGCAGAGGGCAACCCAGACATCCAATACAGTGATGCAGTGAGTCACATGTGGCTGCATTTCAAGTATCAAACTGAGATGAACCCTCACTGAACATGGTCTGAGTAAACCCCAAAAAGGTCCCTTTCAACCCTTTTGCAGGCTAGATCTTCTTCCCCAAAGTGCAGCAAAGACTATTGGGTTCAAGCATGAGTGTGACCTTTCTGTCTCCTGCCTACTTAATGTGAACACTTCTGCTGTTCTAATCAATACTTGCTTCGTGATAAAGCACATGACCAAATGTTTGCAAGAAATAATCCACACTGTGTAATCTAAAGAGAAAAAAGGATTAGAAATAAATCCATTGAAAGGAAAAGTCATGCTATGAAGGTCACAGATTAAAGAAGACACTTTTCTATGGCCTAATCCAGCATTTCATCCAACAGAACTGTACACATAGCACATATTTTGCTCTCTTTGCCCTCTTTGATGCCGAAAGATGGCAAGTTTTCAGGTTTAGTTATCACGTTCCTCCTCAAAGTGCCCAGTGGACCTGGAGGAGAGGCAGAAGATGTCATTTGTAACCTTGAAGGACAATGAGATTAATGTAACAAATCATTGCTTCTGTCCATGTCTGTTATCAAGCTCTTAGGAACAGCTTCAAACAGCCAAATTCAAAGAAACACTGAAAACTCTCACAAGAAAGCTTTTGATTAGAGACCCAGGCTCCAGGCATGGTGTGGAGACGTCTGTCATTCAGCTCCTAGAAGTGTCAGGGTCTGTGTTGCTCCTGGGGCAGATACAGATAATATACAAAATCTGGAGACTTTGTGATGCTTTATCTTTATTGTCCACTTTATTACAAACCAAGGAGCCAGTGCAGGGAAATCCTGTACAGTGAAGTGACATTCATTTAGTGAGGTAGTGACATGCTGCTTCTTTCCATCAGTCTGCATTGCATGCATAACATAAGACTCTGCTTTCCTTCTAAGCATGAGGCAGTGCTGTACCAGGGTTGTACGATGGGGATGGTTTGGCTCTGGAAGCAGTCAGGGGCATTGTGGCAAAGTTGCCACATGATAAAGCATTTCAACCTGCTCATGCCCACCCTCCTGCCCTGTCACAGCAGAGCACTCTGATGCGTAAGACAAGCTGCCCAAGTGGGGACTCCTCCAATAAGAAACCCCTCTGGCAGTACTCAGATGTGCTTACACTGCTCCTTTCACTGCATCTTCCAAACACGACCTGTGCTCAAGTGAATATATCCATTCTTTTTTCTTGGAGCACACCATGATGGCACCCATGTTGAAGATGGAAAGAGAAGCCCTGAAAGATGGGTCATTTCCCATGGTGGGTGGACACTGAGTTACTTCAAATAAGATTAAGAGAAAGGCCAAGGGCCATAAAGAAAATCTGTAGCAGGGAATGTGACTAGAAGCCATAGAATTAAAACATGGGTGTTGGAACTAGATGATCTTTAAGGCCCCTTCCAAACCATGTCAGTCTGTGATTCTGTTTCTATACAAATCACCTTTTGTCCTCTGTAGTACCCTGGATGGTGAACTGTGAACTGCAGCCTGTCACCCTGCAGTGCCAGCCTTGCAATGTGGGTAACTCGGTGCAAAGCTATGATTATAGAATCACAGACTGGTTTGGATTGGAAGGGAGCTTAAAGCTCCTCCAGCTCCAACCCCCTGCCACAGGCAGTGACACCTTCCACTAGAGCAGGTTGCTCCAAGCCCCCGTGTCCAACCTGGCCTTGAACAGTGCCAGGGATGAGGCAGCCACAGCTTCTCTGGGCAAGCTGTTCCCATGCCTCAGGTTGCCCGGGGAAGTTGTGGCTGCCCCATCCCTGGCCATACAGGAAATCTGTAGCAGGGAATATGATTAAAAGCCCATGTTCTCACTTCCCAACCTTGTTCTTGAGTTACATTTATGCACCCCTTTGAACACTCACTCCAGAAAGGATGAATCACCCCCTGGAGAGCTCAGCCTCCCTTCGACAGTGTGGAAGAAACTTAGCCAAAGCAGCCAGAATCTGCTCCCTGTAAATCTGGAAATAAACCCAAAACCCCTGGCTCAGAAAGCAAATTCTTCAGCAGTGGCTGTTGCATCACTGTAGGAAAGGGAGGAAAACAAATGGCCTGATGCCTATAAACAAGGGCTATTGTTAAATGTACTTGAGGATTTTTGTGGAGACGGCATCAAGTTTCAGGCTTCCTGCTACTAAGTAAACGCTCCCCGATACGTGGAGGCTGCTGCTGCCCCTGAGTTTGCAAAAAGAATTGTTACTATGCTAAAAATTTAACAATTATCTTCCTTCCCCGCTGTATCTGAACTTCAACTCGCCTTGAACCAGATCTGAGTTAGAGAACATGCCCAAGGGAAACGCAGATGCAAACTCCACGGCATAAAGAATCCCCTGTTCCAGGCTGAAAGATGAGTGTATTTATTTACCTTTTGTATTTATAGAAACATAGAAAGACTTATGTATTCATATAAATACATAAAATTTGCATATTTATTTAATATATATAAATGTATAAATAAATTTATATATTTATATATATTTATGTAGACTCTGGTTCACCTGTCCAATTCTGACCCATTGAGTGTGAGTGATGGGGGAATAAAGAGGGTTAAAAGGGGCTGTGAGCTCCCAGCTGGATGTGAATGGATGCTGGTCAAGGTGTTAGGGACCAACAAAGTCTTCTGGGCTCAGTGCTGCTGACCTACTGCTCTGTCTGACTGCACCAGAGTGGCTTTTTGGGTGTATTGGCACATTCACTAAAGACCTGCTGGCCCAGATGTGGCCTGTGGCCTGTCACTGTACCACTGATTTGCTCTGATCTCTTTTCACCTTCTTCCAAAGATGCTTTAAGTAAACCTTTGCATGGCTTAGACGAAGGAATTGACTGATCATGGAACGGTTTGGGTTGAAGGGACCTTAAAGCTCATTCAGATCCAACCCCCTGCCACGGGCAGGAACACCTTCCACTAGAGCAGGTTGCTCCAAGCCCCGGCCAGTCTGGCCTTGATGGCTATTTGAGGTTGTCTCCAGCCTTCCAGTAGTTTCATATAGGTGCTGTTTGTGAATTGATTCATATAGATTTGAAATATAAAGTGATTTTTTTTTTTGGTGGTTTTTTTTTTTTTTGGTTGTGTTTTTGGTTTTTTGGGGTTTTTTTTATTTTTTCCTGGGCAGTCTGTAGATGCCCATGGAAGCAAGAATGGCAGAATCCATCTGTAAAGTGATGGTCTGACATTTATCACTCTATTTTCAGGCTCTCTGTTACTGCAAATCCCCCAATCTACACCTCCTTCTCATTAAATGAAAAGCAAGACTTGTTTTAGACAAAAGGTTTTCCTAGACTAAGAAGTTGGAGGGGGGAATATGTATGTGTGTGTGAGGGATTATTTAACTGAGAGATTTAGAAGAGTGATGGAATAAAGAGAGATTTAAACTGTATCCACTGCTCAGGGTGGCAAAATTTCTCATGATGATATACAGCTGGCTTCTCCTCTTCCATCATTTCATAGTTGGGATTAATGCACTGGTCACAATTTATTCTCATCTCTCATGTGCATACCGATACACTGGTTTGAGTTGAAGGGACCTTAAAGCTCCTCCAATTCCAACCCCCTGCCACGGGCAGGGACACCTTCCACTAGAGCAGGTTGCTCCAAGCCCCTGTGTCCAACCTGGCCTTGAACACTGCCAGGGATGGGGCAGCCACAGCTTCTCTGGGAAAAGTCTGTGCCAGCGCCTCAGCACCCTCACAGGGAAGAGCTTCTGCCTCAGAGCTCATCTCAATCTCCCCTCTGGCAGGATAAAGCCATTCCCCTTGGCCTGTCCCTCCAGACCCTTGTCCAAAGCTCCTCTCCAGGTTTCCTGGAGCCCCTTTAGTCACTGGAGCTGCTCTAAGGTGTCCCCTTCAGGAGCCTTCTCTTCTCCAGGCTGCCCCAGCCCAGCTCTCTCAGCCTGGCTCCAGGGCAGAGCTGCTCCAGCCCTCATAGCAGCTCCGTGGCCTCCTCTGGCCTCGCTCCAGCAGCTCCATGTCCTTATGTTGTGGACACCAGAACTGTACGCAGCATTCCATGCGGGGTCTCCCCCCAAGCCCTTCCCGCTGCCAAACTTCACCACCGAGCCCCGCCCTGCCGCAGGGTCGGCGGTTCCGGAGGTGAAATGGCCGACGGGCGGAGGGGAGCGAACTTCTGACCCACCGCCCGCTCCTGCCAACGGGCACATCGCGGTGTCCGTACAGCCCTCGGTGGATGCGCACACACGCACTGCCACAGCCGCCTCGCACGGACACAGCGAGATTTAGCTTAAACTCGACCCGCTGCGACTGCGTGTGTGAGGCTGACTTGTCCCCTGCCCAGACACCGACCCCCGCCCGGCCGCTTCCCGCCGCCGCCACTATTAGGCACCGCCCCGGGGCGGGGCGAAGCTCGGGCGGGCTCGGAGATCCCGCGCGGTTCTTGCAGAGCCCGCGCTCCGGGCGCCATTACCGCCTGCTCCGTGGCGCAGCCAGAACGCTCCTCGGGCTTCTCGTCCTCCTGCCCCGCTGCCGGGTGCTGCCCCGCTCCATGATAGCCCAGAGGTGGAGCAGCTCTGGAGCCAGGCTGAGAGAGCTGGGCTGGGGCAGCCTGGAGAAGAGAAGGCTCCTGAAGGGGAGACCTTAGAGCAACTCCAGTGCCTAAAGGGGCTCCAGGAAACCTGGAGAGGAGCTTTGGACAAGGGTCTGGAGGGACAGGCCAAGGGGAATGGCTTTAACCTGCCAGAGGGGAGATTGAGATGAGCTCTGAGGCAGAAGCTCTTCCCTGTGAGGGTGCTGAGGCGCTGGCACAGACTTTTCCCAGAGAAGCTGTGGCTGCCCCATCCCTGGCAGTGTTCAAGGCCAGGTTGGACACAGGGGCTTGGAGCAACCTGCTGTAGTGGAAGGTGTCCCTGCCCGTGGCAGGGGTTGGAACTGGAAGATCTTAAGATCGTTTTGAGCTCAAACCCTTCTATGGTTTTAAGATTCTCGGTGTTCTAAGCTGAGAAGAAACTAATGTGGCCAGAAAGGCATTGATATTTTTCAGAAAATGATGTTAATTCCTGACATGGTTTAAGCCATGGCACAGCCACATTTGAACCAGCAAACGTACCTCGCAGCCTAAATACACTGAGGAGGCAAGAAAGCTTCATGGGAAGGCATTTGCCAGGAATTATAGAATCATGGTATAAGCTATTTGGGCTGCAGTGCACCTTGACCACCCAGAGCACTGTTGGAGAGGGAGAAAGGAGAGCTGTTTCCCCCTCCATAGAGCAGAAGTGTCTGGGATGGAGAGTGGTGGCTACTTTAATAGCTCCTTGCAGAACTCTTCAGAGCAACTTGGATATTGTTGCAACTTCCCCAAATCCATTCTGGGGTTTTTTAGAAGGGGTAGTGGGACAAATATCATACCTCTTTGGGGGAAAAGTGCTTTGGGAGCACAGTGACCTGTAGTCTGGGGACCTCAGATCAGATGTCTCCTTTGGCCAGCCCTTCTGCAACACTGCATTAGATAACAGTGATCCTGTTGGCATGCAACACTGATCCCCTTTTCCCCTATCCGTTCCTTGAACCCCTTCCCTGGAAACCCAGCCTCACTTCTCTTAGCTGGGAGAAGCTTAACACAAGCATCTGAGGGCTTAAAGCAAGACAAAAGCAGTTCCTGTAAAATCTGTCAGGGCTGATCGAAACCATATTGGCTGCTTCAACTTGAAAGGCCTTAATCTCTGAGGGACAGTGTGACTGAGGGCTGTGAGATTCTTAGCCTGGTTATCTGCCTTCGCAGCCTGCATCTGGGTGGATTTAACCTCGATCCCGCCTGTTGAAGCAGCCACTGGGTGTGTGGAGCCCATCTCTGGATCAGGGGGAGGGAAGGTTTATGTTCTGACTGTCTTGAAAGGAGCCATCAATCATCCCCTCAAGAAATCACCCCCTGAATCCAACCAGCATCCACAGCAGCTGCTCGAGCCCTCATCCATTATTCCTCCTGCGCACAGACAGAGATTCTGTTGTATTAAAATAGCAAAAAAGGAAGCGAAAGGAAAGCCCTACCAAACCCTGAAGTTCTCCGAGGTCACTCAGAAGACACGTTCAGGCGTATAAGACACCCGTGGCCAGTGGCCAGCTCGGGGTGACCTATGGGCTGCTCCCCCATTGGGACTCACATTACAGTAACCATCCTGTTCCTTCCAGACGGGACCGTTAGTGCTCGATGTCTATCAATCATCCCGCCAGCTCTCCCACCGGAGGAGCATGGTCCTGTCTGTGCATCAGCCATGCTGTGCTACTCCTGCCTCCCCCATCCCCGCCTGTCCCTCCCTCTGCCCTGGCCACCCCTCACGACGTCCAGCTCCAAATCTCTCCTCCGAGCACTGAGCTCATCCCTATTTTGTTACATGGTTTGTTTTTCCTTTTTATTTTTGGTTTCTTTTTTGTTTCTTTCTTATTTTCCCCATCTCTTTTCACTCCCAGGCTGCTGACACGTAGATTTATAGCCAAATGTCAAAGCTCTCCGAGTCTTGGACTAGTTCTACTTACTCTGCGAAACTTCTGGAAAAAGAATTCATGGGCTGGAAGGGCTTAAATGCATCTGTGGCAGATTCAGCTCCTTGCTGTTAGCACCCTTCAGAAGAGCTGAATGCAGGCCAGCTTTTGTTTATTTTTCCTTTCAGTCGCCTCCCACCAGCACCTTTTTTGTCCTCCAGTGGGGGGAAAAAAGCCAAGTCTGGTGGAACCTCCATCTCCTTACTCCATTTCTTTCCCTTTTAGCATCTTATCATGATTGCTTTTAACTGCACTGCCTCCCGCTCCCAACACCTCCTCAGCATCCCTGTAAAACGGGCTCGGTGGCTGCTGGAATTCCCTTCCCATCATGACTATGGCCATGGCAGTTAGCAGGTCCTAATTCACGCTCTCATGCATAGAGACTTGGCTACTGCTGCTCTGTTCTCACCAGTCTCAGGGTGGAAATTCCTTCAGAAGCTGAAGACCTTGCTGCTGCCAGCCGGCAGGGTAATGATCCAGAACTAAAGTCACCACGTTCATGGCTAGTTAAACAACTTATTTCATTTCCAGCACCACGCACTCCTTGCCTAACTCTCAGAGGTATCCAGTTTTAGACTGGAAGCCCCTGTAAAGGTCAAACCCCTATTCTTCATTAAGTTCTCATTTTAGTCTAGCTCTGAAACCAGGGCAGAGTTAGGGCACCAAGACACAGCAGCAGCACAACCTGAGCTTTGAAGGTGTGAGTCCTACAGCTGTGCCTTGGACCTGTCCTTCATATCCTGACAAAGCAAAATCATGGTGTTCCTCCTGCTGTTTGGAGCTATACCATGGATATGTATTCAGGGCAGGGAATTTCCTGGGCACAGACCTGGAGAGGAGGGGATGAGAAGGTCCTGCATCCCTGAGAAAAGTCATACAACCACTTGTCATTATGAAATCCGGGTGGGGGGAGAGGAGGGGTGGCCATGAGGGGAGATCATGAGGGGCGAAGAGGGGCGGCCATAAGGGGTGGGGGGAAAGGAGGAGTGGCTGTGAGGGGTGGGGAAAAAGGAGGGACAGCAGTAAGGGCTAAGGGGAGAGGAGGGGTGGCCATGAGGGGAGATCATGAGGGGCGAAGAGGGGCGGCCATAAGGGGTGGGGGGAAAGGAGGAGTGGCTGTGAGGGGTGGGGAAAAAGGAGGGACAGCAGTAAGGGCGAAGGGGAGAGGAGGGGTGGCCATGAGGGGAGATCATGAGGGGCGAAGAGGGGTGGCCATAAGGGGTGGGGGGAAAGGAGGAGTGGCTGTGAGGGGTGGGGAAAAAGGAGGGACAGCAGTAAGGGCTAAGGGGAGAGGAGGGGTGGCCATGAGGGGAGATCATGAGGGGAGAAGAGGGGCGGCCATGAGGGGTGGGGGGAAAGGAGGGGTGGCTGTGAGGGGTGGGGAGAGAGGAGGGACAGCCATAAGGGCTAAGGAGAGAGGAGGGGTGGCCGTGAGGGGAGATCATGAGGGGAGAAGAGCGGCGGCCATGAGAGGTGGGGGGAAAGGAGGGGTGGCCGTGAGCAGAAATCATGGGGGGAGAAGAGGGGCACCTATGAGGGGAGATTTTGAGGAGAGATCAGTTTGCTCTCAGTGACATTAGTGGTGGGCTCGGCAGTGCTGGGAGACGATTGGACTCAATGGTCTTAAAGGTCTTTTCCAGCCTGGTTGATTCTGTGGTTCATAACTCTGCAGACTGCACTGATTGGGTCTCTGGTAACTCACTGGGACCACAGATAGTCATTGCACATCTAGGTATCTGCATTATGCACACCTTGACATAGATCCCTCTGTTAACATAGACCCTTACGTTAAGGTGTGCGTAATGCTGAATCTTATTCCTTAAGTAAGGGAGGAGAAATTCCAGCAGTCGCCCTCACAAGAGTGGGCACCATAAAATCCATTGTTTTAGCTCCAGGGAGGTACCAGACCTATACTTATCTTTCAGTGACGTTGCATTTTGGTTATAGGTTTTTCATCACACTAGTTAATGTCCCAACACCTTTATTCTCTCCAGTGGTGGTAACATCTCTTGTGAAAGTCTGTGAACTTCACTGTTGCTTCAGGAGATTTGCTGAGCTCTGAGCTGGTTTGTGTGTGTTTAACACAAACAGAACTGGAGGGAATGGTAGGAGATGGGGAGAAACCAAAGGAATGAGAACATGGGAGGGGCTGGAAGGCATCTGAATGGGCTTTAACTCTCACCCCAGGTTAAGCCCAACCTAAACTTCTGCTCTGAATCTCTTCACTCTGCAGAGCCCAAGGGAAAGCCAGCCATGCAGGACAAGGGACTGCATGGTACAGGCTGGAAGAGCCTATGAAAACCCATAACCAAGACTGGGGAACCCAGCTGAAGGAGCCAGCATGACAAATGTTGTCTAAGCAGCCCAACAGCCTTGTTATTGCCAAGGGTCTGCACCAAAAGAGCTTTAGAGGGGACTTAACACAGGGTGCGGAGGAGGAATCCCTCTGGAAGTGGGGAGTAGCACGTGCTGAAGGTTTGAGATGTTTGTGAGAAGTTTCCCTGTGAGCTACAGGGACACTGGTCAGGAAGGACATTGAAGAAGGAGAAGGAAAGATGGGCTGGATGGAGCCAGAGGGAGAGGAGGGCAGATGCAAATGATAGTATTATATGATTCTATGATACTGCTGCTTCTGAGGGGAATGGAAAGCTTTGTGTGTGGCACTGTAGGGAAAACGGGATGGTCCTGAGAGTAAAACAGGCTGCAAACCCTGTGTTAGTCTCCTTACAGCCAACACTAGAGGTATCTTAAATCCTGAGACTTCTTGATGCTGGTGAATATCAGCACACAAGTAAATCATCCCTTCCTGAGGAATATGGGGTCCTTAGTCTCCATTGCCTTGGAGTAGCTGCCCTGTGAGGGTCTTTGGTGGCCATAAATGCTACTAAACATTTCAGTTTCAGTGTTCTACCAGCCCCTAAACATAAAGCTTAAATTCGGATTCATCTCAGCAACCTCACAGGGCTTGTTTTGCAACCTGGATCACACCAGCTGGAATATATCTCAGACAAAAATAGGTGTCAACAGTGTGGATATCCCTACCTGTCATCTATACTTCCATGAAAAGGAGCTCACAGGCTGTGATCAATCCAACTTATTTTAGGTATCTACATCAGAATGAGGTGAATCATGCCTGGAAGTTCCTTTTAGTTTCCCTATTAACTATTAAAAAAAAGCACAGTCTAGACTAGATTTGAGCTGTTGGCAAGATATTTATAAGGAAAAGCCAGGACAGGTCAAGATTTCAGTCTGGACATAAAGCGAGATGTATTGGAATCCACACCAAGTGGATTTGTGAGTCATCAGTACAGATGGTGTGTTTGGGGATGAGGTTCCCAGAGAGATGGGGAGAGGAAAAAGAAAGCATGTGCAAATCCCTGTAACAGTCCCACAGGCAGGCAGTGGGAAGAGCAGGAGAATCCTGTGAAGGACACTTGGTTCCCATCTCATTCCCACCTTTTTAGTCACCTAGAAATATGAGATGGGAACCAGGAGGGGGAAGAGTAATGGTAATCAAGAGAAACAAGATTTTGAAGAGAAGAATATGCTCAGTGACCACATAGATGGGTCTGGCAGATCCAGTTCATCCACGCATCCAGCCTGGGCTTAAAGCCCACGTTGGATGAGGTTGATAAAGAGTGTTGGGAAGAGGTTGATAAAGCATGTAGTGGAAGCAGTGTAAGTGAAGGGCAGTAGATGGATTTGGATTGCAAAATATGCGTAGAAGATATGGGGCCAGGTGAGACTGGAGGTTTGGGAAATACCTAAGTGTGTTTGCAGAGACAGGAAAGGGACGAAAGAGATGAGAAGGTTGAGAGGAGGCTGGAGAAGTGGCTTAAAGGGAGGAGAAAGGGAGTGGGGCATTGGGAAGGTGTCAGTGGAGAAGGCAAGGCCAGAGGAGATGAAAAAGATTAAAGTCAACAGACCGAACGTGAGATCATAGAATATCATAGAACAGTTTGGGTTGCAAAAGAACTTTAAGATCACATACGTATGCAAAATAAATGGATAAAAAGCCATGGTTTTTGTCTAGTCTCTGCTTTCACGAGGATTTGACTGTGCTATGGAGCACTCAGGTATTTCCAGGACTACGCAGAGTTCAGAAGTGGTGTCACCTTTGGGATGCAGTACAAAACTTGCTGCTGAAAGCTGATCTGTAAAAGGAGTAGCACAAAATTGTTTTGATGCAGAGATATTATCCCATACAAGGGAGTTCCTTACATTTTCTAGTGCTGCCCGCTCAGAGGTGGAGTAAAAGGCTCCACTTCTGAGCTGATGCACTTGAGCAATTTTCCTGTTTCTCAGTGCTCATAACAAAGGTGTAAATGCGTAGCTGAGACAGCAGGACAGGACTGAATCCTGAACTTAGACTCTTAACTACTGTCACAGAGGTCTCACTCACTGATCTTTACAGCCAAACTGAGGAGCAACAGGCCAAAGTACTCCCTATTACTTTATTTCTCCTTTTGTCACAGGATAAATACACCCATCTGCACAGAGTATTGCTTGTAGTAGTCTTAAAAAAAAGAAAAAAACACATAATATTTACTAAAAGATTAATGAAAAAAACCCAATTACAAACATTAATAAAAAATAGGTAAAATCAAGAATAACAATTACAAAGATTAATAAAAATAAGGTAAAATCAAGAATAACCATTAGAAGTATTAATAAAAGGTGAAATAAAGAATAACAATTACAAAGATTAATAAAAATTAGGTAAAATCAAGAATAACCATTACAAATATTAATGAAAATTAGGTAAAATCAAGAATAACAATTGAAAAATTAATAAAAAATAGGTAAAACCAAGAATAACAATTACAGAGATTAATAAAATAGGCCAATTGTTCATGACTTCTGCAGAATCGTGTACAGAGGGGTTCAGATCTCAGGAAGATGCTCCACCATGGTACAAATCATGTGCGGGGTGTCCTCTGCTCAGATCTACCTGCTCTGTGCCAGTGAGCATGGTTTGAGCATGGTGTGGATCAGCCAGAGCTGGATGATGGCACTGGGGAACAGCCCAGTCATAGAACAACAGAATCACAGAGTGGTTTGGGTTGGAAGGGACCTTAAAGCTCCTCCAGTTCCAGCCCCCTGCCCCGGGCAGGGACACCTTCCACTAGAGCAGGTTGCTCCAAGCCCCTGTGTCCAACCTGGCCTTGAACACTGCCAGGGATGGGGCAGCCACAGCTTCTCTGGGCACCCTGTGCCAGCGCCTCAGCACCCTCACAGGGAAGTTGAAGGTGTCCCTGCTCATTGCAGGGGGGTTGGACTAGATGAACCTTGAAGGTCCCTCCCAACCCAAACCATTCTATGATTCTGTGATTGTAGGAAGTCCTGTTTTTGGCTGTGGTGCCCAGACTCTGATAAACTCCAGATGATTCCTTGCTCTGTGTGTTCACAAGCAGGCTGATCTTTCAGCTTTCACCTGCAGGTGAGCTCTTCAGTCCTGCCTGAAAATTCTTGGACACAGCAGCTGTATTTGCTCACATGTATCCCCCCTTTGCCTTTCTTCTTCCCTAAGCCAGAGTGATGCCTTTGTGCATGTGTCTGAAACTGTGGACATTTGCCACTCACTATGAGCCAAGGGCTAGCCAGAAAGCAGAGAGGGAGTGAAGCCGCAAAGGTTCTTTGGGGCCATAGTGTTTTCATGCATTTAATAGAAAGAGGTAATTCACCCACAGCAACAGACGTGATTGCACCGAGAAGGGATTTATAGCACAGTTCCACCCTGCCTTCCTCAGGCTCCGCTCAGGCCTTGGGAACAGCCTCCCAGGAGGCAGCCTCCCAAATGCAGAAGCTGCTCGTGTGTCCCAAGGAGTGTGTGAGTGCAGCCTGAGTGTGAATGGATCACCTTCCCCATGACAGCCTGGCAGCATCCTCCTGCTGTCCCACAAGATGCTGGGAGCTGCTGCCTGGGGAGGGCTGCTCTTGGGCTACGTGTGCTGCTGTTTGTGTGTGTGTGTGTTTGTTTGGGGCTGCAATTCTTGATTTATTTTATAAGGGGGTGTATAACCAAAGCGATTTGGCCGCCCTCAGCCTCAATAACCCACTTTCCTCCATGTCTAAATCCTCTTTTCACTCTGCTGACATCCAGATGCTAATTTGTTCTCCCCCTGACCCTGCTCCTTCCCCTCCTGATTTGAAATTAGCTTACTAAAACATGTTTTCTTTTAAGAATCCACAGCCTAATCCAGAACAAACAAAACACATTTTCACAAACCACCAACTGCATGAACTTCTGCCCTGGCCTTGACCGCACTCTCTCCTCCCCTCGCCTCCCAGCTCCCCCTCTCCTGCCATCACCAGCTCAGTGAGGTTTCCAGGACATTTTTTTTCCCTGACGAATACAGTTGCAACAGCTCAGAAACTCTGGAATTTTTTTGGCAGCCACCAGAGATGTTATTTTATTTACTTTCCTTCTGCATGCATGGATTTGGAGCGGGTGGGGTTGGAGACGTGCGTGGAGAAGATGAATTTGCACACGTTGGCTTTCTTCAGAGGACCGTGCTGGAGGTGGAGAAAAGCCTTGAAAAGGAGAACTCTTCATTCTTATTAATCTTAGGGGAGGAGCTCTTAACGCTTGTTAACCTTAAGATTTCACAGAACAGATGGTTTGGGACTTGAATTGCAACAAGACTGAGATGAGGCTGTTTGAACAAAAAAGGTAATTATTCCAACAGCACATGGGTCAACACTTGCCCCTTTTCCAGCATTTCCTATGAATGGCTGGGCTGTTTGGTTGTTTATCTTCTTGGTTCAGAATCCCCACCACCTCCAGAACACACAAATTCAGTCCCAAAGAAAGAGGGTGAATGCCAGCACTCCCCTCTTAAAGAACTTGTGATTTGCAAAACACGGAGTGATAGAGGAATAGTTCCTGTTTCTGCTGGGATTATCACTTTTGTGTATGTCAGCTCCATCTCTGCATCCTCTGCACTCTCCTGGGCATTGGCACAGCTCAGGACATTGGGTCCTGGGATTTCTGCCTGATACCTGGGGTATCAGTTTCTACCTGGAGGTTGCTCTTTAAGGTTGGAACTGATACCCCCAAGTCGGAGATGACCTTTAAGGTCCCTTCCAACCCAAACCATTCTGTAATTCTATGATTCTAGACAAATCAGTTCTGCTCTCTATAGGAGCCTGGATGGTGAACTGTAGCCTGTCACCCTGCAGGGCCATCTGGGTGATAGCTCCTTGCAATGTGGGTACCTAGGTCCAAAGCTATGATCATTGAGTCATAAAATCATAGAATCATAGAATCCCAGGCTGGTTTGAGTTGAAGGGACCTTAAAGCTCTTCCAGTTCCAACCCCTGCCCCGGGCAGGGACACCTTCCACCAGAGCAGGTTGCTCCAAGCCCCTGTGTCCAACCTGGCCTTGAACACTGCCAGGGATGGGGCAGCCACAGCTTCTCTGGGAAAAGTCTGTGCCAGCGCCTCAGCACCCTCACAAGGAAGAGCTTCTGCCTCAGAGCTCATCTCAATCTCCCCTCTGGCAGGTTAAAGCCATTCCCCTTGGCCTATCCCTACGGGCCCCTGTCCGAAGCCCCTCTCCACGATACACCGAAATGAATAAATATTTTTCCTTTGTAATGGATAATAATGGAAGGATCTGAAATGGGGTAAAGTCAGGAAGAGCCAGAGGAGAATCTGGTATAATGCCTTCAAATGACAGACAGATCGACAGTGATTCCTGAGTTATGAGATCTCTTCAAAGGTGGCATTTGAATAATTGATGTTTTCCTTCTTTCTTTCCTCCCTCCCTCCCTCCTTTTCTCTTTTCTTTGGTTTATATCTCCTGACCCTGAGCTGTAGCAGTAAAATGTTTCCCTTCCATGATGAAGTGTTGATTTTTCAATGGCTCTGCATGCAGCCCCCTGGTCCCACTGGAGTCTTGCTGCTCCACCACAACAATATGTAGGTACAGAGGAGGCTTAAGCCTTGTTTTTCTGTGGTAGCTGTGGCAAAGGGAGCGTGGTATTAGCTGTGTCATGGGAAGAGTGACAGGCTTAGCTCTTCTAAGCCGGGATTACAATGGGAGGAAGGAAAGAGAGAAGATCAGAGGCGGGTGGGATTGAATTCCTCTCTGAATCTTTTACCACATTGTTAAAATAAGCATCTCCAAGGAGACACTTTCATGACCTAGGGATCTTGGTGTCTCTGCTCTCTGGCAGTGACCAATATCTCTATTTATGATTAATACAAGTCAGGAAACATAGGTTATTAAATTCCTTCTTATGGCTCCTTTACCCTTCTGCAGAAGGGCACACCAAAAGTATCTGCAGAGTATTTCCACTCGTCATAAACTAGGACTTGAAAACAATGAACCCAAACCCCAGAGATATCTGCAAGTCTGTAGCATACCTGCCTGCAATAGGCTTTATCCAAACCCAAATCACAGAGCACAATACAAAGTAAACAGATTGAATTGTTCAGCTCCAGTTAGAACCAACAAATGAAAGGTTAAAAGAGACACTTCTCACCTTTTGATCTATACATCTATAAAAAACCCCCAAAGCAAAGGCACAGCTAGGTTGTCAGGGAAAGCAAATATTGTCTCACTAAATGTTTTCATGTGTTAGAAATCCAATTTTCCAATGAATAACAACTTCAAGGGAATGTTTTCTGCCTGTCCTGCCATTCCCCCATCCAGAACAGCACACGCACCCTTGAGCAATGGGATTGCAGGGGGGCGACAGGACACTCTGCCTGCCCCGCTTGCTCCTTGCTGACCTTGCTCCATCAGTTTCACAATCCCTGCCTGCCAGGTTACTTTTCTGAGCTGAAGAGCTGTTTCAGATCATCTTTCTCCAGCAGCCTTAACTTTGATTTTCCAAGTGGAAGATTTTGTGGATTCGTTTCCTGACCGTGCTACTGATCTCTCCAGAACATTTGCTTTATCATTTTTTCCTATCCACATCCTTGTCCCACTTTTGAATTTCATTACTGGGATTGTTTCCCCTTTCATCTTGATCCTTAACTAAGGTACTTAATAGTAACAGGTCAAACTTCTCTGCCTGAGAACCCTGGATTAACAGATCAAATGTAACCACTGCTCTTTATATCCCTAAATACATATATATATAAGTACACAGAGACTGAGTGAGTGGCACAAGAGACTGGAGAGTGTGGAATACACCAATTACATGACAATACTTTAATGCAGGAAAGGTGACAGCAGAATAAATAGATGGGCAATAGTTGGGGCATTTCGTGCATAGAAAATAGTGCTTATAGCCCCTGTAAGGGAGAGGATTGAGGTACGGTCCTGAAATCTCAGCTTCTCTCTTTCCTTCTGGTGGAGGAGAGAGAAATTAGTGGCTGTAAAGAGCTCAAAGTGCTATGAAGACCTTACTAGCATAAATCCTAATAGCATGGGTCCCTTTGCACCTTAGTAAGGTTGTATAAGAAAAATATCACTGGAGATGCTCTGGTTACTGTGTGCGTTTGATAAAGGAGGAACCAACAACCAGGGAGGTTTGTAGAGCCCTGGATCATGGGGAAACACCCTCACTGGAGGTCTCACCAGCACCAACGCTATTCCTTGCTGAAGCAAGGACATAGGAGGGAGAAACCAGGCTCACGTTGCAAACTGGGCAGCCAGGGGAAGCCCTTTGGAGAGATTCTCTGGAATGCGTTTTGTCCCAGCTCTTTGGCAAGCACTGGGAAGAGTGAAGCTGATCCAAGTCAGTCTGGTGTGGCTGGCAGTGGGCATATCTGGAAGGAAATATTCTCCATACGGCACAGCTCAGCCTGCTCCGAACCAGCACGTTGCCAGCACTGCCGACTCAGGCACTCTTGGATCAGCAGGATGGTAACTCATCCAGAGCATCCCAAGTAGACTTTGCCTGGAGCTTAACTAAGTCAAAGCATCTGCTTTGAATGAACTGAATGGATAAAACATTAATGTAAAAGGAAAACAAGAAAAAAGAAAAAAAGAAATAAACCAAAAGATGTTATGTCACTTAAGTCTTGCATAAATAGATGTGATCTCTAAGGCTGTAGAAGGAAATAAGCTGCTGCATGTCAATCCCACACTTTAATGTCAAAGAGCTCCTGTGTCCTTCTGACCCAGGGCCCAGCCACCCTGTATTATCCTAAGTTACATTCATCACTTCTCTTCCCCTCTGTTTATTCATAACCTCAGACTCAGTGAATCAAGTGTCCATCCGTCAGCAGCTGGTGCAGGAAAATGACTCCTTAGGAAAGCTCAAAGCTGAGGGATATTTGGGGGATGGTCTCATTTCCATCATTGTTCTCCAGTGGAGGATATGAGAGATGGTGAGTCTCCCAGGCTTGTTCCCAGCAACAGCCTCACCAAGCTGCAAACCCTTTGGGACTGTGTAGAACCTTTCTCTCCTCCTCATCCCACCATCAGATGTGGGAATCAGTAATGGCATCCCCCACACTGATTCATCCCTGTCCGTCTGCCTTTGGCTACAATTTAGTTTTATTTACTTTTGCCAGTATTTGGGGTTCAACCTCTGTTCTGAAACTCATGCTCCAAGGCACGGCACCAGCCAAAACCAATATGCTTGTGTAACCCAAGGATGGCAGCATTTACCAGCTCAGGATTTCTAGTTCTAGGAGCTGCTAACTGCTGGCTGCTGGGAATGCTTGTCTCCCTAAGGTGGTTCCAGCACTAGAGCTTTGTCCCTGAAGGAGGAAAAGCCATCAGGTAACCAAAACCTCAGTGTGGCACCCCAAAACCAGTGTTTCTGCTGGCGTCATAGAATCCCAGCCTGGTTTGTGTTGGAAGGGACCTTAAAGCTCATCCAGCTCCAGCCCTCTGCCCCGGGCAGGGACACCTTCCACTAGAGCAGGTTGCTCCAAGCCCCTGTGTCCAACCTGGCCTTGAACACTGCCAGGGATGGGGCAGCCACAGCTTCTCTGGGCACCCTGTGCCAGCGCCTCAGCACCCTCACAGGGAAGAACTTCTGCCTCAGAGCTCATCTCAATCTCCCCTCTGGCAGGTTAAAGCCATTCCCCTTGGCCTGTCCCTACGGCCCTTGTCCAAAGCCCCTCTCCAGGTTTCCTGGAGCCCCTTTAGGCACTGGAAGCTGCTCTGAGGTCTCCCCTTCAGGAGCCTTCTCTTCTCCAGGCTGCCCCAGCCCAGCTCTCTCAGCCTGGCTCCAGAGCAGAGCTGCTCCAGCCCTCGCAGCAGCTCCGTGGCCTCCTCTGGACTCACTCCAACAGCTCCACGTCCCTCTTATGTTGTTCCCCCAGAGCTGGATCAGGACTGCAGCGAAGGTCTCACGAGAGGCTGCAGCAATCGCTCACCTATTTAAGGAGGGAGTTGAGGTAGGCAGGAGCAGGCGTGGTTCTCTGTCCTGGTGGTTCCCACCACTGATGGCAGTCTGCTATGAAGTCCGTGGCATCTCCACCCCATGGCCTGTCAGAAGCTTCCCAGCCTTTCCCCACGAGACATCATTTCAATCTCTGCCATATCCAAAATCACAACCAGATGGGCTCTGCCCCTGTATCTGCTCAGCCTGGGGGAGCTCTGACTCAGTCTCCTACATCACATCCAGAAATCCAGGCTTCCTGCAGGACCTTTCCCGGAGACTCGGGGACAGGCGGCACAAAGGCTGAGTGAGGCCGTACCAGGACCTCATCCTGCATCCATAAACAGGGTGATTAATGGTGCTTGATCATCAATATGTCAAACCCAGTTACAGATCCTGCCTTCAGATGGGGTGAGACCAGAAGTCCAGAGGACCTCCAGAAGTCTCTTTCAATGGAAATTATTTTATGCTTCTGTGAAACCCATATTCTTGGAAGAATAGGGGAATGTTACTTGGTAGAGGTCAGATTTCTCATCCCAAGAATGGGTCGTTGTTTACTTGCTTGTTTTAAAGCTCTTTTTAATTACTTTATTCTTACTTTTTCCCCTTTTTTTCATTTTATTTTTATTTCATTTTCATTTTCTTCTTCTTTCTTTTTTCTTTAACAATTCCTGCAAGTCTCCACTTGGATGCACTTTCCATAAAATAAAGCCTGGTAAATTTTTCCTGCTTCCAAAGAGCTGGGATCAAACCCTGGCTCCCCAACCTTGACAGCTCAGGGAACATGCTACAGGCTGCTGGGCCTTTTAGTGCATGGCCTTTTACCAGCAAAGCCCTGACATTTACAGTCATTTGGCACCAGCTGCTGATCCAAGACAACAGCCTGAACATAGGATCGTAGAATCGTAGAATAGTTTAGGTTGGAAAAGACCTTTAAGATCATCAAGTCCAACAATTACCCCAGCATTACCAAGGCCACCACTAACCCATGTTCCCAAGTGCCACGTCTGTATGTTTCCTGGATACTTCCAGGGACGGTGACTCCAGCCCTGCCCTGGGCAGCCTGTTCCAATGCCTGAGCACCCTTTGGGGAAGGAATTGTTCCTCAGCTCCATCTAAACCTGCCCTGGGGCAGCTTGAGGCCGTTTCCTCTTGTCCCATCCCTTGTTCCTTGGGAGCAGAGACCAGCCCCCTCCTGGCTCCATCCTCCTGTCAGGCAGTTGCAGAGAGCGAGAAGGTCCCCCCTGAGCCTTCTCTTCTCCAGACTAAACCCCCCCAGGTCCCTCAGCTGTTCCTCATCACACTTGTGCTCCAGGCCCTGCACCAGCTCTGGTGCCCTTCTCTGGCCCCGCTCCAGCACCTCAATGTCTCTCTTGTAGTGAGGGGCCCAGAACTAAACACAGGATTTGACACTGAGTGTGATATGGCTTCACCAAATTCCTTTGGCACATGCATCCAGGCTGCAAATATTCCTATTGAAAGTATCTGAGCCTGGGCTGGTTTCCTTTGTTCAGTGTCCTCTCCTCTTCTTTCTCTGCTTGGATAAATCTCCTCCTGACTTCATTCTCTGGACAGGGAAGGTATCAGGGCTAGGAGTCCAGGAGCTCGGAGCTGCACAACCATCAAGGGGTGTCTGAGAGCTGCATCCCTGTGCCAGAATGGAGAGAGCCATCACCCAGACAAGCACAAAGAGACTACTGGAGGGAAAACAGGTCCCAGAGGGAATAAGCGGCTCAGGACCAAGCAGACCTGGACCATGGGTGATTTTCTTTAGACAGGAAAACCTACTCTCTTAAACCTTCTGCTTTTCAGGGACTAACCCTATCTTCAGCCTTTGCCTTTCTCAGGGAAGCAGCATGTGGGGCTCTGCAGATGTCCCAGGGCACGTTCCTTGCTGGTCCATTCTTTGTAGCATGGGTGTTGTTCCCTCAAGGGTTGGCATTTTGCACCAGTGGCATTTTCACAGGCGTTTCCATAAAGGAAAGCACCCGCTCTAAGCTATAGAGGCTATATTTGGTCAAAAGCATTCCCTATTTAGAGAGGAGTCAGACCAGTGACACTGCTATTATCCCCCTGCCTGTGTGACATGCCCTGCGATGCCTGTCTGACCACAAATGCCTGGGGACCGTGTCCCACATCTCATTCCAGGGATGCCCTGCTAATAACAGCTTATTTTCCTCACTGTCCTGGGTCACTGTTCCCATCCCACCGGCACTGGGGCTGCTGGGCTGGCCCCTGTGGTATCCCCAGTGGTCAGGGAGATTCCATAAGGTACAGACCATGTCAGCATGCCAGCAAATGGCAGTGTGGGAACCCCTGCCTGTGTGCACACTGTTTGTGTGCCTGGGAAGGCTTCATACGTCATCCTAAAGGGTATAGGAACATTCCTGGGTTAGCCTTGGTCAGCACAACTCACTCATGGCTTGAGCTGGGAGGGAAATCCGCAGCCTGCTGCAGCCTGATCCAAGCAGTCAGCTTTCCCTTTGGCATTAAGAAAGCTTCCCTATGGCTGGGGCAGCCCTGAAGTGTTTTCTGCTCCCCAGGAGGCTCCCACCCATGCATGACTGTGCTGTGTGTGCACATGGGCAGCCGTGCGTGTGACACGTGTGTGAGCATCGCTGTGTACATGCCTGGAATGGGCTTTCCAAAGAAACTCTGTCCCCGTGGGCTCGGAATCTTTTCTGCATTAGGTTCCCTCTGATGTTGAAGCCAACGGGGTTTCTTGGCACAGGAGTTCAAGGAAGAAGCATGTGCTCAAAGGGTTTCAAAGAAACCCCACTGGAAGAGGGGAATTTTGCATTCCCAGACTCAGCTTCTCCCGCTGATGCACCCTTCTCCGAACCCTGATCCCAAGAACTGCCCTTGCCCGGCCAGAACTGGCCTCATCCCACCCTCTCCCCTTCTCACCCAGCAGAAATTCCCTGCAGAAGGCTTTCTGTGAATGAAATCCTGTCGGGAAGAGTTGATCCTTGGGGAGCTGCTGCATATAATCAAGCCAGGCAACTCCAACGCTCCTAACGATGGCTGGAAACAGTGTTTTCAGATGTTGGGGGCTGATGGCTCCTTGCTGTAAGAGGGTTGGAGGACAGTTGCTTGAATGGGGCTTTAATAAATTGTTGCTGACTCTCTGTGACATTGACAAGTCCCCATAGAGGAGCTTGTATTTCCTCACTGCTGCATCCGTCCCCACCAGCCTCAGTAGGTTTTTCTTGAGTTGCTGCCCTTTTATACACGCAGGAGAAGGAAATCTGGGCAAATCAGACAAGGTTTGAGATTTGGTGTTTCTGGGCTAATTAGAGGACATAGGATGCAGCGTCATCATGTTAATATGCTCAGATAGGACACTGCAGGTAGATGCTCTGAAGCATCACTCCCACAGCTTGATTTTCTGTGAATTTAATTCCCAATATACTTTTTTCTCTCTTTTATATGTTCCCTATGGACACCAACTCTATAAGGATTCACCCCGACCAGGTGGGACCAGATGAGAGGGTAACTTCAGACTTTTAGGCTGGTTCTTTATGGCAGGTTACTTTTAAATCCCTCATGGAAGCCCTTTTTCACCTGGCTGTGGTTGTGCCACCTGGTAATGCCCATTTCCACATGGCATTCCTGGGGTAATGGTTGGGCTTAATGATCTTAAAGGTCATTTCCAGCCTAGTTGATTCTATGATTCTATGTGCTGTTCACTGTATCTGCTCTGCATCATCCTTTCATCATCTGTGATACTGAAACCTTCCTCCTGCCTTTGGTTTTTGTATGTTTTGGTGCTTTGTGAGGGATACTTTTCAGCTTAGTTGCCAGCACTTTCGCTCCGTGTTACCCAGGAAATCTTTTGATTCGAGGGCAATTTCATTTCTCGTTCAAGAGGGAGGAAATGGGACACGCTCCGGATCATGCGTGGCCAGACTGATTGCATTCCCCGCTCTTACAGACCCACTCAGATGAGAAGTGGAGGAAGAAGAGGATGGGGTGCTGAGAGGCTCTTCAGCCGACTTGACTTTTCCATCAGTGCCTTGTTAACATCACGGATAATTTTCTCCTGGAAATAACCAGAAAAATCTGCTTGGGCCAAAAGAGTTGAAGAGTTTAGAAAACTGAGGAAGGAGAGGGCAGCAGCTCCTGTGTGAGCATGTGCTCCTCATGTCAACCCCTGGCATCTGCCAGCCCTATGGGGAAAAGAAAATGTTTGGCCATAATAAAGAAAATAGAAGAACTTGAAAAACAAACCAGAGCAGTGGGAAGTGTGAGAACCAAAGAAAGCAATGGCAGCGCTCCCACTGCTGCAAGCAGGCCTGGCTTTACTGTCTTTCTGCTCACACCCCACCAGCCACGGGGCCTTTTGGAGGCGCTGGTTAGGAAAAGCACTAATTTCCCAGGATAAGACAGTCCCCGAGCAGGATCTGAAGTGGGTAGGGATGGATGCTTACCACCAGCAGACCTGGAGAGGAAAGGAGAGAGGAGAGGAGAAAAGAGAAGAGGGGAGAGAAGAGAGGAGAGAAAAGAGGAGAGGAGAGGGGCATGGCAATTCCCAGCTCTGCAAGATCACAGCACTCACAGCACTGTGAGAATCAGAGTCCCCTACTACTCAGAGCAGAAACAGGAGCAGGGACCCATGCCTGAGGTTCTCCATGGGTTCATCCTCCTCACACTTCTGCAGGAAGGGGATATCCCATTGAATCCCCTTTGTATCCATAGGTACAAGGCAGCAAACCCAAGGGAAAGCCTTTTCCTTGCCTGTGCGTCCTTCTTATGCTATCGGCTGTGGTTGGACTGAGTTTAGTCACCTGCAGGAGGACCAACAAGCCAGGGCAGCCCCTTGGGTGAGTTCCCATCCCTTGGCAGCCCTCAGACACCAGGTAGGGACTGTCTGTGATCCATGTTCTCTATCACATGCAATTGATTCAGCTGACTGAGAAAATTCATTGCAAAGCATGTGCAATTCCCAAGCTCAGCCCAGAAGTAGCTAAAACAGCCTGTGTCAAGATGGGAGATGTAGTCATCCCCCCTGATGCTCAAGTGCGTAATTCCTTAGCATCTCTCCAGTGCGTACAGGTTCTCATCTTCCCACTGTGCACATATAGACCTCAAGCATGTAGGAAATTTATGGGTGTATTAACGTGCAGATTCACAGATGAACATTCACTTCACAGATGCACATGTCATGTCCTTGTGCTTGAGGAATTTCAGCCAAAGCTGGTCGCGAGCCAAGCGTTTGCTCAGTGAAACTTTTGATCCCTGATTTCTTACAACTATTTTGCATTCTGGAAAAATAAATAAAATTACAACAAACTAAAAAGTGTCACTGAATTTAGGTTTATTTCTTGCATTATTTCTGAAACTGTGTCTGACACTAGTAGCTGTCAACAACCCATCTATTGGAGGCACCAAGGGAGAAGAATAGAGTATTTGGATGGCAGAGAGGGACTCTTCATCAGGGACCGTAGCGATAGGACAAAGGGTGATGGGTTCAGACTTAAACAGGGGAAGTTCAGGTTGGATATAAGGCAGTTCTTCCCTGTGAGGGTGCTGAGGCGCTGGCACAGGGTGCCCAGAGAAGCTGTGGCTGCCCCATCCCTGGCAGTGTTCAAGGCCAGGTTGGACACAGGGGCTTGGAGCAACCTGCTCTAGTGGAAGGTGTCCCTGCCTGGGGCAGGGGGTTGGAGCTGGATGAGCTTTAAGGTCCCTTCCAACCCAAACCAGGCTGGGATTCAATGAGTCTATATGTGACCATTTAAAGTGTATAAGCTCCCTCCAGTCCTACCGCAATGCTGGAAGCAGCTACACACACCACAGATCACGGGGCTTTTGGGACATCGTGCAGAGGGAACAGGAGTCCTTTGCCCTAGGGTAAATTTGGACTTTTATTTTCTGCTTGGATACTGTGGATTACCAGCTTTGGCTGGGTCAAGCCTTAAGGTAATGATAATGCCACAAGTAAGAACTGTTCTTGTGGGATTTCTGGCTCCTCCAACTCAGGAAGTGCTGGACACTCCAAAATATTTCCTGTCTAATTTACTCAATCAAGGATGTTTAAAGCAAATACAACCATGATAAGCACTCAGGGTCTGACACTTGTCCAAACCTAAACCTCTACAATTACTGAGATTTACCAATTGTATATAAAAACCCCCTTAACTTGATCTTCCCACTTCTTAAACTCAGGAAAAAGGACTTTCTGACTTACAGCTTCTGCTGTAGGATGGTTAGCTGCTTTGGATTTTCTATACCTGGAGGGCAGCCAAAACATCAGCATTTGAATCCAAACTTCTTCAAAAGTTCTTTGAATATTCTTTTATTAATGGGCAGGTTTGTAAAGGGCCAGGATGATCATCCAGCAGTAACTTTCCTCTTAACTCTAGGATTTCATCCACTGATTCCTACCTTGAGGTCACTGCTTTCTGGCTGGGAAGTTCTGTTTCAGAGAGATGTGTGATCCAACCTGGGGAGAGACGGCTGTTTTAAAGCCAAGACCCAGTCATGAAGGTTAGATCCAAACATAACCAATCTCCTGGTTTTGGACTCTTCAAGTTTATATATTCTGGGGTTTCCAGCACTTTTGTTTAGGAAACCTTCCCCTGGCTGAATGGGAAGTGCCAATTCTCCTTGTATCCAGACTCCATGTCTCATTCCAACCTCCATAAATGATTCCTCTTCTCGACTCCCCTTTGTGGCTTCTGATGCTCATGTAGACCAGGCTTTCCAGGAACACTGGGATTGGGGATGGTTTGTCCTGATTTCCTGATAATGGGCCATGTAGACTTTTGTCTGCATCATCTGGCAGCCATCTCAGGTCCTGGACACTCAGCAGAGACTGAGCAATCTGCTGGCTGCTCCAACTGGCTTGAATTGGAGGTGAGGGACTCAGTGGGGTTTTGGAGGGACCAGAGTGATTTGAAGGCCCTCAAAGCCAATAGATCTCATATGCATGGTCCTGGTTTTCATGGACATTTCTTTGCAGCCCTGCTGAGGACTGCAGTATTCGGACAGGACTGAGATCCAAACGAAGGCGAGCTCCTAATTCAACAGGAGGAGATCAGCTTACTCTCTTTTGCATAGAACGTTTGGTGCTGACGTATCCAGAGAGGAAATGAATTCAGTATGAGTTAAGGCTTGGGTTGACGTTCGTAAAGGGAAAGACAGAGGGGAGAGGAGAAACTCTGAGCAGTGCAGGCAATGAAAGGCCTTTTCAGTCTAAGACACCGTAGTGAAAAATAAGACATGAAATAAAATCTCAAAGCAATTTTGTGTGGAAATGCCAACCTGGGGATCCATGTCCTGGAATGGTGCCTCTGAAGAAGGCACATAGAATAAGGAAAAGCCATTGTCAGCTCCCACAAATTGTTTGCTGGTGTGCTAAGACCACGCTGTGAAGAGTCTGCAAGGACTTTTGTGCTAGGAAGGTCCTTTGTGATCCCATCCTTGACTGCTCACATGGTAAAGTTTGAATGCCATGGTTTGAAGCAAAGCTTAGTGATGTAAGAGAGCAGATGATGTCTTTCCTCACTGTTTCTTCAGTGAGGAATAGGATAATAGGAAGGAAGCAGAAACCCAATACTCATGGAGTCCTTGAGTGTTAATGCTCATATCCCTTGGTAGTACCCTCTACAGGAGTGTCTGCCCATGACAGTCTCCTGGATTGGGTTGAACCAGCAAGTGACAGGATGAGATAAATCCATAGATCAAGTGGAAACACTACACCACCAGTCTTCCACAATACTGCAAGCAAGGAAAAGCTGCTTTGTACTGTTAATTTTCCACATGAATTAAACACCACAGTGGCTGGAGATAAGCTGGGAGGAGACATGGGGGAAAGAAATACAACTGTATGCCTTTACATCAGAGCTGTGAGATGGCATCAGGTTTCCTGTGGCATTATTAATGGATAACTCCAAGGTGTGACTCAAAGTGCTTCCAGGCAAAAGTGTTCCAGGTTTCTATCCGGTAAAGAACACTCTCCCCATTGCAGGTTTATCTGGTATTACAGGAAATCCCCTGGCTCTGCAGAAGTCAGTATTGCTTCCATTGAACAAGAAGTTCTGTGGGGGCCTCAGCCCCAACATCTGTGTTAGAGCACAACCTCTTCTGTGCTAGAAAATGCTTCCTTCAAGCTGAGTGTTGGAAGGGAAAAGAGAAACTTCTTGATTCATATAAATAGTTTAAGTACTGAAATTGCTTAGTTTTGGTATTTTATTTTACGAATGTGATATTTTAAGTGGCCAAATTCTGTGGATTTTTGTTTGAAATTGAGACTAATTGCAATAAAAGTATAAACTTAAAATAACAATGACAGCTTTTAAGCTTTCTTCAAATCATTCAAACCAGACAATTTCACTAAAGTCCACAATCCTCCTTTCCCCATCTCTAGATTTTTGGCTGTCAGCACTTGCAATATTCCAGCTTTTTTATCACCATTTATGATGGGAAGCTTGCTGAGATTTGAAACTACAATTCACAGAAGAGAAAAACCATTTCGCACCCAAGTGTAACAACCCTGCAGACAGACTGTGTGCAGTTAAAGATGCTCATGTTGTGAAAAACAAATTTCTTTACCACTTTTGACTTTCCTAAAGCAGACAGAAGGGTGAGATTTGGAGGGATCTGGAGTCAGGTTGTTCTTCTGCATCACCACCAGAATTGTTTACTGAGTTGGCTTTAAATGAATACCTTGTTCCCATCTGCTAATAGCCCAAAGGTAATGGGCTTACATCAAGCCAAAGTCTGAAGAAAGTGATGTCTCCCAGGTGTCTTTAGTGTTTGTAATGAGGCCAAGAATGAGAGGAGCAGAACCTCCTGAGAAAGTGAATGTAACTTCTCTGAAAACATCCATGGAGAATGGAACTGTCTCCTGCCACCATTATTGTGCCACAAGAAGTGGCATCTGCATTTTGGAAGTGCTGATGATAGAATCATAGAATCAAGGAATAGTTTGGGTTGGAAAGGACCTTAAGATCATCTAGTTCCATCCCCCCTGCCACGGGCAGGGGTGCCTCACACTAGACCATGTCACCCAGGGCTCTGCCCAACCTGGCCTTGAACACTGCCAGGGAAGGGGCAGCCACAGCTTCTCTGGGCACCCTGTGCCAGCGCCTCAGCACCCTCACAGGGAAGAGCTTATTTCTTATATCTAACCTGAACTTCCCCTGTTGAAGTTTGAACCCATCACCCCACATGCTATCGCTACGGTCCCTGATGAAGAGTCCCTCTCCAGCATCTTTATAGGCCCCCATCAGATATTGCAAGGCTGCTCCCAGATGCCTGAGCAGCTCATTGAACAAAGAGCATTAAAAACGCTGCCTGTTTTGGTTCCCATCACCGGGAAACATTCATGAAGAGATCTGTCTCAGAAAAAAAAAAAAAGGCAAAATCGAACTCTGACAAATGAAAAGTGTCTGTGGTAGGAAGCTGGTTTGCTTGAAAGATGGTGTATCCTGAGCTGGAAAATCAGAGCGCATTCCATCCATTTTCATCTCCCCTTTAGCAATCTGTACTTTGAAAAGGCTGGATAAACAGGGAAACCAATAAGAGAAATTGTTTGGCCAACTTTGAACAACTGCTTCCCTAAAACCCAGAGTCAGAATGAGGACTTTATTCACTACAGCCTGAAGCAAGCTCCTCATTGGCAGCATGAGGTAATTGCTTGAGGATGGGGACCCCAGACAGTCGGCTTGATGCCTCCACCACTGGCCTTTTGAAGCTTTCCACCTCTATCTCCTTTTACTAGAGGTTTTCAGATGAGCTCCAAACAAGCTGCAAGTTGGCCTGATGCCACACTATTACTAACAGAATCTGGCAGAATGGCAAACAAGCTAACATTAAAAAAAAAATATATATAAAAAATCCTTGTCTTATAACAAATTGATTGTGTTGGAAAAGTGCAATCTATTGTCCTGTGCCAAGAACATCCAAATCAAGTAGATCATTGGCTTTATTTTGTGGGCAGCTTTGATCGTGTAAGAATTTAATACTGATGTGTTTGGAGCCGTCAGTATGGAGCTGAACTTCCCCCCATCATCTTATAACGTCTGGGATCTCGCAGCAAAACACCATGAGGCTGTGTCAGGTACAGGAATGAGGAACAATAGGATTACCTGGAGTGAGATCTTTTCCACCACATATGCCAAGGAGGCCCAGGGCTTATCCCTTTGGCCTTTCCAAAGAGGGGAGATCAAATGCTTTGCTGTTTTAGGGATTATGGAAGGAAGGGAGAGCGGTGGAGGACTTTGGGCAACGGATGTGTTAGCCCTGGGAGTAGAGTGGGGGAACAGGGGGGAGTTTATGATGGAAAATAGGAAAGGAAGATGATATGGCTGATGGCTAGAGTCTGAGATGTTTGGTCTGAGGTCCTCCTCGGGTCAGGAGTGAAAGCGGCATGCTCACATCACAAAATCCTCTTGGATGGGTTAGCAAACCTCTGGAATGTTTTGCGGTTGGAACTAGATGATCTTTAAGGTCCCTTCCAAACCATTCTGTGATGCTACGAAAGTCCTGGGGTGAAGAGCAGAGGCAGAACAGTAGGAGGAACATGGTCAAGTTATGGTGAGTGAATTGCTGTCCATGACCTGCATGCCGTGTGCTTTTACTATGCATTAAATGAAACCAATTTACCCCACGTTTGCTATATGTTGAGGGAAAGTCACAGTGAGTAAGGTTAAGAATGCAAAAAAGCATTACTGCTTTTTGGGAGGGAGGAGATGTGTGGGACACCTACCTCCATGCAGGCAGGTCTGGATGGTTCTCTATTATCTCCTGATTCCTGCCAAAGTGGGAGGCATGTGTGACTCCTGCATCCTGCCAAGCTCCATCGACATCTTTCCCTGGTTGTTACCTCATCTGGCCAACCTCTCCAGAGCACAGTTTGGCTGTTCTCTCTCTGACACTCTTATCTGATGGGATTTAGTTCCTGGCCCAGCTGTGGGGCTGCTGGGTGACCTGGGGTAAGTCATTCCTTCTTGGTAAAAGAGGGGTGGTTCTCACCACTGCTTTGGGAGTGCAGAGAGATGGACTGTGAAATGAGTTGGGATAATGGGGTACAGCATCAGGACATCTATTTCTGGCTGGTGGCATGAAACAGGTTGAGGAGGCAGAGGACAAGTGGGATGTATGGGAACTGTGATAGAAAGAACCCGGAAGTGATGAACTAGAGTTTATCGTAGCTAACCCACCCTTTGAGCAGAATATGTCTGCTACGTCCTGATCTCCTCAATCCAGTCTGCTCTTCTGCTTCATCTCCACAGAAATCTGACTCTCACCAACTGCTCTTGGACTGCCCGGCCCAGGTCTGCTCTGTCTTATAAACTTCCCTCTGATGTGTAGTACCTACAATAATTTACCCCATCCCAACCTCATCCCATTAACATGCATAGTTGAGCCATTAAGACCTAAGAGCTAAGATATCCTTGTGGAGTGGGAACATGAGCTGTGATAGAGGGATCACTTCTACAGGCTGGCTGAGACTCTATTCCCACCCCATCTACACCATAAAAGACTCATCCTTGGGCGGCTTTAGCACCCTGGGTACCTTTCTTAACATGGGGATGTGGGACTGAACAGAACAGACCAACTGCCCCACTCTATTTGTCCAAATCTCTCTCTCCACCTCCGATGTTACTCAGTCTCCAGCCATGTTATTACTATGAATTTTGAATGGACCAATTCATGTCTACTGCTGTGGTGAGCAGGATTTCTGTTTGTGATTTGAAGTCCCATTGTACAAAGAGCTGTCTCAATGCGTTTACCCTGTAGCATCTCAGCATCGTGTGTGCACCATGGTCTTCATGTTGGAAATTGGTCAAAAGGCTCAGAAGTTATTCACTGAAGAGGAGAATAGTTTGGCAACAGGCAAATATACAAACCCATGCGCGAGATGTGCGCTCACAAAACCATTCTTTTTGGGAAACCATATCACAGGACAGCCAGCAGCTTCAACCCAGCAACTGAGCAAGCCCATTAGGACAAGACGCATTAAGCTTTGATTATTTTCCTGTCAAACCGCTGTATTCCTACAGGTGTGAAAGTTCCTTCTTTCCCAGAAATCCTGACAAATGGAAAGTCTCTCCTCTGCCAGGCTGATGCTCTTTAAATATAAATATCACTTGAAGGATACGAATGGGGAGACAGCCTGAATGTCAACGAGTGGAAATGACCTTTCCCTGCTGAGGCTCAGTGTATCCAGTCAAGTCTGTGGATGCAAGACAGGATTTGAAGTCTTGTCCTGCTGTGGCAGGGAAAGGCCAAGTGTGTGTGTGTAAGCGCGTAGGTGAGTCCAAATATGTGTCCAAAATATCCAGGCGGCACAGAGTCCTGGCTGCAGCCTCCAGTCTGGATTTTCTTGATGAGACATTAAGGCACCAGGGTTATGTGTTTGTGTAAGAAAAAAGAAACGGAGAAAGGGTGCTTTGTTTTATTATTGTTATTTTTTATTGAAATAAAAGCGAAAAACATATTATGGTAGGAAATTAGGAAAAGGTTTATTTCTGGAACGGAGCACCTTGCCCAATAGCCACTCTCAATGTGGGAAGCATAGAGCTTGCACTGCAGAGCTTGCAAATGGGGAAGTGGAAGGGAAAAATGAGGCCTACCACAATGATGCTACTCACCCCAGAGATTTACCTTGACCTGAACAAGCAGGAAGAGATCCCAGAGTGATGCAGGCAGCAACGTTGTTGTGGCAGGGAGAAAGAGAAGAAGTCCATGTCCCAGAGTAATGCCAAAGGATGACAGAGGCTGCCCTCAGTGAAGGGTTGTACTGGACTGTAAGGTTGTTGTAAGCTTCTCTGTGTGTGAAGCAATGCAATTTACCATTGGGGGGGACCTCTCACTGATATGCTCTTGGCCTCTCATTGGTCGTAATTGCAGCCTTCTGCAGGAATTCTCTGGTTCAGCCCTGAAAGCAACTTTTCCAGTAAGGACTGGGAGGAGGTTACAATTCCAGTCTCACTGCTGTGGACACCTTTGCTTTTACTGGGCTCTTCAAGAGCAGAGTATAAACAGGATCATATTAAGTAATTTCTGATAACGTTTTCTGAATCAATCTCTCTATCAGTATCTTTAATACGTCTGTTCCCTTCCCTCCTCCCAACTTTCAAACCTTTCAAAACTGAGGTGTATAGAGTACAGCAACGTTCAGCCCATTGAACAAAGCAGCTGAAAGTGTCCAAGATGCTGAGTGTGGGATTCATGTGGGATATGTGGGATTCATGTTGGATTGGGTACAGATGCCTCCAGCAGAGCTCTGTTAGGTCAGAGAAATGATTCCTCCTATGCATTTATCTCATCAGAAAGCAAGACAAGATAGCTCAGAGCAGTCAGATGCTATTCTCTGACTGCACAGCTAGTAGAGTGTGGGTCGTTAGTACAAGAAGGGACAAGCAGCAGCAGTGGGGGAGCCTTCATGCTATCAATACTGCTTGAAGTTCTTACATGTGCTGTGAAAGTCAGCAGCCAGGCAAAGGAGAGAAGGAAAAACCCAGATTTATGTCGCTATGGAGTTAGGGGCATCTTGTGGGCTCAGCTACAGAATCTGTGTCAGTGGATCTGTACGAGGAATGCTCCACTGCAGGATATGCTTTGATCTAAAACCAGGGAAGAAAATGGCAAGACTTAAAGGAATTTTGGGGTCTTGGGGACAGTTGGTTTTCCCTTCTTGCTCTGAAGTTGATTTCACCCCATTACAGGGCCCAGCCCCAGGCTGTGCTCTGACATTGCACCTCCTCATCAAAGAGAGAAGAGCAAATGTGAGAAAAAAAGAGTAATTAAAACAGGGAAAGAAAAGGGATGCTTTTTGAGAGCATTGCTCTGGCCTCATGCTCCAGCAGAGCTGTGCTTGGCACAAGGCTGGGCAAAGATGGCTTTGTGCCTGCTCCTCTGGCCAACTCAAGTTGGTCTGGCACTCAGAGGACCTCCAGACTGGCCTCTAGGGAGCTCTAAATTATGCTCACAGCTGGCTTTGGCTCCCTCAAGGGTTGCTGCAGCAGCCAAGGATCCGCAGAGCACAGTGATTCACAATTTCGTAGGCAGGAAGGAACCCTTGGACCACAGAGCTCTGTGCCCTGCATAAGGCCATTTGCTTTCTCTTCTTCCTTGTGCATGTTTTGGGCAGTCCCTGGAGTCACTGCAGGGAATATGAACATGGGTGTGAAAATTAGGTGCCTTTGACAGCCTTTTGGCAGCAAAGTGGGATGGCCTGAAGTGGCCATGAAAATGATGCCACTTGTGCTTGAGAGTATGACTAGCAAGAAGGTGGTCCTTTCATAGTGTGCCATGAAGATGTGGACCTCCCTGGACAAAGATGTTGCAGAAACTGATAATTTACATGCTTAAAGAGAACCCCAAACCAAAAACCAAACAACAAATGGAGAAGAAATGCCCATGTCAGGTTATCGAACAAAAAATACGGCTGTTTTGGTGCAAGAAGGCCTAAGACAGAATAGACTGGTGGCTGGGAGAGTATTCTGGAGTTGTATTGCCTTGTGTTTCCCTTCTTTTTCTTATTCCTTCTCAAGCATCTGCTGTTGGCCAGAGCTGCAGACAGGATATGGTATAATAGAACATTTCACCCAACTCTGCACTGTCCCTTTTGTAGCTTTGTCTCCAAAAGCCCATAAGGCCACCACTGCAGAAGCTGGGACATGTGGATGTCCTGGTGAGGCGCTGGCCCAGACTTTTCCCAGAGAAGGTGTGGCTGCCCCATCCCTGGCAGTGTTCAAGGCCAGGTTGGACACAGGGGCTTGGAGCAACCTGCTCTAGTGGAAGGTGTCCCTGCCCGTGGCAGGGGGCTGGAACTGGAGGAGCTTTAAAGTCCCTTCAACCCAAGCCAGTCTGCGAATCTATGATGACATGGGCAGGATGTGAGTCCCATCAGCCCCCAGTCACATGCTGGAGGAGCGTGGGAATCGCTGGTGCAGCCTGGCAGGGACAGAGCTGGGAGGTTGGGACCATGTGAGACTGCGGTGGCTGGAGCAGGGCTTTTCCTCCTGGTGCCTGTGCAGCGGAGCTGGGGAGGCTCAGCACTGCCACCCAGATGGCTTCCAGATGTGGGGAGACAAACAGGAGGGATGGGCAGGGGTGAGTCATGGTCTGTGCGGAGCAGGGGTTGGAAAGAGGTTACAGGGAAGCACAAAAGGCTTTGCAGAGGACATGAGGAGCACAGGCGACAGGAGGGAGCCCTTTGAAGACACCTTGTGCCTGCATGGGAAGTGGTGTTTTGTCTCTACCCCCCCTAGTATCCACAACAAATCAAGTGCAAATAGAAATGTTCATTTTAAAAGGGCCTAAATGCAAGACTGGCTTGTTCGTCCATGGCCTAGCTCCCACCTCATCAGAGATGGGAATGATGCAGCTTGCACAGATATCCCTCTCCCAAAGGAGTGATGGTGACATTCTCCTGTAAGAAGCAGGACAAGGGGGTCACTGTTTCCTCTCCAGCCTCCTGTGCCATGTTAAGACAATTGCTTCCACCTCACAGAGAGAAGCAGGTACCTTGGTTTGGACCAGGAGCCAGCAACAAGAGAGCAAACATCCAGCAGTGACATTGGGCTCCTCTCCAGAATGCCTCATGCCTCTGAATGCCAACTACAGGGTGTCTAAGTAACACCATGGTGGTTATATCTCCCAGATCTACCATTTACCTTCCCCAAACACATCCCTCTAGACCTTCCTTTTCTTACTGGGTTCTGCATTGCAATCTCCTAGGTATGCCTGTAGTGGGTATTAAGCAAGTGTCTTTCTATTCTGTCTTTGTACCTTTTAAAAGCCATTATTTACTCTTTGGGTTGGTATTGTGGACACAGAGATAAAGTTATTCCAGGAAAGAAGGTGCTTTCTTAATGACAACCCAAAGCAACATGCTTCAGGATACAGCCACATCTGGTGTTAATTCTTCCAGTGACTTGCAGTGAGAGCTGAGGGACTTTTTATTTCCAGCAGTAATGGGACTCAAATGATACAGAAATTCAGGGAATTGTTTCCTCTGGGAGAAAAACAGTGCAGAGGACTTAAAAAAAAATCAAATAAAAATAATGAAGCATTTGGAATTCTCTGTTTCAAAACGATTCCTTGTCTCAGCATGGAATTTAAACAATTCTTTGCAAGGATTAAATAGGCTGAAAGCAAAACAAAGCACCTTGGGGTGAAACAAAACATTCAGAGTTGCTCTGAAATAAAAATGCAGTGTTCTTTGTTCAGCACAATAAAAATAGAAACAAATCCCTGCTTTGGTTTGATGCTGAGCTGGTCCCCATTTCCAGCAGGTCCCATAGAGCTCTGCTCACTGCCTTTTGGAAAAGATGTGGAATTTTAAGAGTAAAGGTACTTTTTGCTAGCACAGACAGGCGGGGGCAATGGGGGTTAGAGGGGATGCACAGAACTCTCATGCCAAGCTCAGAGCACCCCCAGAAAGACCTAGTAATGGAGTGAGTACAGGTGGGGAAACTTTCACATGTCAAATCTGTCCTATAGATAAAAGGAATTCCACTTGCTAGGCAGCAGAAGGCATTTCTCCCAAGTCCCCATGTTTCCTGTGGAATTGCAAGAGCAATCAGTGCAGACCCAGTGGAAATAGGTGTAGAGGCTGCAGACTGATTTCTTTCACAGTACTGTCTACTAGACCTTACTGGGAATCACATCCCTTCACCTTTTTCTTTATCAAATGATATCTGGTTTGGGACAAGATGCTGAGTGTGCAGAATTTGTTGTGACAGAGAAATCTTACATGATTGTTTGTCTCCTCTCTTGAATTGGGATAAATGATTTTCTGTGAGTAACAGTGTCAGCTCTCCTGTGAAGTGATGCAACATCTGCTTCCAGCACAAGAGGGACGTGGAGCTGTAGGAGCGAGTCCAGAGGAGACCACAGAGATGCTGTGAGGGCTGGAGCAGCTCTGCTCTGGAGCCAGGCTGAGAGAGCTGGGCTGGGGCAGCCTGGAGAAGAGAAGGCTCCTGAAGGGGACACCTTAGAGCAGCTCCAGTGCCTAAAGGGGCTCCAGGAAACCTGGAGAGGGGCTTTGGGCAAGGGATGGAGGGACAGGCCAAGAGGAATGGCTTTAACCTGCCAGAGGGGAGATTGAGATGAGCTCTGAGGCAGAAGCTCTTCCCTGGGAGGGTGCTGAGGCGCTGGCACAGGGTGCCCAGAGAAGCTGTGGCTGCCCCATCCCTGGCAGTGTTCAAGGCCAGGTTGGACACAGGGGCTTGGAGCAACCTGCTCTAGTGGAAGGTGTCCCTGCCCGTGGCAGGGGGTTGGAGCTGGAGGAGCTTTAAGATCCCTTCAACCTAAACCATGCTGTGTTTTTACAATCCTATGATTCCATGATTCTATAATTCTATGAATGATTCTATGATCTTTTCCTTCCTTCCCAGAACAGCCAGATCCACAAACAAGACACAATCCATACCCAAAGAGAGCTGTAATTTTGGTGGCCAGGCCTGAAACTCTATTCTTTCTGTTTTACATATAGGGAAGCAAGAGTTATAGAAAGTAAATCTCAACTAAAAACATGGCCAGGTTCTGGTGTGTATTTTTTCTCACAGGCCAGGCACTGCTGAAAGCTTCATGCTAGTCTCCAAAAGACTTTAGACATCAGGCCTTAGAAGGGACTTGGTCTGGGCATGTTCAGGTCAAAGAAATTTGGAAGGGATGGTAACAGAAACTGGAGGGTTTTTAGGACTCAGATCTCCCACAGTTTTTCCACTAGCTGCAAAGTGCCCTTTCTTTCTGCAGTGTTTCTAAATCCTAAATAAAAGGGATGCCACAGAAGACCTCATCATGATTGCATTCGTCTTTGAGCAGTACTTGTGTAACAGAGCTGTAGAAAAGGGGATAGAGGAGGGGAGGCTTTTGACCTGCTTGCAAACCTGTCCTGACCTAATGGTTTACAGTGGTTTTCCAGTCCCAGGAAGAAGGATGCTTTAGGAATGCAAAGTATTTTTGAACTTAGAGTTGTACTTTCCCATCCACGCGTCATTTCAGTTTCTGAGCCTGTGGAGAGATGCAGTTAGTGTGTATTTTCTGGCCTGAAAAAACCTTCTGTGCCTGTTGATGTGCTCTGAGCAATTCACAAGCATCTGGGAAAAACCTCTCAGCTCTAGTGGAACAAGAACAACTGTAGGGTTGGTTTGAACTCTCTGGCAAGAAACAAGTTGAGAAGTGAAGACCCCAAGAGTGTGATTCTCTGCTGAATACAGAGCAACTTCTAAGAAGGAGCTGGAAGCAATTCAGAGCTTCAGCATTGCTCTGGAGGCCTAGGAGCCCGGCTTGCAGCTCAGTGCTCATATCCAGTTCGTGTTTGAGCAGGCTGTAATGGAAAACAGCAGCCACTGATAAGTAACAATGGCCACACCAGCTCTGAGCTTGAACAATAGGAAGGTTCACACAGGCTACTGCTCTGGCAAGTCCTTGTCCCAGGGGCACTGGCTATGCAGTGATTTCACTGGCAGCAGGAGCAGAGCATCTGAAATGGTCATTAGGAGGTCGTAGATGCATGAATGATGAGATGCTGCAGTATCTAAAGGGTACTGAACACCCCATGGGACCCTACCCCTTGGGGAAACAAAGGCATGGCTCTGCAGCCATTAACAGGGACAGGGAATGGGGTGAGGAGCCAAGATTGATGGCAATGTCCACCACTTCAACATCATTATAATCCAGAGCTCTGACCTCTCCTATCAGGGATACTTCCCCATGGATATGAAGCTGTTGTCTTATTAAGCTGCTGATGGGGCAGGTCTACAGAAGGTCCTGGTGGAACTGCAGAGACATGGGCCATCAGACCAAGAATCACAATTCTGCATAGCCCAGCCCAGCTAAAATCACCAAGTTCTCTTGCACTAATCCCATGCCTTGTGGTTGAGCTGTCCTCTGGGCTGCTGCATCCCCATATTCCTTCAGAGTTCACCTTCTGCACGCAGCAGAGGACTTGAACACAAGCTCCATGTAAACACAGACACATTGTGGTACAATTATGGGGATGGAGATATAGTTGCAAAACCCTGACCAAAGCCGTGTCCAACCTATTTTTCAGACAAAAGCAATTGAAGATGATTTTTCATATACTTTATACCTCTGAATTTAAGAGCTTTCATTACCTGGTATTGGAATAAAGCTACAGTGATGCCGAGCAGCTTCTGAGAAGCAAATGTGTCTCTCTGTCACTTACCTACAGGCAGTGTCACTTACCTCTTCAGGCAGTGACCAAAAGACCAATGTTATATTGAAGTCTCACTCCATACCGACGGATGGGGTTTGCCTGGGAGTGGATCTCCAGCTTGAGGAGATTCATGTTCTGGAAGGTGTTTTGGACGCAGCTGGATGCAAGAACCATTTCAAGAGGAAGCCTGATTTCATGAACTTTACGGTGCAGATTAACAGAGGATTTGGTTGGCGTTCCTGGCCTAATCCTACCAGCGCTTATGTGGGCTTTGTGCTGGCTGTTTTCACTGGATTTGGAAAATCGGATTGGACTCAGAACTATGACACATTATTTCAGCTCTGGCCTGCTGAAAGGAATGTGGAGAAGCTTGCTTACTGTGCCTCAGTTTCCCCTATGTTGAAGAGCCTCATTTGGAAGCTGGTTTGTGCTTTCCAGGTTAAATATGGATTAAAATCTGCTTTATTGGTGGGTCAGCAAAATCTCTCACGCTACCAGTCTTATGTGAAATTAGGAGCTGCTGCTGAGTCTGCAGGAAGAGCTGAGCCCTAACTTGATGAGTTTGCTTTTTTTCCTTCCCTAAGTCCCCTTGTGCACTGTTGCTTATAGTTAAGGCCATGGAATAAGAGCCCAGAGCTCCTTGGCTGCAGAGGAATTCCTCAGCATGGGATGCATGTGGCTCCCTGCTCAGATGTATTGGAGCAGTGTCGGGGGGGAAGCATTATAGCAACAGACAACCTTTCTGATCTTTCCTCCAGGGAAAGCAAGAAAACAGAACAGCTAAGAGCCTAAATGTACCCTTGGAATGACTAGCCTTTTCGCTAGCCATGCCTCCAGCACTCAGTAGAAGCTTGGATATGTGTTTAGAAATGTTTCTTATTGGCACCATTGGCTGAGGAACTGCTGAGCTTTCCATCCACTGGAGTTTGCTATCTATTTCAACCTCCTGCTCTGGAAACAGAGCTAGACTTCCTGAGTCTGTCTCCGTGGCAGGTCATGGACCATTATAGGAGCTGCCAAGTCAAGTCTTGAAGGCACTGGGACCAGCTGCATTGATGCTGCTGGAGGGACCTTTCTCCAGCCATTGCAACAGTCACTGCTTTTCACCTGCAACACGGTATAGAGGCTGCTCCAAGCAGCAGCAAGACATGCATCAGCAGCACTGGGATACTGATAGATAGGATGGCATCACTGTGCGTTTGACATTAATCACCTGCAGATGCCCTCACAATGTGGAGCTTCTTTTCCCTGCTTTCTGCTGCTGAGGGTACCTTAGATGTTCTTTGCATCCATTAGGAAGAGCATGCACAGTAGCCTGTTTATACAGCAGCACAGGCCCTTAATCCTGGACACTGGGGAAAGCAGAGATGCGTGAGAGTCGCAGTCCTCTGGCACAGACTGCTTGCACAGATGTTCACTCTGCGGTCCTCTCCAGTGGACACAGCACTGAGACTTCAAGAGTGTTTATAGAATCAGAATGGTTTGGGTTGGAAAGGATCTTAAGATCGTCCAGTCCCAACCCCCTGCCACCGACAGGGACACCTTCCACTAGAGCAGGTTGCTCCAAGCCCCTGTGTCCAACCTGGCCTTGAACACTGCCAGGGATGGGGCAGCCACAGCTTCTCTGGGCACCCTGTGCCAGCGCCTCAGCACCCTCACAGGGAAGAACCTCTGCCTTATATCTAACCTAAATCTCCGCTGTTTAGCATATCTTTGCACCTTTCGTCTCTCCACCTTCCCATTCCCTGCTTGACTCTCTTTGGAAATGAACACAGAACCAGGAGGACATGACCCTTTAATGCCCCTCGGGTCCTGTGTCCCAAACAGAGGGATCAGCTCTGCCCGAGTCAGCCCTGAGCATGAACCATCTGGCCCTAAATGACTTGTTGACAGGGGCAATCCAGGCTGGGCTGGAGATCTGAGGCAGGACCCGTGCATTGTTCAAGCCTGGCAGTTAGACAACACACTGGCTTTTTGCTGGCATCTTTCTCAGGGTGACTTTTTTCCCCCAAGTGAGTTTATGGCTCAGCCAGAGGCACTAATACTGTGCCAGCTCTTTAACAAGGCTTTCCTATAAATATTTCTCTTTTAGCTTATGATAAAGAGTGTCTACTCAGATAGAGGGGAAGGGAAAAGCTGGGGAAATCTATTTGTTTTCCCATTTAAGCAAAACCACACATCCTTGTAATTATAAGCAGGGAGGGAAGCAGCATCCTCTGGCAATCATGTTCCTCTTAATGTGCTTTTTTGCTGGAATTATTTATGTCCTGTTAGTGGGAAATATACAGAGTATGGTGATAGTAGAGAACAGCCTTCAACTTCTGTAATGTGAAATGGTTCCCATTTGTGGCTGGGAAAGAAAAACCCTTGAGAAACAAGTAGAAAACAATTGGTCTTATGGTTTGTCTGAACATCTGTAGGATTACATTAGAACTGCTGATTGGAAAAAAATCTTCACTTCATTCCAAATATTTTCCTTGTTTTTCAAAATCTCTGTGTTAAATGACTTTTCGGGTTGGGTTTCTTTTTTTGGGGGGGTTGTTTTGGTGTGTTTTCACTGAAAACGTAAGTTAGTTGCATAGGTGGCTGTGGGAAAGCTAAAAGCAGGTATGATTATGATGACTATTTCCAGTATTTCCCAAGGGGAATAATGTGTGCAAAGAGTTCAGAGAGGAAAAATCAGCTGAAAATCAGGAATAACTACAGTGATTTCACATAGAATCACAGATACCATACATAGGATATGGGTTTGCAGTCGTATGCCTGGTTATGTGAGCATCTCATGGTATTTGGCATGATTCGCCTTCTAGCACCTCCAGGAGAAAACCAACTTTATCTCCCTTATGGACCACTAAGGTCCAAGGCAGGGGAGAGGTGGATTATTCAAAAGGTATTTGCACAACTAAAGGATGAGGCAAAGCACATTTATGACGTACAGATGCCCAGTGTCTGTGGCAATCCATGAGTTCAGGGAAGTAGGCACAAGGAGGATTAGGAAATGCCCATTTGCTTCCATTTTTAGATATTTAGGTGAAATAATTCTTCCCTAACATCATCTCTAATAGTTCAAAGTCCAGATGAATCCGCTCTTCAGTGTCCTTTCCATACTCCAGGAGAGGCACCTTTGGCAGATGTGTCACCACATCTGGATTACTCTTGGTTTAGGGGATAATAACTGGCTGTAAGGAGCTGTTGGCCTCTCATAGTTTATAAGAAAGGGGCATCTCCACAACTGGCTTAGAGCTGCCTGTGAGCAGGTCCCCTTCTATGATTTTCTTTCCTTCAAAGAGAACTGTATTCTTGTTAATGAATTATACAAGGACTTCTTCTATTTAACTGTCAAGTTCTAAGATTTATTTCCATAGAATCCTGCTAATTTCTTGTATCATCAGATCGATTTTATCCTGGTTCCGTTTTATGGGAATTTTCCACAGTGGAAAAACCCCAAACAACTAGAACCAACAACAGGAGAAGCTGTGCAGGCAGCTGATGGCGTGTTTCTGACAGCCTCGTCCTTCTGAAGCATCTGGCTGCGACTTGGAGAAGCACTTCAATAGTTTAACTCTTTTCAAGTACACATACACTTCCTATATTAAACAAAAATGTAGGATGACATCTCTCTTCTGGAGGAGAAGCAAGCCAAAACTCCAGATTCCTTTTGCAGTTCTCAGTGAATCAGCGAAAGGGATTCATAGGGTGAGCTGTGTGTTTTATGAATTTATTACCATGGATCCAAGCTCCAAAATCCCCAAAGCCTGTGTGTTCACATCCAAGTTTTATGTTGTTCTTTGTGTAGCAGAAGGGCTGGGTTTAGGCAATGTCTATGTAGCTTTGAAAGCATTGTCTCCGGAGCATCCCATGACCACAGGACAGACAACTTCCTGCCCATCTCTGGTGCATATGACTGCTTGGCAGCCTGATGGCAAGTTGGAGAGAGCCCAGCTTGGAGTACTGGAGTGCTGTGTACAGTTCTGGTGTCCCCAGCATAAGAAGGACATGGAGCTGTTGGAGCAAGTCCAGAGGAGGCCGTGAGGATGATCAGGCTGGAGCACCTCCCATATGAAGACAGACTGGGAAAATTGGGGCTGTTCAGCCTGGAGAAGAGAAGTAGTGTGGAGACCTCAAAGCAGCCTTCCAGTATCTGAAGGACGCTGAAGAGGGACTCTTCATCAGGGACAAGGGGCAATGGGTTCAAACTCAAACAGGGGAAGTTCAGGTTGGATATAAAGCAGAGGTTCTTCCCTGTGAGGGTGCTGAGGCGCTGGCACAGGGTGCCCAGAGAAGCTGTGGCTGCCCCATCCCTGGCAATGTTCAAGGCCAGGTTGGACAAAGGGGCTTGGAGCAACCTGTTCTAGTGGAAGGTGTCCCTGCCCGTGGCAGGGGTTGGAACTGGATGAGCTTTAACAGTAGAATTTACTCATGGGTCTGATGACTTACTTCCTATGCTTTTGAACGAATTTTGAGAGGTGTCAAGTAATAATATTATTACTTTTATGTTTGAAAACATAAACTGTCTGTATCAGTATTTCTTCCCAGAATGTGTTGGCTTTGAAAAAGGTGTCAACACCAACATTACTTGAAAAATAACATCAATATTTTTCCTTTCAAGGAAAAGATCAATGTTAGTTCTCTGGTTATAAGTGTCTTTTTGTTTTGGAATGCAAACTAATAGTGCAGAAACTATATATTTTGGTGTAAACTGCAACAGGATGTTTCCTAATTATTAAGATGAAATTAAATAGAGTTCATTTTTCTTACTGTTTTTGTGGCTCAAGATTATTTTGAATATTTTTCTTTCATTTCAAGTGGGGAAAATGTTTCAGTATCTCAAACATATTTAGGAACTGGGAAAATCACATCTTCTCCTGCACCTATTCCCACAGATAAGCAACGTACAGAGGCATTGTGAGAAAAATCGAGTTAGCCAAAGCCTCAGGACCACAAATACAGGTTATGTGTCCACAGACCCATGCACCTCCATCCCCGTTTGCTGAACCCCATTACCACAAATTGCTGTAAAAGCTCTTGTAGTCATCTGGATGATTAGTGGTTGGTTTTGACAACTTGCTGTAGCTGTTGAATGTTATGTTAATCTTCCAGAAAAGGGCTCTGAGTTTAGGGGACAGATGTTTGTAATATGTATGTATTGATTACAAAGAACTCTTGGGCCCCACCCCAGAGGCAGCTGCATTTCATTGTAAGAAAAGTCTCTTTTTTCCCTCCAAATCCACCCTGTGGACTGTTACTGAAGGAAAGGTGTACATGTGGTACAGCTCTGCAAAGAAACCATTGTGTGAATCACTTCGCCTCTCTGTGCTTCAGCTCCTTTACCTGTAAAATGGGCCCAATGCTATTAAAGGCCTTTTGCAAGGTGTTTGGAGTTTCTTCTGCTCAAGTGATAAGATTTGGTTTCCTAATCAATGACCGTGAGAAAGAACAGGAAGCATGAACTCCAGTCTGGTATACATAACTCCAACATACTGGCTCCAGGCATGGACAATGTGAGACATACACTTCAAATGAAGTCACCTAAACGTCAATTAACACCATTCTCCTGTGTATCATTGCCCAGATTGGATATGATGGGAAAACATTCCCCGCCCAAGCTCTCACGGGCTGGTCAGAGATAACACCCTCATATCCCAAGGCTTTCTGGTAACATCATATCGGTGTGACTGGGTTGGTGCTGTTGTTCTCAAAGGGCTGAAAGAAGATGACCACATCTGTTATTCTTACTGCATCCAGGCCCCGCTACAGAGCCCAGCATGGAGAGTTGGCTCTTGGAAACCATCTCTGCTCATGATTAGAACTATCTTCTTTAGAAAATATCTTTAATGGGCAGTATACATTAATTTTTCCTTCCTTGTAATCAAGGTTAGTTAACGTTTGCATGTGGTAATCTTTCTCATAAGTTCCTGAACATAAATCACTCACCAAAGAGAGTCTGGTGGCTTGGGAACAGAGAACAGCCATCCAAAACACCATTGTGTGGGCTAAAGGCTATGTGTGCTGCTCTCTTCCCAGTTGTGAATATCAGCAGGAAAATTAGCCCAGCCACGGTGTGTGACTGGGTAGAATGGAGATAAATGGCACTTCTGAAAGGGAGTGTTGGAACTGGAGAGTTGGTGCAAAGGGCTTTGGGGTTGTTCTGGGGTTTTGTGCTCTTGAATAAAGCAAATCCTACTCTGATAGAAGCACCGGTGTGGAAAGAGTGAGAAATCATGGTGAAAGCCACTGGGATTGTGTTAGTCTGGGTGTAACAGTCTGTCTTTTGTCCAAAAGCAAACTGAGCACAAAGTAGACTCATTGGACATCACTGCTGTGACCTAGTCACCAGGTACAACTTTATGTTTGACAACCAAACAGCATAAACCCAACACAGAATCATAGAACCAACCAGGTTGAAAAAGACCATTAAGATCATCAAGCCCAACCATCCCCAGCACTGCCAAGGCCACCACTAACCCATGGCACTGAGGGCCTCATCTACACGGTGTGTGAACACCCCCAGGGATGGTGATCCAGCACTGCCCTGGGCAGCCTGTTCCAATGCCTGAGAACCCTTTGGGGAAGGAATTGTTCCTCATCTCCATCTAAACCTGCCCTGGTGCAGCTTGAGGCCATTTCCTCTTGTCCTGTCACTTGTTCCTTGGGAGCAGAGACATCATCCATTTGGGCTGTCTGGGTGGATCGTTGAACCATAACAACAAATGGATGCACATACTCAGACTAAGATTTATGTGTACTAGGACATGCAGGAAAGTTATTCCAAATTAACCAAAAGCATGGCTTTAAAATAAATTCACTGAACATCATTAAGGTCTTTCCTGCACAAAGGGTTAGGGTGGTCCACTGGACCAGCTAACGCAGTTTATATATTTACCCTGAGCTATATCACACCAGCTTTCCCCTGTGCTCTCTACAAGCGCCTCAAACTTACACTACTGTGGTACAAGCTTGTGTCGAAGGGGACAGACCACAGATAATCAGATTAAGGAACAGGACAAGAAAGCTGGGGCTTGGTTCTGCCCCCAGTTCTGCTCATAGATTTGGGAGCCTTGCTACCACATAGGGAAAAAGGATAGCAAAGCCTTGAAGAACTGTGTATTGGCAGCATTGCTCAGAGCATGAGGGACACTATACCATGACAAAGCCTCCAACAAACACCAAGTAAAATGAAGGAAGCTTGGTCTGAACACGCCCAACCTGCAGATTCACCATGTTTTCCTTCCTGAGTTCACTCCAAGCACTTGTAAGCTTCAAACTGCTCGTCTTATAATAATTGCAGGATGTCCAACACCCTCTGTGGGGCCTCCCAGGCAAATATGGACCATAACTGGAGTCTGGTTTGCTCACAGGGTCCCAGCTCCTCATGGGGACCTCAGCAGGTGGCTCATACCTCATAAGATCATGCTCACATCCATTATTATAAGCCCTGTAAGCATCACAGAAGAATAACTGTTTCTTGATGGATGTTGCCTTCACCTGGTCAAAAACTTGAGCGAGTCCAACAAAAACCTGTTCAGATGGAAGTCAAGGAGCAATAAAACACGTTACTGAGTCACGAGGCGTAGTCCTGGCCTAGCATGCTGTGCCTATTACAGCTCTACTCCACTAACTAGGCAGAGAGCTACTAAAACATAACCCCAACTTTATGATGTTAAATCTGTAGTAAATCTGTCATGGCCATTCAGGCACTAACATATGACTGTGGAAAATATGTTGGCTTATGGTTTGATAGCAGCAGATGGGCACTTTGCTATTGTTTCATCATCATAAACTACAAGGAAACGCTTAGTTACAAGGATCTCAACTCTGCGGGACAGATCTTTGGCTGGTGTAGAGTGGCCCAGAGCCAGGGAAATCCATGGAGCTCTGTCAATATAAACCAGCTGAGGACCTCATCCTGCACTTCCAATTGCCATCTCTTAAGGAGGTAAGAAGGGCCATCCTGGCTGAGGTTGCAGGTTCCTCTATCTCAGTGTCCTGTCCCTGCCAGACCTAAGTTTCATCAAAAAGTGGAAGAATGGAGAAATGGGACCCTTTTTCTAGACACAAGTTTCCAGCTTGTGGCTATTAATGAGTTAGGGACATCCTGTGCCAAATGATCACATTTAATAGCCATTCATGGCTTTGTCTCCATGATTTCTTCTGTTCACTTTGGAAAAGTAATTTATACCTATTACCCTAAAAATGTCATGTGAGAATGCATTTGTCAGCAAAATTAGGCAGTTTGTACAAAAATAATCTTTTTCTGTGTTTAAAAATTAATACCTTTACATTTTTCACTGTCCCTTACTACTTGATTTGTGACAAGGGGTGGATAACACTCGAGTCTTTGTTACCCACAATTTGGTGAACATCTAAGATATCTGTCATTCTATCTATTATCTATGTATCTATGTATCTATCAATCATAGTGTATCAGATAGATATCTATCATAGGCAGTCATCCCTATTCTAGGGTGGACAGTCCCTATCTACCTAGGTCTTATTTTTCTCTGCCACAGAAACTCTTAAAAGGATAGATTGAGAAAATCTTCCAAAGATGTAAAGTGCATAAGGTGATCAGCCTGTGGCCTGAAATCCCCTTTATTTTTAAGGCTACAATTAAACTAATTGGGAGGAAAAATTGAAAGACTGGAAGGTCTGGGTGAGAATGATGAGTATTCAGTTCCAGTAGGTGTCACTGTGGTAAGAACTGACAAACTGCATCTGACAAGTCCTTGTACCAACTAAGCTAATGGATGTGGGCAGAGTCGGTTTGGACACAGTTGTCAGATCAGCCTGTTCAGTGACTTGTCCAGTTCAATTTTGAGTATTCTCAAGGACGGTGATGCACAAGAGTCGTGGTTTAACCTCAGCCAGCAACTGAGCTCCACACAGCCACTCATTCACTCCCCTCCAGTGGGATGGGGGTGAGAATGGGAAGGGTAAAAATGGGAAAACACATGGGTTGAGATAAAGACAGTTTAATAGGTAAAGTAAAACCAGTGCACACAAGCAAAGCAGAACAAGGAATTCATTCACCGCTACCCATTGCAGGCAGGTGTTCAGCCACCGAGGACAGCAGGGCTCCATCACATGTAACAGTGATTTGACAAGACAAACCCCACCACTCCCAACATCCCTTCCTTTCTTCTTCTTCCCCCACCTTTACATTCTGAGCCTGACACCATGTGGTCTGGGCTATCTTGTCTGTGTCCCTTCCAACTCCTTGTGCACCCCAACCTCCTCACTGGTGGATGAGGCGCAGAAAAGGCCTTGACTCTGTGTAAGCACTGCTCAGCAAGAACTAAAACATCGCTGTGTTATCAACACTGTTTGCAGCACAAATCGAGATCACAACCCCATACCAGCTACTGTGAAGAAAATTAACTCTACCCCAGCCAGAACCAGGACAACAAGCTCTCAAGGTGCTTGTCTCAATGCTTTGCTACCTTCATTGAGAAACTTTTTCCTTCTTTCTGTCCATTCCCCCTTATTTACAGCACACCTCTAAGAAGAGTTTGGTTTATCCTTTCTCTGAATCCCATTGCTGTATTTCATGAAAAAAGATAGATTGCCCTCTAAACCTCTCTTCTCCAGGCCGAACAAATTCAACTCCTTCAGCCTCTCCTTGTATTTCACATGCTCCAGCCCCTTGACTCTCTTTGTAGCCTCCACTGAATGCCCTCAGTTTCACAATTTCTTGGTGGGGACCCAGAACTAGGCCCTTCAAGCAGTGGTCAACAGAGCACATCTCTGATTGTTTGCTATGTAACAAAAAGTCCCTTCCTTTCTGATTTTGCCAACGATGCTTAACAGTGGATGTGCACAAAATCCCTGGGAACAGGCATGTTTTATTTTATACTTGCATACAGCTCCTAGCAAGGGCATTTCCTAGTCATGCCCAGGCTCAGCAACAGCAGCAATAATGATAATGGTATTGGTGGTAATAATAATAATAATTAAAAAAAAAAGCATTTAACCTGCCAGAGGGAAGATTGAGATGAGCTCTGAGGCAGAAGCTCTTCCCTTTGAGGGTGCTGAGGCGCTGGCACAGGGTGCCCAGAGAAGCTGTGGCTGCCCCATTGCTGGCAGTGTTCAAGGCCAGGTTGGACACAGGGGCTTGGAGCAACCTGCTCTAGTGGAAGGTGTCCCTGCCTGGGGCAGGGGCTTGGAACTGGAGGAGCTTTAAGGTTCCTTCCAACACAAACCACTCTGTGGTTCTATGATTGTATGAGTCAATGATGATAATGATGATGATGATAATAGTAATAATAATAGCATTGCCACCTGTAATAACTAATAATAATATTAACTGGCAATAATATAATACACTTTTCTAGGAGCAGTGGGAATATGCCATTTCGGTGTCGGATATTTGCTCTTGCTGCTCCTAGTCCAGAAAATATGTAGGGTTTTGGCCTCTGATCCTTCTAAATCCCTGAAAAACATTGTGGCAAAAACCTCACGATGCTGTCTGTGTTTTACTAAGATTTTCAGGGGCCCATTTCTGGTGAACTTATTTCTTTACAAGGGAGTAAAACTTATTTTAAACTCACAAAATTGTTTTCTTAATAAAAAAAGGGGGGAAAAAAGTAGTGATATTTTCCATGAACTTGCCCTTGATTATAGCTGGTTGGACGAGGGCTCTGTAACTGATTAAGATTTCTGGATGTCAAATTTTAACAAAAAGAACAATAATAAATAGTCTTTTTAGCACAATGAACATCCCCACAAGCCCACCTCAGTTTCCCCAGTGAGCTGGGGCTGTGGCTCTACATCTTCAGATGGATGCTCTATGCTAAAGCCATGTACCATTGCTCCACTGGCAGCTCCTTCTGAATAACCCGGGAAGAACCAGCCAGGTTGTCCTCTGGGAGTTTGCTTTGGGTCTTTTCTTCATATTTGAAGCTGGGACATAGGCAGTGGTAGGAGTAACCTTCAGGGAGAAAAGAGACCAGATTTTGGCTGAAGGATCCAGAAAGGCTCTGATTTTATCTAAGAGAGGCTTAAGTTGAATTTCTTCATTGAGTGTCCCAAAACTAAGCAACCTGGTCTAGTGGAAGGTGTCCCTGCCTGTGGCAGGGGTGTGGAACTGGATGAGCTTTAAGGTCCCTTCCAGCCCAAATCATTCTATGAGTCTATGAAAACCACTCTCACAGAAAGGAAAAGCAGCCATTCATCTCTGCCATTCACTCCTATCTCTTTCCCAGACGTAGGAGACCATTGTATTATATTAAAGTGGAAGAGGATGCTGAGTTACCTTCTACATCTCACTCTCACTGGTTTAAAAATACTGTTATGTCTTCCTGAACCCAAACATTTCTTCTGATTAGGGTAAATTCAGCTCTATAGTTTCCTTTTCTTTAATGTGATAGAAATTTGCTGTGGACACAGTCATCTTGTCCATGGTGACATACATCTAATTTATGTTTTTATTTCTTAGAGGATCTTTACCTCAATGACAGGAATAAACCCCACCATCTCCACCTGAAAAATAGCCTCCTAATCAATTTTGCTCTCTCCATGTTTCTCTTTCTCTTTTAGCAGAACCAGGTGCAGAAACAGAGAGCAGAGAACTTATGGACATCTGAGAGTGCAGAACTGAGCCATAGAGAAGTTACAAGAAGTTCTGGATATAATGACAGCCAGAAGCTTGGGGAAGAGACTAAAAGGAAGCTCGATCTGTACATGTCATGTCCTTATGCTAAGCATCCACCAAGACCACTGCTGGAAACAGGATAAAAGGCTAGCTGGACCTCACCTCTTATCTATGGCCATATTTATGTGTTTATGAGCTGGCTTCTGTCCAAGCAGGCTGAGAGTCCTGCAATTTCTGGGGTTATCCATAATGTCTCACCAGAATGGAGAAGTTCTCACATTCATTTGCAGGTGTGAAGACCAGGAAGGTCCAGAATGATGAAAATCTGACTTTCTGAATGGCCAAGTGGGGCATAGTTTGCATGGCAAATCCAACATCCTGAATATTTCTTGTTCTAACCCCAAACAAAGCACACGGCAAACCAAAAGGAGCTCTTCCTAAAGCCAGTCCTCACCTTTGCTGTGAAAGCTGCGCATCATCACCTGTGTTGGTGATGGGGAAAAGGGGAAGAATGGGAACGCTGCTGAACTGATTAAACCTGCACACAAGTCCATATGTTCTGTTATTGAAAAAGGAGAGAAGGAAGAAGAAAACAAGCATTTGTAACAGGATGAAATCTGGGAAAATGGGACCAAAAACTCTTCGTAATTCAAAGCAGTTGTGGGAGTTCTGAGCCCATAAGCCATAAATGACTAAAACATGTCCCTGCATTTTGGATTATGAAAAAGATATTAGGGTGGGTTTTTCTCTCTTTTTAATGGGATTTAATGGAATGCCAATATAGCAGTTTGGGTCTTTCTTTTTTTAATATATATATATTTTTTTTATACGACTCAACTTGCCAAACGTGCTCATGAATACAATTTTCTCTAAAAACACACTGACTGAGGAGGAAAAACACACAGACACACACAAATTGTCTCGTGTTACTTGACATGTAAAACTTTTTTTACTTGTATTTTAAATAAATGAAATACAGCACAAGTCAGCCAGCAACCCAGTAGGTTTTGCTTGGAGCTGACGCTGGGGCCTCCTGGAAGTTGAGAACAATTCTTTGTACATCAATGAGTCCCTCTTTTGAATGAAGAACATCTCTTCCCTCTCTCTGATGTTCTCATGTCTTCATGTCAGCAGTTCCCATCCTGCCCCCAAGCTGTGGCATGTTCCCAGAGCTACTGGTTCCTGATGGCTTTGTGTTTGATGACTTCCACCTGCTCTCCAAGGCTGATGGGATCTGCTGCCTGCTGCAAATCATGGCCTTTTGGGGCAATGTATGAAATAAAAAGGGCTGATTTATTTGCAAAGTAATGTTTTTTGGATACAGACTGACAATACACATAGATAGCGCATAGTCCTGCCATGAGCAAGGGGAGTAATAAATCTGCAAGAGCTACAGATTTCATCCATGTTTCATGCTTGTATATTCAAGCTGTTCTCTTCTATTCAGAGTCCAAGAGTGTGTCTGTCTATGAAACATTCACTCTTGAGAGTGGAGCAGTGTTTATTATTGCAGTATTAGTTTAATACTATATGTAGCTACAGAGAACTTCTGGGCAAGTGATGTCCAGATGTGTAACAGACAATCTCTGCCTTTAAGAAGGTAGTTTCCAAGCTGCAGTTGGCAGATAGGTGGAAATCCTTGGAGTACTCCAGAGGTTTATGTGCAAGATAACCAAGAAGTGTTAACTTATTGTCAGAAAGCTTCAGGTCCCTCAGTGGGGATGGAACAGCCCCTGGAAGTATCTGAAAATAAAACCCCACACTGTAAACCACTACAGTAGGAAATAGCTGGGGTCTCTGGGGTGATGGTGTGAGGATACCAAACTCCTGATTCTGCCTTGACAGGGTTTCTCTTTGGCTTTCCTACAGCCAATCCTTTATTTCTAATAAACTGGTTATACTCCTTTTTAAGACTTTGTTCACTGAAAGTTTATGGAGGATGAATATGTGACCAGCAGAAGTGATGAACATGTCCAAGTTGCGGGTCTGAAGGTCACATGCTGCTGCACATCAGTAGAAAGCACTATAAATACTTCAATTTCCTGCGCTGTTGGATTGTAGAATACTCCCTTGCTCTTTGTGAACAGTTTACTAATTCTTTATAGACTAGTCACAACCAAAATCTTAGGTTTATGTGGGACCAATAAGTTGCTACAGGCCTGGAGAATTGCCCAGGCTGAGGTTTTGCTGGTTTCATTCTATGAAATTGTCTTCTGCTAAAAGAGAAGGCTCCCTAAAGCTCAGGGGTGCAGCCATAAAGGAAAAGGAACACGTTTGATATAGAGACTCAACAGTCCCTTTCCTGGATGTGCAAACTGAGGGTTGCACATTTATTTATTCATTGATTGATTTATTTAGCTTGGATTACTCTAACAAAGCCGGTATCTAATCCAGGACCTTTGGCCCCCCTTACACATCATTAACAACACACTAGTGCCCCGGCAGTGATAAAGTCATTATCTAGCATGAGCTCAGGAGGCATAAATGTCCTCAGCCTTATGACAAGCAACCTCTGAGCCTCTCCAAGCCTCTCATGAAAGCAGATGGGGTGTTTCAGTATCTGTTTCACCACTGTCCACTGGTTTCTGAAATGTCAGCCACTTGCAAGACCTCTCCTCCAGCTCTCTGAATCATTTTCTTGGGAAGACACTCCAAGAAATGGAAATATTCCTGTTCTGCAGCACACAAGGGACCCAGTTAAGCTGTAAGTGGCTTGCTTGGTTGTTTGCAGTAGCACAAGGGGTAACTCTTTTGTAGAGCAACTGTTTAATGGAAGAGCATTGGTAAGACCACAGTTCCTACAGATATGGCACTTGTTTGTTCATCAGAACAATGATTAAAACCACAAGTTGGCTCATGGGTTTTGGAGATGTTCATCTGATAGATATTCTGCAGTTAACCAGCATGTCAGAGAGTCCTGGCGAGCACCCTGAAGTGAAGGAAATGAGAGCAGAGAGAGATTGCAAAGCTGGGGAGAGGCTGCTCTCCAGAAAGCCAAGCATGGCTGAGTGTCCTGGAAAAGGAATTGCCTCCATGTTTCTGACCAACATGGAGAAAGAAATAGCAACCTCTTAGCAAAAGATTCCCCCGGGTTCTAGAGCATGAGTTGACAACTTCAATGGAAAGGGCAGGCTTCCAGCTCTGGTGATGTTTCAATAAGCATGTACCCTGGCTGAGGAGCTGGGATAAAAAGGGAATGCTGCAAACATCCCTTGATCAACTGCAAAGCTCCCACTGACATCACTGTGATGAGTGTGCAGAGATCGGGGCCAAAATATGGGCTTTTGTAGTACAGAAGATGAATTTGATATTATTATTATTATTATTTGTTGCCTACAGCCTTGCTCAGTGGGGAAGTCTTCTGCCTTTAGTGACTGCCAGCAACTTTCCCTTTGTTTTCTTCTTGACTTTAATGGCTTTAAACTGACAGAGGGAAGACTGAGCTGAGCTCTTAGGCAGAAGCTCTTCCCTGTGAGGGTGCTGAGGCGCTGGCACAGGGTGCCCAGAGAAGCTGTGGCTGCCCCATCCCTGGCAGTGTTCAAGGCCAGGTTGGACACAGGGGCTTGGAGCAACCTGCTCTAGTGGAAGGTGTCCCTGCCCGGGGCAGGGGGTTGGAACTGGAGGAGCTTTAAGGTCCCTTCCGACACAAACCATTCTATGATTTTCCTTTCTCCAGCTGTCCCCTTCTCCTTTCTTGCATCTCACTTCCCTTTCTGGAGCTCGCTTTGTCACCCAAATGAGGTTTCTCTGTGCAGTTTCTCGGGGGCATAGAAACTCACCCCTTGTTTTGCACCTGCAACTTGAGATTAGGTACACCAGGAACGTGTTGCATGAGCCAGCAGCAAAGGAGCTGCAGGTTGTATGGTACCAAACCTGTTGTCAGGTAAAGATCTTGGGTGGAGTTTGGAGGTTAAAAGGTTGTTCTGTGCAGAGAAATAAAAGCCTGTCTGGTTTGTATCACTAGTTCCAAATGCTCAATAGTCATGAAGAAGCACTCTCTTCCTTTTCCCTTAGTGCACATCTTCCAGTTGGCTTAAACCCCAAGAGTTTAGGAAAAAAGGAGATAATTATGGATTGGTTTTATTTCTTCTCTGGATTTTGAAGCCAAGCATATTCTACCAACAGACAGACTGGATTCTCACTTCTGTTTTGAAAAGAAAACTGAGATTCTCCGATGTCGTATAACTCTGGCTTTGGAACTGTTACATCATGGGAGTCAGAAAACAATCTTAAACAAGCACAAAGGTTTTCTGATCAGAACTCAAACCAGCTGGCTGCAGTAGGGTTTGAACTTTACACCATCACGTGTAAATTAAACTTATCAATGAAGAAATACATTGATTCCACAGCAGTCTGCCTAACATAAACGTGCAGAAGAGAATGAGCTTTGCTGGTCAGTTCCTTGATCCCAGGAGACACAGCACCTGCATCCTATTTGGAGCTCTGCCATTATGTGAAGATTTGCCCATCAATGTCCAAACCGATGTTATAATAACAAGTCCTTTCCTCATCTCTAATTTCGGTGATTTTAGGAGTACAGCCCTACGCTGTCTAAACTTCTTGGGAAAACATACAGGGCATGCCCATGACCGTGCTTTCGAAAGAATTTGTGGGATTATGTCAGACAGTTCCCACTGAGCCAACATCAAAGATATTGGGTTGCAGTTTTTAATAAAGCTTAACCGATTGTGACAGCTAGTTCATTCAGTATTTTTGAGCTGACAGGATGGATTGAAGGAAATACCCAATTACAGGAGATTATGCATGTATGAGGACAATGGATGCTGCTGTGTATTATTTCTAGCGAACATTAGAAAAATAATAACTTGAAATGGAATTAAGGATGGGGCTGTAAAGGAAATCAGAGCTGAATGTGGTGTTGATACCTACAATTTCAGACTATCAAGGGACACTTTGGTTACACAAACAGCATGAGACGCATAGATAGAAGACAGATAGATTGAAAGATATATCACTACACATAACATGTAGCCATCTAGTGTGGAATTGACACCTACTACTTCAGTGACAAGCAGACTTTAGGTCAGAAAAAGGCTGTTTAAACAGCTACTGCACAGGGCTGCCTGGCTGGAATATTTTAGGTTGCATTGACATCTCCTAAATTCAGGAAGTCAACAGTGGGGCAAAAATTCAGTGGCAAGTTGAACTCTGTAGTATTTGGAAGGAAAGAGACACTTCTTTTTTTCAGACCTATGTGCAGCAGCAGCCACTGGGCTCCAGCAGAGAAGGGCTTGGGGGTACTGGTGGGTGAAAAACTGGACATGACCCATCAGTGTGCACTTGAGCCCAGAACTCCCCCATGTGCTGGGCTGCACCGCCAGAGCATAAGCAGCAAGTCATGGAGGGGATTGTCCCCCTCTGCTGCGCTCAGGGGAGAACCCCCCTGCAGTCCTGATCCAGCTCTGGGGCAACAGCACAGAAGGGACGTGGAGCTATTGGAGCGAGTCCAGAAGAGGCCACGGAGATGCTGCTGGAGCAGCTCTGCTCTGGAGCCAGGCTGAGAGAGAAAATTTCTTGCTACTTCTTTTTCAGAGACATTTTTTAGCTTTATTTTATCTTTTATTTGATTTCTCTGCTTTCTTATATGCAGTGCCACAAATCCAGACTAACCCAGATGTTAGGTATGCTGTTCATGAACCAAACCAACTACAGTGCAAAGACCAGAATACGCCCATGTTGACGTCCTGTGGTGGCTCTTAAGCCTTGTAGAGCGTGAAATCTCTTCTTCAGCTCAGTTTGAAATTAATTACAAATTGTTATTATTATTCACTACTATTTTATTTCGATTATTAGACTGTTCTTATCTCAACCTGCAAGGTTTCTCCCTTTTACCCTTCCAATTCTATTGAGTGAGCAGCTGTGTGGTACTTAGTTACCGGCTGGGGTTAAACCACAACACCCAGGATGATCATGTGTCAAACACATTTTTCACCCTCAGAATAACCATCAAATTAAGTATCAAATGACAAAATCCACACAAAACAGATTTGGAAAAGCCATCTGACAGACATCCTTCTGATTCAGTTTGGGACACCCTGAAGTTGGGGTATTCCAAGAAAAATAATTAACATCATCAAATGTTTTGGTCAGAGGGTAACCTTCACGGGTCAAGAAAAGCAATCCTGTGTCTATGTGTTCAGACAGATAGTGATGTGCCATAAGGATGAATGATATCAAAGTCTGGTTTGGTACCACCACTAAATCCTCTAGGGGAAAAGCAGAGGCAGTTCTGAAGCAGATGATCAAAATATGTAATTTTGCTGATTTGAGGTGCCCCACAGACAGGAATGAAACCATCATCCACCATTAAAATATCCAGTGTGGGGCTAATAGCTTGTGATGAAAGTAAGACGACACTGAGATTCCCAACAGTTTCCAGCTCAAATATTGTCTTTTAGAGGGCAAAAGTTTACAAAAGGTGAATTTATTCACGTGCCTTGGCAGAATCAAATTCAACAGGAAATAATATCAGCAATTGGCAGGGCAGCTGCTGATATCCAGGAGCTTGGATCACTGAAAACCTACAACCAACAGATCAAACTCTGGCTCTTCGGCTCAGACGTTCTTTCCACCTTTACACACAGATGTGTTGCTGGAAAGCCACCAAAAGTATAAGGAAGATATCTCAATGCTTTGGAAAGCAAATGCCCTAGAAAAACAAAACCAAACCCTGAGGATTAAATGGAATGAGCTTGTAAGAAATGCTGGGATTCCTCAAGCTTTTGACAGCCCTATATCTCCAGGGGGACGTATTCAAGCTATGTGAAGAACGCGAAGCCAGAGCGTCTGTCACAGCAGGTGGGACAGTGAGCAGCAGGAGAAACATATGAAAGGAATTGGCTTAACGAATAGAAATATCAAAACCCAGGAAATTGGGGGGGAAATAGGCAAGTAAATGACAAGGAGGACATGCAGAGAACAACAGAGAAGACTGGAGAAGATGTTTTAAAGTTTCATCTGTACTAGCAGAAAATTACAGCCAAAAGCCAGACTTGAGGAATGGTCTGATGACTTATCAGTGTGATTATAGAATAAAGAATGTTGGAGACCTCTGGAGGTCTCTGATTGAAACCCCTACTCAAAGCAGGGTCAGCATAGATGAGGATGGATAGCTCAGAAACTCTCTGGATCCCAGTCCAATGTTTGGTCATCCTTATGGTGAAAATATATTTTCCTTAATATATAATAAGATTTTCCCTTCGTGCAACTTCTGCCTTTGCCTCTTGCCCTTCTGCTGTGCATTTTCAGGAAGAGTTTGTCTCCATTTTACTCCATATCTTCCTGTCAGGTAGCTGAAGGGAGCAATAAGGTCTCCTTGTAGCCCTCTCTTCTCTTCTGTATGGGTTTAGCCAAATCCAAGTAACAGTCTCCCAAGAAATGTCCAGGCTCTGCTCAGAAGTCGACTCTAGTCAAGGACTTTCCAAGCAGGGCAAGGACTTTCCAAGATGGTCAAGACCAACTTGCTTTTTGAGGGAAGTTAATGTAGCTATTTGGATGTGAGGCTTCTGTTTCAGTTATTTGTGTGCACAAAGCCTGCTTGGCACTTGATAACGTGATGATAATAATATCTATAATTCTATCATTCTATCTCTATAATTATAATATTATAGATAATATAATTATAATATACATCTATAATAATATCTATAATTCTGTGATGGGGTTGAACTCAAAGTGAATTGAACAAATTCCCATGGGATGGAGAAAGAGAGAGCAAAATCCCACCATAGAGTATATAGGATGGCTGCAGCCTGGAGAAAAGAGGATCTCGGGTAAACCACCTGACTGTCAAATCTGCAGGAAAACCACCACGAAGCAATATTGGGAAACCATCCAAGAAGTATAATGCAGTGGACAGTTGACTACCATGGAAGATCTGGGCATGTTTTGGAGCTGGATTCCCTGACATCCTGCAGTGACTGGGAGTCAGCTGGCCTGAGCAACACCTACTTGTCCCCATGGGATGTGTACACAGCTCACCAGGGAAGGTTTCAGACCAGTGAGGCTTCCACTACCTCTTGCTTCAGTCTTCAATACAAGAGAAAAGAAAAAGCAAACCAGAACTTACCATTTTTCTTCTCTACAGTGAGCAGTGCTAAAGGACCCCTGAGAAGCTTGAAGGATGCTTTAAATGATGTTTGCAGAAAAATGCTTCTAGAGTTCCTCAATGTTTCGAATAGAGGCAATACATTTCTGTGTTTTGGAATAGCTTTGAACTTTCAGAGCAACTTCTAAGCACAAGAAAGGCACCATATCAGTAGCTACATACTTCAGTCCAACTAGGAGAACAGGCATACAGAAACAGGCTTATGAAAAAGCCAGGGCTGTGTGCTCAGCACTATGGAAAGGAACAAGCTGTTAGCCAAACCTGAAGAGCAGGAGACACTCCTCCAGCAATAGCAGCTGAACTTACAGCAGTTACCAGCTGGCACAAATTGAAATCACTCAGCCCCAGGCCCCAAGGTGATATAAATCAGCCGGGTTCCAGCACAGCTGATCTTGGTGTAGAGGATAAATCTGTGCAGTGCTCACACTAGCTCTTTCTGTGCTGGGGGTAGGTGCATCTGATCCTCTAGGCTAGGGAAGGTCTTGGCAAGCATGGGGCTTTCTGCTGCTGGGGAGAAGCCAGGTTGTTCAGCAGGGGCTGAGCATACCCATCTACAGCATAGCTATAGCATAAGGGGAGAGGGAAAGCAGAAGGGAAGGGACAGACAGAAGGGAGGCAAAGGAGACCCAGATAAAAAAGGAAACAAAAATAATCCGTGAGATGTGGAAAGGAAAAGATGAGGTGATGGGGAAGAAATGAAAAAAGAGAGAAAAGGAGTCAAGAAAAAAGAAATATGGACAGTGAAAAGAGGATAGTAGCTGGTATGGGGGAGGCTTTGGGTTTCAAAACGGGGTGGCTTGAACAAGGGCATATGAAAGCAGGAAGATGGAGTGAGGAATGACTGGGAGCAGGAGAGTGGCTGGTTGGGGGACGAAGGAGGAAGCTTTTTGTTAGTTTTCCTTCAAAAAGGACTATTTACTGAGCTAATGGTATCCCCAGCTCAGTAATTTGTCCCTGTCCCCCCATCCCCTCCCTCGCAGCCTGCCTGCCATCCACGTGCGAGCTGTTTTGACAGAAAACAAAGCCCAACGTCTGGGTGACCCTCTCGGTGGCCCCCGTTCCCTCCCACACGTGTGCACGCACACGTTAATTCCTAAGCAAACAATCCAGGGGCTGTTGGCTGGGAGCGTGTCCTTTGGCTGCCCTGGTGTAACCCCCAGAAGCAGCGGAATGAAGCCCTTCTCTTTAAATATTTTTGAATGATTCGCTCCAGTGCAAAGTGAGATCTGGAAAGAAAACCCTGCCGTGTGCAGGAGCTGTCTGAGGCCTCCCCTGAAGCCTCAAACCCCACTAGAACCTTCACCTCCCCTGGGACCAGCAGCTGAGACCAAAAAAAGTCTCCTCCTGGGCTCTCTTCCAGCTTTAAATATATATTATTTATAGTACACAAGTAGCCAAGGGGAGCTTTTGTTTGTTCTTTCCATCTGTCCCCTGCAGCACTGAAAACCCAGCCTGCGAAGGGATGCTCAGGGCACCAAAGGTGGTGGTTATCTGTGGCAAAAGCAGGGCAAGGAGAACTTCTTTTGATGTGGAACTCTTTTCAACAGGCTAACCCAGTCACTGCTCATCACATCTATCTGGAAAAGGACTTTTCTTTGACCTTTTCTTTTTCCCAGAAGCTGGATACAAACGTGCCTTTCAGAGAGCTATAAAATCTCATCTTCAAGTGAGGATAAATTCATTCATTTCCCTCGCTATGTCCTTCCCTTCTTGTGAAATTCATGGGAAAATGTAAGAAGAATCTAAGTTCTGGGATAATATATCTTTCTTCCTTTGCCCTGCCTTGGAAAATTGCATTTGTTAGAGGCTGGCATATATCCTGAAGAAGGCAATTTTGCATAAAGATGTTGTGGGTACCAAAAGATAAGTCAGGTCTGAACATTTAATGGATTTTCTGTGAATGAGCCTCCTCTCCCATCCATGCTCTGAACACAGCTCACTCCCATACGTGCACTCATGTTTCTCTGAATGATGGTTGTGCATTCACCTCTTTTTGCCCCTGGCTTTTGTCTTCATTGTTTGTAAGAATAACAGCTCTTACACTGGAGGCTTCTTAGGAGTATTGACTTCTAAGGAAGCGTGACGGTTCCCTAAACAGCCTTTTCTTCCTCCTCTAACTTTGCTGTGTCTGGGTTTGAGGGATTATGGGGTGTGGGTTTAAGTCTAAATTTCATGCCTTGACACTTGCAAACCATAGACAAACCAAAGCTTGAAACCAGCCTCTCAAGTATGGGGCCAGTAGGGATAAAGCATTACAAGAAACTCCCAACTGTACAAAGTAAAAAAAAACTTCCTTTGTACAAATGAACCAAATAATAATGTAAGAGCAATGTTGCTTCAATGCCAGAATCCTCCTTTAGCTCTGGGACAGAGGTATGGGTTAAAACAAGCTTTGCCTACAATACAAAGACCATATGCCTGAGGGTGCAACACCTAATCATAGAATCATGGAGTGGTTTTGGGCTGGAAGGGGCCTTAAAGCTCCTCCAGCTCCAACCCCTGCCCCGGGCAGGGACACCTTCCACTAGAGCAGGTTGCTCCAAGCCCCTGTGTCCAACCTGGCCTTGAACACTGCCAGGGATGGGGCAGCCACAGCTTCTCTGGGCACCCTGTGCCAGCGCCTCAGCACCCTCACAGGGAAGAGCTTCTGCCTCAGAGCTCATCTCAATCTCCCCTCTGGCAGGCTAAAGCCATTCCCCTTGTCCTGTCCCTACAGGCCCTTGTCCAAAGCCCCTTTCCAGGTTTCTTGCAGGTTTCACATGGTCTCACCTTTCTAGCCTCTGCAGGTCCCTTTGGATCCCATCCCTTCCCTTCAGCATGTCGATCACACCACACAGCTCGGTGTCATTGTCAAATTGCTGAGGGTGCTCGATCCCACTATCCATGTCACCAGCAATGATATTGCACAGTGCCAGTCCCAACACCAACCCCTGAGAAACATCACTCATAACTGGTCTCCGCTTGGACATCAAGCTGTTCATTGCAACACTTTGAGTGTGACCATTCATCCAATTCCTTATCCACCAAACCCTCCATCCATCAAATCAATGTCTCTCCCATTTAGAGAGAAGGCTGTCGTGTGAGATGTGTCAAATGCTTTGCACAATTTCAGGTAGATGATAACCGTAAATACACTGATGTTTTCTGCAGTTAGAATGCCTGACGTTAATGGAGCTCCAGCTCACTAGCATGGTGTTTCCATCTGTAGACATACCTGAGGACTGTATTGTCCATCATATGGCACGGCATGAGGGCTTGTGGCTGACCATGCAGAGGATGGGCATACAGATCCAGAAATGTCTTATACTTGCTGCCTGTAGGAAGACATCTGTGGTGAGAACCACCATTAGTCTTGCACAAGTCTGTCTTGGAGAAAATTACCTCATTAAATGCAATGGAGTGAAAGAATAATAACTGCAGTGTGTGTGATCAGCGGAACAAGACCAGGCAGACAAATAGGGAATTGAGTATTTGACTGTGCAGAGGGCTGCATCTGTTCTTCGGATGCAAACATAGACCACATGCTTCACTATGAATGCAGCCATCCCAGATGAGATCTCTTCTCTGTTAAATGCAGACTCTGCCTTGGTCTTCAGCCAGAAATTGTTGCACCTGCATGAACACTGGCTTTGATCTTCCAAAACACCTTCCATATATGTATTTCCTAAGTTTGCTGCCCTTCGGCCCTGCCTCCTGCTCTTCCCTGACCTCTCCTTCTGCAGTTGGACCTGCTGCAGGTTCTTGCCCTGGTGATGTCTTCATCAGAACAAAAGGGTGTTTAGATGCATCCTGGCCCTGGGCTTATCGTGTAAGAAGTCTTGATACAGGATCCTCCCTGTCACCACGCTGCAGAGCTGGACAAGATCATACTCCTATGGGTGAATTGCTCTTTTCTGACCACGTCTGCTTGAACTGTAGTTCACCTAAGTTCACTCTGACCCCAACTGTTGTGTGTTTTCCTTTCTCTTTTCTTCAGCCTTTGAATAGAGGGTATTGGCATAACGTGCTTGACACCTCCTTCCCTCCCCTCTGGAGTCCCTCGAGAGAAAATGAGCGCATCAACACCTCACGCTGACTCATAGAGGCTGGGGTGCTGTTGATTTTAGGTTGGAAAGATTGCTGAAAATTAAATAAACAATATGCCAGACCAAAAAAATGTTCCTCAGTTCATAATTCCCCGGATCCATTTACAAAAATCTAAGCTCACCAGAAACCAGATCTTTGTTTGGAGAGGGAAATGCGGAAGGGAAACACGAAGATGTTACTTGACACGTACAGAAAAGGAAAATAAAATAAGAGTGAATAGAAGAACATGGAACCAGAAAGACCTTTCCGGACCAGTGAATCCACCTCAGGCAAACCCAGGCAACCACAACATATCATTGCTTTCCCAAAGTGATCAAGCCTGTATTTAAAATGTTGAGGTTATTTGCTCCAAATAGCCTTCTCGGAGGATAACAACAGAATCTCCTTGCTCCTGCGGTCACAAACTTTCATGTCCAACCTAAATTTATCCACAGCCAGCATATAGCCACTTTGCCAGTGCTGCTTCTCTCTGCACTCTTTCACCATCCATGTTTGTGACTAGAAAACAATAAGAACTTTTCAAGGTCTCATTTTGCCAAGTCAGATAAATCAATGTTATGTGGTCTCTTCTTGGAAGAAGATTTCTCTTTTTCCTGATTCTCCATCTAGTGTCAGATCCTTCTGTTTGGATGATTAAAAGTCTCCACAATTCAGTGCAAGGTCTAAGCGTACCTACAACAAATGATATTGTGATTCTATGAATTATTTCATGAGGAAACAATTCTTTACAATGAGGGTGGTAAAACACTGGCAAAAGTTGCCTAGAGAGATTGTGGATGCACCATCTCTGGAGACGTTCAAGGGCAGGCTGGATGTGGTTCTGGGCAACCTGGTCTAGTTGAAGATGTTCCTGCTCATTGGACCAGATGACCTTTGACGATCCCTTCCAACCCAAATTATTCTATCATTCTATGATTCTAAGAAAGGCATGAAGACTGCCTCATTGCTATTGGAAGTACTTTGCTTGATACATCCCTCTTGAATAACTGAATTTTGCTTAAAAGATATCACTTTCACAATTAATTACTATGTAGAGGGCTTTTTTTGCATTATGTCCAACTGAAAAAGCAGCAATTTTGACTATAAATCCTGAACTGCAGGGCTGTATGTTGCATTATGCCACTTGCCAAGGCCATGTGCTTCTTACTTCCTATCCAGTATTGCTCATTTTCTCTGTATTGAAAGTGCTTCCCAGCTCTCTCAGTAGCAGGTTTCATCAGAGCACACCCACTTTGTTGAGGGAGGTTATATTCAATAAATTTAATTCCGAAAGTTACCCTCAAACTGCTCTATTATACTGACCAAACATTACAGAGTCTCTTCTGACAATACCTATTCTAGTCTCCTTTATAGAAAGTTTTGATGTGATTTCTATTTAGTATTTAAATCTCTGTCTTCTCAACTAAAGACATCCCATGTGGCACTGCACCCTTTCAAAGTCTTTACTGAACTGTGCACATACAAGATCAGCTTCATTTCCTTTATCTAGGAAATACTTCACTTTTGTCTTGCTGAGATAAGCAGACACTTTAACTTCCCAGAAAATTAGTTTTCCTATTTTTAAAGCTAGGAGTCGCCTTTGCTATAGTGCAGTCGAACAGTTCTAGTCCCACCTTGATATATGTTTCCATGTTAGATTTACAGAATCATGTGCCAGTTCCTTTTGCATTCAGTGGTGGAGAAGATCCAGTCTTGTGCCTTCCCCTCTCCCGTTCTAATAGTTCCCTAGATCTTGCTTTGCCTCCACCTCATGCTTTACCTTCACTAAATCACAAAGTGATTGAGTTTGGATGGGACCTCTGGAAACCATGTAGACCAAGACCCTGCACCAAACAGGGTCAGCTACAGTGGGTTGCTCAAGACATTGTCCATTAGGGTTTTGAATATCTTCAAACACAGCATCACCATTTTTAATGATCTCAGGCACTTCTCCTTTACTTTTTATGCCATATTCAGAGCACTTTTTTCCTGTAAACTATACTCAATGAGTAGTAGTTGCATTTCTTATTCTTAAATTGTCTTTTTATTGGCATAGCTGAAAATCTTTCTGCTGTCTATTTTAATACCACTCATCATGGACCAGATCAAACCATTCCTGACAACGCACACTTAATCCCCAAAATCTGCTAGTCTCCCAGTTAGAGCTTTCTTATCTCATTAGTCTACTTCCTTGTTGTGTTTTTTATCTTTCTTGTTATTTCAAGATTCCCTGCTTATTTCTGTTTTCTTCTGCAGGAATTTTGGTCTGTTTTCATGTTCCTTTTCCATGAGATTCAGATTTTTCACACTCAAAAAGTTCCAGTCTTCCCCTGTTGTCTTTTATCTATGCTGAGCACCCATTATGGTCCATCAAAACCTGTGCAAATGTTTGTGTGCTAATGAAGAACTCAGGAACAGAATGGTAGACTTGAATGCATGAGTTCAGAAGACGAAATCAGACATTAAATGACAAAAGAAACGTGGCAAAAAACCTAGAATGTCCATTCCTAAGAAAGGACAGAAATTAAGAAAAAAGGGAGATATTCATATTCATGATGGAAAGAAAGAAAATTTGATTTATTTTTGTCAGAATAACTTTATAGGAAGCCCAGCAGGAGGGGCAGAACAGGGATTTCTCTATAGACAGTGAAATGTAGACTGGGATGAAGACACCAAACTCTATAGAATTATAAAACAGAGAAAGCCCACAGAATCATGCTGTTATGAAAGGATTTGGTTTCATCTCTCTCTCCATCTACCTACTTAGCTATATGTTAAGGAAACTCATTGCAAAGTGTGAGAGCCTAAAGGTTTAGTCATTAAAATGCCATTGAGGTTGTTCACTACATGCAAGAAAATGCTCTACACATACAGCCAAGGAACAGCTGAAAGAGGTGAGGTAAATTTCTTGAGAAGGTTCTTCCCTCATTCCTTGTCATGTCTAATGTATGTCTTGCAGGCACATACTGATGTACAATTGCATAACTCAATCATATATAAATTATCCTTAAAGACAATAACACTATTATATTCTGGCAATACATTGCTTTCAAGTGACCTCTTTACATCCCTGTTTCAATCCTAACTTGGAAATCCTTCTACTTGCTAAACGTAAATTCCCAGCCCTGCGCAGCCACAAGCTCTTTGTTTAGAAGATAAAGGAATGAATCACTTTAGAAATGCTCAAGTGGTTTACAATATGCAGTGAAAAATAGACATTGTGTTTAAAATAGATGGCTGTACAGTGTATTTCTTTTATAGAATTGTGTTTTGTAACTCATATCCCATAGAGGACAGCAGGCTGACAGCAACAGAAACATGATTCCAGGGTGAGTCAGGGTCAGTTTAGTTTCAGTACGTGGATCACTCTGGCTCCTCTGAGAATGGTGCTGTTCAGGAACTTATACACCAGAAAAACCACCCCAAAATCAACCTTGTGAGTGTGTGTGTGTCTCCTCATCCCCAGGACATAACAACTCATTTTTTGTCCATTGGCTCATTTGTTTATAGCACGTCCTGGATGGCTCTATCACGTCTTCCTGACTCAAGGCCACCGGGTTGTGAGGGTAAGTCCCCTCCCTGCAGGCTGAATTCTTCTCTCTGGAGCACAGGGAGGTTCATGGTAGGGTTAGAAGAGACATGAGCCTGGCGTCAGGTCACCATGACACAGCACCAGACAATACAGACCTCATCTTGTTCTACAAATCCCTGTAAAAATCATCTCCTGAGATTTGTTGTTAGGTCTTATTAATTCCTCAGGTTGTGGAGAAAGGGGATAGCACACAGATGCTGACATGCTTTGCTAACATTTTCTCTCCCTTTCCTATTCTCTCCCTGTTAGCGTGCTTCCTGAGCATGGCAAAAAGGTTTAAAACATGAATCCTAAGTTTTTAGAAGCTTTGGAAGTCTGAGACAGTTCCATGTGCCGTCTGGATCCTGGGAGAGCTGCCTTCAGTGCCTTGTCCATAAACACAGTGTGTGGTCTCAGCGAAGTCACTGGAAGTCCATCTTTTTCCACCTAGATGAACTGCCTGAGAGCCAAAGATCTGCAACAGCTCTTTTGAGCTGTCAAGAAGTGGGATGATGAGGCAGGGTGGTTGACGAGTTTCTTCATGTGATCAGTGGAGAGGGATTGAGTGGCTCCAAAGACAGACTCAGGTGGTGGTGTAAATCACACCTTGGTGCTCACCACTATTAAGGGGGGGTATAAGTTACATGTTCTTTCCCCATGGAGAACTAATTTGGAATAGGTTACCAGTGTAACCTACTCAAAGGTCATATTCTAGGCCAGGTTGGACGGGGCCTGGAGCAACCTGGTCTAGTGGAAAGGGTCCCTGCCCATGGCAGGGGGGTGGAAATGGATGAGCTTTAAGCTCCCTTCAACCCAAGCCACTCCATGAATGATTCTCAGAGATAAGGGGGGATCAATCTGGGTCAGCATCAGCATGTGGTCCCAAGACTCCTGGATGAGGTCCAGGAGCAAACTCGTAAGTCCCTATGGCACACTGCTCAGCTCTGGTGCTCCCAATCTGCTTGCTATAGCAGGGTCATCTCTGATGCAATAGGTAGAATAAAAACCTCAGCATCCTTCTGGCATTGAGAAAGAGGTTAGTTATATACTAACTATATAAGAGTTTTAAGGACAAACTGGCTCTGAAAGTTCTGCTAAAGCTCAAAAGACACCACTGAATCAGGCTGCCTCAGTATTCCTCTGGCTTAATAGAAACTCAGCCTGATGGTCCAAGGAACACCTTCACATTGCCACTTACAGGTACAAAAAAACCTTATAGATTACAGCTCTTTGGAGGGACTTTTATTTATTAATCAAGTTTCATTTCTGGTTTCAGTGCAGCAGCTGCCCAAAGCTGGTGCAGATTTAACAGCAATCTACATTTACATTGATCATTGCATGCTCTTATCCTGACACATTGCTAACAAGTATAGCTTTGAAGGCTTCTCCCTAGTAAAGTCATGTTTTATCTCATCTTTTTCCTTCAGAACTACCTCTTGGGCTGTCCCATTTCTACAGGCACTTCAAGCATAGCTAAGATGATATCTTCAGCCCAGGTGATTCTCGGAGCAAAACTTCTGATTAAATTAAATCAAACCAACCTATTTCAGTAACATCACAAGTCACTTTGCTTAAGGCTTGCAACATTTGTGGATCTCTGCAGTGACACCCAGATGTGCTGTGTCTGAGAAGAACACACCCTTGTGTCTCACTACTTACGTGCACACATAGTCCTACCACCAGTCCTACCACACTGGAGGCAATTGCATGCTCTGTAATTTATGCTGAGGCAAAGTCTAGAATAAACTCTTAGGAACATTTAAGGGGAAAGACTAAAATGGTCTCGTGGAGTGTGTCATATGGAGAAGTCCTTTTCAGATTCTATTCAGCATGGACTGCAAAGTCTTGGAGTGAAAACCTCACCCTGTTTGTCTGGGATTTCTTCTTATCATGCCAATTTAAATGGAGTCACCGTAGTCCCCGCTGAATATTCATCCAGCTCCTGAAAACTGCCAAGCACAGCAGAAAATGTGAGAAACATTCTAGAAAGAAAAATAACCATGAAAAGAGAGCTCTCTGATATCCCCAAATGACACAAGACAAATCATGTTTATGAACTGAACTAGGGAGGTGAAGGAGGGAGGGAACAGCTCCATTTGCTGGACCTAAAACCCAGGCTGAATCCTGAAGAAACCCCTTTTGAGTTATGAAAACACTGGGTAGACATTTATTCTGGTGGTGTTTCTTCCTCCACCCTCTCCATTTTCACATGCTCTGGTATTACTGCAGTCTTCTAGGATCAGACGCAGAGTCACCACATCTCCAGAGAGCACTTCACTTTCCATTTGTCTTGAGCCAGCCATTATGGACTGTGAGTTTTGGAACCTGAGATCTTCCCTAAAGGGCTCTGAATAAGTGCCACGCTGAACCCTTTTGCCTAATAACATTTTTGCTTTGTTGAAACTAGACATGATGGAACCAGCCTTCCACAGCCTGCTTTGGACCATTTTGGTCATGTCTACACAGCACAGAGAAGCTGTGCGCCCAGGTCCCCAAGAGAGCACCAACCCTTGCAGGTACATCCAGACTGTGCTGCAGATTTACTCTTGTTCCAAAGGGGCTTTTGGTGATCTGTGACACATATGCCACATCCTAGCAGATCTCATCCTAGCTCCTGCTACAAAAGGAAAACTCTCTCAGCTATGCAGAGATGCCTTTGTCCTTCCTCTCCCTGAGGACCACAACTAGCCTGAGAAGTCATTTGAGCAAAACCAGAAGTCCTGCCGGCTTCTATCTCCATGCAGTGATTATCCCTGCTATTGATAGAGTAACAAAAGCGGTTTAGCTGCTTTGCAGACTTATAGCCAGAAAAGACTGTCCCTGCCGCAGGGAAGGAACAGCCTCATGACCCAACATAAAGAGGAACCACAGGGAGTGGGCTGGAAAATTACACCCAGACTCGGTGGTGATGCTTCACACATGCCTGCCTAGTTAAAATGCTATATCTTCAAAGTAATTGTTCTGGACACGTTTGTGGTATCCCTTCTATGGTTGGGAAATGCTCCTTCAGAAGGCAAAAGTGTATGTGCTGGGGCAACAGCCACTAACTTCTGACTCAACTTTCTTAGAGCAAACCATTATGTTTTCCCAGCAAACTGGGGTCCGTATGAGTTTTTTTCCCTGAAGCAGAAGGCCAGTGCTGTCAGCATTTTCTTTGAACAACAGAACAGTACAAGGAACATTTGATTTTCTTAGTTATTTCCAGCTTTGCTGACTAGATACAATTCTTATCCCTTTTGAATGCTATTTTTTCATAAACACATTGCAAATAAGTCTCCATGTGGCAATATTGTCACAATACTGGAAAACCATGAACGGCAAAATAAGAAACTGAGATTTTTCAGGTGTCCTAAAACGGGGTCATGCATTCAGGAAGAGAGAAATGTGACCTTCTTGTATCATCTCTGTGTCTTTGTATAGCTGAAATAGAAGAGTATATTGTACACCTCTTGCTTTAGGGAGTTTGACTGTTGCAACACCTCAAACCCCTTCTTCCCCATCTTTCCACATTGTAGATATTGACACAGAAGCTCCTTGTCAGACCTGTTCTCTCTCTCCTGCTCCAAATCAGCATCACATAGCAGTGGTGCTGTGAAGTTGGTGAGTAATGAGGAGTGGTGGTACCCAAATAAACCATCCTTCTTTTTGCTCTGTAGTCTTAGAGCTTTTTTTTCCCTTCTGAAAACACAGAGCTGCTTGTTCATCCTGCCTTTAGAAGAGGTCAGCCTGAACTCAAGACAAAGCTGACATCAATATTGTGGGCATGGTGTCTCACAGGCTTCCAGTTGGGACTGGGAAAAGAGACCGTATTTCAAAACAAAGATCTGCTCCTACCCATCCTTCAAGTGCAAACACAAAAGACCCGCTGTGGTGGAGCACGCCAACCAAATGTCCTGTTTTGTAACTGCCACTGCAGTCAGTGGGGCCCTGGACTGAGAGCAACCAGGCTGTTTAGTTTTTTGTGCGCTCCCTGAAATAGCTTTTGGTGCAGCAATGCCCAATAGGAGTTAGGCCAAACTAGTTAGGTCAGGACCCAGCTCAAACCTGCTCCAGCGGGCAGCTTGGTTGCGAACATGCTGTTAAGAGAAATGAATTGGAAGTGCAACTATATGGATGGAACCTACCATGTGTCCCTTGCCTTCATGGTGTGTGAATGCTCTCTTGATCATTTATTGATGAGGAAAAGTGTAGTGTCTCTGTTCCAAGGCTCCTTTGAGGCTGCCAGGCTTTTCTGGGTCTAGCTTGCAGACAAGGGCTTTTCCTTAGGTGACAAGGTAAAGCAAACAGTTTATCTGGTGGGGATGAGAAGGCTTTCACTCTTGAGAACAACACAGCTTAGAGAATGAAACACTTTGAAAGCAACATCACCTTTGTTCATCCTGAGAACAAACAGTACCGTGGCTAGAAAGAAGATGGAAGCTCCCTCTTTACAAGGAGTCCATGGAAAAAATGAGGGGTGATGGGAGCCAGTTATTCCTGGAGGGATTCCGACTGGACAGAGGAGGAAAATATTTCACACTGAAAACAATCAGATTGGAATAATCTCCCCAGGGAAGTGGTGGATTTCTCAATGTTGGACACTGTTAAGATTGGGCTGCACAGGGTGGTGGGCCATCTAGTCTAGGCCATGCTGTGCTTAGGAAGATTGGATCAGATGATCCTTGAGCTCCCCCCCCAACCTGGGATTCTAGGATTCAGGACTTCTATGTTTTAGTTTATTGCCATAACTTCATCATCCACTTGACATCCGCGTTACTTTTACAGGCATAAAAGAAACATGCTGCTAAAGCAAATCAGAGCCTTTTTATTAGTTAAGAAAGCTTCTAACTGGCTACTTGTAAGAAAAAGTATTCCATTTGTCCACTCTGATTGAAAATCTGGGGGATTTCCTCTAAAAGCAACTAAAAATCTGATATTGTTCTACACTATTTTTTTCCTTCTATTTTGCTGAAAAATATTTTACTCAAAGCCACGTTTTTTCTGTAGGAGCCCACATCTTTTTCCTATTTGGTACAAAAGTGAAGAAGATCAATTAAAACATGAAATATTAGCAGTAAAAAGCACCCTTCAGGATGTTTTCAGAGGGCTGTCCCAATTTCCCAGCTTGTAAGAGCTAGCAAGACAAGGATTTGTGCTGCAGCACATGCTGCCTGGAAATTCACCTTGATAAAGGAATTCCATGCCGCCTCCCCTTTCCCATACTAACCCCACACACTGCAGGCAAAGCAGTGGGAAAAGCAGTTGAGGATGTGCACTGGTTTAAAGGATGACCCTGAGTTTAGAGGAAACTCTCCCTGCTTCACCTTCCCTCACTGAGCTCGCAGGAGTGTCACTGGAGTTAAGACAACGTGCGTAAAAGGCTTCGACCGCGAGTAAGTGCTTGTTACTAATAGATAAACATTCTGCAAAGTTCATTCATATAAACATCTGCATTGTTCCTTAGGAAATGCCTTTGAACTGAAGAGTACTTAGCCATTCAGTATGACAAACACTGTCATGCTCAATGACCTCCTTTTGCCCCCAGAAAGTAATCAGACCCTGCAAAGGAGTACTCACCAACCCCAGCTCTTAAGTGAGGCCCAGGCAGCATGGGGGTTGGGTTTTATTTCCCTGGGCTCTCTGTCCTTCAAGGAGAAGGAAACTGAGGCACCAAGCAGCTGCAGCAAGTGACATAGTGAAGGCTCAAGCTGCATTCTCCCCAGCCTGAATACACATCTGCATCCATTAACTGAAACTGTTTTAGGTAGCATCTCCAAGGAGCTTATCTGTTTGTTAAAAACCCAAACTTTTCCTTGGCTGCCATTTGGCTGATGGCTCCTCTCCAGTCCTGGAGTTTAAGTGAAAGGCTCCTTAAAACAATTAAATAAATACATGTATAAAGTCAGTCCTCTGAGCAGCCCTTTGCTCTCCTACCCTCCAGATGCCCCTGATGAGTGGAAGCTTTACAGCTCACACACTGGAGGTTGTTGTCCACGTGAGTTTTCCTTTGTTTGGGTTATTCTGATTATGGTTTACTTTTACTTCTGGATTTCTTTCTGTTAGGAGCATGTGTCATTTCCTGATCTTCTGACCCAATCCAGGGACATCATGCCCCTCTTATCCCTGCAGCGGGGTAACAAAGTTCACTGTATAACAAGGATGCTGAGCTGCTTTTGGCTGTTCATAGCAGTGATACACAGAGCTCTCTAAACAATCTCTTGTTTCAGGATGATGTAGAAGATTTCAGGCAAACCTGGAATATGGCATCTCCTGAAGGCACCAAACTGTTTTAGCAAACCCAAGTAATAAAATATGAGTTGTCTCATACTGTGAGTCTCCAATAGATTATGCCAGCTCTTATCAAAAGGCTTTCACAATTTAATTGATCCAACAAGAGAAAACAGTGATTTCTAGGAATATATTGTAGAAATATCTGGCAGGGATGCTTTAAGGTGAGCTGAGATTGGAGGGGTGTGTGGGGATGATTAGATCTCTGCATTTCAACGTGTGGGTCATGAATATCTGGGGTTGGTGGTTTATTTCTAAGGCGGCTGTGAGGCAGAAATCAGCCTGAGAGAAACAAGTTTCTCTTGTGCTACTCAGACATCTTCATGTGCAAAACTCCTGCAGGGATTCACACCTCCACTGGAACATCTTCAGGGATCCAGAAGGTGAAAAAAGATTGGAAAGCCTCGGAATAGGCAACCTCTGCTTGTCCTCTTATCCCAGGGCTTTCATTACCCTTTGCCTAACCCAAACCTCACTGAGATGCTTCATGTGCTAAAGATCTTCACAGGGGAGACCAGAAGTCCTGGACCAGCGGAGGGAGGACCCCTGCACTCACCCCGAGGTTGATGATGTGCAGCTGATAACTTCTGATTCCCTGCAGTAGAGGGCAGCAGTGACACACACACAATAGCCACTTCGTTGCAATTGGATTTGGAAACGATATATATGCGCAATGTGCCTTAAAAAAGTGGGAAAAAAGAAAGAAAAAACCCACCTAGATCCACTATAATAAGATCTAAAGTCAGGGATTTTCTTTATTTTTATTTGTTTTATTCAACATTCAAAATAGTGGGAGGAGAGCAAGAAGGCAGACTGCAAGGAAAGGGGATATGGCACCACAGTCATTGTGATGGAGCAAGTACCCGCAGCCATCGATGGCAACGAGAATCCTGGCGACCTTCTTGCTTCCCTGGAGGGCTTGAAATGAAATACAGCCCAGGGAAAGATTTACGAGCTTGGATGAAATCAGAACCAAACCAGCTCCTTACCACCAAGCCTGTGGCTTTGGAGAAGCTGGATTAAGTTTAGGCTCTCCATCCCAACTCTCCTGGCAAAGCTGTGGTCTCAAGAATGAAGGCAGCCTTAGATTCCAGCCCAAGGCTGCCACAGGGACTACAGCGACTCGGGGTATGTTGCCTGGGAAGGGATAATGCTGTTGGCATCCAGACAGGGCTTTGGGGTTAATTCTTTACAACACACAAAGTTGGGCTGTGGGTGCCAGTGCAAAGTGCTGAATGCAGCAATATAAATGACTGCACAGCATGCAAGGCAATAAGAAAATGAATTGGGAATGCAACTATACAATTTCCCATGAGGAAAATGGGGAAAAAGCCAGAGATAACACTCTGGATGGATTCTTTTCATTTAGTGATACTCCCAGGACAGTCTTCCATGTGGATAGTCTTCTCTTGGCCACATGATAACCTTTCCTCATCTCTTTTAACCCCTCTTTTGGGATAGGAAACAACACTTGTTATATCCTGTCACAGTGGTCATGATATACTGAGCTCTGTGCTGCTCTGAGGAGTGAAGCCAGGGAGCCTGGAGAAATGGGTGAGGGCTGGTTTAGCTCCACTTGGATTCAAGAGCTACTGAAGAAGATGATGTTCCCTTCTCACGAACAGCCTGGGGACAGCTGTAAAGCAGAGACCTGTCTGCTCATGCTGTGCAGCATCCACCACCAGTACTCTGAATCTGCTCCTGGCACGTGAGAAGTGCAGCATGAAAGGGGAATGGTTCAGGGTCACTTCCAGCAGCTCCTGGGAATATACACATCTGAAATTGGGGGTACAGTACCAAGGAAATGCCTGAGCTCTGTCCTGGGGGCTGAAGGATATGGCAGTAGGGAAGGAGCTAAAAGAGGGGTGCTGGGATGCTGGTCAAGGCTGGGAAAGAGTGAAATCACAATCTCAGAGGCTGTGATTTTTTAGTCAGACAAGTTCTAGCCCACGTCTTGTCTCCAAGTGATTTGCTGTGAGCCATCAGATGCACGCTGCATGTGGCCAAACAACACCAAAAGGCAAATTTTACCTGTTCCTCCTATAGCTCCCTTTTCTTTACAGCACAATTCCTTCTGCTGGTAGCTGAGATCTGAAGAGGTTGAAGGAAGAGGATAATGGAAATATATCCCAGTCCAGTGGCGAACATTGTTCTCCCTTCTCTGCCTGCAGATGTGCAACTAGAGAATGGGTTCAGTGCCCTGGTAGCAGACAAGAGGTTGGGAGTTCTGCCTAAACCAGCATCAGAGCACATAGGAGCACTGGGAGAAGGGATGGTGATGGGGTTCTCTGCTGCAGGAGTTGGAGGCCCGCGCCTGTTCATTTGACTTGTTGTCTGTGGAGGTTTGGTCCCTGCAGAGCTTGGATCTGGGACTTTGCAGAGAGAGTGCTGAGGCTGGTCTAGGTCTTGGACTATTACTCCGTGATGCTTTTCCATGTAGGCAACAACAACATGGTCATGAAGACCTGAAGCATATCAAATTGGGCTATCATATGGGCATGTCATATGGGCATATGTCGTATGAGCATATATGGGCTACCCAGCTCTGTGGGTGATAGGTAAGGGTGTGGGGGCCAGGTTGTATCTCCTCAATCCTGCTGGTGAAGAAGAAGGGCTTGGGGAGTGGAAGGATCATTCAGGTCAACAATGGGTTGTGCAGCTGGTGTTGAAATGGGGGATTAGGCTTTTATGACAGTAGGACCCTCTTTGGTGTTGGAGCTATGGGCATTGACAACACAATCAAGTGAGGAAGTGGTCAACTAGTTTGGCAAGCAAAGGGTGATGTGAGAAAAAAGAACTTCATGCTAACAAAACACAGCTGAAGGGAGCTTACCCCAAGAGAGGCAAAAAGCCTGTGTGGATCAACAAGGAGCTCCTGACAGAAGTCAAATGTAAAAGGGAAGTATGCAAAAAGTGGAAGCAGGGACAAATGATCCAAGAGAAATGTAAAGATGTTGTCTGAGTAAGCAGTGATGGGGCTAGGAAAGCCAAAGCCTGCTTGGAGTTGAATCCAGTAAGGGACAAGAAAGGCAACAGGATGGGCTTCTAGACGTACATCAGCAGAGGGGAAATGTGGAGCAAAGATGACAGCTTCAGTGGAGGAGAATGAGGTTAAGAAGTGCTTAAACTAGACAGATGCAAGTCTATGGGCTGCACCTACGACTGTTGAGGGAGCTGGCTAGTGGCATTGCAAGGCCACCCTTGATTATCTTTAAAAGATCATGGCAACTAGGAGAGATTCCTGAGGAATGGAAGGAAGCAGATATCACTCCTCAAGAAGAGCAAGAAGGAGGACGTGGGGAGCAACAAGCTCATGAGCTTCTCGCTGACTCCAGGAAGGTGATGGAGAAAGTCCTCCCAGAAACCAGTTCCAAACATATGAAGTTCCAAACATCCTCAGCAAGTTTGCAGATGATACAAAACCAGGATGAGTGGTTGCTGCACCATGTAGTTGCTCTGCCATTCAGAGGAACCTGGACAATCCAGAGAAATTGTCTGAAGACAATTGTCATGAGGAACCTCATGAAGTTCATCACAGGGATATGTGAACTCCTGTCCCTGGGGAGGAACAGCCCCATATATGACCACTACATGCTGTGGTAGACTGGCTGGACAGGTACTTTGATGAAAAGGAGCTGGGGTCCTGGTGGCCAGCAAACTGACCTTGACCCAGCAATGTTCCCCTGAAATGAAGAAGGGAGACATCACGTGGCTGAACTAGATATTATTAGTTGCTTTTCAAAAATCAAGTAAGAAAAGTCCATGGATCACCAGAGGTCTTTAACCTGCAGCTTGAAAGCCAAGCATTCAGGTCACCCGTTACTGAAGATCCATGAAGAATTTTGCAGTTAAATTCCCTTGCTTAAAGATACCTGAGGTGATCTTCATTCTTTCTTCAACTCTGAAATTGATAAACGGGACATCTTCAAATCTATCTCAAACCAAAAGTGACTATTTCCATATCTCAACAACTTCCCTGGAACAGCATGGGCAGAAATACTAACTAATAATAAAACCAAGAGTAATGGAGAGTACCTACCAGACCAGACAACATCTCTGGAGGCTGTTGCAAGCTCAAAAGTTTTGTGCAAATCCATGTTCTTTACCTCATTTTATTCATGGGGACACTGAGTAGATCAAAACTGTATGGACAAAGTTGGAGCTGACATAGAAAGAATTTTGTGAGGAGCCACCTGACACTGGGGACTGAAAACACACTGGAGTAGGCTCTTCTGTTATTGTTGTCTTATTGATTCCAAGACACAGCACGTCCCCAGCAGACATTTCATCTGCCTGCAGCTTTCGACACAGACAGATTTATAGAGCACTCCTTCCTCCTTTCGTTCTCGCCAACTATTCTTCTAACCAGAGCATCCATCTCTCCTCAGTGTGTTTTCATCTCTCCATCTAATCACTAGGTCCTTCATGCCTTCACAATATTTATGTGTATTTCCATCTGTCCATTGCTCTTTGCATTAGTCAAATCTTAGAGAGTTTCAACTGTTTTCTCAGTCTTAGGTATCCAGTTCCATAAAGAACACCACAATTTGGTTTGAAATCAAGAAGAAAAAGAAGGAAATCTCACCATGCAGAGAACTGGCATCTGAACCATGCCATATAAATGGGTTCATGGGGGAAGTATTATGACCTTTGGAAAAGCTGCAAGACAATCTGACCTAAGCTACCAACCAGAAGATTTTCAGGAGGTCTGTCAATGTTGCTTTTTCACATTCATGTTTTATTGTATTGTCGACACATTTCTGATCCCTTTTAAGATGAATGCATATTTTCCAGATTTGATTTCCTCTCTGCTTCTTTTGTGGCTTCTTAGTTCAACTGTGCGAGGGAAAAGGAAACTCAATTAAACTCAAGCAGCTCAAAGCTCTGCAAGGGACGGCGTGCGGGGTGTGTTGGCTCCCGTTCCCATCTGGACAGGCACTGCTGATTCATCCATATGAACAAGGAGGTGACAATCATTTATTCAGAAGCCCAGCCATTCATTTCAGAAGGTCCATGCCCCCCTCCTGTTCCCCCACTGCCTCCCCCTCCCAGAATAATAATACATGGTTGAGGGAATCATATTCTCAGGGAAGAGGATCGGAAATGGTTCTTTTGCTCTTCGGCAAACTCTCAAATAAAATAAGAACTTTCTATTATTAACCCTCATTATGGTATGGAATTTTCCCACACTGAGCAGAGAAAATAGCTCAAGTAGGATTCAATTATGGAGAGTGTCACAGGAGGCCACGCAGCCCCACAGGTTAGGCACTATGAAAGCTTGGGGAAATCAGCATCTATTCCTGACCACTCCAGTGATGACCTTCTTGATGTCCAATGCACTAGTGGGACAGCTCCCAGCTCCTGGACCTTTTAAGTCTGAAGGTTCCAAAGCAAGTGACAGCTTGAGCATGTCCCAGTAATGTCCTCTGCAGTTTCAACAAGTCCATAAGTTGGAAGTGAGATTCTTGCTAAGATTCTCCTGAAGAGAGGTGACTCCTTTTCCCTTTCCTCCACCTGCAAGTGCATAAACATAGAATGGACCTCTCTTGAGTAACTTGACTTACCTGGTTTTAGTGCATATAAGTGCTGTCTGAGCCTATCAGAGATCTGTGGATGGATGGATGGATGGATGGATGGAAACATGGATGGATGGATGGATGGATGGATGAATGGATGGATGGATGGGTGGGTGGATGGATGGATGGATGGATGGGACAGATGATGGAAGGAAAGACAGAAGGAAGGATGGAAAGAAAGGCACATGCAGAAGTAAAAATGAGAAGAGGGAGACATTTCTGTGGGAGCCTCTTGTTAAAACATTGGCAGTGCTTCACTGACTTTAGGACAGGAAGTGATGAATATTTCACTCAATGGAAACCACACAGGGGATTTAAGCTGCTACGAATATATTTGCCATACCTCCTACCAGTTCTCTAGACATAACAGGAAACTGAACATTTTATGAATGTGCAAACCTACCTGCCTATAAATAATACAGAATAAATTAAGCACAGAGTTAAAAGGGGCAAAGCAGGTTGAAAATGTTACTGATCTCTGTCCAAAGCAATAAACCATCATGCATTGTCTACTAGGATGTTACTTTCTCTCCTACCAGCTGTACCCCTCTGGATCATGATCGTTCCTGGAGGTTACACAAAGCACAGGTCTGGATGGATGGAGGGTGGTTTGGAAACAGCTATATTCTTCTAGAGATGGTGTCACCTGGGGATCTTCATGGCATGTGAGAGAGGCAAATCCATTCCAAATATCTCTGACTGGGAGGAAAGGCAACCAGCTTGGGTAAAGGACAGAGGACATCTCAGCCTGGGGTGTCTTCCAGGAAATGTAGTGATGCAACTTCAGGTCAGAGGCTTTTCCTTATGCCAGGGAATGACGTGAGACCAGGTCATCTCTGGGTGAAGAAGAAGTGAGGGTACTTTGAAATGGGAGTAGAGGCAGGTTGGGGCATGTTTGCAGCAAGACTTCATGCATCAAGGCAACTAGGGCAAAGTCAGGTACTAGGGCACTGATGCTATAGCCAGGGTGATAGGATGAGAAACTGCCTTAGGAGGACATGAATTTATGTTGGGCAACTGCTGACACCTTCAGGCTGGGTCAGGCAGATGATACTGGTGTGGCACATTTCCTTGGCCTGTGGGAACAAGCAAGACAAGCAGGAGCCTGAGCCCAGCAGGCTCTTCTCTGAAATACTGAGACACCAAGAGGTCCCACAACACACTGGAGTGATACAGCATGCTGCTGGGACAAACTGCCTGCTCCCATGCCCTGAGGTCTCACAGGACCACAGAGGCTTCCTACTCTTGCCTGGAGCAAGAGTTTTGGTAGCTCTGTGCACTGTCTGTAACTCAACCAAAACCAGCTGGGCATCTTGCTGTAACCTTGTGAGGTGAACAAACACAGGAATCAAAGACGCCATCCTTCTTTTCCTTTTAGAAAGGTGTTCCTTAAAATTTAGGGATTAAAGGTGCTTAAACCCAGGGTCACGGATTTAGGGAATAGTTACTATTGAAGAAGAAGATTCTCTCTTAGCTTATGGAGCCTAATTCTACTTGTCTGCAATCCTCCTTCTTCCTTTAGTGGCTTACGGAGCTTTGCGATGCTTTGTTTTCTAAATAAGTATATAGTTTTAGGGCAGGTCGTTTGACATCTACTGTGTTCACATTGGTCCTGACTGCCTTGAAGAAGTGGATAACATTTATCTGTCTCCCTTCTCCAGTCTCTAAAGCATTTTGGAATGTTCCTGGGCAAAAGAAAAAGTCTTAATTCTTTTTAAAACAATGACTGAGCTCAAATCACTTCCCATTCCTCCACTTTCTAGCATCTGCTGCTTCTGCAAAACCCTTTCCTGGAGCTACAGAAGAAAAGAAAGCATGAAAAAACCCCCAAGCATTTCCAGATTTTCACCTCAGAGATAAGAAAGTACTGGTGTTTGGTGGTTTCCAAACAGCAAAAGTGTTTTCACTTTGGTTCTGATTCTGGAAATCTTGAAGTATATGTTTGACCTTTGCTTTTAGATATAAGCTCACTAATATGAACAGCTCAGACCTGAAGCAGCAGGTCCTCAAGAGCAGGGTCAGCATCTTGCCAAATATTTGCAAGGCAGCACATTTCCTTTGCATGCTGCCTCTCCTAACAGGGAGACTCACCAAAGAGTCAGTTAGAAAGAGAGCTCTGTAATTGTCCTAGGAGATTTCTAAATCCGCGAGGCAGATAGTGAGACTGTGAAGTGGAAATATGTCTCTGATACTACTTTCTTTGGTAAAAAGAACAGGAATTTAACTGCTGAAGTCTGGTTATATTGGATCAGAATGAATGCCCATCTATCCCAGCATCCTATCTCTGTACATGTCAAGGAAAGAGCGTAAGAGGGGGATTGTAGTAATTGCTTGAGATACCCTCCTGCTTGTCTGAGTTCCTTTCAGCACAAACCCTACATCCAGATGGCTTGCAGAACTGGGAAGCAGTTGGATGTTCCTGTGTAAGGTCCCTGACCTGAGCCCTCATGGTGCTGACAGAGAATGAACTGGCAACCACTGATGCCTGAGGAGCAAGCCCATAAGTCCCAGCAGACACAGCAGCTACCCTTGCCCTTCAATGACCAGCCCAGAACTCACTCATCCTCTCAGCATGTTTAGTCTTTTGCCTCTCAGATGCACTGACTGCGTCAAGGTCTTAGTATTGCACAAGTAAGTACCCCAAAACCTTTCAGAGGTGTTCAAGAACTGGAGCACCTACAGCCCTCCCCATTGCTAGATCTTGGGGCAATTCCTAGATATTCCAGCATCTGAATCTCAGTGGTGAGATGTGACCTGCTTCTCTGCTGTTCTTTTAATGACACAAGGATTTTTTCCCTCAGTCTGATGATGCTCATTACGAGCCTGCCAGTAGCATCATGTGTTGTGAGCTTGTTCCAGGCATGAGAAGCAGAGGACAGCTTTGGATAGAGAAAATCTGTGTTCACTCAGAAGATTGTGAATCGCCCACATGTAGCAGGGATGTTGGTCTGCTTAAAGTTAAGCATCTGCCTAACATCTTGGCTGGGTTTAGGTCCCATTTCTGATGAAGAGTTTATTTCATGAATTCCACTCTCTCAATTAGCCGTTAACAAAGGGCACATCTATTCAGATGCAAATATAAATATATTTTAAGATTTGTATAACTGAACGTAGATCCCCAAATATTCATTATTTAAAAGCATTTACTAATGTATTTTCAGATTAATTCCTGGTATTTGGATCACCGCCAGTATTAATACTGGGCTGCCTTCAAGTTTAATAGGAGAATTATATTTTAAAATATATGTTCACTGAAGCTGATTTGATGTTTTTTTAATGTTGAGATTTCTTTACAATTGCTTTTAAAATGACCTTTTGACCAAAGAGAAAATGACTGGAATCATTTTTTCCTTTCATTTTTGGGCAAAACTTTATAATGTTTAAAAGAGAAAAATAAAACAATCTCACCCCACCCCCCAAACTAAAATCTTTCAGTATATATATTTTCCCTTGTTTTCAGCAAGAATTTTTAATTTGGATGTGTTGAAACCCCACATTCCTTATTCAAAAGCCTATTTTTTTTACACAGTTTTTGATGTGTGACATAGCTGTTATTTTACGAGAAACCTGAAACATTTTGCTGGAAATTTTTACTGGAGAAAAAACAAAGTTTGGTTTTTCAGGCTCTCTCCCTCACACACACAAATGGTATTTTTCATTCATCCGGCTCTTGGTCTTCACTCTGGATCTCCTGCTGAAAGTGAGCAGTGAAGGGGCAAAGAGAATTAGCTGAACTAATAAAGCAATTCAGATAAATGCAGGAGGAAATGTTCCTGTTTATTATTCATCAGCTCCTACTTGAGATAGCCCATGTTAATATTTAGCCTCTCACAGTTTCAGAGCAGGGTATGAGCATCACCCAGTTATGTGGAGGAGAAAAACGAAGCTGGGGAGATGAGATGCTCTCCTGTCAAAGACCAACACCTTCACAGCTTGGCCCAAAGTCAAGAGCTGTTGTGAATTCAGCCCCAGGGACTGGGCTGACTGGTGAAGTCACTCCTAAATCCTCCCCACAAACTATTCTGCTCAGGCTCTTCCCATCACCATGGTGCCTGCCAGTCCAACCTGTCGGCATTGCTAAAAGGAAGAGGCATTGGGGACGTCTCCTTGACACGTATTTATAGCGATACACGAGCTGGGCTGTGGTCACTCCAGCGCTGGGAGCATGATGACAGTAAGGAAGGAATGTATTCAGGAGAAAAGGCTGGTTCACAAACAGATGGAGGTAGCCCACAGGTCCAAAATCTAGCAACACTCAGCAGAAAAGACGTTACCACAAAGGGCAAGGCTTTCTCTCCCCCCTCGCCTCGTCACCACTCACATTCCTAACATACAAGGTGCTATTGTTTTCCACTCCTTGATTTACTCTTCCTAAGGGTGCTACTGTCTGGAATTAGATGTCAAGAAAACGTGGCTTCTATTCTCACTGTCCCCCTACAAATCACCCCTTGCTTTCTGAAAGCATTTCTCCCCAAATACAACGCTCCCCAGCAGCCCCACCACATGTTCATATTTCTATTCCCTTTCTTCTGTGCCCAGGAAGGATTCGGGTCCTTCATCAAAGATGTTAAATTTGATGTTATCATCAGAGACGTTAAATTTGATGATAATAAAGAAGGACCATTTCAGTCAAGTCATATTATCATTCCAAGTGCCTCTATTTATTTAGTTAGTTAGTTATTAAATTTTATTTAGGCATGTTCCATTTATTTATTTGAAATAAAATTGAGCAACCTGGTCTAGTGGAAGGTGTCCCTGCCCATGGCAGGGGGTTGGAACTAGATGATCTTAAGGTCCTTTCCAACACAAATCATTCTATGATTTACTAACCCATTAATAGATATATAAATGTTTCATCCATTGTCCCTGTAGATTAAGGCCAGATGAAATGGTCTTATCATAGCACAGATGATACTGCACCTTTTCCATATCTTCCTTTATCCTGTATTTCAGAAAGACATTAAAACTTCATGTAAAGACAGCAGCTTATGGAGAAGGTGGCGTATCCCTTGGGAAGAAATTTTAAATGACTAATTATTCCCTCCATGAAAAATCTCCAAAACACTTTTGGATTCTGATTATAGCTGAAGTAATGTTTTAAAATGAAAATCAAAAACTCAAACTTGTCGACCCACAACCTGATGGAAGCAGAATCATCCATTTATAGGCAGAGATTCCTCTTTGCTGTTACTGGCATGTTAAACATCTTAGATAGACACTTTCTAGAAATATGCTTCTGATCAGAATAGTGATGGTACAAGATAAACCTTTCTTACAGAGCAGTTGAGCTGTTGGGACATGTCTTTTATCTCGTGGATGTCATTAAAAGTAAAGAAACTCGGTTTTCATCAAAATATTTAGTTTATGTCAAAACTTCAAGTGTTTGAGAGGTTTTGGTTAAAAAAAAGAAAAATAAACCTTTCCCATTTCTGGCAAGAGAAAAATGTTAAGAGGAAGAAAACTAAAACTTCCAGTAACTGTAAAAAATTCAACTTTTTGGATTTATAATTTTTCAACAGAAACTTAAAAAACTGTCAAAGTTTAACGTGTCAGTGAAAACTTTCACTGTGATAGAAATGACAAACAAATGTCTGAAGGCAGCATCTGAACCAACTGCTTTCAGTCATTTGGAGCCTCTCATGATCTGATCTGCTCACTTTTCTACAGCAGTAGAACACCTACAGCAGTAAAACTTCCCTCTCCAGCTTAGCTAGAGAGCCTGAAAAAGAAAGTGTAGATCAATGAGGGATCAGATGGATCAGAGGTCATTTCTGGAGATGGAATTGATCACACCATGCCTGTATCGTGAGGGAAGGAGCCATGGGAGGAGGAGGATGAGGAAGGTTAAGGCATGGTCAGCAGTGGGAAAGGTCTGTTTCTGTCTCCTGTATTGATATTGAAGCATAAATTGTTGGGGGTAAACCCTTCTGTGTGCACGGGTAAGAGATCATACCAGTGAGTGTCTGCATGGGCATGCTGAGTGGATCTTTCTCTTTATTCCCTAATTCTGTGCACTCCCTAACAACTCCCTTACTTCTAAACCCAAGTCAACCTGACTTGCTAAGAAGGAAGATATCAAAAGATTAGATGAGTTTATCAAATGTTGTGCAAATAGGCAGCCAGATGGAGGCAAAGTACCCTTGAAGGAAAGGCTGCTCGGTAAACATATTCGTCACCGGAGAGTCCAGAGAGGAGTTCACCCTCCAGGCATAAATCCATTGAAAACTGAGCTACATGGTTGTGTATTGCTTATAAATAACAACTCTTGTTACAGCAGTAATTTGAGCAGCAGGAAAGCGGAGGCATGCTATGACTGCACTTGTTCTCTGCAGAGAAGACATAAATCCACATCTTCTGGTCTGCGTAACAGCACAACACACAGCGAACGCTCGGAGCGGCTCCGGCTGTAAATCAGGGCTGGCTTCCAGCTGCTGGTGCTTTCGTGGTGTTTGCTGAGCAGCTTGTGCTAGGCTGTGTGCAACAGCATTGCCCCTGGAGGCTGGAGGTGTAAAGAATCAGGCCCTATTTATGGGGGGAGACAGGAAGAAGGATGGGCTCCCCATCACGGTCCTATGTAGGACCCCAGCTCTGGGACCTGGCACTGGGATGAGATGGGAGCTTTTTCCAGAAATATTCCCATTATAGTACGATTGTTCATTATCTTGTGACCCAATTTCCTTCAAATAAGAAGGAAATTCAAATGTTACCAACAGTGGAAGTGCTCCAGTGTGTAGGAGGTGCCTACAGATTGCTGGCAGAGGTAAGAAAGACCTGCAGAGCAACCATGCCCTTACTCTAAGAGCTAAATGACACAGACAGGCAATATCTATTTATGCTTACAACTGCCCTTAACTATGTAGAATCAAATTGCTCTGTCATCTTCAAAATAATGTAGGGGTTTGGTCAAGAGGAAGAGAATAAATTCTTCTCCCTACTAGGGACAGGTCAGGAGGTTGTGGGTTGGACTACTGTGAAGAGTGCTTAGGTTGGACCTTCAGAAACACTTTCTAACAAGCAGAAGAGGTGTAATTCACTGCCCAGGGAAGCTGTGAAGTCTCTTACTGGAGGATTTTAGGAAGGAGGCAGATATCCACACTTATCTGCTGGTGTGGGTCAGAAACCCACCTCATGGCAAGGTGCATGAACAAGATAACCCCTGAAGAGCCTTCCAGGCCTTATTTCTCTTCAATTATTTGAGTTTGTATTCCTTCCTACAGACCCACTGGCAGGTCAGGTTCCTTTGTGTCAGAAGAAATGCAGACACCAGAGAGATAATCACTACCAAGAAGGATTTACATGCTAAAAAGACACACCTCTGAGGCGTAGGAGGTAGAAGTGACTGAGCCAAAATCATCAAGCAGGTCAAAGAGCAGAAACTGGAATCAGCTTCAGGGCTGCTGTCCCCTAATCCATGGCCACCAGAATGCACTCTGTCCTTTAGTGTTAGTTTTGACTGTAGACCTTTGGTCTGTCAAACGCCATGCTGTTCTGCCCAGCAAAGGTAAAAAACATTCATAGAATCATAGAATAGAATCAGAATAGTTCCTAATTGGGCATAAATTCATTGACAAATTAATTCTTCACTGCTTCAAATAAACCTTTGATTTCAGAGAAGGAACAAATTATAGTGAGCCACATGTGAGTACTTTAAGGGAAAGAAAGGCAACAAAGACTGAAGCTGGAGAGAGTTCAGTAGGAGCAATTAAGAACAGCTATTTGCAGGTGGGGTGACCATGAGGTAAAGTCCTGCACTGGCTCGTTGTGCAACCATGAGCTGGCCTTGTGGAAACACTAGTTATTCTTCCTGCATGTTGAAGACTTCCCAGTTTATGCCAGGGGCCTTTGCTGCAGTCACAGGTTCTTTTTGTTTATGCAACTGCAATGCCACAAACATTTCTGGGTGCAATGGTTTACCTTGATACTCACATTTGCTGTGCAAAAACCTGTTGACTTTTCCTGTTTTCAATTACAGTTAGTGTTGTGTTGGGTATACACGTGTGCATGTTGTGGGCTCTTTATGTGGGCCATAACCTCTTTAGACTCCAATGAATGAACAAGAAGCAATTCTCTGGAGTCTCCTCATGAGAGGAAGCAAACAGAGCAGCGTGGTAATATGTGGAGAACATTCCTGATTGCATCTGCATGCACGCTCTATTCCTCTCCCAGGCAGCTCTGTTCGTACTCATGTTTATACTTGGGGAACAAACCACAGCCTCCAGTGGAGCAGGGAGTGATGGTGAGAACAGGCAGTTCTTTGCGATCATTTCACACAGTGGTTGATGGATTAAAACATGAGATGAGGCAAACATTCAGGCTTGCACATGCATACATCATGTGGGTTGTGATGAGAAATGCTCTATTAGAGCCCTCTTGCCTGAGAACTTCACCTACGGGGTCCATGGGAACTGCAGGAGTCTATGCCCCAGGCATTGCTGCATCTCTGCTGATGCTACATCACCTTTTTAGATTTTGGCTTTGACCCATGCTGCGAAGATTGTGTAGAGTCACAGAATCATGGAAGCATAGGATGGTTTGCGTTGGAAAGGACCTTAAGATCATCTAGTTCCAGCCCTCTCCCATGGGCAAGGACACCTTCCACTAGAGCAGGTTGCTCCAAGCCCCTGTGTCCAACCTGGCCTTGAACACTGCCAGGGATGGGGCAGCCACAGCTTCTCTGTGCAACCTGTGCCAGCGCCTCACAACTGTAAAGAATTTCTTCCTTCTTTACTGTTATAACAATGCCACTCATAATGGTCCTCACTTTCAAAGTGTTGTATACATTGTATAACCCCATTAATGCCTTTGACAAATTCTATCTTCAAAGCAGTTTGGTGTTGATCTCTTCAGGGAGAGAAACATCTTTTTCTCTGGGTTTTTACAGGGATAGATGGCTCCTCTTCATGTCTGCTTTTAGCTGAATGTTCTTTTAGCTGCAGTAGTAGGCAGGAGTAACTGTCACAGAATAGCTGCCATCAGTATTTGGTGGAAAACATCTAGAAGAACCTTGTGAAAACTGACCAGACTTCCCTTCTCCCTGCTAATCAACTTGGGGATAAAAGGATGGAAAATCAGGCAGTGGAACATTTACGGTTTAATTTCTATAGTTTGGAAGACATCCAGCTACAAGAACGTGATACACAGCATTGTAAAAACAGAAGGTGAGAGAAGGAAAAAGAAAGAAGCAAGACACTGTATAATAAAAAAGACATAGTAAAAAAAATAAATATCAAGCAACCTGGCAGGATTTCAGCATAGTAGGTTCACAGAATAGAGCAATAATGAACTGAAAGAAAGCAGTTTGGCATAGGAGGAAATCTAGCAAGTGAAGTGCTAGACGGGGATATGGTAATGAGAACTGAAGTGGTAAAACACTGGGAAAAACCATTCTTGAGGGCGCACAGGCAATGATTTTCCTGAGGCTGAAGTAGCTGACAGGGTACCAAAAGGAGATGCCAGAACACTGTAGCTCAAGGAGGAAAAAGAAGGCAGGAAACGGTGTAAGTGAGAAGCAACCAAATAACAACATTCAGAGGAAGCTGAAGCTTTGAGGGAAAAGATAAAGGCAGCCAAAAAGCAGCCTGAATGAATGGATAAGCACCATGAAAATGTGCTTTTAGCAATATATCAGGAGAAAAGGAGGGATAGGGCACAAGTGATTCAGCTGAAATACCATGTCCTTTTCCTAACCTTCCATCATCAAGGACAAGCAGCAAACAAAACCAAGAAGGAAATAAAAAGGAAAATATATTTGAGCAATTGGGAAGCAACCTGTAGAAATAGCTCTTGATAGAAAAAGAAGTAGAGAAATATGTGGAAAATTGGATAAGAAGCAAACTGGCCAGTTCTAGGTGATGTGAATCTGGGGATACTACAGTTACAAGTAAGCAAATTTTATCTACCACCCTGCAGAAACAGGTTGAGTGCAGAAGACCTGGAAAAAATGAAGGTTGTGCCAGACCTTCAAACAATCAAAAGAATTGTGCTTCTGGGAATTACCATCCTGGAAATGTAACCCTTGACTCAAGTGCAATTATTGAAGGGAAAAGATTTGGGAGTGAGTCTGAAGCTGGAGCCTGAAAACTGAGGCTGAGCATCACGAAAATCTTTCTGGAAATAAGAAATATGGTTATTCCATACCTAGGGAATAACCATCTCATAAAGATATGGGAGTCCCTTAGCTGGGAGTATTTACACCTACCTGCGATGGAGAGCAGAAATGCAAGGAAGAGGCCTGAATGAGCAAGGAGACTGGATGACTCTGTAGTGCTTCTAGATAGCAAAGATACATTACTGGGATCTTGAAGGGATGCACACTTAGAATATAAGAACATTGCAGGCTGGGTTGTTGATGTATCTCTAGTCTCCTGCATTTAGAGGTTATTTAAAATGGAAACCTCAAGTTTTCTTTTTCTGCAACTAGTTTTCCAGAGGAACAAAGTTGGGAAAAAATTATTGTATCCCTTCATATTGATATTGTCTCTTTCTTTCTGTGTTCTGGTACAGACTGTGAGGATGGGTATCTAAAACACTGCTCCTTGATGCCTTTCCCCAGCTCAGCCACCTCTTTCCTCTAATATGATGCTTCAGCACATGAGCTCAATGTTGATGGGGAAAGAAAGCTGAGAAACAGATTGCAGAGTGAGCAAGGACAGAAAATAAAAAGGAAAATCCCATGGGCATAGCAGTGGGTTAGCTACAGGGAAGGGGATGGTACAGCATAAGAGGGAAAAATCCCAGAATCAAGCAAAGGGTAAGGGAGCTCTGGGAGACAGAGAGGGAGATGAAGGGTGTCTTCAATCGTGGTCAGAAAGAAATACAAAGTTGGTCCTTTATGGTCAGCAATAAGGCTAGAAACTATGCCCACACAATGTCCAGGGTGCAAGTCTCACATGCCAGACCCCTGGATGCTCCTCCATAATGTACATATAACCCTGTCTCCAAAATATCAGCAGGCTCACAAGGTAAAAGGTGGAACAGGTAGGACACAGTCAGCATCCAGAGGAATGCCAGAGATGCTCCAGCTACGGGGAATTCATTAGGTCAAAAATCAGGGGGGAAAAATTCCATTAAAAAAAAGAAAATCCTCTTTCTCCAAGAGGGAGATATTTTGTCCGAAGCTGTGCAGCCAGCCCTGGCAGTGAACTTGGCTGCAGAACCACATTCTCTTTCGATGGATGCATCACTCACAGTTTTTGCCCATTCCTCAAGTTCCTTCTCCCTGCTAACCAGTGTCACTTCTGCCTTCTCTGGACTGAGTCACAGCAGGTTCCTTCTCATCCAGCTCCCTGCAGCGGCCTGGCCTGGGGGAAGCATGGGGATGGCTCTGTTTGGAGTGTTTTCTTAAGCATTGTTTATAGTTTACTCCTCCTGAGCTCTTGTATATTTTTGTTTCAGCCCACTCTTATGCACAGCTAGCAAGCACACGGGCCAGGGCTCCATGCAGTCCCCTGGCACCCCAGGACTCGGCATCATTATCCCAAACCTGCAGGAGATGACTTTTATTTGTAAAGAAAACAGCCATGTCAGGCTATTCCACACTCCCCTGCCCCAGCCTGAACGTCCCCACTCTGTGTCCCGAGTCTTTCTTGGAGAGCAATTCTGCATAGCGAAGCTAAGATTGCTCTTAAAGATGCCAAAGGAATTTGGTTCCTCAGCTCCCAAGCAAATACTTTGAAATTAGGTATATGCATATCTCTGATGGCTCTGAATATCTCCATTGATAACGTTTTTCAATAGATTCTTAGTCTCCCAGCCCTGCAAGGGAAAGTATTGTTCTCCTGACAGCACACTGGAAACAGTTTGATGTTTCATATGTGTTCCAGCTAACTTTGTCCCAGCTTATCCAGACAGCAGCAATCCCTTTCCTGGAATCTAGTGGAAAGAGGTGTCAAGGTAATTACCATTAGCATAGTTCCTACCACAAGGAAATGAGGCACAGAAAGAAATTCAGGTTGCTAAAGCCATGCTAGAAGCATGTGGGATAGTTAAAGGTTAAATTCAGACTGCTCAAAGCCAACACAGTGTCATCACTGTAATATAGTTCCCTCCATGTTCTGAGTTTTATGCTCTTTCTGGCTGTAGGGCTTTGCTGGACAGAGGGGAATAGGACTGTGGTTTTTTTGGGTGGTCTCTTTCGGAGACCATACCACTCATGTGAACATCAGTCTCAAAGAGCCCTTCTGCTGGAAGCCACCAGTTAGTAATTGTGGACAACTCTTGCTAGGACCTGCAAAGCATCTTGTGGAAATAGAAGTCTCTCTGCACCCTTTGCCTGCCCCGAGGTCGTTGATAATGAGGGATGTGATGAAACCTTATATAGACAGTAACACATACATGGACACATTCAATGTTCATACCAACGGAGGAGTGAGCAGAAGGATTTTCAGGAGGAGGGTCACAAGATGAGATGAAATGAAGTGAAGAAAAATCTGGATGTGCTCTCAGGAAAATATTTGTAAGTGAATATGTGTTGAGCTGCGGAATGGTCTCCCCATGGGAGCAGTGGAAGGGTGGAAGCCCCTTGACTTGAGTCATTTCAGAGCAGACAGGACAAAGCCCTTGGGACTATACAGTATGGAAAATCCTGCCATGTCTAGGGTCAGCGGATGGACCAAATGACCCACTGTAATAGGTCTTTTCCATCCCTGATTCCAGCGAGTCTCTGAGAACCCTGAAGACTTAGTGGGAACCATGAAACCAAAGACCCATGAATATAGCTCACATACCAAAATGTTAATGTCATTGCCAGACCTTTGGTCCCTTTGGCTGAGCTAACCAATAGACCTGGGATTCCCTCCAGCATCTTCTTTGGTGGCTTTAAGAGCTCTAAATATAAGTCCTAATCCAGACATCTCTGCTATTGTACTAGGGCAGATCAAACTGTAAAGTGTGAAGAGAAATGGTAATAAACGTCCTTATCTGTTTCATTTCATATTTGAATGTAGAATAGTCTCCATCCCAACCTTTCTCACACTGGAGACAAGTCTGTTTGGCTACTCGTACATATTCATGGCATCCTTCATGCAGCAACAGCAGGAGTTTACTCAATGGGTGTGAACAACAGTTATTTTACCTTCTCTTCTCCTTCTGTTCTTTTTAGCGGAGAGTTGGGCAAATTCCTTTGGAAATTGGAAAGTATTTAGTGGAGCAAAGGTGTGAAAATAACTGAGGATTCAGTGTTGGAAAAGTACTGTTCATAACGGCATTTGTTTGTTGCTCTCATGAGGAAATTCAAGTGCCATACAAGTGAAATGACAAGTGAATACTGTTTTGATTTTATATCCCATCCACATAATGATAATTCCAGCAGGCCCAAGGCTCCTTTATGACAGGCAGAGACCTGCTATAAAGTAAGCCTGATGTGCTAAGTTTAGAGTTTTTAAGGTTTCTTCTTGTTGGCCATCTTGGGTCAATCTTAGTCAATATTTTCAAGTTTCTAGTGATTTAAATGTTGCAATTTTGGGGACACAAACTAGAAAAGGCCCCAAGTTCTCATGTGTGTTTGAGATGAACCATTTAAAATGAAGGGAACTCAGAATTTTTAAGTGAAAGCACCTAAAAACTGTTGATCAGTTCTGAACATCTTGGTCAGCCCTGCGTATCATTTCCCAAAACCCCTTCTCCCTTGGAATGAACGTAGTGGCAAAGAACTTTGGACACAGGCTGGTTTGAGACATCTGCTTCTGCGCGATTCACTCACTCAGGTTTCACAGAGAAAGGAATAATTGCCCAGAAAGAAATGAGCCCTGGATGTTTCAAAGCAATAGTCAGATACAGTGTTTTAAAACACTCCCAGGATGGAATTTCTTAGCATGGTCCAAAGAGGTTAAACTCAGGATTAGAAAGATTAAACTTTGTAATGGAAAGATGAGAATATACTCTGACAGAAAGTGATGGGTGACCTATTGCATGATTTCTTTAAGAGCACACCATCCAGACCTGCATCATTCATGGGAAATAACTGTCCCCAAAGCTAGTTTTGGGCTGGCACCAATGACAATGTTCTGCCAAACTCTGAAGCGTAAGACATCAGCAAAGTACACCATCATTATCCTCCATTGGAGGTCATTAGCACTGCTCTTGGGATGAAGAAATGGTCACCTCAGTCATCTGATTTTGCATGCTTTTTCAGAGCCTATTATGTCGTTATTCACTTTTATGACATGAAAGCTGTCTTTGTGGCCTTTCTGCACTATGTTTTCCTCTCTTGACATCCTTTTGTGGAGAGGTAGTTGCATAGAGTAGTTGCATACAACCTAAGAGGGCAGTACCACGTAGGTGAGGAGTCCAAATTAGTGGAACGTCTTCCTACCTGAAAAAATAACTACCAGAGCGATCATCTATTGCTCTTATTTCAGAGGAATTAAGCAAAGGAACATCCAATGGGTGGTATTTTAGGGTGGGAAACCTCTATGTACACATGAAGTTTTCCAGAAAGTGGTGTAAGTCATGCAATACAAACTTCTCTTCTCTGCTTGTACTGAATTTGTTTGCCAGGATTAATTTGAGGATCTTGCTTTTGGTAAGACATAAACCAAAATCCCAGTGGCCGCTCCCAGTTATCCAAGTTCTCCAAAGTCTCTCTTTCCTTAAGTAAAAGTAGGTGTAAGCTGGTTTCCAGGCCAAATTCTGATTCATATTCTGCCTACCCACACTTATTTTTACTGTAATTTTAACTGGATGCAGTTCTTCTGTTGGATACAATCATCCTCTTCCCTTCCTGTGCTAAACTGATGTTTGGTTATGGTTGTGAACTTTCCAGCTTAGAGGCAGCTGCATTTTAGATGGGGTAATGCATCCCTTACGTCCAGCGGATATACTATAAGATCAGAAACGATGGCATGGAAAACACTACGTACAGGAAACGTGTAGAGCTAACATTAAGGACTAAACAACAATCACCTCTGAAAAGAGCTATTCATCTTTCTCTTCTTCATGGGAAACACCCAAAAAAGGCAACATTCATTTGAATTTCTGTGTAGAAATTAAAGCAGGGGCAGAAGGGTTCATTGAGTCCAACTTGACTATTCTTTCCTTAAACTGTGTGCTGGCTTTCATAAGCTGAGCTTCCAGAAGGTGAGCTCAACTGATGGTGAGAAACGAAAACCTGGAGAACAGACTCTGTTTTCTGGGAAATAGAGAAAGTTGGTTTTGAAAGATCAAGTACTGATGAGAAAGAGCCATTAGATGGGATGGAGTGGGCAGGTGGAAGCAGTGAGTCACAGAAGATCAGGGACGTGAAGACAAGTAGGAGGAAAGACTGTCATGCTCCAATGGCTGTGTTACAGTCCTGGACCTCCTCACACGGATTTGGGCAAAGCATCTGGAGTCACATCTCTCAGCTGCTTGACCTTAACAAATAGGATCAAAAGAAGTCACTATTGGAAACTAAGAAATTCCAGGACTCGAGTTCCTCCTTTTAAACATGGCATTCTGAGAAGCACACCTAATTCTTTCCTTCTTTTCCATGATTGCCTTGCCATCTTCTTTTATTCAACAGTAATATCAAGTTAGAGGTTCATTGAGATTTAGGCTCATTAGGAGAAATCGAACCTCTTGGAGTTTGCCTGAACTTGCAGCATACTGGAGCTGATGACAGAAGCTGCCACCAGATTACTTAGCAGTTCTTAGTACTAAGCAGAAGACGGCTGGATTGCTGTGATGAAAGAAAGTGCAGACTAATCAGGAATAGCCAGTGGTTTGTATCAGGCACTTTTTTGTTAAGAAAAATCCAAGCAAGTTCTCTCATAGAAGGCACAGTTTTGTCCCTGGAGAAGTGGTAATACCACAGTTGCCGTTTCCTGGCCTTATATAGAATCATAAAATCAACTAGACTGGAAAAGATCTTTAAGATCATCAAGTCCAACCATTATCCCAGCACTGCCAAGGCCACCACTAAACCATGTCACTAAGGGCCTTGTCTACACGGTTTGTGAACACTTCTAGGGACACTAACTCCACCACTGCCCTAGGCAGCCTGTTCCAATGCCTGAGCACCCTTTGGGGAAGGAATTGTTCCTAATCTCCAGTCTAAACCTTCCCTGGATATGATATCACATGGCGCAGACAAAGGTCTTGCAAATCTGGTCTTGCAAATACACAACTTGGACTGGTTTCCACTATTGTGACTTGCTGGAGCAGCCACCATCTCAATAGACTGAACCACTCTTCAATCCATGTCCCCTCCTGCTCCAGACCATGTGCAGGGAGATCCCCTCAGGGAATCACAGTCCTGGGTCCAGTAGTATGCATATTCAATGACTCCAGTTGAGAAAGGCAGCTCCATGAATGTGAAGACACCCAGCACATCTTTGGTCCAACTAAGGGCAGAATCAGAAGGCCAGATTCCTTCTTTCATTTCCCTGCATGCAGAAATGGCTCTCCCTCTTCTCTTGCTCTTGCCCTCTGCTAATTCAGCAGAAAGGATAATCCCCTTGCAATCATCACCTCCCTGGTAGGTCATAACTGCTCCATTTTGAGGGGATTAGCAGAATGGAGCCTGATTACTGTGCAGCGGACTTCCGCATGAGAGGGGAAAACCTTTGCCGTTTGGAGCCATGGATGTCCATTTGCAGAAAGGAAAGGAGTTCACCACTTCCGCTCCATCAGAGCTGACATTTCACTGTCTCTGACTTCAACAGAAATGGGCTACAGCTTTTCTATTTTTACTTTTCACATGGTGTTCCTTGTTTGCAGTGCTTTAATCGAGTAAAACCAAAATAAAGCTTCTCGCCATCAGAACTCAGAAAGCCCCTCTGAAGGAGGGAGCAGTTGGAGTCAGCAGACATATCAGTGAAAGAATGAAGGTCATACTTTGCATAATATATTTATCTTGGAAAACATCATTTTATTCAGGCTATCCAAGAATTCAAGTGCTGAAACTAACACTAAGTCAACAGCACTTATAGTAATGAAATAAATTCTTTATAACAATCCAGCAGAAGGAGTTGACAAGGGTTTTGAATGGCTTGTTTTTATTAAAATTCTTTCATTCTTGCAAACCAGCATTGTCTGTGTTTCTTGGATATGGCCAATGTAGAGACACCGTGCAAAGTCTAAGCTGGAGTTTATTTAGTCTGCCTGCCTGCAGCAAAGAAAAATAAAATGCTTAATAAAAGATTTCCTTCTGTGGGAGACCCTGCAATTTGCAGATTGTAAGATAAGGGGGCTGTTTAGAGGAAGGTATAATTCTACATCTAAACAGAGATGGCATTCCCAGTAGAAGTTAATAGGAATATATCTTCAGCATTTGGTTAACCACAGACCTGAGTGAGAGCCACTAGAATTGAAAGCTTAAACTGTTCTTAATTGTACTGTAAAGCTCAAATGAAAATATCTTTTATGCTCAGCCTTTTTTATCTAAATATGATTTAAATTCAGCTGTACTATTTACCTACTGACAGTAGTATATCAAACCTTTATTTCATAGCCTCTGAGATGTACTTTCTCCAGGCATTTGAAGCTTAATTTCCCATGGCCCTAAAACTTTGACCTTACAGCTACACCATTTGCCTGAACAGCAAAAAGTAGCTTCTACTTCTGATCAGTTTAACTTTCCCTGGAGAGATGTTTCGTCATGTTATTATGAGATATTGTGTGTGGGTAGTTGTTGTTCCTCTGCTCAGGCGCTTTAAACAAGGCAGTTATTGTATGTGTGACCAACACTCTGGGAGAGGGCAGGTCCTGAAGGAGGCTTTGCAGATCTTCTGGAATGATCCTGGAAATGGAAAACCTTCCTAACTTCAATGTCTTCCCCTTCAGCCTTCCAGCCTACCTCTCCAAGTGGTCACCACACATCCCAGGGACCCATAATTCCATAGGACATCTCCCCATGCCTCCCATCAACCTTAAAATCAGCATTATTTGCATTCCAAATATCCTAGCATCCCAAATATCCTAGCATCCCAGTCATAGAACAAAGAAGAGAAAAATGAACAAACCCTTTGCCACCCTCTTTTGCAGCACTGAGATAAAAGAAGACGTAAAATTCTTTCACAGACGTTCTGCAAGAGGAAAGAACCAATTGAAGTCTTTGCAATAACCCTGTGGTAGAGCCAAGAAGACAACTCCAGTCACCTGCACCCCACACTCCCATTTCGGCCATAAAACTGTGATGCATTTGCTTTCTGTTCCTCAAAATGCACAAGCTGTCAATGCCTCATAAAGTTCCGACCAAGATTTGCATCCCAGTTAAATCTCCAAGGGCTGTCAAGTCAAAATCTTTGGAAATTTAAAATGGGGGAAATATGTCTTAACAGACTTTGGATGAGATTTAGCTGAAGTTCCTACTGTATTTTGTCTATGGTCTGCAATTCTGGTTAAAATGCCATGTAGAAATGATTATAGTTTCTCTATATCCTCTCTTCTTCTCTTTGTTTCACCTGGGAAGCAATTTAGCTTCTGTGTTCTGTCTTCAAATCCTCCATGCCATTGATGTGGATTTGTTGGATGTAGCATGCTTTACAGAAAATCCCATTCATTTGGCTTCCAGAACTGTGTTACCATTCACACTCCTTCCCTCTATTTCATATGCTACCTCCTTGAAGAACAGCATTTGGGCAGCATTATATCTCTATAAGAAGGGCCATGAAGAGTTAATATTTCTGTGCTACCTTTTCTTAGGGCCACTTTTTGCCATCTGAACCTACACTGAGCACACATAACCCACAATGGCCTTGCAGTGCCAGACCCTCTGTGGGTATAAATGGCTATAACCCCTATTTTGAGATTTTGTACAACACCATAATGATGGTTTTCAGTGAATCTACACCAATTTGCACTAGCTGAGATTCCAGCTTACTGGCTTTAGTGCAACCATTCCTGGGATGCTGGGTGATACCATGTTTGGATCAATTGCGTTATCTAGCCCCAGAGAAAGAATTTTTTTCTTAAAGCCACTATGTTAAAATGTCACCTTCTTATACAATACTGTTCCCTTGAGAACTGTAGGTTCCAACTGCTTACTTTATGGAGAAAGCACATTTTTCTTTTCCTCAAAGTTTTGGAGCTTATCCAGTCAGAAGAATCTCAGGTCTTCAAACCAAACCCTGAGCAAACTCTGAGCACATTATTTTGGTGACCACCAAGAATTTCATTCTCAGACCCCAGGTTGGGTTCCACATTGGTGGGTTATCAAGAAACACCAGAAATTTGTGACCAGCAGGTCAAAGGAGATGATCCTGCCCCTCTACTCTGCTCTCATGAGTCCCCACTTGCAGCACTGTGTGCAGTTCTGGCGTCCCCAATATAAGAAGGCCATGGAACTGTTGGAGCAACTCCAGAGGAGGCCAAGAGGATGATCAGGAGTTGAAGCACCTCCCATACAAAGACAGGCAGAGGAAGTTGGGGCTGCTCAGCCTGGAGAAGAGAAGCTGTGTGGAGACCTCGGAGCAGCTTCCAGTATCTGAAGGGGCCCTCTGGAGAGGGACTCTTCATCAGAGACTGTAGTGATAGGGCAAGGAGTGATGAGTTTAAACTTAAGCAGGGATTCAGGTTAAATATAAGGAAGAAGTTCTTCTCTCTGTGGGTGGTGAGGCACTGGCACAGGCTGCCCAAAGGACTGGTGAATACTCTATCCCTGGCAGTGTTCAAGGCCAGGTTGGACACAGGGGCTTGGAGCAACCTGATCTAGCGGAAGGTGTCCTTGCCCATGGCAGGGGAGTTGGAACTAGATGATCTTAAGGTCTTTTCCACTCAAACCACTCTATGATTCTATGATTCTATGAAATAAATCTGTATTCTATTTCTGAAGGGGACAAATTTTTTAAGGGCTGCAACACCCCTCTGTAGTCATCTGGTGGTATCTTTCTAGAAGTGACTAGGGTTTTTGAACATGCCTAGTCGGAAGCAGATGCCAGCCTGGGGTATGAAGGTTGTGTCTTGTTCTTGCACTTTCAAGCCAGGGCACACTGTTGGATCAGCGGTTCAAGCAAACACAGGCTTCTGTAGTAGGAAAGAATGATGGAGCACAGCATTCGCCGAAGTACAAACTGTTGTACTGAAGTGTTGCTTGGACCACAGAGCTCAGGGATCCAGCATGAAGCATTAAAGCTGGGGGAAAACCAGAGGAAATTAATGATTGAATAATGGATTCCAAATGTTGCAGTTCAAAGTTAAATCCTAATAATACAGTCACTTTCGGGTACACTGAGCTCCAAAACAGATTGTTTTTCAAGGCAGAGTTGCAGCAAGGAGGATTCTGGGTAATACTATCCAAATTCCCAGTAAGGTAATAAGGTGAAGATTTAGCTACAGCGAACACTGCTCTGAGTCTGTTTGCTTCCATGCGTGCAGGAACAATCACAGAGCACTCTTCCCAAGGTTTTGCATTCTGTGTTGACTGTTAATCCTGGTGGCAGGTGGCTGCCTGCCATCTGGAACATCTTTGCCCATTAAGATTCTCCCAGAAAGAAAGAAAATAGCTTACTTAGTAGCCGGGCCAGGTTTTTAGGAGAGTGCTTCTGTACAGCAGCCCTGGGTCAGTGCTCATGGTTAAGATGGATTGGCTCAGACCATTGGCTCGGCATATGGGACTGCTCATTCCCCTTTTCCAGGGAAGATGAAACAGCAAGTCTACCTAGATGCTGCTGCTTCTCCTAGATCCTCAGTTCACCTCCTTGCTGTACTTGTCATGAAGTTAGGAGAGAAGCCAAGCCTGTGATCATTCAGAGACCAAACATACAATTTCAAGACTATTTCTGGCTTATCTGATGTATTACCATGTGTTGTGTGTCCTTATGGAAGACGTGCTCCTCAAGAACCTCCAGAATTTCTGTGTCGAAGAAACCATGTGGGGTTTGGTTGTCTGTCTCCCTTCTCATTTTTTTTTTGCTTCATTTTTAATTCCTTTGGTTATCCTAATTTAAAGTGAGTTTGCAGATAGAAAGGACCGTGTACAACACAGATGCACAAACAGCTCTAGGACCTGCAGCCATTTTGCTATCCCTTTGCAAGAAGCAACAAGACCACAAAAACTATCCAAGAAGTGAGGAACCATGCTTGCTAATCAAACTTAACTTAGGTTTCTCTGCCTTAGATTGCTGCTGTGAGATCTCCATAACTTGTTCAGTGTGTTTGTACAGCACCGAGCACAGAGGAATCCAAATCACATCTTTACCAATGAAATAATAATAATAATAATAGTAATAATAATGCTTTCACTTTTCCAAATGTCCAGTTCTCAGCCAATGGCAGTGGTGCTAAACCTCCTCAGTGTTTACTGCTTTGCTTAATCCCAATCCTTCATCAAATCTCAGTGTAAAACAGATTCTTGGAGGTGATTCAGTGACAGCTTCAGTTTGGAATGGCTCTAGTTAGATGAAGAAATCCCCAAGGAACTTTCAAAGATGGTGGGTTTATAACTTTGGACATGAGGTCAGTGAAAACAAAGCAAAACCTACAAACATAAGACTCATTGTTCCTATCATTGCAAAAGGAAGGCAATGGGATTGAGGGCGTTGGAGAAAATAACAGACTTTCCTCTATTAATCCTTTTCTTCAGATGACTTCAGAAATAGAAACAAATCCTCCTAAGACAGGCTGAGAGAGGTCTCCTCCCATTGCATGTTGTTTCCACATGTTGAAGAGGCGATTGGGAAGAACAACCTGGACCGAGGTCCCTGTGCCAGGGATGTACCTATATTGTCAGCAGAGATGGGGGCAATCATTAAGATGAAATCTTAATCTCCCATCTGTAGTCGGCCCCCTGGAAGTATCTGGTTCTCCATGACCCACAGCAGGAATCAATTAGGTATCAAAGTTAAAGCAAAGAAGCCACGTGTATTTACCAAGCTGTTTTGGGTGAGAATAAGAGCCAAGTTAAGAGGAAAGTCTAAACAACAATATGATGGGGGTGGAGGTGGATTCCTTTGTGCTTTCTGTGGGAAGCACCAAGTGAAGACAGTCATGGCAGCGGGGCTGACCCACTGCAAAGTCACCCCATAAAGAACCTATAGCCCCAGTGAGCTTTGGGAGAGCTCAACCTGAGAGAGTTAAAGTCTTTGTCCCCTTGGTGTCTGTCACACAAACACGGTTTGCAGTTAGACTTGGACCACCTAACCTTGTCCTGCTGACTCTTAGGGAACCAAGGCTGTTTTCAGAGGGGCCAGACCTGAGGAATGTGTTTTAATCTCCTGTTTTAATCAACTCCTCATTAAACCCTTAAAATCTTTTTCTGGCTTCTTGGAATGCAAGTCGCACTCAATCACGCTCCTGTATCAGCAAGCAAGTAGAAAGACATCCCAATAGAAGAGAGATTAAAGGCATCACTGAAGTGTTCCCTGTTCCTTCAGCTCCATCCAATGCACAAAGTTGCTCCAGTGCTCAACTATCCACAGGCCTTATGTCAGCATGAGCAAAATAACCTTCCCTACCCACTCGGGCTATAGTCCTAGGAGGTTGGATCAGGTGGAGATGGACAGATGAGCATCTGAACCCCTAGGTGTATATCTGGAGTGAACACAAACTGCAGCTCTTTCTGAAGTTTGCCCACCTCTATCACAAGCAGCCTGTAGAAACAATCTGAATCAAAATCAGGAGTCTTAGAAGGATCCTGAGCATTCTGCTGCAGCTACAATCATCTGAAAAGAAAAAGTGCCAGATGGAAAAATAAAATATGCCAGCTTCCCCCTTCAACATATAAGCTATATTTGTGCTGCCTTGACATAGCTTGACTTCCTCGCACCATTCTTTTATATCCGGTTGACGGATATTTTTCCATAGAGTGTTAATGCTAATCTTGGCAGAGGCTGAGAGCAAATATAGAAGTTTCAATGCGTGCCCGGAGATTTCCAAGCCATCGGGAAGCATGCCTAAGAACGACTCAAGAGCAGCATGAGGAAATATAAAAGAGTCAGAGAACTGGAGAGAGCTTGTTTCACATTCACAAATCCCCCAGTGCCACTAGATTTGAGAAGGTGAGGGGAACCCCGCCATCTAAAATGATAGGTTACTGCAGAGCTGGCTGCCAAGACACACGCTGGCAAGGTTCCTCCTCAATTATTATCTTATTTCTTTTTACTTCTGCTTCTGCTACAGATATCTGGCCTCAATCGTTACAATATCAAGCACCCCACTGTCTTTAATATATTTATCTTTACCACATCCTCTAAGGCAGGCAAGTGTGCTGATCCTCAGATTACAGAAGCAGAAAAGGACCAGAGAGAGGCCCAGGCTCACAAAAGGACTTAGGCACTTATATTTCATTTACGACAGACTTTGGACCCCTAAAGAAACAGTTCATAAAATCCCCATCTACCTACTTAAGGCACATTCATACTTACATTAGTTTTGGATAGATAACTTTGACTGGTTTCCACTATTGTGAGCTGCCAGAGCAGCCACCATCTCAACAGATTGAACCACCACTTCAATCCCCTCCTGCTCCTTCCATGATCAGGGAGATCTCCCCAGGGAATCACAATCCTGGGTAGTGAAGCTGGTGCTCAACTACCACCTAACATCTTACCCCTTGCTCCCAACTCTATTTGGAAACTTATCCTATGACTCATTAGTGAAAATGAGCTGGAATCAAGAGCTATAATCCAGTGTGAGCATATGAAATGAACAAATAGGGTGAACTCAGTTGCCTGAGCATAGGTGCCCCACTCAGAATCCTGCTTCCATATGTCCAATGCCATACTGCCAGCCCCAGCCAGGTACCTCAGATAACACCACTTACCCCAAATGACCCTGGACATAAACTAGGATGCCAGGTTGATAAGGCTTTGAGCAACCTGCTCTAGCAGAAGGTATCCCTGCCCGTGGCAGGGGGTAGGAACTGGATGAGCTTTAAGGTCCCTTCCAACCCAAACCAGTCTGGGATTCTATGATTCTAAATGATGCTGCAGTTAAGCAATCCCTTTCTACCAACAGGTCTTTTTGCTTTTCTGGGGGAAGTGAGGTGGAGACATGTCAGTCTTGACATATAAATAGAACTGCAGTAGGAGTGGGTAGAGCTGAAGGAGCCCACCAAGGAATGCCTTTTAGGTTGCAATCTTCCTTTAAAGCCACTGTTAAACCACTGGAGCAGCGTGATTTGGCTTTGGCATGAAAGCAGATTAATTTGGTATCACTCAACTGTACTCAAAAGAAACAGGTTCCCTTTACACCCACCAAAAATTCTGGCCTTGCGCATGTAGTCGGCACCTCAAGCTGACCTTGGCCCTCAGAGGGTCCTCACCATTGCTGGCAAGGCTGTTGAACCCCAGCAAAAATTCCTAACTCATGTAATCACTTACACTTTGTCTATTTGATAATTTCCCCCCCCATAGTTTTATTTGAATATCACATTCCTTTCTCCTGTTTCTTAAAAAAAAAGTTCCTTAGGACTTTGACCCACACACAGTGGTGTTACCCTGGTAGCAGGAGGGTTATCTGTTTGTATGGGCCAGCATCCAAGTGACTGACAGTGTAAAGCAGTACACATTTTTGGTGGGCAGCCCTGCAGAAGAAATGGGGTGTACATTTATTAAGCTCTTGGTGGCTAGTGAGGACAGCTTTTTCCAGAGCCTGCTGGTGGTATTAACAGCCAAGAGTGAAACTCAGTCTGAACCAGATGCTGACAAAGTCACTATTTTGCACTTTTAAAAGGAGAAATGCTGCCCTGCTTGGGAATAAATCTCACTGGTACTTCCATACCCCCTCAGTGGCTGGGCTTTTGATCCTCATTGAGTACCTACACGCTCACCTATAATTAACTCCGTGTTTCATCATGAAACGTCACTGCTGAATAATGCAGACAAGTGCAGAAAAGGTTTATTGCAGAGGTGACCTCTAAAGGCATTTACAGAGATGGAGTCCTGTTGCATGAACGTAAATTTAAATGAGGAAGACTCAAGCTTTACATGGTGAAAAGGGTCCCAAAGCAAAAGCGATGGTAGCCTATATTACCCTAACGATATCTAGGACTTGCTTGCCTAGGAAGGTTGGATGAGATGATCCTTGAGGTCTCTTCCAACCTGGTATTCTATTATTCTATGATATCCTGGCAGGAATTGCCTGAAGAGTTTCCATTGCCAAGGGGTTTTAAGCACAGAGATGTGTTTCAATTGATCTCCACTAATGTTGTAGGGAGATTTAGGTTAGATATAAGGAAGAAATTCTTTACTGTGAGGTGGTGAAGCACTGCAACAGGCTGCCCAAGGAAGTTGTGAATGCTCCATCCCTGACAGTGTTCAAGGCCAGGCTGGATGGGACTTGGAGCAACCTGATCTAGTGGAGGTGTCCCTGCCCATGGCAGGGGATTGCAACTCGATGGTCTTAAGGTCCCTTCCAACCCAAACCAGTCTGTGATTCTATGATTCTATGAACCCTTCAGCCACTGGAGAGGATGTGAACCTCACTCAACTGTACTATGATTGCAGAAAGAGGTATACAAGCCCTGCAAGAGAAGTTCTGCCCTGCTGCTTGTACTCCAGCTACTCACAACAAGGAAATCATTGGGTGAAAGGAAGTAGTCTCAGTTTTCAGATGTGGGGCCAAAGCACCAGGAGAATGAATGATCCACAGACAGTTCTGCAGGGCACAGAGTAAAGCTGCCCACTTCTTGCAGGCAGATGTTCCCATCCAAGGTTTTTCCAGGGGGATCATAGAATCATAGAATGGTTTGGGTTAGAAAGGACCTTAAGATCATCTAGTCCCAACCCCTTGCCATGGGCAGGGATGCCTTACACTAGACGATGTCACCCAATGCTCTGTCCAACCTGGTCTTTACCAGGGACGGAGCATTTACCACTACTTTGGGCAACCTGTGTCAGGGCCTCGTCACCCTCATGGTAAAGAACTTCTTCCTTATACCTAACCTGAACTTCCCCTGTTCAAGTTGAAACCCATCGCCCCTTGTCCTATCACTGCAGTCCCTGATGAAGAGTCCCTCTCTGGCATCAGGATCTTTCTATGTGTTACATGCTGGGACAACCCCACCAACAGCCAATAGCCATGCACAGCCACTACTGAGCTGGGCTAGCTGAGGTGATGATGTTGAGGTGAAAGGCTGTATATCCCATTACCAATCCCTGGAGTCATCTAGTCTTCTGTCTGCTTTTTAACATGAGTGTGCTTGGACATATTTTTAAGAAGAACTGCCAGAACAGAATGTAAAGGGGGAACTGGGGGAGGCCAAAAAATCAAAAAAAAAGCAAGTTCTGGATATTCAAATGCTTTATTTTTTGAGTCAGGAATAAAAATTTTGTTGGTTTTATTATTTTTTAAAGTATCTCTTTCTGTTAAGAAAAAGAAAAGGGGGGGGGGAAGGGGAGTGGAACTGTTGATTTATTTCTGCCAAAAAAATGTAATTCGCTTCTCCTTCATTGTTTCCAGAGTCTTTTGCCATTTGAAGAGGTTCTCACACCCACACAGGAGTCTCTCATACAGCCAGGCAGCACTGACCCTTTGGCCATTGTTGATTTATGAATTATTATTATTAATAGCACTCAGAAAAAATTCCAAGACTTCAGGACTTTCTCTTCTTTCTCTTTCAGTACAAATCCAAGAGTCTCCATGGAGCTTCCCTCATGTGTTGCGAGAAGTTCAAGAACTTTTCCATGCTTAATAAGGAGAGTGGATTTAGGGAGGAATGACAAAGAGTGTGCCTCTCGCTATCCCTGTTTGGTATTGATTTATAAGCTGTTGTTCCCGTGTGCAGAGCTGTTGAATGAAGATCAGATCAAAAGAGCAGTGATGTGATCACCTATCATTCGGAGGTGATTGAGCAGTCTAGACTTAAATCCACTTCTGGATGACGAACAGTCATAGGTTCAAGATTGAGCAGATCTTGAATTTCAGATAGCCCAAACAGAGGCATCCTGCTTTACTAAATTCATACCAGACCCACGTTTGGATCACCTCTCTTAGTTTGCTCCCAATAAGCTGTTCCCTTGGAAGATAAACAGTCTGAGCTTTCAAGAGTGTCCTCAAACTGGCGTTTTAAGAGGATGAACATTGTCAGCCAGACAAACATCTCCTGATGATACTAACAGGTGTCCTGAGCAACCAGGAAAAATCTGGATGGAAAAACACAGAGAAACTGTTAGTAGATCTTAGAGTGCTAGACCTGACGGCCACGTCGATCATCCTGTTTAAATTAGCAGGTGGGGAAGGGAGTGTCCTTACAGAGAATGCATGCTCTTGGGTAAATAAGAAATAGCTCCTATCACCCACAAATATGAAATGGAATGAGTTTGAAAGAATACAATGTGCTAAAGTGATGTTTTCCTTGGATATGGTGCTAACTAGTATGAGTGGCATCGTACAAAGGCAAGAGTGGAATGAATTGTGTTACAATGAGAAATGGAGAGGAAATGCTGTGAGAAGGAGAGAAAATTGGGTATCAGGAGATAAAATCAGGAGATAACAAGACTAATTTGGATCACCAGGGTGGGTGAATTTGTCTATGGATTCATCCCTACACATATGCACCTAAGGAGATGCACCTGTAAGTGTATACGTGCATATAAGCCTCAGTTTACATTAATAGATCTTAAAAAAGAGAGTCTGGAATTTCATTAAATGGAGCCAACAGAGGATATCAGATGGGAGAGTCATTGCAAAAGAAAGCACAGAAATGAGTGAATCAAAAGAACAAGAAGTGGGAAAACTGGTCAGATGACTTGGCTGAGGCAACAAGTAGCAGGGTGATATTACAAAGCTGGGCTGCACATCAGGCAGCTCAGTGCTGTCAAGGTGAATTTTACTTATTCATTGTGTTCAGTGTGTACTGTTGCAATCTGAACTTAGAGTAATGAGGGAGATATCAAAGCCACTAGAGAGCAAGGTTTTGTTCCATAGCCAAAGTATAGTCTGACCCAAGAAGGAATGTTTAATGTGAGAGCCATTCCCCACTCTGTCTTTTGTGTGGAGGAATTGAAAGTTTTCCTGCATTCACTTGGGTACAAAAGAACACAGTGAGATGTCTCAGGTACCCTCATTAGGACCATCTATGGTTCTCCACCTCCAACAATGCTCTGTTCTTTATGGCTTTCTATGGAAAGTGATGCTTTGGGGCAAGAAAAGAAGGGGCTGCGTGCCTTCTGGTAGGGTGTGAAGGATGGGTGGATGTGTGGAAGATGTGTTTTGTGCTGCAGTCAAGCACACCACCTCCAGAGATGAAAGAGAAGAGAAATCTCAGTCCTCTCTCTGGCCCTGCACCTTGGCTGTTCTATTCATATTCCTTTGTAAGCCTCTCCAGTGCTGATAATGCCTTGAATTAACTCCTTGTCTTTTTCGTGTGTGTAAGATATATCTCTTCTGTCAAAATCTTCCTCAAAGCCAAGTTCTTTCAACATCTGTCACTGACCCAATTTTCTCAGCCAAAGAACAAGTCAGGGGATGGATGGTGGGTGAATGCTGGGTAGCAGAGGATAGGAAAATTATAGGTTGCACTGGCTGTCACCCAGAGTAATCCTGGCCTAATCCAGCCACACAAGAAAGTTCACAGGCTGAAAGAAGGATGTTCACATGAAGCAAAACAGATCTGGAGCGGGAAGCAAAATCGCCATGGCTCTTCCTGGCTCTGCCAAAGCCTTTAAGGGAATAAGTCTCCTTTTCTGTGGGGCAGTGGCCTCTCCTCTGAAGTGGAAATAATGTTCATCTTCTGCAGAGGCAGGGTAAACACTTCGGATCAAAGCCCTGTTGCAAACCAGGGGGTGGATTGCTGGCTATATCCTTTTCTGAATCAGGGTTTTTGTGCTGTTGCTGCTATACAGCGAGGGAACAGGGAGACAAGCTGATGTTTCTGTGCTCATTTTTGTTCCTTTTACATGGAACTTGAGGAAGTAAAAGCAAGCAAGGCAAGAAGGGCCCAGATAGTTTGTCTTGAAAAGCAATGCTTCTGCCTCCTCTGTGCCTGCTCTATGGAAAACCAAAGACAGGAAAGATAGATCAAAAGGTCCTCCTGTATCGCTTCTTTGGCTCTTTCGCCTTGAAAGCATCATAAGCATTTCCTAGAAGTCCCTCCCCTTTAACCTTTCCTCCTTCTGCCACCACTTGACCTCTTTAACACGTCTATCCACCCAAGACGTGTCCTTCTCAGCCCAGCTTTGCTGAGCAGCCCTGCAAAGGTCACCTGAAGACCACTGAAAGGACACAGCTTGCTTTCTTCAAAGCCAGGATAAGTATTTCTGGGATATCATCATCCATCATCACTGTCCTCTCTCAGTGCAGGCATGTTGAGGCATACTTGGAATATTGCTGCTCAGCATCATTTGAAGTGTCATCAGGAGGAGCAGATACATCTAGCATGGGTGACTGCCAGTTTCCCCACAACCTCATTTCCAAAAGATACTGAAGGGCTCACAGATTGCAGATCTCACGGTTGCAATTCCAGGCTTACAAATTCAGACACTGCACCTAGGAGCATCTGGGAAGTATGCTGCTTTATACATGATTTTTTAACTTTCTTCTCTCATGCCTTTGGGATCAATGTGCCCTGTGCATCATGATGGTGAACAGAGGAAGCGCAAACCTTACTTGAAGAAGCAAAATTGCAATCATTGCAATAATAACTGCCTGGAGGTCAACAGCATTGTTTTTCCTAGACACACAGACTGAGATTTGACATTACATAGAAAGCACAGAGTGCCTCCACTGGAATGTGTTCCCATTCCAGCACCATTCCCCCAACACCAGGCTCTTTGGAGCCACCTGGAGATGGAGGAATTGATTTGATGACGTTGAAGGCTGCTGGGATTTATCTGCTGAGAGCAGATTTTTCTGACCTCTTCGTTTAATGAAAAGAAGCAGGAACTGAGCCAAGGTCCCCCTGTGAGGAGCATCCCAGGAGCATCCCGCTGCTTTGCTTCTCCTGGAAATAACTGAAAGAGAAAATGCCATTGAATTGCAGGGGCAACACCACAGTGTTTTGACAGCCTGGCAGATGGCTCAGGATGTTTTCTGAATTTAAGAGGTGCCAGCATGACAAACGCAGTGATCATAGAACATTCATGGGCTTTTATCAGTTTTATAGAGCAACCTGAGGGTCTCACCAGGAGATTTACAGTCTAATAACCTCCTCTTTATGATGAGCTCTAGTTACGACCTTTATTCTTTCACTCTTTGTGTGCCAACCCTGGTGTACCATCACTTCTCTTCTGAGTCATTTATCTTGTTTCTGATTCTTTCTGACTTCTAATTTTGTTGCTGTGTGGTTCCTTTGCTCCAGCCTCCTTTGCTCTGCCTGGGGTTCCCTGTGGACACCAGGACTTTCTTGCTGTGGTCAGTTTTTATCTGATGACCTCATTGGAGAAGTCCTCTAGATTGAAGACAAATCGCCAGGCTTGGAATGGCTTTTCCATTTTTCCCTGCTGATGGTGTATTTCCACTGAAAAATCCAAGGTCCCCTTTAGGCATCTGTTCCCAAGGGTATTAATTTCCCATGTGATGCGCTGCAAGCTCTCTTAAGTTAGCACTGAGATCAAATCTGAGCTGGATGTTCTTCCTTGTGTATACCTGATGCTCTTGCAATAAATGAGTGGTGGAGATGCTTGTTCCAGCCCTGTTACCACCTTTCCCTGGTCTCATCAAGCTGCCCAGGTGGGTGATCATCGTTTTCATTTCCTGATGTGACTTTGTGATTGGATATTTGTATCATTTCATGAATGCTTCTCTCGGATGAGACACTGCAAAACTTTCATGAGCAGTTGTCTTTTGCCTGATTATCTCCCCTGTGTTCTCTGCTTCTCAGCGAGGGTACCAGCTCCTTGCTGAGCTGCAGTTGTGCCACCTCTTCAAGCCATGGGTAAGCTGGTGGAAGCTGGGGACACCGCAGTCCTTAACCTATGGCTTATAGCACTTTGGGGCAGGCAGGGCTGCCTTTGACAGGGGCAGGCAAGGAGACTTTTTCGATCTGCACGTACATCTATCAGTGTCTTGCTCCTGTGAGCTTCACGTCCGCCATCCCACCTTGGGTACCAGACAGCACCTTGGCACCCATTTCCTCCATCTTGCCTCTCCCTCTGTCCTGTTTTTCCCATTCTCCCACCCCTCCAGCTGGCATGCCATGCATTCCTATGGCACAAGCAACTGGCAGCTGGGATGCCTCCCCATGTCTCCCCAGTAGAGCTGCAATCACTGAAAGCATGCATCTCCACTGCATCTCCCCTTCCACCCTTCCTGGCTGACCTTCCCATTCCCACAGCAGCCTTCCCCAAAGCAGTGGTGGCCAAAGCCAAGGCTTGGAGGTTCCTCTTTATCCTGAGTCTTTCTAAGCATGGCTGCGAAGTAGCATTCCTCCGTCTCTCCTGTCCCATTCCGCTCCCAGCCAAGTGGGATGATGATGGCACGGTAGGGCTTGGGTAGCTTTTTTGCTCTGTCTTGTCCTGCAGCCAACCTCTTTGACCTCTGGATGAACCCAATAACAGAGAATGCTTTTGGAGCACGCTCTTGCTGGTTTTACATCTGTGACCAGTCGCAATTTAAATTCCCTTTCTGTTTGGGAGAGGAAATGAGAGGGAAGCAAGAAAAAGTGATAGTTAACATTAAAAAAAGAGAAAGAAAATAAAAGAAAAAAGAAGCTGGATGGGAAGAAACCAGAATCAAAGAGAACTGAGGCAAATCTTGCGGTTGGAAAGAACTCGGCAAAAAATGGAATAATTCAGCGTTTCATAATATATTAATAACTTCCTTCTAAGAAAACAGTAGGAAAAAAGTAACAGGGCCTTATCTTGAGTTCATTGCTACTTCACATGTAACCTCACAGGGTCACTGTCAGGATGAGAATATGCTGAGCATCTCACTGACACTAGCTGACAACTGGTTGAAAGCCTTGGTTTGACAGGTAATCAAAGCTTAACCCAAAGGGCAGATCCCAAATCCAGTTGTATGTCCAATGACCATCATAACCATGAATATACCAGCACTGGCTGAGCTGGTGGGGACTGAACTCAGGAGTCTTGTTGTTTAAAGCCTCTTCTGCCTCCAACAAACAGCTAAATCCCTTACCCTGAAATAGTAGCAGCATCATAACCCACAGACAGAATGACTGGAAACGGATGGAGAGGCAAATGGCATAAGCTTGCCCTAAGATGGCACAATTTTCACTTACTCATAACATTGTTAAAGGATCGACAGCTTCTTCACAGAACTACCAGGAAATTGTTCTGCCTCAATTTATTTCAATTTTGGTTTTATTTTGACCGAAACCAGGAAAAAATTGCACTGAATGCAATGGGCAGCCAATGAGATCAGGGCCAGATGTGCAGTGATTCTAGCACTACTGCCTGTATTTTACCATATAAGTCCTGTTACTTGGTTGTTATGGTTGTATATATAATCAGATGTATCTTAACCTTTGAAACTGTTTTTTAATTCCAACAAACATCACTGCAGCCACTCAGGCACTTAGCCTGTTTATATCTTAAGTTCTGTGGGGAAAAGACTGTCCATCATTATGTATTTGCACTGGTCTAACATATTAAAGTCTCATTTTCAACTAGACCCTAATTTATGTAGTAATGGAGTAATAACCTGTGTAATAACAGCACCTTGCGGCAGGCAACAGAGCTCTGAATTTCCATTCATTGGGAAATTCCAACATTTTTATTTAAAAAGCCTTTGTTCCCAGATGAAAAACTTCATTTTCCACTCTGGAATATTTCACCGGGGAGAAAAACATGAAATCAGAACACTTTCATACAACTTTTGGGTTGTTTTCTTTTCAGAACTGTGGTAGATAAGTGAAATGGAGAGCCCCAGGAGTGGGAAGTCTAAATCCTCAAGGATCTCCAAGGGGAAAACCTCAAGCTCCTCACCTGGAAATGGAGACACCCCCCTCATTGCTATGGGGAGCCCAGCGCTCTCAAGAGGCTCTATGACCTCAGCAGCATGTCCTGAAGGCTGGAAATCTTGGGTTCTGGAGCATCAGGGCAGTTTAAATAGCCCAATGGAGCATGTTAAGGTTTTAGAGCCTCTGCCATCTGACCAACCATGAGTTGAATTGGTCAGAAATCAGGTGGAAAACCTGCTTCCAGTGTTTTAACACCAACTTGTCTGAATGTTCATCAGTTTAAAATACTTACACTGCAGAAAAAATAGGTGATCTTGATTTCACCTAAAAATCCCAAAATAACTAAAGCAAACTAAATTCCTTCATTCCTTCCTTTCCCTTCTCTTCCCTCTATGGAAGTCTAAGCAGAGACAGAAGCAAGGTAATTTTCACAAGATTGAGACATGCGTAAGACATAGCAGAGACCAACAGGAAGGACTCACCAGATTCCAGCTCCCATTTTAAAAGCAGCTGCAGGAAGGAAAGAAAGAAATAATAAAAGGGGAGAGAAAAGCAGTGGCATTCTCTTTTCCATTCTCTCTTCCCATCAAAGGTGCAAATGGTTTCCGTCTCCATCAAAGGGCTTTGCTGACTATTAGCTCCGCTGCAGAGCATTCAAGTGGAAAGCTGCAGAGCTGAGAATTGCCAGCAGCTTCTCCCAACCCCATTAACTTGTTCCTCGCACACAGTCGGAAAAGAGGCTGGAAGGAGGGGTTTTTCCATCCTGAAAGATCATATAGAACAATGATTTGCCACAGCTGAAATGCAGCTACCTTTGGAGAAGCATATGGTAACAATTCCCCGTCAGGTGCATTGTCAGTGTGGGGAAGTACAGTGGAATAATTGCTCCAGTTGATGAATGAGAGAGTTTAGGAAAGATAGAATTTGGACATTAAACAGGTTTCTTCATGCCAGCTGTATACGGAGGTGGTTTGTCTTCCCCTACAGAGCTCTCCTGGAGTCTACTTTCTTGGCATCCTACCCTTTCATGGCATCCCAAGTCCAACAACCTCTCCATTTGCAGAAATGCTACTGGGAATGGCTTCAATACTCCTGCATGGATCTCCTGATGGCAAACTTAGGTAACCTCCATACTTTGATCATCTCTAGGATATAACTGCCACCACTGAGAGTGGACTGTATCTCCAGCTGTCCTGTTTTTCTATGTGGCAGATGTCACTGATCATCCAGGAAAAATCATCCTGTCCTGGGGTCACTGAAACTTCAGAATAGAGTGTAAATGCTTTGCATGACAGGCAACACAGTGAAATAGGAGAACAGTAGATTTCTTTAACTAAAGAAACTAAGGAGCAGTGAATCAGTGGGGGAGCAGGAGGAGGACAGCATAATGAGGATAAACCAAAACTTAGTAGAATAAAAAATGAAGAACCAAGATTAGGAATTAGATTTAAAAGAGCAAACACTGCTGTTTTGCTTGGCTGCATGTTTACCCTATGGAAAGCACATTTATCAGGATGGCTAGATGCAGATCTAGTGATTTTCCTAAGATGTGATGTATTCAGATCCCGGTAAAACATATGTACTTTCCATTGAGACTGGTTATAGTTTTGCCCTTATCCAGTGCTATATAACCCTTTCTGAGTTTGTTGTGTCCTTATACTCATGTTTGGAGCAGAAGAACTGTTGCTTCAGAGCAAAAAGGCCCCTCACTTCTTGTTTCCTATCCTCTACCGGTTAATGCCAGACATTTATGAAGAAGGGGAGGAAAATCATGCTGTGCATCTGATCTTCACTCTGCTACAACTCTGCCTTAGATGGAGGGGCTGGGATACAACAAAACTATCCCATAATCCAGAGGCTAAAAGTTATTCAGTCTATCAATCTGCATATTTAGAAGGCTCTTGGTATAAATACACAAGAAAAGTTGGATGACCTTAAGCCCAGGCATAACAGAAATAGAATGAAATCTAATAGTACAAAGTCAAGCACTTAGAAACTGGTATCAAGAATAGCTGTTTTAAGCTGTGGGCTCATCCCCTGGAAACAATAAGGTTGTGGAAGAAGCATGTGGATGCCTGTGTTCCTCGTAGCATTGTTAGGTGCTGTTGTTGTGGTGCATTTAGGGAAAAGCAGAATGCCATAGCTGTATGCACTACAAAAGCTATTTAAAGTGAAGTTAGGGAAGTGTTAATGGCGTGGAAGAAGATCTCCCTTGGCAAACCATGGACTTCTCTTGTGCTACAAGTCAAAAAAAGGTGAATATGAACTGGAGCAGATACAGTAAAGGGCTCCTGTGGTGATCAGGTGGACAGAAAGCCAATCAAATGTGAGGAGTCTGGGAGAGTTCGGTATGTTTAGCCTAGCACAAAGATGTGTTGCTCTCTGTAAATACTTTGGGGAGGTAAAAACCACAGAAAGAGAAGAGTTATTTAAGTTAAAGGACAGTGCTGGAACAAGAACAAATGGGTATAAACAAGCTGGGAACAAACTTAGTCTGGAAATTAATATAAGGTTTCTAAAACTCACATCATCTTGGATATCTGTTCTTTCTACATTCTTCTCCCTGGCTTTGACCACTATGAAATTCCTGAGCTGTTGCTACAAGGTCATGCACTTGTCCCTGCACATCTTTCCCCTGGTATTTCTTTTTCTGTTGCATCACTTGTGTTGCTCAATATATTTGTTCATAGGCTCAAAGACCTTCTTCCTAACCCCTCTGTCACTTCCAGTGTAACACCAAAGTCAAATCCTGTCTCTGTTTTTTCCCCAGCTTTTGTCCTGCATTGTCACCACTTGTTAAATTTTCAACCTGAAATCACCTGGAAATAGAGGGGAAAAAGACACAAATTGTGGCTCAAGATGTTCAGGGTAGACATAAAGAAAAAGCTTCTTTTCACCCAGGGGGTAGCCCTGGAAGGGGGTGAGATTAGCCAAGGATTATCCTGAGAAGAGAAGCTGCGTGGAGACCTCAGAGCAGTTTCCAGTATCTGAAGGGGGCCTACAAGGATGCTGGAGAGGAACCCTTCATCAGGGAGTGTAGTGATAGGACAAGGAGGAATCAGTTTAAACTGAAACAGGGGAGATTTAAGTTGGATATAAGGAAGAAGTTCTTCCCTGTGAGGGTGGTGAGGTGCTGGAGAAGGCTGCCAAAAGAGGTTGTGAATGCTCCATCCCTGGCAGTGTTCAAGGCCAGGTTGGACACAGGGGCTTGGAGCAACCTGCTCTAGTGGCAGGTGCCCCTGCCTGTAGCAGGGGATTGGAACTGGGTGATATTAAGGTCCTTTTCAACCTTAACCATTCCATGATTCTATGATAGAGCAGCACTAAGACAGGTTCCTCAGAAAGGTGAGAAAGGTGGTGCCATCTCTGTCCTTGCGGGTTTGAAGACTTGACTAAACGGTCTCAGGTAACCTGATGTAGTGTTAGCAAGCACCTTGCTTCAGGCGTAGGCTGGACCTAGATTATCTCCAGACTCCTTCCAACTTGTATTTCAATGCTACTATGAAATCAAAGGGATCTGGGTGAGTTCTGCCCATGAGCCAATTCTCTCCATGTCGTCACCAGCCCAAGAAAGGTATTAGTGTTGTAACTGGGCTTTCTGAGTCAGTTGTAGCATAACCAGGGGGCTGGTTGTGAAACAGCTGTGTCATCTCTGGGCTTGTCCTGTGATTGAACAAAAATCATGCAGTTTTCAGCTTCTTGGCCATCAACACAACATGTTCTAAGTGCTGAACTTCAGCCTGGCCTGGAGACATCGGTGAGACACCTTATGAGTCCTAGGCACATGAAGAGTTATGATGACCAAGATAAGCCATTAACAGGGGAACAGGGGAATTGATGATGTTATGGAAAATCAGGAAAAGAAAAATGAGAAACCAGAGGAAGGTGGATGGAGAAATACTCACCAAAAGAGCTGCATTAAAAAACCCTCTTTCAAGGTTAAGCTGACAGGGATCACAGAAGGTCTCTTAGCCTGAGGGT